>NW_028142905.1:0-1200000 GCF_977018435.1 Lepisma saccharinum | reverse complement strand
AAGGGAGGAGAAGACATGTGAGTGGAGAAGGTTACATAATTAAGAACTACATAATTTTAATCATCTCCAGATATTATTAAAATAATTAAATCAAGGATACATTGGTTGGCAAGCCATGTGGCACCAATGGGAGGGAGAAATTTATTTACAGTATTCTTGTTTGAAACCCTGATTTCTGATTAGACTTCTAGAAAAACCAAGAGGAAAATGGAGGGACAACGTTGAGATAGACCTAAAGGAAATCGGCTGGGACAGAAAAGAGTGGATATATTTTGCTCAGGATAGGGACACATGGAAGGCTTGTATTGCTGCAGCCATGAACCTTCGGTTTAAGGTCGCTGCAGAATTAGTTAGTTTACTTACTTTTAATTAATATTTTTACGAATTTGCCCATTTAAGTTAATTCACGTAGTTGAAATAATACCGCACTATGTAATACTAGTTCTCAATATATTAGCAACACGTCCACCACATAATTCCGAAGGACACTCTTTGACAAATATTGCAGATGATAATATGGTGCGAGTCTCCGGATACATTTCCAGCAACACTCATATTTGCTGTTAATAGTTGGAATTTTAATTGTTTTTTCCTATCAAGTATGAAAACGAAGCTTAACGCTATCTTGTTTATTTATCTTGCAATTTCTTATTCACAGTACATATAAAGTTAAAAAATGTTCAAAGATGTAAAATACGTTTAGTCACTTCCTAGTTTTAATATGGTAAACATATTACTTTAGCGCTATTTTTAAATTAATATTTTCTGGATATTTTATTACATTGAAAGATTTGAAATCTAAAATAATATACGTGTGGAATACTTGTGGATTAATGAACAATAGAAAAGTGTTTACCCATTTTCTAAGCTATAAATCACTACGACTAACGCAATTACTACGAATTTTACCTTGGATATTGTAGATATGTGGAACACAATTGCACATCTTCTTGTAGAAATCCACCTTACATTGCAACCTACAAGAACTGTAGCTGTAGATAGGAGCCACGCCCAAATGTATTTCGTCCTTGAACACACAGTTCCTTTGTTTTATCGATAATGTCTTTACATCTGGCTTACTGACTGTAACATCTAACGTATAATAATGTGATGTAGATTTAAAGTCATGTTGAGTTAATTGCAAGTCCATATCTGATGGATACTCATATGGTGAAGCAAAAAACACCTGCAAGAAAGTAATCCTAAAATTAGTGCCGGATTGATGTTTGTTATTACCAGAAGCGATCTCTCTAAAAAAAGCTATAATGCCCAAGCTCTCTGAGAAAGCTGAAAAGGAAGTTGTAATCGACTGATCAAACCACCAAATCAAAGCTGAAGAACATTATTCAAGGTTAGTCTAAAATAAATAGATAGCTTAAACGCTTTATAAATTCAAATTTGTTTGTTAAATCATATAGCACTTAAAGTCTTCAAGTATACGGCATCACCTTTTATTTCGTCTTCTTAACGTCATCATCACCTGAGCACCGAGTCGAACAGTATGTGCCAAGTGGAGATAGCTTTCTGCGTAATTGAATTTGCAAAAAAAATTCTGTTACTCTCGTCCAGCGTCGTTTTAGAACAGGGTGTGGTAAAGAACCATCCACAAACAGTCAAGCTACGATTGAAGCAAGAAATTTGAGGAACCTCTTTGTCTGTTCAATGGGAAAAGTCGCGTTTGGGGAGAACTGGACTACAACATTGATATCTGTTGTATTGCAAAAGGTCACTCAAAGAACACTTGTAACTTACAATTGAATGCCTTATTGCAGAAAGGGACCTGAGTCACATTTTTGAGGTATCGGAGTTAATTTTTTCATCTCCACTCTGTCTAGCAGCATACTGCAGGGAGGTGCATTGAGGGTTGCAAAATTAACTATTCAGTATGTTGAATATTTGAGCCAACAACGGCACATTTCTTTCTTACACTATTAATATTATACGATTTTTCATTGTTTTTCTCAGAATTGTGCAAAAGTGACTCAGGTCCCTTTCTGCAATAAGCCATTCAATTGCACATTTCAGTTTGTTCTCTTCAAAGTATGTAAGTATTTCAGTCCAATTATTAAAACTCTTCTATCAGAAAAACTTTCAAACTGTCTATTCCTTTATGGCTAAATCTGTATTTATCCTTCCATGTTTCTCACTGTAGGCGGATATTATTCACAATATGCATGCAACGGCTGAGGCCGGAAAAGCCTCCACTGCATGCTGTATTGGATTGTGGAGGACGGTGATCGGAGGGAGTGTTAGTTTCCCTTTCTTGTTGTTAGCCGATCTTTCACGCAATGTGCATGAGAAGGGAAAAACGGAAGAGAGCCGATAACTGAATCCTTTATTTCAGAAACCCCATATCGACATCGTTTGGCGAATACGACATATTTGTAATTTCATAACTCCCTTACCAAGACCCATTATTTGATGTAGAAACGGCTCATATAACCGCATCACTAATGCAGCGAAGTAGCCTTGAAATATCCGTTTACTGCAGTACCCCCTCAAGCGCCGCGCCGCAGAGGCTTTTTGCAGTAAAGTCGTAACTCAGTTGGTACCTACTAATTCAATCACGCAATACGCATATTTGGCAATTGTATCTAAAATCAAGTGCTCTGCCGTAGAAAAGTGTGTTTAGTATTGTCGTAAATTCAATTACGTTCCCGGGGGGGATTATATCCCTCACCATTTGGAGCAGCATTTCTCAAGAAGAGAAACTCAAAATAAGGAAAAGGTGGCAAAATGAAGAATTACTAGCAAAGATACATACGTAACGCTCCCTCCTTTTTCGAGAATCCAGGACATGTAATGACGATATATAGTCATAGACCTGACCGTGTATTAATATTGTTAATACATTGTTGCGCCATGAAGTGGATTAATATCCCATTTGTTGTGGAATTAATAAACACTTGGTACTCGGGCAGGGTTATTATACATTGTCTCGTGAAAAAGCACGAAACATTTTAATTTCTACCCGATATTAACGTGGTATTTCAACTCCACCTTTAATTAACAAGATGTATTTAAATGTTAAATTAAAGTATCCAGTGTTCTGATCATTGCCTTAGTGCAAATGCATTACATTTTTTAAAAAATCTAATTTGTAGTTCACTTTGTTCCAAATATGCCTGCTATTCTTTGGCTTCCCCTTCTTCCCGCTGTTCCTGGAAAGAGAGAAAAGGAAAATGGTCCTTTGCGCACTGTCACAAAAGTTAGTGCCACAGCAATGATGTAGCGAATTGGTTTTATTTTATAAGCCATATGAGCATCAAAATGAGTTTTCGTCCTTAACGCACGCATTAGCAATAATTGTTAAAAGTCTCGTGGTTGATAGTGAAAATAGTGCTCGGCTTGCCGAGGAAGGTGCGCACGTGCGTGGTGATTAGGTAGAAAAAAACATGGTGGTTGTGTAAGGTGGATGAAGTTTTGTATGGAAGAAAAATTCCTCATGTATTGCGGTTTTCATAGGAACATTTGGGTACCTTGTGGTAGTGCTTGAAAATGTAGACAGTTGTGGGAGGTAACCTATGCCAGTTAAAGCCTCGAGTAAGGTGTATACAGGGTATAGGGTGAGTCACCTAATATTACCACCGGAAATATTTCGTGAACAGGTAAAACATATTGATAAACTGCATTCTTAGATATCAAGGTATGATAGGGGTTCATGAAATTAGTGGACACAATACGTTGAACTGTTTAAGGAAATATGGTTTTCAACACAAACATAGTTTTTTTTTTAAATAAAAAAGTAAAGTGTTCCCCTGTGCTTAGCACCACGCCATGAAGGCGTATAGGGGGTGTGGGTGTAACGCCCCATACTTTCTTGATCCGGTCGTGAGTGGGGGTGATGTGATCAGCATCACGCCCCTGACCGCCTTTACCCCCCAGGGTTTCCCCCAGGTACCCATGTTATTCGACGCTGGGTGAGCGCCGGGGCCGCTTCCAACGTTAGAAAAGTTCCTGGATTTGATCCGGCCGGGGATCAAACCCGGGACCTTTAGCATGGTAGTCAGATGCGTTACATTTTATTTTCAGCTTATTTGAAAGTACCATTAAGAAAGGTGTTTGTGTATTGTAAAACGTGAAGTATATCTCAAAAATTGTAACGTGAAGTTGAGCATGAAGGCGCATCCCCACTATGCCTGCACGATTGTGCTTTTTTCTTACACTCGCTTTTAAATAAGTATCATCTTGGTCTTTTCAGAGTTTGAAAATGCCATTTTCTCAGAATCAATTCTGACGTACTTACAGTTACGGCTAATCGGGGTGGACCTACAGTTTAAAGTTTTATCTGAACCACTGGAACTCCACCGGGGTATCGAACCCGGCACCCATTAATTACAAGGCGATTTCGTTGCCCTAGACCATTACGGAATCAGTTGTTATGTATACCAGTTTGGTCAGATAAATCAATTGATTGGAAAATATCTATGAAAGATCAATTGATGATGTAGGGGTGGAGGCAAGCTGGAGAAAGTTGTGAGATTTTTCTGAGTGTCTTGATTGGTGTGACGTTATACAATGGGCGTTGTTTATTTTGTGATAAGGATTTTGATTGTTTGTTGGGGAGGATGTTGGGAAGGAAGTAATGTGTGTGAGAGTTTTCGGTGACTGTTGGTTATCTTGGAATTATATGCGTTTCGATTTGAGGAGCTGGCGCTTAAAATTCCAAAAATTGGGTGTGATATGGTTTTCAGGGAATGGAGAATGCAGAAAACGTTGTCATTTTTTTCTCTAGTTTGTGATAAGGGTATTGGTTCCCGGAAACCGTGAGTGTCGGTCGTTAATTGAAAAGAAGGTGTCTGTTGAATAAATTAAGTGAAATGTTATGAAATTCTCGGAATGAGTGAATGATATGTTATTAATAGATAAAGGTTAATATTTTTTAAAGGGGTCTGAACATTTGTTTGGTTTGAAGTATGTTTAACGTAAAATGTAAGGTATGAAAAAATAAGGTGTAAATAGAAGAGATACAAGATAATAGAATCATGTGAGGATGTATGTGTGCGGTACAAAACTGTCTGATAATGGCGTGAATTACTACGAGACCAGCTACGAGGAGTTCTGGGAACTTATTCGAACTTGCGGTGATCTGGACAACGATCGAAGGGCCCTATATCAGCTGTGATCTTCCTTTTTTTACGTAAATTAGAAGGACACCCCTGTTTTTCTGTGATTCCTCCCGAAAGTTTTAATGTTCGCAGATCACTGTTCCCCGACGATACTGATGATATTCTGGCTGTACCTGGGACACAGTCAACTAGAGTATCCGATTGTTTTCCTTTTATGCCACATGAGATTATGAGATGCACTTACCATGATTGCTGGACTAGCACCGAGCCGTATCGTATCAATTACCTATCAGTGAATTCGAGATACAGAACATACAGAAAGTTCCCTATAAGATTATGTCAGACTCTGGAAGAATTAGTGACTGCAGGATTGTACTATCCAGGCTTTAGAGATAGGGAATTGTTTTTTTCATTAGTCTTAAGGACTTTGCGATTGAACATCGAAGGATTGTCCGATTCTAGGACATTACCTGTTGATACCCCGCTGTCCATTCATAAAGAGTGTTGCGGTTTACATCGTAACCCCAAGAGTTGCAAGTATTGCGACAGTGTAAACACTTCTGAGAAAATATCCGGTAAACATACTGTGAATTCTGTGACTGTTTGTAAAATATGTTTTGAGAATCCATGTAGTGTTGTAATTCTTCAGTGTCAACATTATGTTTCCTGTGGATCCTGGGCTTCTTAATATAAAATGTTTGCCGTGTGCCGGGCAGTATTGAAGATACATTGACTGTTTTCACTTGTTGAACAAAATGTATGTTTTTTTGGACTTTCAAGGTCTTCGAGGAACAGAAGGAGAATTTTTGTGGAAAGAAGTGAGAAATTTAAAATTTCCTTTTGACAGCACATTTGACTCTTTAGTGAAATCTCCATATGGTTTACACTTTTTGAGTGAAAAGTATCGCCGAGTGAATTACTGGCTCCGTACCAACAAACACGGTCTCAACTGGGGAGATGGGTGGCTACCGTATGAGAAATTAGACCTTTTATATTTTGTGCTATTGAATCATGAAGTGTACGTCAAAGATACGGAGAAAATAAAGTGGTTTGAAAAATTACTTGGAGAAAAACGTATGGGTAAAATATCTGTACGCAACGTCAAATAACTTATATGTCCAAAATTGTATAGTGTGAAAACGACTTCAGGAAACTTAAAATGCCGAGAACATAGTAAATGTGAAAATTTAAATATATCCTGTGCAGTTGAAAACGTCTGGAAGATGTACAATTTCGATACCCGGTGGAGGCACATAGCGGTTCGGATCCCACTTCAAACTGTACGTCCAGTCCCGTTTAGCCTTACACTGCATAAACTCGACTTAAAACTCCAACTCAATCATACAATCAACCTTTCATAGCACTTCTTAACCTAGTTGTCGTTTCCTTCCACCCTCCTACTACGGAAGGGGCTGAAAATAATTAACCTCTGTCGTGCAACTTCTAAGAAGCAATTTGAATCGGGTCTCGGTGCGATCTCTCACTCTCTCTTTCGAACATACTCTTCATTTTTTCCTTTCAACTTTTTCTCTCGTTGGGAAAGAATTCGATGTTCGTCGATTGCCCCCCATTGTTGTTATTGCAAGAACGGCAGGAGTAAGTAAAAGTCGCTTTTTCACGATTTTGACATATAGCACTCGACTTGAAGGGGAGAAAAGGACTGTGTGCGTGCGTGTAAGCATGTGTGCGTGTGTGTGTGTGTGTTTTTGGGGGGCGTGTGGGAGTGTAGGCGTTTGTGTGCGTGTGTCTTCGAAAGGTGGGTTCATGGCATGTTAGAAGCCAAGTTAACATATTCAGCAGTACGAACTCCTAGGCGGTACGAGAGCTTCAGGAAAAACGTATCTTGTGTGTTTCGAAAATGTCCTGGCAATCTGTTACGAACCTTTGCCAGAAGGGAATGTGGGTGGCATGTTTTGTCTCTCGATCTACGCTTCATTACATTGTCATACATTGCACTTTGCGAATGTGAAAGTGGTTACATCCCTTCTGACTTTGGCTCTTGTCGATGTGAGCAGTGGCGGCTCGTGCTCTGGCTCCATGGATGTGCACTTCAGTCTAATGTCCAGAAGTGTTATACCACACCTGTGAAATACTCACACCCCTTTTTGCGTACATAATGAAGCTTAATATATTGGCAACCCAAGTTTCGATCACCTTTCACTCAAAATGGGGCTATGACAGTGTTATAAGTATTTCATGATTTTTCACACTAATGTTTTACAAATGTTGAATATTTCGGAAATTATCCAGCCAATCACGAGAAGAGCGATGTTATTGTGTAGTATGTAATTCAGCATTCGATAACCTGACAAAATCACTCAAAACATATAAATACTGATCTACAATATCAATAATATTGTCGATTTGCAAAATATTGCTTCTCTTCCGCTGTATCCATATATTACTGCAGTTACTACAGGCTTTGTAACTAACTTCCATCCAAAAATTCAATAACGTTAAGTCTACTTTCGCTATGTACAGTTACCCTGTTCATCATGAAATCAGACACTTTGCAATGAAACAGGAACGACCTTTTCACAGCGTTAAATAATTTTAGTAGTATAATTGTATACGTTCAAAGTAATACTTGGTACGAGGCCTATTATTTTTATTAATTTAAGAACAATGGAAAACCTATTTTGATGATGTTTTTGTCGATTTTATACTATTGCAAATACTATTTTTACCTCGTACTTGATACGAGTGTCATAATTTCTTTCGAGTTAAAGTACGTAACATTACGTAATATTGTGATGCTCAGATATTAAGCTTCCTTTTATTGTATTTTTATAAGGGTAAACTATTGCATCATGCTTATGCAACAGGCTATTGCATAACACTACGCAACATTACAATGGTACAGAAGGTAACTTTTTGCATCATGTTTAAGCAAACAGGTTATTACGTAATATTATTATGACTTGTATTTGACATGGTGTTTTCTGTTTTTCAACATGGTTTTGCGCTTAGGCTACTTAAAGAGTTTTCACATTACAGATTAGTCAGTATTGTGATAGTGGTTGAAGAGTACGAACGTGCTGTTGCAGTGCTCCTTATTTTTTGATAAAAGCTAAGTTTTTTAACCTATTTTAAAGCTACATACTATTTATCATTTTAAGTTTAAAGGTGTATCAAGTGATTTTTTTATAGTAATTTTAATCAGATTTAGTTTTGATGTGATTGGATGTTATTTGTTGTCTTCTGAAAAATTCTATATAAATAACGTAGCTAAAAATTTTATCGTAATTATTAATTATTTTTTTATACTTAGTACAAATATTTATTTTATTTTGAAGGTGATTTAAGTAGTTTTTCACATAGATTAAATTTTGACTTAATTGTGCGTTTTGGTTTTTTTGTATTTTCCCGTGAAAATTTATATATAAATGACTGAGCTGAAAAATTATATTATAAATATAACTATTGTTTTTTAAGTTACATTCTATCAATTATTGTAATTATCTTATTGAATTTTGAGTCGATTGTGCGTCTTATTGTTATTTACTTAATTTTTTCGATTTGCGTTTTCTCTAGAAAAGCATATTAAAAAAATGTCAACTACCAAGTTCATCGAATGTGCTATTTGTGGGAAATTCATCTCCAAAACTAATATTAGCAAACATAGGGCAAAATGTAGCGAAACAGGTTCAACAATAAATCGTTCGTTACCTACTAAGCCTTGTACTCAATGTGGAAAAATAATTAGCATTGCTAATTTAAGTAAACGCATGAAAATTTGCATTGCATCAACCGGACATGGAACATTGAAAAGAAAAATTGGTCATACTGAAACTTAAGGTTCTACTTCCAAACAAATAAAAATGTCTAATGACCGAAAACCTATTAGATTAGCTTTCAATGACCAACTCCAGGATTTTCATTATACTTCGAAATCAGGCTGTGATATTTCTTGAATGAAATTAAAACATCTATCATAAATATTTTGAAAAATAAATTGGAAAACAACTCCATAAAAGTATATGTTGATCTAATCTGTAAATATGAGAAAACCAATGGTACAAGAAATATTTTTTTTCACAAAACGAAAATCCAAGTTCTTTATTTGGCAGACATTGATAATTTGAACGTTTTTATTCTAATCTTACTAGTGAATTGATTAGGAAACACGACGAGTTCAAGGGTGAGGGTTCGGGTTGGTTTTTATGCGGAAGTCCTCACAGATTAATCGCTTATGTAAACAAAATTACACCTGTTTCTGCTTGCAGCTACGTTCCACTTCCAGTTGAAATTCAGCATAACAGAGCCGTGCTGAATATTCATAACACCGACAATAAGTGTTTATGTGGTGCATTTTAGCGGCGCTTCACCCGGTTCATTGTTCAAATAATCCGCAACAGGTTAGTCATTACACACACCATGTAGAGGAAATTGAATATGCTATGGCAGGCATCAAATACCCTGTTGCTATTTCTGACATAACAAACTTTGAAAAGAGGGTACGAAATGGAGAAGGAAAACGATTAGCTATAAATGTATATTCGTATACTTTAGTTAAGCATTTTGTGCATCCTGTTAGGATAACTAATATTGTTGATGACGAAGCCGTCGAAATCAATCTGCTTCTCATTGCTGACGATGATGTTCATCATTATACGCTAATTCGTTCACTCTCCCGCTTAGTCAGAAGCCAAACAACCAAGCATCCTGCACACATCGAAGTTTGTCCAAGGTGTTTAACAGTATTCGACGATCTTGATCGACGTAATTACCAATATTTCCAAAATCAAGAAATTGCCAAACAAAAACTTGCTGAACATAAAATCTACTGTGGAGTCAATAGACCGGCTCGCATGTTGATGCCCAAAGCAAATGAATTCGAAGAATTTAAAATGCACAAGGCCTTGTTGGAGCATCCGGAAATTATCATTGCAGACTTTAAGGCTTTCCTCAAACCATTGTCCTATTGCGATCGGGATCCCGAATTTTCTTCCACAACACCGTACCAGCTTCATGATCCAAATAGTTTTGGATATGTTGTTGTTTGGCAGGATAGGATAGATAAACCATATACATATCGCGGACCAAATGTTATTGAACTCTTTTTTAAAAGGATGGTGGAGGATTTTGAGAAAATGGGTAACCTCTTATACCAATCGAAATCAATGCTTCCATTATCTAGTGATGAACTTCAATCTTATAATAACATTGAAACTTGTCCGGTGTGTGATCACCATTTCTAGGATGAGAATCGGAAAGTACTTCACCATAATCATTTCATCGGAAACTACATTGGTGGAATCTGTAACACCTGCAACCTTAAGATCCAGAAGCCTAAATTCGTACCAATATTTTTTCATAATGTATCCAATTACGACTTACACTTTTTAATTAGGAATCTTGGATACTATACGCAAAAAATAGATATTCTTGCTCAAAACGAAGAGCGTTATATTTCTTTAAGTAAGAAAGTTAAAATTCCAGGAACAAATGAAATCATAGAGATAAGGTTTCTAGATTCTTTTAGATTCCTATCGGCAAGTCTCGATGCTTTAGCGAGTAAACTTACTGACGAACAATTTAAAATTACAAAAGCTAGTTTTCCCAACATACAATTAGAACTGATTAAACGTAAAGGCATTTATCCTTACGAATATGTAACCGATGAATCTAAATTTGATGATGACACTCGGAATTGCGAATGAAGAATACGAACATTCAAAATTAATATGGAAGAAATTGAGATGCAATATTCTCGGGGATTATCACGATGCATATCTCAAATTAGACATAACAATACTTGCTGATGTTTTTCAGATATTCAGAGAAACAGCAATAAGTATTTATAAATTAGATCCAGCATACTTCTACAGTCTTCCTGGTTTGGCGTGGTCTGCTATGTTGCTCCAGACCAGGATCAAGTTGGAATTGATATCGTATGTGGACATGTTACTTTTTATAGAAAGGGGGATACGTGGGGGGATGGTGCAATGCTCGCAGAAACATGCAAAGGCAAACAATATTCACATGTCTGAGAATCAATACGAAGCAAATCGACTTTCGAATTACATATTTTACGCTGATGTAAACAATCTCTACGGATTTGCAATGATACAAAAACTTCCATACGGAGGATTCGAGTGGCTAGATCCCATTTCAATTCATATTAATCATTTCAACGATCGTGAATTTGGTCTGTTTATTGAGGTAGATATTGAATTTCCAAATAATTTGAATGATATTCTTTCCGATTTATCTCCGGCTCCCGAAATTAAATGTCCACCTGATTCTGCTCAAAGCAAGCTTATGTTAACTCTTGAGAGAAAAGACAGATATGTTGTCCACTACAAGAATCTCCAGTTTTTGATTGGGAAGTGTGTTCAGGTAGTATATGTGAGAAGAATTCTCAAGTTCAAACACTCTTCATGGTTAAAATCTTATATTGAGACCAACACGAGATACAGAACAGCTGCCATTTCAGAATTAGATCAAGATTTTTATAAACTAATGAATTCTGCAGTTTATGGAATACTATGGAGAACGTCAAAAAGCATAAAGACAAAAAATTGGTTTCAGATAACAATAAATGTAGAAAATTGGTATCTAATCCTAGATTCAAATCGCAAAAAATTTACAACGAGAAATTAACACTTTTTAATCTAGATATAAAATTAATAAAATTCAGAAAACCTATTTACTTTGGTGCAACAGTTCTCGACTTGTCAAAACTGCACATCTTCGAATTTCATTATAATATTATGAAACCCTTCTATAATGATAAGCTGTGAATTTTGTACATGGACACCGATAGATTTATTTATGACATACAAACACCTAACCTCTACTAAGATCTTAAACATCCTTCCATGCTTGGGTATTTCGACACTTCCTCCTACCCTCAACCTAAAAGATTTGGAATTCCTTCCCGCAACAAGAAGGTTCTCGGCAAATTCAAAGATGAATGTAACGGTGATATTATTGTTGAGTTTGCTGGTTTGCGTTCGAAGATGTATACATTCAGAACAGAGAGTAGCGTCGCAAAGAAAGCAAAAGGAACGTGCAACGATACCGTGGAAAACAAACTAACATTCCAGGATTATATTGATTGCCTTCATTCACAGTCGACGATATTTCGAGAGGATAATAGAATACAGAGCTCAAACCATGAGATTACAACGGATGAAATAAAAAAAGTAGCCCTGGATCCACACGACGACAAGAGGTGTATTCTCGAGTGTGGAATCCATACTTTGCCTTGGGGACACTTTAGTTTAGAAGTTAATAATAATTGCAGTCAACACATGTGAAAAAATAAACCTAACATCAAACGAAAATTTTGAAAATAACAAGAAAAAATCTACACGTAGTCAAATTTTTATATATTATTCTCTCCTATTAAAATTTTTATATCACTCTTTCATTTGTTACATCATAAATATATGATTTCTCCACAATTAAAATTGCATTTGCATATTGTATTTTCAGGTAGAGTTTCATGAAATTCACATACTAATTTAATATTAGTTCGATCATTTATAACTACCAATTTTCTTTTTGACGCATTTATTAAAAACATTGGTCTTTGAATTATGAACTCATCTCGATTATAATACATATCAACGTTACCTTCAGTTACTCTTCTAAATGCACTATAAGCTTCATATAATTTTAAATAATCTTGTTCTGTAATATTTAAATTGTAATTTTCACGAGGAAATACTTCATTTCTGCCATTCTTCAGATACACATTTTTAACTTTGCAATTATCAAACTGTCTGCTATCCTTTTCTTGATTGTCATCTCTCCCTATTTGAAACAGCACAGCTACAAACTCTGGCATGTCATATTGCAAGATTGGAACTGATTAGTAAGGTCAAATTCAAACAATTTACCCTCCACAGGCTTCTGTATAAAATTGAATCGGAATTTGGGGATTTTTCAAAATGTTGGCTTTGTATTTGAGAGCATAATTCGATTCATATTCAACTATAGGCATTCGCAACTCCATAGACTGGTTCACACATTTCACAGCTTCGGGCAAACTAGCTTCATTAGCTGTTCCATCTGCATTTAAAGTCTTGTATCTCATGATAGCATTATGATCATTGGGTGCTCTGCGAAATATGACACTCACGCCACTTTCCACATAATTTCTTTATAATCAGAGAAAAATCCAAATAGCAATCTCATGGGGAACAGTATTGTGTGACTTTTTGCTTGAATATTTGTTCCAGCTTCGAACCCACCAACTTTATAGTATGCACTCTCTGATTTGGACCGTTTCAATGTCCCCACCGTAGTGGATGTAATTCCAGTACAATCAATCCTGTCAATGACTGTACCATGCTTTCTGACTTCAATTTGAGAAAATAAGATTGGAACAAAATTATCTATATGTTTTATATTAGCCCCAGGGAGGGGATATTCTTCATCATTACTTTGTTTTACAATATCAAATTTTATATACAGATCAGATCTATGTTAATGAATGAATCCGTCCCTCACCGTGATGTCATACTGTATATCTTTATTGGGCTGATTCAAATTTGCAAATGTCCTCCTGTTTGGAGGGAAGGATTGTAATTCATAACTCCCGATATTTTCCATCTTGTTATTTATTTATATATTTAAAATATTAATTTCTATTATCGCGGTGCTATTAGCACCGGCAAAATCGATGATATCATTTTTCTTATTTGTAATTCTTATCTCTATGTAATTAACTTTATCAATAGAAACATTTAAATATACTGGTGGGATTGGGGAATAGAAGATAGGTTCCATACATTTCGAATTTGGTTTCAATGTAGCAATGATACCTGTCACCTTGTGGCTACCAATCGAATTTTCTTCTGCTTTGATAATCATACCTTTTTCAATGTTAAAGTGAATATTTAATGTCTCAATAGCTAAGAATTTTGGTATAAATATAACTATGTGCCTAACACCTGGTTCTAATTTGCTATTATTCTCGAATCCTAAAAGTTCTCCCATGGTAGATATGTCCACTGTTTCATTGGTAGTTACAATCTCTACTCTGTGTGTTATAGAATTTTGAGAAAGCAAGACAGTGGTTGCATGTTCAAATTGAAAAGGATAAGTTATACTGTCCAGGAGGAATAATTATTATTTCATTACCTACTAATATAGTATTGTTGTAAGAAGTTACATTCGGTATCAGATACATACTGTAGAATGCCCTTAGAGCTATGAATTTTGGATAGATAAGATCATTGTGAAGATGTAGTTCCAAAACCGAAGTCTCGCTGGAGAGGTGAAAGATTCCCATATTTAATATATAATACATCCTTTTGAAAATCTTTTAATTTGATGTTTGGTATTTTATTTAAAATTCTGAGCATCGTAATGCAAACATGACCACATATAATTTGATGGAAATCTTGAATACGATCGTCGTTGTAATAAATTTTAACATGTTTTAAGTAACGAATTAATTCTGTAGGGGGTACCCCTCCTAAAGAATCGAAAATAAAAGCATTGTCATTTTGTTTATAATAGCGTATCCAGTGGGTACCAACGTTTTCGGAGTTGTCCAAATTCAGCACGCCACATTTTCGAAAGTGAGGACTACCTTTAGGGAGAGAATCAGACATGAAAACTCCCCTAAAGTGTTTAATTTTAAATATTTATTTAAAGATTCAATGTCTTGGTTGGTAAGAGCTTCTTCTTTTTATAAAATTTTCTGAGTGCTCTAGACTTCACACCTTTGCTTATTTTTTTCTCCATGGCAAAATTATGACGCATTTGCTCTTCTAGTTCTGCCTTATTTTTTTTCGAATCAATTACAGTTTTGTCTATAGCAGCACTACCCCCAGCCAAGCTCCCAACTGCCCCCAATGCAGCCAGGATAGCTGGAATGCTGAATATGAATCCACCACTGTGTGTTTTCTTTCTTGCATTTTGCAATCGTTTTAATTGTGGCGTACTGAGTAATAATTTCATTCCGTTTCCTTTGGCTATACATTGCCTCTTCTTTTCTTGTTGTTTTTTAGGTAAAATCGAATTAGTTTTAAATTTTTAAGATAGTGATATGGTATTTGGTATACAACTCCTTTTGGTTTCATGTTGTTTTATTATTATTATTATTATTATTCAGGGTATTTATATTACAATCCCTACCCTAATTTTTGTTTGGTATTCATAGCAATAGTTGTACCCAATGCTGTTATATTTTCACCCAATGATGCATCTCTGCTTGTTAATCTTCCAAAAGCTGCCTCTTCCAGTTTTTGATCAGCCACATGACGATCATTCAGATCTTTGTGTGTGTTGTATGCAATATCATGTTCTTTGCAAACTGCATCCAGAGGATTAATACCCCTGTTCCCTCTTTCTATTCGTTTCTCAAGTTTTGTACCAGGTCCACAATATTGGTAACTAGGTGCGTGTAACTCGAACGGAAGTTTATTAATAATATCACTTACTAAACCTCGACCCTCTGATATATTCCAGAATTTAGGAGGTAAAGTATTGATAATTTTAATTAAGTATCCTATACCTTTAGGATCGTTTTTAATAAAATTAGCTAATTTGTCACTAATCATGTTTACTCACTCATTATGGAAATTATTGTTCCCAGCATTTTCCTCCCCTGCTATAACCAGCAACCTATCTATAAGTTTTCTCACATCGTTTACCCATACAAATTGCTTAGGTAGAGTATTGTATTGTTTTATACCACCACCGGTTATTAGTTGATTCCAGATAGGTTCAATCAGATTTTTGTATTTATCACCGCTGCTCGATTTCACACGCTTTTGACTGGCATCGTTATTTTGGTACAAAGCATCAGAGAGTGTCAACATTTCAAAGTAACTTTAATAATCATCTTCTGTAATATTTTTTGGTTGTTTTTTGGTAATGATTTCCCATAGCCCTACGGTACCAGGATATCTGGACCAGCTGTTTCTCCCACCCAAATTAATTTTTATGTTATCCCCTTCGAATGTTAATTTAGACATGCCAATTTTTCATACTTCGCCTTCATTTCCCTCCATAGTTGGATACAAACCAAATACCTCATCTTTTTAGAATTTTCCTGTACTCAGGTAATCCCTTGCCAGGGACCGAACTCAATTTTCTCTGATTCTTCTATAGCTGCTTCAGCAGGTGGTTCCTTCAGTACCAGAGGAGTGTGTATACTATATAATGGCGCAGGACGCAAATCTGCATAATTTTTAGCAGTAAGAGGTACCAATTCAATGATGAGGTTTTTATTTTGTTCTGTAACACCCTTAATCTCTTTACCAAGACCACTGATTGCATCGATAATAGGTTGGTCTTGACGCTTGTGATGTTCGTAAAAACCTCGATTCTCTGATTTCCAACTTTTGAAACGTTTGGACAAGTACTCTCGTAATTTCGAATTATCTTCAATTTTATGTTTCGTCATATTTATTTTCTTCATTAATGGTTAATTATATCGTTTCAACGTTTAAAAAGTCGTTGACTTTATTTCTGAATTTACCATTGTTAGGTTTCCGAGTCATGTTGATAGTAACAAATCCAAAATCGTTGATGTTCCAACAAGATGAACAGGATTTTGAAAATTGGTTGTAATTTAAGTCTCCTCCCACATAATCATCGTATACATATTTCAAATTAGTATGATCTTGACGAAACCAACAGATTAACTTTGTATTATCTCGTAGTAATTGTTTGGGAATTTTGGAATAAGTTTGAGCTAAATAAAAGCAGTCCATTTCTTTGTGACGACAATGTGTAAAAAATGTCTAATTTCATTCTGATTTTCCATAATAACATCGTCGAATACAACAACAGAATTTTTCAAACATTGATCGAGAGGTTTTATTGTTCATCCAAATGTAGCTATGCCCAGTCCCTCGTACAGCTTCATGAGTTCTTGGTATTTTGGTTGTTCTAAACTCTTTGAGAATACATACAAATGTATATTTTTCCAATTAGGGGTGAAAAGTTCTACGCACTCTTGTCACTCTTAAATGATAGTTTTTAACAATATTTTCGACAATTAAACCTATGGAGGGAGGCAGAAGCATTTCTAACATATAAAGTTTTCAAATGTCTTGTTTAAAAAATAATTTTGCTTTAGGTTTCCAGGTGAAACTAATTTTTTAGATCAAATTTTATATTACAGATCAAAGTGGATACTCAGGTTTGCGAATACTGATAGAGATAATGATGGTTATTAATCAGCAATGTTGTGAACAAGAATTAAAGAAGTGTAAAATAAGATATAGGGCAGTTCTGAGAATAACAGATTATTTATAAAAACATATTCACCTTATATCTTATATCTCACACAAAATAATTTCTCTGCGATAGCAATCCCACTGCATACGAATCCACTGAGCAACGTTCAGCAAGGTTTTTTCCTTATCTAATATCATTGTTAATTTTCAACTTGCGACAACTAACAAACTAACTAACTAACTAACTCTCTAGCCTTCTTAAACCCGAAGGTTCATGGCTGCAGCAACACAGGCCATCCATCTTTCCCTATCTTGAGCAAGATCTATATTCTCTTTTCCATCTCTACCGATTTCCCTTAGGTCAATCTCAACGTGGTCCCTCCATCTTCGTCTTGGCCTTCCTACAGGTCTGTTACCATCAGGTTTCCCTACAAGAATCCTGTGAACTCCTCTTTCCTCTCCCAATCGTGCCACATGGCCTGCCCACCTAAGTCTTCTTGATTTAATTATTCTAATAATATCTGGACATGAATACAAATTATATAGTTCTAAATTATGTAACCTTCTCCACTCACCTGTCTCCTCATCCCTTTTAGGTCCGAAGATTTTCCTAAGGATCTTATTTTCAAATACTCTCAATTTATGTTCCTCTTTCAATGTAAGGGACCAAGTTTCACATCCATATAATACTACAGGTAAAATTACTGTTTTGTATATTTTAACTTTTAGTTTCTTAGATATTAAACGAGAAGACAAAAGTTTATGAAGAGAGAAGTAACATGCATTTCCTGAATTAAGCCTACTTTTTATTTCCTCTTTAATATAATTTTCATTTGTTAATATTACTCCTAAGTATTTGAATTTTGAAACTGGTTCAAACGAGTTGTTATCAATAATTAGATTTTGATTATTACCTAACACTTGGTTTCGGCCTGTAAGCATATATTTAGTTTTCTCTTTGTTAACTTCCAAACCTATCTCTTTAGCAGTTTTGAAAAAATATTTTAGCATTATTCTTAATTGTATTTATATCATCCCCTAATAAGTCTACATCATCTGCATATGCTAACAACTGAGTCACACCATTTAATTTTAGTCCTTCTTTAGATTCTTTTACCTTCCTAACAGCATATTCTAAGGCAAAATTAAAGAGCAATGGAGATAATGCATCTCCTTGTTTTAACCCATCATGAATTGTAAATTTGTCAGACATATTAATACCCACACGAATTTTACTTTCTGTTTCACTGGTGCATATTTTTATCACACTAACAAGCTTCTTAGGTATTCCAAACTATACTAATATTTTATATAATTTATCTCTTTTGACCGAATCATATGCTTTCTTGAAATCAATGAATAGCTGATTGACATTTTGATTATATTTCCTCTTTTTCTCAAGTGTCTGTCTGATGTGAAAAATTTGATCTGTAGTTGATCTGTTACGTTTAAATCCACATTGATGATCACCTACAATTTCATTAGCATATGGGGTTAGTCTTGTTAAAATAATGTTAGATAATATTTTATATGTTGTTGAGAGTAGAGAAATTCCACGGTAATTATTGCAGTTCATTTTATCACCTTTTTTAAACACAGGAACAATTATGGATTTCCACTGTTGAGGGATATCTTCTTTATTCCATATTAAACAAATTAATTTATGAATTTGACATATTAATGAATTTCCACCATATTTAATTAACTCAGCTGGTATTAAATCAACACCAGGTGCTTTGTTATTCTTTAGCCTTTTAATAGCGTCTTTAACTTCAGTCAAGTTAGGTTCTGGAACTAAAGGTTCTGCTGTGTGAACTTCATTTACTTCTGATTTATCTCCTACATGGACATTTAAAAGGTCATTAAAGTAGTTCTTCCATCTATTTAGAATATCGCTTGGGTCAGCTAGAAAATCACCGTCTTTATCTTTTATCAAGTTTACTTTAGGTTGCCACCCCTTTCTAAACACATTTACACCTTTATATAAATCTCTGATATTTTTATTTTTGCTGTTTGTTTCAATTTCGTTAATTTTGCTTTTCAAGTAATCTCTTTTTTTACTTCTAAACGTGTGGTTAACTTCTCCCTTTTATCTATTATAATTGTTTAGATTTGTATCATCAGAGTTATTTAACCACCTAAGTCTAGCCTGATTTCTTATTTCTATTAGATTATGACATTCATTATCAAACCATGGCTTACTTTTTCTCGGTTTATGGTATACTATACTTTCTTTAGCTGCTGATTCTATTGCATTACGTATGTGTTCCCAATTCTTATTTACGTCTGTTTCCTTTATATTTTCATCATCATTTAAATCCTGCAAAATATCAAATCTATTTGACAGTTTAATTTGGTAATCTTTCTTAATTCTTTCATCAGTATACTTTCCTGTATCAAATTTTATAACTTTTAGATTTTGTTGCTTATGATTTAACACTGAGAGTCTCTCTCTTAATTTAGCAATTATTCAACTTCCGACAGGAGACATCAAAACGTTTGTGATCCAAGAGCCTTTCTTTTACACCCCTCATCCTGTAAGCAATAGTAAAGTCTTCTCCGTTCATTGAGTCCAAGAAAGTTTTGATAATAACTGTCTTTTACAATGCCAGTGTTCTAATTTAAGCTGCAAGCAGAAGAACACGGTATAGATTATAGAAGTATAGAAGTTTAGTTGTAGTCATTCTTTGGAAATTGTGTATCTATGTCAATTAGACTCCTCAAGCAACCTTTCACATATGTGCTGCTTGTTAAATTACATTACTTCCCTCATTCTCATCCTCACGATTGATTAAAGATAAATGTGACATGCTACTAAATAAAAATATGCAATAAAAGAGCATGCCCAATGCTCAAGGCCAAAAGATAGCGAAAAAAGATAATCAGTCAATGCATACACTCTTTACAAGAGAGGACAACTTCCGGTAGTGTTACAGTTTCAGCGTTTACAGATAACATCAAGAGCAATGTGAAGCCATGGTGGAGAAAATCAAACTAGAGCAAAATTTGAAATTCAATAATAACATGTGAAACAACCAGAAACCTTTTTGGACATATACCAAGCATAAAATAGAAATAGCAATGCCTTTGAACTTGTTCAAATTCAAAAAAGCAAACAGTTATTGAAGCACCGAGTCAGACTGAACCGCCAATCTTCGACCTGTTGCCGTCCATGTTGTCCAAACTGAGTGGCCTATTAGTTATTAACTTGAATAGCTTTTGGAAGAAATACGACTATGACGTTGGCAAAACTATTTACATTTTTAACAAGAATCTAAATTTTTACAAAATTTTGATCAGCGGGAAACTTCAAATAACCGTGAAAGTTTCCTCCGGCAAGAAAATCTACCGCATTAAATACGATAAGATGGAGGCCGCCAAGACTTTCGACGTGTCAACAGACGACCGCTTGTACGTCGAGCTTCTAGGTGATTACGACAAATTCTTTCGACTCTTCATCGAGTGCGAATCACCTACAATATAATAAATAACCGTAACGATGCCTAACCATATTTTCGGTCACACCAAGCACGACGACCACGGCGAACATCTCACGCATGACGTGAGGGTCAAGAAGCTCTGCAGGCCACCCTCAACTCGAGCATCCAGTCCAAGATAACTAGCCTCCAATCCCACTTGAGGTACCACATACTCAAAATCGACGCCTAACTGAAATCCCTTCTGCGAAAGTACACCGACTTGGCCTCCATCGACACCTTCCAGAGCCTGGTGCAGAGCGTACGAAAGCCGCAGAACAAACTTTTGAAGTTGCAGCAAACGCAGACAAACGACGTGGAACTTCTGAAGCAGCAGTCGCAGGATCAAACGAGAGCCATCCAGACCGAGCTGCAAACCATCTTTCGGAGCATTAAAACCCAAGACGACTAAGATAGCGGAAACGCCAGCATCGCCAAATTGCTATAACAGTGTCAATCCTTCGATATTTCCACGTTGGAAAGCATGAAGGCTGAGTTTCGGACGATCACCTTGCACGCTGCGAACGTCGAATTCCAAACCAATGTCCAAACCTTGGAGACCTTCATGGAAAATTTGCCTTCGTCCAGCGAACTGAACGCCTTCGCCCGCAGCGTGGTCAACATCATACTGCAACTCGAGACTTACGGGGACTTCGGGAAGCTAAAAGTTTCCATAGCCCACATCGAAGACACACTCGCCGCCATCTGAAACGATTTGTAGAATGTTCAAGAAGCGCTGGAAAACAAACTTCCGGGCATCCGGAAACGGGCCCAGCGTTCAACAGCAGATCGCGAAATTTAAATATATGAACACCGAAACCGAGCTGTCGCATTCTAATTACCTGATCGACGACTTACAGAGAAAGCTCGAAACGCTACTACAATCCATGCAAACCCATGACGACATAAAGCAACTGCCAAAGACGCTTCCGAATTGGACGCGGTGACGAAAGCTCTGAAAACGCTCCAAAACACGGTCGCCACCTTGCCCATCTCGCAGTGACTGAAGGCCTTGAAGAGAACCTTGAACCGAATACTGAAATCGGACGACATCAAAAACATCCAAGCTGAAAAGGCTTCGCTTCGAGACAGAATCACTACTCTGTCCAACAAACCAACGCATAAGCTAACTCTACACACTGATGGACGCAGGTGCAATACCTCACGATCAAGACCTCCAATTTGACGCTTGTGAAAAGCATGCAGCAGATCATCTCGAACGTCAATCTTCAAACGGTAGCATCGAGGAAAGTCAACGATCGGCCCTGGCCATTATCGGCAGTAGCTTTGCGAGTTGAAAGAGCAATTTAAGCATATTTACGTCGACGTGAGGAATAAGTCCAACTACGACGAGGTCTTTCACACCATCGACTAGCATCTCGACTTTCTGCAGGGCAGTCTGGAGGACATGTAGAGCGTAGTTCGAACTAACATGATCACGCTCAACGCCGGCATTCACAACCTGAAGACGATGGTCGTCATCGCACTGTACAGCATGCCGAACCGAGAGTTCACCTCACCCTTCAATCCTAGTGGTAAATTTTACATACTCACCCTGGCCAAAGTCTACCACCAATTTTTCTTCGGCGGCAAACTTCAGATATTCAAGATTTCTTACTGTTCGTCGCATCACGCTACGCACTACCCTATCATGATCGTGACGAACATCGGAGACTAAACCAAAATAACCAACGTATAGTTTGTTGACTTCACGCATCTGGAAACTCACGAGGTGGCTTTCGACGAAGATGTCACTAAATCATCGACATAGAAGTGGGCGACAAACTGTGCATTGGGAATCCAGTCATCTCGGTGGCCAAAACTCACATCGTAGCCGACCAGGTCGAAATGAGCAGCGGCAAACTGAAGAATTTACATAAAGTCAACTAGGACAACAAGTACCTTCTCACCGTCATCGACACCTTTTCTAAATTTGCATGGGCTGTGCCTGTGAAATCCAAAACTGCCGCGTGCATCAGAGAAAACTTTGAATCTATTTTAGAGGAAGGGGCAAGATTGCCACGCTACCTGCAGACGGAAAACGGCAAAGAGTTTTTCAAATCCGTCATCCAGGAATTTCTTTTGATAGCACAGCATCGAGCATTATTCAAACTTTAGTGACGTGAGAGCTTCATCCACACCCTGAAGACGCGCATGTAGAAGCGGTTCACGCTTCAGACTAACTACAAGTGGGTTGATATGCTGCAGGAACTCCTTGGCGATTACAACCACACCGTCCATGGCACGATACGCATGAAACCCGCCGATGTTAGCAAATCCGAAGAGACATGATTGATCCCAAGAGTTTACTGTCCAAAGTATTCACTCACATTAGGAGACGTAGTGAAAGTCAGTAAATTCAAACGTACGTTCGAGAAGCGCTTTGCCAGAAACTGGAGCACCGAACTTTTCACCGTAAATCGAGTCATGCCAGGGAGCAGGCACACTTATTTCATAAAGGAAAAACGCGACGAAGGTTTGAAAGTAACCTTTTACGAGGAAGAACTCACCAAGATTCGATACCCGGACACATACCTCATTAAGAAAAGCTTGCGTAGAAATAAAAATAAACTGTTTTTCAAATGGCTGAGACTTCCGGAAATAGCTGATACGACGCCGACGAGGTGATCGTGGGACAACGTGGAATGTGGTGAAACGCCAACCTGACGCAGAATAAACAAAAACTCAAAAGAACAATGAGTTGCTGCCTGACATTATTTTCTTCATCGTTGGTCCTTCGGCCTGAAACTTTACGCGGGACCTGGCATAGCCACTTTTGCATCCGAAATAAAGCCACCCGGACGTTGTCTCGAAAATTATGTCGTAGTGTTCTACGATGTGATTTTGGAAAATCAAAACAAAATTCGCAACTTCTTCACGCAGGGTCGTCACAGGTGCACGGACTGTTTCTACCTGGAGCAGAACTTTTCCAAGTTTTCCGAGCAGATGATTTGCGATAATGCCAACCTCGTCTGCCTGTTTCGTCAGGACCACTACATCATCAGGCATGCACACGACGACTACGTGGTCTAAGACCTCGACTACAATAGATTCTCGAAATTCTACGGTTCTTGTTTGAACCAAGATGATACAGCAGCCGCCGAAACGACAAGCCATCGAAAACATTTCATCGGATAAGATCTAGTTGGGTCCCTTGGCAAGAGAATAGCTGAGCATCTGGAAATTTGACAAGGACGAGTGTTTGGTTTGTTCATGAGCATGGAAACCAACAAAGGCGTGGTCTGCGAGATCAAAGAATCGAGAATCATCTTCGTCGGCGACGACATGCCTAGGCAAAAAATATTTGTGCTAGGTATCCCGGCACCGTGCTACTGTGGTAACTCGTCTCCAAAAAGTATCCCAAAGACTACACGGACGAATATTATCAAAATTGATGAAAACATTGACGTGGTTGGATGACTTGTACCAAAACGACGATGCTAGTCTGAATCGTGTAAAGTCTAGCATGGGGAGAAATACAAGAATCTCAAGCAGCCCATATGGAACCAACTCGAAACAGGCAGAGGCGACAAACACTACAGCAATTTACTTAAGGAGTTCGTGTAGGTGGACGACGTGAAGAAGCTCGTGGATTACCTGCTTGTCATCGCAGGCGAAGAGTATCCCGGTAACCGTAACTCTAACAACTAGAAGGTGGGCATCGTGGACATGATCAGCTCCCAGCTCGCCAACTTCATCTTGAATGACAAATAGGGCATCGGTTAACTCATCAAGATAACTATCACCTTGCCTCCCAATTCCTGGAACGTGTCCGAGTGTCGAGACTTGGTGAACGACATCATCAACAAGTTGAAATGCACTTGCCTGGTTACCAGTACTGCGGTCTGGGAACCAAACTCGAGCAACGAGTGGAGAGAAGAGACAGAGGGGTCAATCCTCACGACGCAGCATGCAAGGATCACGACTTGGCCCTCATCAAGCACACCGAACACAATGCACGTCACGAAGCTGATCGAAAACTGGAAGATGCAGCACTCGGATGGCTGATCAGAAGAGATGCATCGTTAGGGGAGGAAGTGGCAGCGTTGGACACGACCATCGTCATGAACACGAAATTATAATGTGATGTAACACCCAGTAAAAATGACGTAGCTTCGCATAACAGAACTTCAACTCGAACTGTTGCATAAGATATTTAAGAACACGTTCGACGGAGGTGATGAGGTTGCGAAGCTTTTTAACTTGGTAAAATAACAAGTGAATTTCGTCTACCGTGTGAGATGGTTTTCATAGGACATCTTCAAAAAATAAGAGGCACGAAGAGTTTGCAAAATCCGGACACCCTTTTTCGGGCTACTGGGCAAATGTTGAGATACAGTTTGGACGATATTCAAGAGACGAGTGAAGTCAGGATACAATACACCGAGGGGTTATATGGGAGCATCATCAACAACCTCATCGTGTTGCCGAAGCGCAAATTTCCTTCTTCGCCCCCGCCATATATAAATAACATGCTACCACCATGAAGCCGAAGGGGGTCGTGTACTAGGTGAATCTGAAAACTTTGAACGCCCTTAACGGGTTACTCACCAAGAAACAGCGCCAGAAGATACGACTGTGCCGCCTTGAGCAAGCTGCTTAAAAAGATCCACTTTATAAAATCGACATTGAAGCTGTGATAGAGCCGGTGGGGATCAAGCCCTTTAGGAAGTTTTTATGTCCGACTCTCTACCCTCTACAGTTAAAAGGAACAGAGTGCGGAGTAGTCAACTTCGACACTTTCAAGAATCCAGTGACGCATTGGACCTGTCACCGCAAGCCAGCCGATGACGACGCTTTCGTTTTCCAGTATTTCGGCGGTGTGCCGCCCGCAGGCTTCGTACATTATTTCGCTGCTCCAAACCTCTACTACAACGAGGAACGCATCCAAGGTTTCGAGGAAGAGAACTGCAGCCACCCTTGTGTTTCCGTATTCGCCTTCCTGTCTCGAATTAATAACACCACGTTCCGAGATTTCTAGAAAGCGCTGTGGCACCTGAACCATCATGGGATTGTTCCATCTGACCTGGGAGACTTCGGTCTTGAAACTCAGTTTGTACGACGACATCATCTATCCTAAATCCATAGCCATGCGTGCTTTCTACATCATGTACCTGATTCCCAACGTGACCGCGCACAACAACACCATTAAAGTCTGCAACGAGGAGATTGTAATACCCTTCTTCCCGTACAACCTGTCCGCCTGGGTAACTTCGGCCAGCTCTGGAGCTTCAACAACCACACCAAGCTCAAGCCTGGCATCAAGTACGTCGGCGACAAAATTCCTAAATTTCCGGCCATTGAGACTTTGACCGTTCACTGCAACGTGGCGGAAGTCATGATCAGCAAGGCCCACGCCATCGGCAGTGACAAGCAAACAGGCATCATCGCGAATTTCAAACCGAACTCGGAGTTCATGGAGCCGAGTTCACGCCCTCCTCGTCCGTCTACTTCTTGTGTCCCGCATGCGCGTCGACCTGATCAAACTGGTGGTGACCGACGAGAAGGGCGAGGTGGTGCATTTCGCCGAAGCCACGACCACAGCCGTCATGGAAATCAACGTTAAATAAATAACCATCAAGGAGCAATGTTACCGACTATAATCCTTCTCTCTCACCCGTCGCACGTCCGCGAATCTCAACGAAAAGATCCGAGAGATCGAGTTCGACCTGGACTTCGGAGACGGAGTTATCCACCCTCAAAGAGCCGACCTGTACGTTAAATTCTACGTGGTGAAAAAGCAAAATAGCGAGGCTTTCACGACCAACGGAACCTGAGACTCGTAGACAACTTCGTGCCACATCTGCTCTTGTAGGTGGAAGTCAAGTAGCACGGCACCGTCATCGATTAATTAGCCTACCCAGGAATACCTCAACCGCCGTGGGAACGCTGAAACTATCAAAGGAAAACGCCGCTTACTACCAGGCAGGGGAATCGAAGCGGGCGCGAAAATCAAAACCCGAAGCCACACATTGCTGTTTCCCATGAGCCTACTGCCAAGTTTATTTTCCGACTACGCGGTGATCATTTGTAAAGGCGTTTTGCGCATCACCTTCCGCAGAGCCACCAACGACAACGACTTGCTGATGCGTTATAGCACCTTGGACGCTGACGGGACCACTCCGCACCCCAACACGTTACCGCCGTTGCCAAGTTCCTCATAACATCCATGGAGTTGCGCATGCTAGTTGTAGAATACAATTCCAAATACGATATCAAGTACAAGTCCGACATCTTGAAGAATCCCTAAGTGCCCATCCAGGTTTACGGTTACCAGTGCGAGCAGATACCTGCTCCCGGCAATCCCTTCGACGTGACCACGCAAATGAACTGCATCTAGTATGACATATCTGAGTTAGTCGACGTGAACATCCAGACCGGGAGGGGAAAATAACCCGGAGAAAAATCCAGCCAGTTCTACAATTGCAATATTAAGAACGCCTACCTGAACATCGCAGACGACGACTGCCTTAAACTGAACGAGGCTTGCAAGAGGGTGACCTCCGCAAAGTGGAAGTATACTACACTCCCAACAATTTCATAGCCCGCAGGCCAATGATCGTCAACAACACTTCGAAGAGGAGGCAGGTTGTTGTGAACGACCGCACAAACATCAAATCGTCTGTGAGTTCAAAGACACCATGCCCGACGAAACCGTTTGCACCGTCATCCTCATTGCCGAGAAGACATTAGCATACGACGTGAAGAATGACCGAGTTACCGATCACTTTACTAATGAGATAGTACTAAAAGAACTGTCCTCCTCTACACGCTACCATTTCTATTTTAGATAACACGGAATAGACCCATTCTAAAAATAAAAAAAAGTATTTTAGTTTTGGTGCAACGTCCTGCAAGGTGGGTCCCATTCGAAGTCTTTTACCAGCTTATTTGTTGTGGACCTCTTCCAAGTTGTGGTAAGGGCGCATAGCATGTTAGAGGGTAAGCAAATAAGCAAAGGCGTACTGTTTTCAAATATTTATATTAAGCGCAAAGCTGTGGAGAGTGCTTCAAATGTCACAAATCCTCCCAAACAACATGGCATTAAGAGTGTGTTTTTTGGGGAGTGTTCTAGTTTCCCTTTGCGATGTAAGTAAACCTCACCCTTCGCGATGAGTTTCAAATGGAGAAATGAATGGCAGACACAGAGAGATTGCTTCCTTGGATGGATGCTCATAACAATGTACAATAGCAGTACAAAAATTGTGGGGCTTTATGATACTTTCCTTGCCAGGGTAAACCAAGTTCATTCTGATGTATTCAATAAAAAACGCAAAAGATGTACACATGTTTCAATGCTTATATTGTATTTATTTTCTTTATAAAATTTAATGTATGACCTCTAGGGGCTAGCATTAAAATTTCTCAGTGACTCGTTCGTTCTTCACATCAGGCACAAATCAGGCATTGTGTAACTCGCAGACTATCTTTATGTTTGTTCGGTCATTGATGACATCTTGTTTTCTCTTCAAGAGGTTGATGATAAACAACGGTCGGTGCGTCATGAACTCGTGCAAAGTGTATGTACTACATGTCGACGATGCCTTTTATGCCGTATATGTACTCGGGGAAACAGTGCTGGAATCGATGCTAATTCGCAAGTTTTGTAATGATTAGTGTAACCGCTGTTACTGTTGCGGGATGAAAATATGTGATTATGTACAACAGAAAACATAGATCATCACAGTTTCGAACATTCAACACTGCTATATTATTTTTGCTTTTCGAGAGTAAGTCGATGTAACCATCCACAGGAAAAGGTACATATTTTGACGCAAAGTATGCATTGGGAGCTACAAAACGAAAAACGCGATGCACGAGCTTCAAAATACTCATGCTTTTCTTCACATATTCGACAGATTTAATAGTGTTAATGACGTAATTTCGGAACATTCTGATAATGGGTTTTCTCCACATTTATATAGCAATGAAATATGCAGATTTTATTGCAAGTCTTTATATACCGTGTTGACAACAATACATAATTTTTTTATTGAGTTATTGAAAAGCTTGTAACTAATTTGATCTTTAATTTTATCTTTCAATATATCAAAGAAATGTCTGATACTTTAGATAATGTAAATTTCTAATATACGATATAAAAACTTAGCAATATTAAGGATTAAGTAAAAGCAGTAATTTTTCTTCTAAATTTGATTCGTAGAAAATACCTTTCGGGATAGAGAGGGGAAAATACATAAATAATAGTTCGTGATACTTATTGCCGGAACATGAGCTAGAAGAAAACATTTTTGTTTATAAAAGTGAAGAGAATCAGCTTATGCTGTTCTGTGTTTCATGTAAGTTGACTCGTATCTACATTTCCTTTCTCGATGATGGTTGGTTATTAGAATGTTTGAATTTCACATGTCCTGGTGTACGTGATATGTAATTTCTCTTTTAAAGACAATACAGGGAACGAAAAATTATTTCTTTTTTGCTTGAGAATTTCATGAATATATTTCCTATTCCTCGACAATTGTAATTTTGAAATTTCTTTCTTGAAAGAGACACCACCATTCAGTTTTTCTATCATAGAATTCAGAACGTCATATAGTTAAGACGTCCACTTTCAATAATATTATATATTGGAATATTTGCATGATATATAAACAAGATATTAATAGAAATCGCGCTAATGTCTGAATTTAGAAGAGGGGAATTAACGTACTCATTTCTTTAGGGGGATGTTTTAAGCTATCATAAAATTTGGATTTATTCTTAAAGAGTTACTTTTTATTCGATTTTTAAGGTAAGAAGATTGCCAGAATACTGTTAAAATAATTTGCAAATTCTACTGAAAAAATATTGTTTACATCTAATATGAATATATTTTTCTATACAGGAAATGTGAGAGGAAGCATTATGGAGTGAGGGGAAAAACAAAAAAACTTAATCTCTTCTGCTGAATTGCCTGTCAATACATTAAATGAAGTATGGAAATCTTCCGTTTGTTTATAAGTACTACTAAGATGTAGCTATATATTATATGAAATGAATAAAGAAATAAGATATGCTGCTGGAAAGAACTTAGGAGGGCAGATTCACTGATAGTATGAAGGATTACGCATTAGAGCGTTAGCAGAATTTTCATTCCTAACCTCACGATTTAATTGCGTTAGAAAGGTTGTCAAGATTTCATGCTTAAATTTTTTAATAACATGTCTGGATTCTTCCTAAAGACAATCACAGTCAAGACAGCCCAATTTTCACGGACTGTTGAAATTAATTTCGTCGAGTCTTGAGTCACATAATGACTCACAGGTCTCATGACATGAGCTAACGTAAAGCAAGACTAATAAAACTGTTAATCGCACTGCCTATTTTATAGCAGATTTTGTAACTGTAGATATTTTAGCTGTAGATATTTCAGCAGCAGATCCTCTACCCGCTAGAAAACTTAGAAAAATTAAAAACAATTAAATTGGCAATTCTTTCTCAAACTTTGATTCAATAATTATAGAATTCGGGATAGAGACGTGAAAAGTATAACAAAAATACATGGTAATAGATAAAGGCGAAGAGGAAAACATTTTTAACCCTGAAACTCAAGGAAAAATGTTATACCTTCTACTAGCACTAGGGTACATTGGACACAGGTAGATATTTTTTACATATTCTGTGAAAATTTGTTTTGTTTTGTACAAAAAATATTATCATGCAACTTATTTATCCTAATTTAGCACCAGAAATTAAACTTACACAAATGTTATCCTTTCAGACAGAAAGCACTTTGTTAATTTTTGTCATACATGTTTTCTCATAAAAAGTAAAATTCCTCTAAGTTTCATTATTACGACGCAAATATATTCTTTCGGATAGATATCTACTTATTCATATCATGAAACAGTCTTTACTACAAGAAATTAAAATGACAGGGCCAATGTACTATTTAAGAAATGAATCAACTATGTTACACATTTCAATGAATGTTATAATGCAACAAACTAAATAAGATTATCATACAAAATTGCAATCAAAATGTTTTGTTTACGACAAAAAGTACTATTTTCTCATTTACTGAACATTCTGTAGTACAATAATTCTACAGTTCGAAACGTTTCAGGTTTAATCCAAACATTTTTCACACAAAACATTGCTGGGCTCAAGATAAACATGAATGTTACAATTGGTGCAGGTGGTTTTTCTCTTGCTGTGTTTCTTTGGCGGGCAGATCCAGCGTCCAATTTTCTTTGTAGGTGTTTCCTCCTTAGTAGGCTTGTCGCTTTCTTGTTGGTTTTGTTCTTTAGTGTTGGCAAGTTGTTTTTCAAGGAAAAATCAAGAAGATCCAGCTTTGCATTTTCTTATTCCTGTCTCCATCTTGCAATGACTACCGGACAATATGGTGCACTTACATCAACAATGTTGTAGGAGACCTCCATGTTCCGTCATCTTGTCATTCGTTTTGTGCTGTAACACCAAGTTATTTGGCCCATAGTGTCAACACCTGACATCGTCTTGTTGTAATAGAGAATTATTTTTTTCCTCAGTTTTATAGTCTCCACCTCAGGTTGATATTGTAATCCTTGAGATATAGCTGATTTATTGGCACACAATCAGGACTTATAAAATATAGAAAACAATTTACGTACCATGACATGTAGACATGTACCAAAAACTATTGTATATAAATCACTGTAAAATTACTAGTAGTCAAACTTTAATTGTAATAAAACATCTACAACCACCCAGCGCACGTTAGTCTATAGAGCATATATATTGAACAAGAGCTCATGGTCTTGAAAATTCTGAATGAAATTTATACACGTGTCAAATGCACCCAGTTGGGATTCAAAGCAATATTTTTCTTTAGGTACAAAAAAAGTAAAAAAATATATTTTTCCAAAATATATTACAGGTATACACACTAAAGAAATGTCACAAAATACCAGTATTCGGTAATGCATAGTTTGGGTATTATTATCAATCAAAAATTGGTACGGTTCCAACGGACCCGATATGGCTTCTTAGGGTTAAGAAATACAAGGGCGAGTAAAATAAGGTTGTGTTGCTCTAAATTTTCATCCACAAGATAAAGAAATAGGTGTATAATAAGTAAGAAAGAAAATACAATAGTAAATGGCGAAGAGCTCTCCAGAATAAAAATTTCGAAATTTCTTATTTCATTCTAACCATGTTAAATACTGTGGTTCAGTGGATAGAATTATTTAGGAGGCTGATACGTAAATAGAAGCATTTCAAACGCAAAAATCTAGTTGAGCTATCAATTTAATGAATGCTACATAATAATCGCATTAATACTTCACTAGCATACTTATTGCACGCCAAATTTTATTTACGATCTTGCCAAATTATTGCTCCAATATCACGTTTCAAACAATGGCTTTTGATGCTGGATCGCCTTCAAAATTGTTATTTGGAAAATGCATTAGTTAATAAATAACTCTAACTATGTAAAGGACCATTATAAACGTCCGTCCAATTAAAAAATTTTCATTTCCTCAATCGTTGATTTAGCGTTTTCATTACTTCTCTAAATTTATCCGTAAATTTACATCCCCAAATTTGCAGGCCGATTGATTTCCTCAACGCTCGTTAATCCTTAGGAGCAGGGAATCTGATTTTTTTTCGATCGGACCTTGTATTTCAACCAGGTAGTATTAGCCAGTAAAGGAATGTTCTTCCGTGAAAGTAAAAACTTTCAAAACCGTATATGCAGGTTAACATTATTCAGCTGTTTTAAAATAAAATCCACGGATGTTCCGTCTGAGTTTTACTAAACATAAAGATTTCGACCATATAGTAAACAATAAAAGGAAAGTGCTCTCCTGTGCTTTTGCACAACGCCATGAAGGCGTATAGGGAATGTGGAGTTAGGGACCACACTTTCTTGATCATGGCCAAAGGCGGGATGATGTGATCAGCATCACGCCCCTGGTCGCTTTAACCCTCCCAAAGTATCCTCCAGGTACCCACTTTGTACAACGCTGGGTGGACGCAGGTGCCGCTTGAACAGGTGAAAAATATCCCGGTTCTCCCCAGCCGGATATCAAACATGGGTCTCTTGCATGATAGTCAGACGCCCTAACGACTGAGCTATCGCGGAAGTTCGTCCATAAAGAACATTAAATTTTTTAAATTCATGGATAATAGTGTATTCATTGTAACCTAAAATAGAGAAATAACTGATCGAAAGAAGTAACGAAACAAATATTGTTCGTTGATATAATAACTGAGAATTTGAATGAACGCTGGGGATTAAAAGTACTTTAAGTTACCCACAATATAACAACAAAAATGTGTTGTTCCTAAAATATAAATAAATAAGTAGATACATAAATATAATTGTAATTATTCCATCGAAGTCAGTATTTTATAAATAATAATTTGATATGAACAATTAATTCTAGATCATGTGTGTCTATCTAGGACCAGATCTCCTTCCTTCAAGATCAATGCTTGTCCTTGATTCTTCACTCTTCTCTTCTTCTGTTGGGCTTTTTCTCTCCCTTGAGCTTGATATAATTTAAAGGCCCAAGTCGTCTTCTCATCCTGTGGTACAGGCCAATAAAACCTTTCATGAGGTTCCTCCGGGATGGCTCTATTGAAGAAAAGTTCAGAAGGAGCATATCCCGTAACAGAGGAGACCGAATTGTTCAGTAACCAAACCACATCATTGATGAAGGTGGCCCAACGAGTATGCTCTCTGTAGCAAAACAGCCGCAAAAGACGGACGACTTCTTGGTTAATTCTCTCTACCACATTACTGCTGGGATGATAGGCTGTAGTGCAGACATGAGTAATGCCCTTCCTTTTCATATACTCCCTCCAGGTTGTCGAAGTGAACTGGGTACCTCGGTCTGAGAGGATGACTTTTACTCGAAGGTAGTGAGCAAAATACGTCTTCTCCAATAAGTTCACGATCTCCTGAGATGTAGCTCTCCTCAGAGGATAGGCCGAAACGAATTTCGTGCCAATGTCAACCGCGGTAAAAATGTAGGAGAACCCATGGGAAGTTGGTAGCTGACCTATAATATCAATAGAAAGCATCTCATGAGGATCCTTGGGTGAAATGTGAAGCTTCTCTCTCAGGATTCCTATCTTATCCATTTTTGTTTTGGCACACATCTCACAATCCTTAACATACCGAGTAACATCTCCGGATAGTTTGGGCCAAAAATATCTATATTTAATTTAGCTTTGGTTTTTGTAATGCCAACGATATAGGTCTAGTATGTTTGTGTAGTAGTTGTACTGTCTAGTATGTTTGTTTTGCGTAGTAGTAATTTGTTTGTGTTTGTCTTGTGTAGTAGTTGTGGTGTGTTTGTGTTTATATTGTGTTATAGCTGTGATGTGTTTGTGTATGTCTTGTGTAGTAGTTGTGCTCTCTAATGTGTTTGTGTTTGTCTTCTGTAGTAGTTCCTCCATTCATATTGGGGGTTAGGCGTAGAGCTGACAACTCTGCACTGTAAAAAGCCATGTCAAGAATCAGCAATATAAGGCCATGGATGTTCCCAAGGTAAAATATTCCGGAGGTAAAATAGTCCCCCGTTCGGATCTCCGGGTGGGGACTACTTTGGGAGGTCCCTGGACTAAGGATAAGATCTACGTTAGGAATAAGGATATTAAATTAGGCACCTGGAATGTTCTGAGCCTTTACCGGCCTGGGCCATTTCAGTGTACAGTTAATGAGATACTTAAGTATAAATTAGATGTAGTAGCTGTCCAGGAAGTTAGGTGGCCAGGAGAAGGGAATTGTAAAACTAAAAATTATACTTTCTTCTATGGTGGTGCTGAAAATCATAATTTTGGAACAGGCTTTTTCATAAATAATAGAATTATCTCTGCTCATAAAACAGTAGAATTTATTAATGATAGGATATCATATGCAGTTTTACAGGGTAGGTGGTGTAAAATTATTTTAATAAACATTCATGCACCAACGGAAGAAAAAGATGATAATACTAAAGATGATTTTTATACAGAGTTAGAACAGGTCTTTGATACATTTTCTCAGTATGATATGAAAATTCTGTTAGGTGACTGTAATGCACAGATTGGCAAAGAAGAGACATTTAAACCCACGATTGGTAAAGAAAGTCTTCATGAATTAAGTAATGATAATGGTATAAGATTGATTACTTTTGCAACCTCAAAGAATTTAATTGTGAAAAGTACCACTTTTAAACATAAAGATATCCATAAATATACCTGGTCTTCTCCAGATGGTAAAACTCATAATCAGATAGATCATATTCTCATTGATAGGAGAAGGCATACTAGTATAATTGACGTTCGTACACATAGAGGTGCTGACTGTGCCAGCGACCATAATTTAGTAATTGCTAAATTAAGAGAAAGACTCTCAGTGATAAATCATAAGCAACAAAATCTAAACGTTATAAAATTTGATACAGGAAAGTTTACTGATGAAAGAATTAAGAAAGATTACCAAATTAAACTGTCAAATAGATTTGATGTTTTGCAGGATTTAAATGATGATGAAAATATAAATGAAACAGACGTAAATAAGAATTGGGAGCACATACGTAATGCAATAGAATCAGCAGCTATAGAAAGTATAGGATACCATAAACCGAGAAAAAGTAAGCCATGGTTTGATAATGAATGTCATAATCTAATAGAAATAAGAAATCAGGCTAGACGTAGGTGGTTAAATAACTCTGATGATACAAATCTAAACAATTATAATAGAATAAAGCGAGAAGTTAACCGCACATTTAGAAGTAAAAAAAGAGATTACTTGAAAAGCAAAATTAACGAAATTGAAACAAACAGCAAAAATAAAAATATCAGAGATTTATATAAAGGTGTAAATGAGTTTAGAAAGGGGTGGCAACCTAAAGTAAACTTGATAAAAGATAAAGACGGTGATTTTCTAGCTGACCCAAGCGATATTCTAAATAGATGGAAGAACTACTTTAATGATCTTTTAAATGTCCATGTAGGAGATAAATCAGAAGTGAATGAAGTTCACACAGCAGAACCTTTAGTTCCAGAACCTAACTTGACTGAAGTTAAAGATGCTATTAAAAGGCTAAAGAATAACAAAGCACCTGGCATTGATTTAATACCAGCTGAGTTAATTAAATATGGTGGAAATTCATTAATATATCAAATTCATAAATTAATTTGTTTAATATGGAATAAAGAAGAAATCCCTCAACAGTGGAAAGAATCCATAATTGTTCCTGTGTTTAAAAAAGGTGATAAAATGAACTGCAATAATTACCGTGGAATTTCTCTACTCTCAACAACATATAAAATATTATCTAACATTCTTTTAACAAGACTAACCCAATATGGTAATGAAATTATAGGTGATTATCAATGTGGATTTAAACGCAACAGATCAACTACAGATCAAATTTTTCACATCAGACAGACACTTGAAAAAAAGTGGGAATATAATCAAAATGTCCATCAGCTATTCATTGATTTAAAAAAAGCATATGATTCGGTCAAAAGAGATAAATTATATAATATATTAGTAGAGTTTGGAATACCTAAGAAGCTTGTTAGTATGATAAAAATATTCACCAGTGAAACAGAAAGTAAAATTCGTGTGGGTATTAATATGTCTGACAAATTTACAATTCATGATGGGTTAAAACAAGGAGATGCATTATCTCCATTGCTCTTTAATTTTGCCTTAGAATATGCTGTTAGGAAGGTAAAAGAAACTAAAGAAGGACTAAAATTAAATGGTGTGACTCAGTTGTTAGCATATGCAGATGATGTAGACTTACTGGGGGATGATGTGAATACAATTAAGAATAATGCTAAAATATTTTTCAAAACTCCTAAAGAGATAGGTTTGGAAGTTAACAAAGAGAAAACTAAATATATGCTTACAGGCCGAAACCAAGTGTTAGGTAATAATCAAAATCTAATTATTGATAACAACTCGTTTGAACCAGTTTCAAAATTCAAATACTTAGGAGTAATATTAACAAATGAAAATTATATTAAAGAGGAAATAAAAAGTAGGCTTAATTCAGGAAATGCATGTTACTTCTCTCTTCATAAACTTTTGTCTTCTCGTTTAATATCTAAGAAACTAAAAGTTAAAATATACAAAACAGTAATTTTGCCTGTAGTATTATATGGGTGTGAAACTTGGTCCCTTACATTAAAAGAGGAACATAAATTGAGAGTATTTGAAAATAAGATCCTTAGGAAAATCTTTGGACCTAAAAGGGATGAGGAGACTGGTGAGTGGAGAAGGTTACATAATTTAGAACTACATAATTTATATTCATGTCCAGACATTATTAGAATAATTAAATCAAGAAGACTTAGGTGGGCAGGCCATGTGGCACGAATGGGAGAGGAAAGGGGAGTTTACAGGATTCTTGTTGGGAAACCTGATGGTAACAGACCAGTAGGAAGGCCAAGACGAAGATGGAGGGACAACGTCGAGATGGACCTAAGGGAAATCGGTAGGGATGGAAAAGAGTATATAGATCTTGCACAAGATAGGGACAGATGGAAGGCCTGTGTTGCTGCAGCCATGAACCTTCGGGTTTAAGAAGGCTAGAGAGTTAGTTAGTTAGTTAGTTAGTGTGTCTATCTCAATTCTATACCGTTCCGAAGCCCTTCTTGTGGATTTCAACTAAAAACCGAATGTGGTACCTGCTTTGTCCTTCTACAAAGTGTGCCAAAATTCATTACCATACATAAGTAGCGTAAAACGGTATTTTCCACACCATCCCAAGTAGGTATCTCCTATTTTCTATGTATTTAACCTCAGTCGTATCATATTATGGCAATTTTTTGTGGATTTTATAGCGTTCGACGACGTTCCAGTACAATTTTCACCTCGACTCGGTTTTTCCCCATCTCATCCTACGTGATATAACTTAACCTTTTCAATTTTTTACGACATTTTACTGTCTAAGTTAACCTGCAAGTGTTGTATTTCTGGTTACGTATTTTTTTCTTACGATCGTACGTGATATAACTTAACCTATAATATTTTTTTACGATCTTTCACGAGTAGTTTGAAACGGTATGAGCTTTGACCTACTTGTGTAGTAGGTGAAATGTGTAGTAGGAGCTGGAAGCAACTTTGGACCTACTTTTGTAGTAGCATAATAATGTTGTTTCAAAGTAATCGTAAGTAAGAAGTTCATCATAAGTAAAAAGGACCCTCAGAGTAATTTTCTACGATGTACTTTTTTTTAATTTTTCACGTTACGTATGAAACTCGAGGGCCTCGGAGAAACCTTCTACGACGTACTTTTTTTCACGTTACGTTCGAACCTCGAGGGACCACTAGTAATCTTCTACGATGTACTTTTTTATTATTTTTCACGTTACGTTCGAACCTCTAAAGCAATCATAATAATTTTGGTCGACCAAACCCCCCTTTAACTTAGGACCTCAAAAAAATTTCATACGCGTCTTCGAAAATCTCCGTGTTTTTTCGCAATTTTAGGTTTTTCAACGCTGCGAAAGAAATCAGCAGGGGGGGGGTCCGAGATACGTCGCCATTTTTTTTTTAATATCGCGGAATTTTGGATATGCGACGACAGAGCCATCTATGAGCGAAACATGAATGTTCGAATTTTCTGTCAACTTTCTTTTCACTACGTCGAGGTTATTTTTCACTAAAAAAACATGGCATTTAGGAACGTTGTTGTAAATTTTTGGTAATGGACAATTTCAAAATTGAGTCAAGATGGAGGTGGCGAATGAAAGTTCGGAAAAATATATGACAATAGGTTTCTTCAATCTAAATAGAATTTGTGCGTGAAATTTTGCATTTCTTTAAAAAAAATATAAACACATTACATTTTTGGCTTGATTGGAATTTCACTTGCTGCCCCCGATAAATTCTATATAAATGACATACCTGAAAATTGAATCGCATTTGCGACCATTGTCCTTTAACTTGCTTACGAACAATTATTTCAGGTTTAATGGTGTTTCCCATTTTATTCGATCACATTGAATTTTCACTTGATTGGAATTTCACTTACTGTCCCCGAGAAATTCTATATAAATTAGGTACCTGAAAATTATATCGCATTTGCAACCATTGTCCTTTAACTTGCTTTCGAACAATTATTTCAAGAGTAGTGTGTTTGGTGGTATTATTAGCGCGAGAAATGATGAACCCCCCTCAGGCAGATTAGGCTACACTTAAAACTTGCTCAACATGCCCATATGAGCCTTTTGCTCAAGTGTGGTACTCCGTCTAATCCAAGATTTTTGTAAAAATGCCCTCGGGAAGTTCCTGTGAAATGATGAGCCCCCTCAGATTGATTTGTCCACAATTACAAAAGGCACTTCTGTCAGATTGTTGTCCATAATCCTGTCAAAAATATGCCCCTCTTGATATTTTTTTGCCCACGCCTAAAACTAAGCTCTTGCATCATGTTATGCATCAAATTATGATGCAAGAGCTTTTGTATTATGCAACAAATTATGATGCAAGAGCTTTTGCATTGTGCAACAAATTATGATGCAAGAGCTTTTGCATCATGTTGTGCAACAAATTATGATGCAAGAGCTTTTTGTATTACATATCAGTTAGTATTGTGAGAGTGGCTGAGGAGTACAGATGTGTTGTTGCATTGCTCCTCTTATTTTTTTTTAAATATAGCAGATTTGTATAAATTGAATTATAGGTTTGTTTGATTCAGTATATAGAATTTTCTAATATATTGAACAAAGGGTTTATGTTTGCCCTAGTTTGTTATACAAGATCAATACATGACACATGGTATTAGGTCAATGCCTTTCCATGCACATCACGACATGCCTGTGCAGACATGCAATTGTGAAAGGTCAGTGCTTCAGTGGATCAATACTTATTCTATCTTTGTGCATGTAGGCTATCCTGTACAACCTGTTATAGGTTTATTAAGAATAGAGTTTTGATTTGAAGCCCAAGAATTTTTTTATAAATACCAAAGCCAAAAATATTAACACACATACACACATACACACACACACACACTAAATATACAAAACACTCTGCTGAACCCAACTGATATTTTTTATTAAGCATAGAATTTTGTTTTGAACCCCAGAAAATCTTATATAATAAACAACAACAAAAATGCCAAAACAAAAATATTGTAATCAATGCAATAAGAATATAACCAGCCCCATTGGGCCAGGCATCAAAGGAATTGTAATCCAGACAAATGCAGAACTCCCACAAAAATATGCCCTAAATGCCATAGAAAATATAGCATGGAATACTTCACTTATAAACATAAAGGTACTTGCTCTGCACAGTCATCAACATTGCCCCCTCAACCATCTACATCTGGTCTGAAAAGGAAGCATGAAGCACCTGTTAATGCTGGACCGGCAAAGCAGCCGCGCTATGCACCACCTATCCATAGCAGTTTTAATGGCCAACTTAGGGATTACCGGTTTGTATCAGAGCCAAAATGTGACATTAAGAATTTTTTGAACAGTATAAAACCAGATGTGCAGGCAATTCTAGATGCACAAAATGGCTCTTATAAGCTGTCCCTCAAATTGTTTACACAATATAAGAAGCCAAATGGCACAAAATTTACACAGCCCCACATAACAGAAACTGTACCGGTATATTCAAATGCAAATTCAGACAAAATAATAAGCAGTTTGATAGATCAATTGAATATTAAACACTCTGAATTTGCTGCAAAAGAATCAGGATGGAGCCTATGCGGAACTTCACACAAGTTCTATGTTAATATTTCTGAATTCAGCCCATTACAAGGATCTACATATCTGCCATTAACTGCCAATATCAAAAACAAAACAGCCGTGGTAAACATAAAAAATAATGATGAGAAATGCTTTTTGTGGTGTATTTTAGCTGCTTTGTATCCAGTTTCAAGGAATCCTGAGAGAATAAGTTATTATATACAGCATGAAAATGATTTTGATGAAGCAATGGAGGGTTTAGAATATCCAATGTCTGTTCAGAATATTGATAAATTTGAAAAAAAGGCCAGGAATATCAATGGTAAACAATTATCTATTAATGTTTTTATTTGTTCTACTGCCCGTGGCAATTGCTTGATAGCACCTCTGACAATCAGTACATTTGATGATGATTCTGCTGTTCCGATTGATCTGCTCTTAATTGAAGGGGATGATACACACCATTATACTCTGATACAAAATCTTGAAGATTTAGTCAGAACACAACTAGACAAATTTAAAAGAACATTTAAGTTGTGCCGAAGATGTTTAACTGTATTTGATGGTCAAAAAATGGTAAATGGGGTTCGTGAAAAAAATGCAGAAATTGCTAAAAACAAGTCAATTGAGCATCTGAAATACTGTGGCAACCATAAACCTGTTCATATGGTGATGCCAATGCCAAGTGAAAATGCCAAATTCAAAAAAATTTGAAGCCTTGTTGGAACACCCAGCATATATAGTCTGTGATTTTGAATAAAATCTCAAACCTCTTGCATTCTGTAGCCCAGATCCTGATGAATTTTCAATTACATCATACCAGCTACATGAACCTTCTAGTTTTTATTATGTGGTTGTACAGGATGGGGTTGTTAGTAAGGAAGATTTATGCATGGGAGCATATGTCATCAAAAAATTTGCAGATAGAATAGAAAATGAGTGCCATGACATAGCATCTAATGTCTTATTAAAATCAAAACCTATGTTGCCTTTAACAGAGAAACAGATTGAAGATTTCAACAATGCAGAAAAATGCCCGGTATGTGATTCTGAATTTTCAGATGCAAATATCAAGGTGAAACACCATTCTCATACAGATGCTAAATTCTTAATGGCCCAGTGTAATAGCTGTAATATTAAGATCCAGATACCAAAATTTGGCCCCATATTTTGCCATGGTGCATCCAATTATGATTTTCATCATTTGATCAGGTACGAGGGGTTTGACAAGCAGAATTTAAATATTTTAGCTAAAAATAATGAGAAATATATTGCCATTAGCAAAATAATTAAAGTTAATGGTGTTCCTATTCACTTAAGATTTCTTGATTCATACAGAATTCTGTCTGCTAGCCTGGCTACACTGGCCACTCAATTATCTGATGATCAATTCAAAATCACATGTGCTTTGTTTCCAAATCAGGACCTGAAATTAATTAGGCGGAAGGGTGTATATCCATATGATTATGTTACAGATTTTTCTAAATTTGATGAGTGTTCTCTGCCACCACAACAAGAGTTTTACAGTAAAATCAGAGGATCTGGAATCACTGATGAATATTATCACCATGCCCAGTTGATGTGGAACAATTTAAAATGCCAGACATTTGGTGATTATCACAAGGCTTATTTAAAACTTGATGTCACTCTCTTAGCTGATATACTTCAGGCATTTAGAAAATCTTCCATGCAAAATTATAAGCTGGATCCAATGTATTTTTACAGTGCTCCGGGCCTAGCATGGTCTGCAATGTTTTTAAACACTAAAATGCAATTGGATCTGATCCAGGATCAAGATATGTATCTGTTTATGGAACAATGTATAAGAGGAGGCATGGTGCAATGTTCTCAGAGATATGCCAGAGCAAATAACAAATATATTCCTGATTATGATCCAGCACTGCCATCAAATTATATACTGTATGTAGATGCCAACAGCCTCTATGATTATGCTATGATGAAAAAACTGCCATATGCAGGGCTTGAGTGGGTTGAAGATTTCAATATTGAAGATCTTAAGGATTTTGATGACAGTAACTATGGCCTGTTCTTAGAGGTTGATCTGAAAATTCCTGATGATTTACACAACACATTTTCTGATCTGCCCCCAATTCCTGAGGTTAAGTGTTCACCTGGCTCTAAACAGAAGAAATTGATGATGACTCTAGAGCCGAAACAGAATTATGTCTTATATTACAAAAACCTCCAGTTCCTGATGCATCATGGTGTTCAAGTGACCAAAATTGGCAAAGTCTTAAGGTTCAGGCACTCAAGATGGTTGAAGCCATATATTGAGACAAACACAGAGCTTCGAACATCTGCAATGAGCCAATTTGATAAGACCTTGTTTAAATTGATGGTCAATTCTGTGTATGGCAAAACAATAGAAAATGTCAGAAAACATATTGATGTTAAAATAATTACTGACCCCAGCCGGAGCAAAAAAATTCATTGCAAAGCCCAACTTCAATTACAGAAGAATTTATGATGAGAATATGGCACTTTTCAACATGAAAAAACAAAGATTAAGTTTGATAAGCCTATTTATGTAGGGGCTGTGATATTGGAATTGGCCAAATTACACATGTTAAAATTGTTTTATAATGTGTTGAAGCCTTTTTATAAGGATCGTGTAAAACTGATGTACATGGACACAGATAGTTTTGTTCTTGATATTCAAACAGAAGATGTTTATCAAGATATAGCACAGCCTGAATTGTTTAAATATTTTGATACCACTGAACATTCAAAAATTAAACACCACAACAAGAAGGTGCCTGGCAAGTTAAAAGATGAGACACTTGGTGATGTTATTGTGGCATTTGCTGGGTTAAGGGCCAAGATGTACAGTTTTGAAACATGTAGTGCCGCTGTTGCCAAAAAGGCCAAGGGCATTGGCAGAGTGACTGTAGACAAAGAGCTTGAATTTGAAGATTACAAAAATTGCCTCAAATTATGTAGCACAATCAGAACATCAGAATCCAGAATTCAGAGTGTGGATCACTTGTTGACCACAAATATTGTAAGAAAAGTGGCTCTGGATCCACATGATGATAAGAGATGCATTTTATCATGTGGCATACATACTCTACCATGGGGTCATTGTGATTTGAAAAGTGGTAATCAATGCCCAATTACAGAGCATGATTTGAAATAAATAAACATGACTATGAACTTATTTGGGTTCAAAAAACAGGCTATTATGGACCTGCCAACACCACAACCCTCTTCTGATATAATATCTAAACTAAGTGCTTTGTTAATTATTCATCTGAACAGCATACTTACAGATGTTTATGATGAAACAGGTAAAATATTGTACATATTTAACAATAATTTAAATCATTACCAATTACCTGTAGGTGGGCAATTACAATTTATTACAACCCCTGAGGGTAGGGAGAAATATTTAGAGAATTAAGCACTCAAACATGGTTTCTGGCACTGTATATACTGTTTCTGCTGGTGACTGCTTATATATTGAGGTCCCTAGATCCTATGACAAGCTTATACCTTTTTTTATAGAATTAAGAATTAGATATTCAATAATAAATAACTACTAAAACAAAAATGCCTAATGATATATTTGGCCATACAAGACATGAAGATCACAGTGATGAGATTCTGATGCTTGATGTCAGAGTCAAGAAATTAAGAAGTGATTTACAAGCTTTACAAACCACACTCAATGCCAGTCTTCAACTAGAAATTACAAATTTACAATCACAATGCATGGACCCTCTTCTTAAAATTGACTCAGAACTCAAATACTTGCTTCAGAAATATACTGATTTGGCCACATTGGATAATTTTCAAAGTTTAGAAGAAGCTGTAGCAGCTCTTCAAGCCAAGTTTAAGACCCAGGGCACCAACTCTGAACAATTGAAACAGCAATTGGAAGAGCAGATAAATAATGTCCAGACACAGCTCCAAACAATTGTCAAAAGCATAAAATCACAAGAAGATTTTGATCTAGTGATTTCCACTCTAAAGGAACAGATTCAATCACTCCAGATACCTAATCTGGACCCCTTGAACAATGCCATAGCCGAGGTTAAAGAAAAAATTGAGACACTTGAAAATTTTATGAACAACTTGCCATCTTCTGATGCTTTGAGTGCAATAACTCGGATGTTGCCAACATTAAGCTGCAACTTGAAACCTATGAAGATTTTGGAAAAATTCAAAGTACCATAACCCATCTTGAGGGTACATTAGCAGCAGTGAAAAGTGATTTGACAAATGTACAAGAATCCCGCCTGCCTGGTATTGTAGACACACTTGTCAGTGTCCAGCAACAGATCACAAAGTTTGAAAACCTCAACACTGAATCTGAACTATCTCATTTTCATCACTTGATCGATGATATCCAAACAAAACTTGAAATATTACAACAATCAACACCCACTCAGGCATATATAGCCCTGCTCCAAAATGCTATGCAAAATGTGGCTGATGCTTCTGAATTAAATAATGTGAAATTGGCACTTGAATCTTTGCAGAATACTGTATCAAATCTGCCTACATCACAGGAACTTAAAAATATAAAGAGGGCAGTGAATCGCATATTGAAATCAGAAGATATCAAGAATATCCAGACAGAGATCAAACAACTTACTCAGACAGTGGCCACTCTACCAACTAATCAACATATTAATGAACTGCATGCCCTGTTTGAGGATATCAGAAGACAGGTCCATGATCTTACTGCTCAAAATTCAAAATTGGCAGTTATTGAAATTTTGCAACAAATTGTAGCTAATATCAAGCAACAGCTAGGGACCATGGAATCCAATCAAGCAAATGCTCTGTCTGTTTTTGCCACCCAGCTTCAAGAGATTGTGCAACAATACAAGAAACTTGTTGTGGACATAAAAATCAAGCCAGGCCATGATGATGTTGTTAGGACCATCAATGAGCACCTTGAATCTGTAACAAGCAGATTGCTTACAGCAGAAAAAGAAATAACCGGCATAATCGAGAATCCTAAACATACAGTAATTCTTGAATTGTACAGCATCCCCAACAAAGAATATGATTCACCATTTACACCAGGTGGCAAAATATATATGCTGTCCCCTGCACAATTTTATTACCAGTTTTTTGTTGGGGGCACACTGAGACCAATCAAGATCAAATATTGGCTTCAACCACAGGCACACCACTACCACACCTTAATCAATAACAAATTATATTTAGAAAATCCTGTAGTATCAGCTGCTGAACACCCCATAGTTGCAATATTCTTGTTTTCATATTATGTCTAGACAAATTATTGTTGATGAATTACACAGACAAGCCAGACAGAGACTGCCAGTAGTCACAAAAGGCATAGATGATTTATGGCAGAGCGACTTGATTGAGATGGCAAGTGGACAGCTGAAAAACTTAGACAAAATCAACAAGGGCTACAAGTATCTACTCACTGTCATAGACACATTTTCAAAATTTGCCTGGGCTGTGCCACTCAAATCCAAGACTGGAAAATGTGTTACAGAAGCCTTCAGGACAATCATCTATGAGAGTGGAAGATCACCGCGCTATTTGCAAACAGATAATGGCAAAGAATTTTATAATTCAGTGTTCCAACAATTTATTAAAAGCCAGTCAATACAACATTATTCGAGTTACAGTGATCTCAAAGCCTCAATTGTAGAGAGATTCAACAAAACCCTAAAAAATCTTATGTATAAACAATTTACACTTCAAGGTAATTATAAATGGCTTAATATTCTTCCAGAACTTCTACATAAATATAACAACTCGGTTCATTCCACAATCAACATGAAACCCTCTGAAGTAACTTCATCTGATGAGCAAAAATTGATCAGGACTGTTTATTATACTAGATACCAGCCAACAACAAGAAAGGCCAAATACAAGGTGGGTGATCAAGTAAGAATCAGCAAATATTAGCACTTTTTCAAAAGAGGCTTTACAAGAATCTGGAGCACTGAATTATTTACAGTGGTTCAAATTAAACCTGGGACCCTTAACACATATATAATAAAAGACCACCGAGGAGAAATTCTCAAAGGCCGGTTCTATGAAGAAGAACTCAACAAAACTAAACAGCCTGACACATATCTCATAGAAAAAATCATCCGCAGAAAAGGCAACAAGTTATTTGTCAAATGGCTAGGACTTCCAGAACACAGCTGGATCGATGCAGACAAAGTGATAATATGAGCACCTGAGATGTTATAAAAAGGCTGCCAGAACCTGAACAGCAGATTAAGAGAAATGGCAAGTTGCTGCCTGATAATATTAGATGTCTTATTGTTGGGTCATCAGCTTGTGGTAAAACTACACTAATGATTGATAATTTTTTATTGGCACCCAACTGGTTAGACTGGAAAAACAGGCACTTGTATGTTTTCTCTAAGAGCTTGGAACAATTAAAATATCAGCAGCTGATGAAGCTATATGATGGATTGGATATTGCAAATTTTGATTCAGATGTTAAGCCACTACATGAATGTCTCGATAATTCTGTTGTTGTGTTTGATGACATTATACTGGATAATCAAAACAAGGTTAGAAATTTCTTTACACAGGGCCGACACAAAAACATTGATTGCTTCTACCTGGCACAGACTTTTTCTAAAATACCGAAGCAGCTGATCCGAGACAACAGCAATTTTATATGTGTGTTTCATCAAGATCATAGCAACCTCAAACACATACATGATGAATATGTAGGTGGGGACTTGAGCTACAATGATTTTTCCATGTTTTGCAGTTGGTGCTGGAACCAGGACAGTTATGGGTTTGTCACAATTGATATGACAAGAAAACCCAATGGTGGAAAATATAGAAATAAAATTAACAATTTTCTAGACATTGAAACATATATAAATAACCATGAAAAGGCCAATCATTGATGATCTTAAATTAAGAGATTATCTTGTAAAAAGATTTAAGGGATGGAAATCACAGAACCGAGGAATTTATGAACAACACAAACAAACAGAACAGCCTATTATTGATGCTATTAGTGAATTAGATAAATATATCAAAACTGTTACAGAGCAAAATCAAAATTTGATCACAGAGCTTGTACCTGTAGCTGCAAGGAACATTTAGATTATCCAATCACCCCACTTTCTAGTATTCATACACCTAGTCCTGTTGCTCCTCGAAGAATTGAAGCTACTCAGGATCCTATTGAATTGGGTCTTCTTGCTCAAAAATATTTGAGCACACCTAAAGACAACAAAGATGAGTTTTTTGGCTTATATGCCGACACAGAGCGTGATGGTAGCATCATACATAGAATTGGCAATTGCAGAGTAACATTTATGGGAGATGATCTCATTGTATATTCAGAATCTCATCTTGGAGAAAAGGGTGGTTTTGTTAAATATCCCGGCACACCTGGGTTGTAGGAACTGATGACTAGGAAGAGACCTGGCAGCTATACAGATCAAGATTATGAGCATTACAAATAAATATTAATAAAATCAGATGCCCTATACCAGAACAATGATCCTACACAACAAAGAGTCAAGTCTAGCAGTGGGGCAAAATACAACAATTTAATCAACCCCATATGGTCACAAATTAAGACAGGCAGTGGAATCAAACAATACAACACCCTGCCTATAGAATTTGTGTGGGTTGATGATGTCAGGAAACTTGTAGATAGGTTATTGGTGATAGCTGGGGAGGAAAATGCTGGCAACCACAATTTTTACAATGAAAAGGTTGGAATTATGGACATGATAAGCACAAAATTGTCTAATTTTATAGTGAATGACACTAAGGGGATTGGATATCTTATAAAAATTATTAATACTCTACCACCTAAATTTTGGAATATTTCTGAGGGTCGGGGGCTTGTTAATGACATTATAAACAAGCTGCCATTTGAACTACACATTCCAGGCTATCAGTATTGTGGTCCCGGTACAAAATTGGACCATAGATTAAACAGAGGTGATCCTGGTGTCAATCCCCTAGATGCTGCTTGTAGAGACCATGACATAGCGTACAACACACATTCTGATCTTGACAAGAGACATGTTGCAGACAAAAAATTAGAAGAGGCTGCATTTGGTAGATTTGTAAGCAAAGATGCTTCTTTAAGTGAAAAAATAGTAGCATTGGGGACCACCATAGCTATGAACACCAAACAAAAACTGGGATGGGGGCTGTGAATATGTATATAATAAACCTACAATGAAGGCCAAGGGTGTTATGTATCAAATACCTTATGCAGGTCTTAAATCTCTTAAAACTATTGATAGCCTTTTAACCAAAAAGCAGCGCAAGAAAAAAAGCTCTTGTCTTGCCAAGGGCCATGGCCATATTTACTATCCCGGCCATCTTAGCAGCACTTGGGGCTGTGGGGAGCTTGGCTGGGGGATCAGCTGCCAAAGCAAAAATAGTAATAGGTGCCAAAAAGAATAAGGCAGAATTAGATGAATTGAATCGCCATAACCTGGCCATGGAGAAACAAGGCAAATGTGTTAAGAGAGTCATGAATAAGTTTAAAAAAAACAAGAGCCGCTTACAAACCAAGATATTGAAACTTTAATCAAGCCACTGGGCATCAAAAATTTTAGAGGTGTGTACATGTCTGATTCTTTACAAGAACAACCACTCAACAAACAGTGTGGCATTGTTAATTTGGATAAGTACAAAAATCAGGGCACTCACTGGATCTGTTATCTTAAATATTTAAAATATGAGGCATTTGTGTTTGATTCATTTGGAGGTGTTCCACCTGAAAATTTAGTAAAATATCTAAAATCAACTAATCTTTATTACAATAATGCCCGTGTTCAAAATTTCAAAGATGTTAATTGTGGACATTTGTGTTTATCTGTTCTTAGATATATGTCTCAAATAAATAAACCATCAATTAAAAATTTTCAAAAAGCCCTGTGGTATTTAAAACATCATGGGGGTATTCCATCTCAACAGCCAAAATTCAATATTGAAACTTAGATTACATGATGATATAGTGTATCCCAAAACAATAGCTCTCAGAGCATTTTATGGCATGTACTTGATCCCTAATATTACACACCACAACAACAAAATTGCAGTATTGGATCAAAAAATTGTCATCACTCCAGGGCAGTATAATCTGTCCACTCTAAATGCTCAATTACCCAGAGGTATAGTATTAACTCAAAATTTTGTCACTCACAGAGTAGAGATTGTATCTGCTACAGAAACAGTGGATCTGGGTACTATAGGAGAGCTGTTAGGCTTTGAGAACAACACAAAAGAAGAATTAGTTGATTTTGCTGGAGCCACAACAACTGCTATCATAGAGATTAATATTTAAATAAAAATACATACAAAAAAATGGAAAATATTGAGAGTTATGAGCTACAATCATTCCCCCAAAACAGGAGGACATTTGCAAATTTAAATCAACCCAACACAGAGATTGAGGTTGATCTTGATGTAGGGGATGGCTTTATACACCCCCACAGAGCACATCTATACATCAAATTTGATGTTGTAAAGCTCGATGGAACAGATTATCCGGCAAATTCAAATATAAGATTGGTAGACAATTTTGTGCCGCATCTGTTCTCTGAAATTGAGATCAGAAAACATGGTGTTGCTATAAACAGAGTGGATTATCCCGGCATTACCTCCACAGCTTTGGCCACACAAAAATTATCCGAAACCGAGGCTTCTTACTACAAAATAGGTGGATTTGAGGCTGGTGATAAAATTATATCTAAGAGCCACACAGTGCTGTTCCCTATGCGCCTGTTGCCAGGATTCTTCTCAGATTACAAAGATATTATGTGGAAGGGTGGTTTAAGAATCACATTTGGAAGAGCTGCCAATGATAATAATGCTTTGATGAGGTACAGTACATTAAACTCTACAGGGGAAGCTCTGCCTAATACCCTACCTGATGAGGGCAAGTGCCTTATTCAGACTATGGAGCTAAGAATCCCGGTTGTTGAATATGAAGCCAGTTATGCTCTTAAATACAAAGCAGATATAATAAAAAATCCACAGATTCATTTACAATTTTATACATATCAATGTGTACAGAAGCCTGCCACTGGTACTTATTATGAGTTTGATGCTACAAATTCATTCTCCAGTATACAATATGACATGCCGGATTTTGTGGTGGTAGTGTTTCAGACTGGAAGACACAATAATCAGGAAAAAAATTCAAGTAAATTTAATAACTGCAACATCAAAAACATATATCTTAAAAATGGCAGAAATGAGGTATTTCCTAGAGAAAATTATAATTTAGACATGTCTAAGGATGATTTTCTTAAATTATATGAAGCATTTACAGCATGCAAAAGGGTCACTACTGGCAATACTGACATGTATTACACACGAGATGAATTCAAAGCACAGAGACCCATGTTTGTCATCAACACTTCAAAAAGAAAACAAGTTGTGGTTAATGACAGGACAAACATTAAAATTATCTGTGAATTCCACGATACACTTCCTGATGACACCATATGTAGTGTTATTCTAATAGGGGAAAAATCATATGTTTATGATGTGAGAAATGAGAGAGTCACAGAACAATTCTAGAAGAATTACATTATCTTAATACTAGATATGCAAGTTGAGCCTGGTGCCCAATTGAACTTAAACCGGAAGTGGACCGGAAGTAAATATGTGTGTGTGTGTGTGTGTGTGTTAATACGTTTGCCCTAGTTTTAAGTGTAGCCAAAAAATATCAAGAGGAGCATATTTTTAACAAGCTTATGGACAAAAATCTGGCAGATGTGGATTTTGTAAGTGTAGGCAAATCAATCTGAGGGGGGGTCATACTTTCCCGGGAAATTCCCGAATGCATTTTTACAAAAATCTTGGATTAGACAGAGTTCCACACTTGAGCAAAAAGCTCATATGGGCATGTTGACTAGTTTTAAGTGTAGGCAAATCTGTCTGAGGGGGGTTCATACTTTCTCGGGTTTATAATAGCATCAATTACACTACTTTCAAGTTTAAAGGTGTTTCCTAGTTTTTTCGATCACATTGAATTTTTTTACATGGTCAGATTTTACTTGTCGTCCCCAAGAAATTCTATATAAATAACATACCTGCAAATTCTATCGTATTTGAGACAATGGTCCTTTAACTTGATATTCAACAAATTATTTCCATTTTAAATGTGTTTCCTAGAGATTTAGACCAGATTGAATTTTGATGAGATTGAATTTTGACTTGATCGGGTGTTACGTGTTGTCCCCAAGAAATTCCCTATAAATAACATACATGTACATTCTATATGTTATTTACTTAATTTTTGATTTGTGTGAAATCGTATTTAAAAAAATGGCCTCCACTGGTTTCGCTCGTAAAAATGATGAAACCGAATGCGTTTTTGGGAAGCTAATCTCAAGAAACAAGTTATCAGGACATAGGGCAAGATGAAACGAAACAGGTTCGAGATTAAATTGTTTGTTACCTTCGAAGTCCTGTCCTCAATGCGGAAAGATAATTAGCATTCCTTATCTAAACAGGCACCTAAAAATTTGCAAAGTATCGACCGGATTTCAACTGAAAAGGAAAATTGATAATTCTGGAACTGAAGCTTCTACTTCAAAACAAATTAAGTTATCCAATGAACATAAACCAATTAGGTCTGCATTTAACGGCCGGCTCGAAGATTTCTCTTGCACGTCGGAACTAGGCTGTGACATTCCTTGAACGAAACGAAAACATCTATAATAAGTATTCTGAAAGATAAATTAAAAACAGTCCTATTAAAGTATTTGATGATATATTTTCAGAATACGAGAAACCCGATGGCACAACAAATATTTTTTTGATCGAAGAACGAAAAACTTGGTTCTTCATGTGGCGGAAATCGATAATTTGGAACATCTAACTCGAACCGGGCATAAAACACTTCGGTGCTGAAATTCCTAAATTTCTAGCTATCTGAACTTTGAACGTACACGTTTACGTGGTGGAAGGCACGATCACGAAAGCAGTTAATATCGGAAGTCTCAAGCAAACCGGAATCATAGCGACCTTCAAACCGAATTCGGAGTTCATTTAACCGATCATCTTCACTCCCTCGTCACCAATCTACCTTCCCATATGCAGCAACAGAATCGACCAAATTGAATTGGTGGTGGTAAACGAAAAAGCCGAGATTGTGGATTCCGCAGGATCCACGTCAACGGAAATCAATATATAAATAACTACTACAATGGAGCAAATCGAAAGTTACAAGTTGCAATCTTTTCCTTCCAACCGTCGCACGTTCGCCAATCTCAACGGACCGAACCAAGAGATAGAGGTGGACATCGACGGCGGTGACGGATTCGTTCATCCTCACAGATCGGACTTGTACGTTAAATTCGACGTGGCGAAAAAAGAAGGAGAAGATGCATTCCCTCCCAAAGCTAATTTGGAAGTCGTGGACAACTTCGTGCCCTACCTCTTCTCACTTGTCGAAATCAGAAAACACGGAAAGGTCATCGATCGAATTGATTATCCAGGCATCACTTCCACTGTAGTGGGAACGTTGAAACTTTCGAAAACGGATGTCGCTTCCTACCAAGTGGGAGGTTTTGAAGCGGGAACGCAAAATATCAACGAAAAGTCACACAGTAATTTTTCCCATGCGTCTGCATCTGGGTTTTTTCTCGGACTACAAGGAGATCATGTGGAAAGGAGGTCTGAAAATCACTTTTTGCAGATCTTCGAACGACAAAAACGTCTTGATGCGATACAGTAACTTGGGTCCGGACTCGATCACTCTGCTTCCAAACACTCTGCCCGAAGCAGCAAAATGCGTGATCCAGACAATGGAATTGAGAATGCCGGTGGTAGAATACGAAACGAATTACGCTCTACAGTACAAAGCTGAAATGTTGAAAAATCCACAGGTGCCCGTTCAATTTTAGTTACCAGTGCATGCAGAAACCTGCTTCCGGCAACCATTACAAATTCGAGGTCAAGACGCAGTTCAACAACATACAGTTCGACTTTTTAGATTTCGTCATAGTACTCTTCCAGACCGAGAGGGACAACAACCAGGAAAAAGATTCCAGCATGTTCGACAACTGCTAGTTCAAGAAAGCATACCTCAAGAACGGAGTCAACGAAGTGTTCCCGCGCGAGAATTACAACCTCGACATAGCACAAAATGATTATCTCAAATTATACGAAGCGTACTCTGTTTACAAAAGAGTGATCGATCGATCTCACAAACATCAAGATCGTGTGCGAATTTAAAGGCGCCCTAACCGAGGACACGTAGTGCAACATAATCTTGGTGGCAGAGAAATCTTTCGTCGAAGACGTGAAGAACGAGAGGGTGACGGAACAGTTTTAAAGAAAGCACGTAGGAAAAATTCCTTTCATATCATTTGCAGGAAAAAAAAATTGTAAAAAATTCCACAAATCGTAAAATCGTGACAGTATCTCGGACCCCTTAGTCGAAATATTTTTTCTCAGAGTTGAAAAATCTAAAATTGCGAAAAAGACGGAGGTTTTCGAAGACGCGTACGAAATATTGGTTTTTGGTCAACCAGAATTATTATAATTGTTTAGAGGTTCGAACGTAACGTAAGAAATAAAAAAATACATCGTAGAAGATTACTCGGGGTCCCTTGAGGTTCGAACGTAACGTGAAAAGTAAAAAACTACATCGTAGAAGATACTCCGAGGGCCCTCGAGGTTCGAACGTAACGTTAAAAATATAAAGAGTGCATCGTAGAAGATTACTCTAAGAGCCGTTCTTACTGATGATGGAATTCTTACTTATGATTACTTTGAAACAATATTATTATGCTACTACAAATGTAAGTCAAGGGATGCTTCCAGCTCCTACCGTTTCACCGACTACACAAGTAGGTCAAAGCTGACACAGTTTCCAACTACTCGTCAACGTTAGTAAAAAAATATTATAGGTTAAGTTATATCACGTACGATCGTAAGAAAAAAATACAAAACCAGAAAAACAACACTTTCAGGTTAACTTAGACCGTAAAATGACGTAAAAAATTGAAAAAGTTAAGTTATATCACGTAACATCGTGGCATACCTACAAAGGATGAAATGTTGAAAAACCGAGTCGATGTGAAAATTGTACTGGAACGTCGTCGAACGAGTAGATATATAGCTATGTTCTGGAACATTTATTTTGTATTTATTCATTTTACACTGATTTGAGCTAATTTTACAAGGGGAAAATATCCAAAAATTTCTAATTTTACCATCTTTATAGCTTGAAAATTAATTATTTTTTTATCAAAGCTCACTCATATGGGAAAATATTCAAAAAATCTAAATTTTACCATTTTTATAGTATAAAATATAATTATGTGTTTTTTATAAAAAATAACTACTCATTTTCATAGGTTAAAATTTACTTTTTGAGCCTAAATCCGTAAATTTACAATTATCCAGATTTTAAGAGAAATATAAGTGCAGATACTGGTTTTAAGTTATGAGTACTGCTGTGCTGTGTAGTGCATATAAAATTATTTCTCAAATGTATGTTTTCTGATTAATTTTACGTCTGAAAATGTACATGTGTGCATTTTTAGAAGAACAAAGGCTATATTTACAATATATTAATACTATATTAACAGTATATTAATAAGGATATATATATAAATATATTAGTAGCTTGGATGTAAAGCATTCAAAATTGTGTGTAGTAATGAAAGTTAATTTTTATAATTATATATATGTATTGAATAATAAGCAAATTAAAAAAGGAAATTAGTGTTAGTGCATAAAGAAATGTTTCTTCTTTAAAAATATCAAATATAAGTGTCAGTAATATATCAAATCTACCTGGAAGAAGTTTTTAAACATTGAAAGATTAAGAAAAAATGTTGTACAATCTTGAAATTATTACAAGTTAAAGTTAGTAATATAATATTTTTTTTTAATCACACAAACATACTACTTATAAAAAGAGAAAATTTTACAAGTCAAAAACTTTAACTGTCAGATTAATACTGACAAAAAGCTCTGAAGGAGACTCAATTGCCTCTAAAGGAGACTTAGAGACTTTAACTTATCCTGATGGAGCAAGTCATTGAAACCCTGAACTGTGCTCCCATATATATATTTTTAACACGTATCTGTTCACTACTGTGTATTAAAGAGAAAAACCCGAGCATTCTCATGCAATTACCTTTATACTTTACGGACACAATAGAAAAAACGGGAGAAACTCGTTTAAAAAAGCTTACCTATTGGTTAGTAATGACATCATGAAGAAAGTCGAAAACATACGTATTTATTGCACAATGTTGAGCAAGCTTATGACGTCAATACACTCCTTTACTGAGAATGTTAAATAACTTTGTGGCGTGCGCCAATAATTTACATATTCTAATCAAAACTCGTCACAGAAAATAGAGCATTGTCTGTGTGACGTAGAAATAGATCAAAAGATAACTTCGAGCATTGGGGAATGAGTAGACATGAAAAGATTTTTATTACTCTTCCCATTCACAGCATGAGAACCAGTATATGAATGGATTCCCCTCTTCTCTTCCCCTTTTGATTCTTTCTCTCCGAATGTTAGCAAATTATTAAAATTATTAAAAAGCTTTTAGCTCGCGAACCAAGCAACGTCGAAAGGTGTGGTTTTTTGCATTCGTTTTGTTTTGATGTTCTCTAGTAGTGTATATTAGTTGTTTCAACGCAATACTTTGTAGGTATCCTCTTTTTTTATCAATTGAATATCACTTTTTGACATATTTTGACAATTTTTTGTCGATGTTTTAGCGTTTAGCGATGTTTTAGTACAAATTTTCACTATACTCATTTTTTTTCCACTCATACTTGGTAGGTATATTATGATCTTACGTGATACAACTTAACCTATCCTTTTTTTACGATTATTTAATTTTTTTACGATCCTAAGTGATATAACTTAACCTATCATTTTTTTTATTTATGCACTGTTTGAACGTCATCATTTGAGGATCATATTTTGTAGGTATTTTTTTTTTATCAATCGAATATAAGTTTTTGACATATTTTGACAATTTTTTGTCGATGTTATAGCGTTTAGCGATGTTTTAGTACAAATTTTCACTGCACTCATTTTTTCCATTTATACTTGGTAGGTATATCACGATCTTACGTGATACAACTTAACCTATCCTTTTTTTTACGATTTTTTAATTTTTTTTACGATCCTAAGGGATATAACTTAACCTATCATTTTTTTATTTACGCACCGAACTAACCTACAAGGGACTCTGTTTGTTTTAATATTTCAGTATTATAAGGTTTTCACAAATTTTATATAACCTAAAATGTGTTGGATGTTGATTTTTAGTATGTGGCAATTTTTTATGAATTTTAAAACTGCTCTGTGACCCTCTCGTTCTTCACGTCGTAGGCGAAGGACTTCTCTGCAATCAGGATGACACTGCATAGAGTATCCTCGGGCAAGGCGTCGTGGAACTCGCAAACACCCACTCTACAAAAATTCTACTATATGATCTTTCACTGGCTAAGCTAACCTACAAATAGGAATTGGCAGCACTGACTTATAAACCCACTGGGTCTTCTTGGCATGTTTTTTCATGATGTGTTGCCAGGCTATTGGGCATCTTGGCGTATACAATGTATATATTTTGAGAGGGGGGTTATAGCTTTTTATGCTGTACGAATACTAAAAACTTGACAGTGACAACCAACAGAGTAAATAAACCTACATGCAGAAACTAACAACACTAGTTTCTGACAGTGAATTTGAAATAAAATATTAAACAAAATACATGAGTAAGCACTGTGATTACAAATAATACCAGTGTTATGCCCCCCCCCCCCAACTCCAACTGGACAACTGGGGAAAATAATTGTACAACAATTTGTACCTAATTGTACAATACTTGTACCTAATTGTACAACATATACACAGACATAAAAGAGAGAGCCTTCCCGCAACTTACTTCATGCACAATTTATATGATTTTACAACTGTGAAAAGAAAGCATATGTGTTCTGTATGCACATATTCATTCTTATTTTTCGAAGTTGAATGGAAGCACGTGTTTTTACGCTCTCGTAATACTGACCTTCCTCCACTGATTTTAAATTGCTTCCATCCGCTTTTTTTCTGTGTTATTTCCGCATGCACGCAACATTCGCTTTCAATAGACAGAAGGAGTGTTAGTATAGCAGGCTCCGAGTTTACAATTTATTAAATTAAACAATAATTTATGTAAGAATATACTTGTACTTACCGAACACAAAATAATAAAAGCACATGTGAATTTTTGCGTGTGTTCATGTTATATGACGACAGAGTAAAAAAATAATGTTGACTCCACGAAAGATAAAGTACTCCACGTCACCAAAAAAAATATCTCCTCTTGTCGATAAGTTGTCATGTTGTAATCAAAGGGTCCCGGGTTCGATACCTACTGGATTCCGATTCTATTTTAAACTGTATGCCCAGTCCTCCGATTAATCTATCTGTGCATAGAGTAAACTTAAAAAGTCGGTTAATTATTGTTGCGATTAAGAATTAAAAAAAGAGGGGTGGGTGAAGTCAGATTCAAAAAATGCCACGTGATTATTTTGATTCAATAGCTTCGTCTAGTTTGCTGCATTTTTTGACCGCACTCACACGTCTAGTTGGTTACACGGTACAACCTATCTTGTTGATTTTGGGTGTCATGTAGTGTATTTGGTGTCTGCACCACGTCTTGGAGAGGTGTAATATGTGGTGTGGTGTATGACCACGTGGTGAGTGGTTAACTAATCAAATGAATGTTTAAAGCAGCAGACAGGCATTTGTTGAATCTTCTGAACTTGAACACTGCTATTTGTCTACTCGGTTGAATGTTATTTTTTTTCACCAGCCTGACACCGGGATACACCTGCACTGCAAAGAAGTGCAGCGTACTAGACGAGGATATTAAATTGCATACTGATCTATTGCATGCTAACCAAACCTCTTGGGAGGTGGGCCACGGGTCCTATGTATGTATGTATGTATGTATGAAATGCGATTTGGGGGAGGCCAAATTTTAAATTTACAGCTTAATTAATCTGCATGCATGCTTAATGTTTGATTTTTTTGTTTCTAGTTCGACATGAGATACACACAATTTTATTTTTTGAAGTACAGTTAATATTACCTAGGTTAATCTGTGACATACAACTAGCGATCGACACGACCACCTGACACACAGACACAGAGAGAGTGAGCAAATTTAAAATGTCGTGAATTAAACTAAGCTCCCTCACCCACCCACATATAGCCTTACAGGTGACTCAAAAGCAGAAATTGGTCATAGCGTGACAGGTCGATCTATCGTGAACTAAACTAACCTCCCCCCCACTCATACATACACACTATGTCTTACAATAAGTAAGGCTGCTATATCACATGTAAGGGCTGACGGTTGCCAACACACACAAGATCTATTGCAAATTTTATTAACCTACGACATAAGCCATGGACACACACACACCAAGCCTTCCAGATAGGCTATAAGCAACTCACCTCTTGCAATTGTATAACAGGGGAAAATTAACCTACAGCTAGCAACACTGTTTGAGCTGCTTTCGACGAGTAGTGTTACCAAACTTACTTTTGCAAATAGGCTCTACAGCTAGAGGCTTGAAACATATACCCTACCAGAGTATGCCAACTTACCTCATGTAAAAATATTACCTAGTACGGGTTAAGCTGTGACATACAACTAGCGAACGACACGACCACCTGACACACAGACAGCTTATACGCAGTTTTTCCTACACACGTACTGGGTTTAAAAGGTAACTTGCAACAACCATTTCACTCACCTCCTATCATATAATAAAATTACCACAGGTTTTTGATACTTGCTGCCAGAACATGGTGGTTTTAGACTGGAAATTCAGCCCGATTATTCTATTTGTGCAAGAGAAAAATGATGATGCCTGCATTTGGAATATATAATTCTTCTTACGGTATTTTGCGTGCCCCAGTAACCTTGCTTTCGATTCACGGAAGCTATGACGTGTATTTCCTGTTTCGCGAACATACGAGAATCTTTCACAATGTCGCATCAGATAATATATTGCAAGAGCAAGTTGGTTGTGTATATAAATCTAGTCTTGGGGAATGGACATGAATATAATGTCAAAATTATTGCATAACTTAAAAATAATATTTATTGCACTGCGTTTTCTAGCAAAGGTAAATGTGGAATGCCCCGGCCCCTCAGAGATTCGAATACTGTTAGTTAAACAGCAAGCATTGTCATATGGACTGACGATTATTTTTTTTATTAAAGCATAGCGCTTATTTACATGTCAGCGCAACATGCATGCAAAGAAGGGAGGGAGACCATAACGGATAATTCTTATTTCGATTTCAATATTTTTGCTAGTCATGCTATCTAGACGAACACTGGAAGATGGGCAAAAGCGAGGGGAAGAGAGAAATGTTATTTTTTGCCCCTCTGCCTGTGTGTGATATACTAGTTTTACATGCATACGGCTGTATCGTGAAGCGAGGCCGAAAATAATTTTTGAAAGCAGTCTCGAGCATCTTCGCGTTCAGCCAACAAGAGAAATAAAATATTACACATGGGTGTGGGGTGCAACAGCCACAGTACGGTAATGTGCATGGATGTTAAAACTTTTGGGTTTTTCTGAATAGACATACATATCAGTTTTGCAGTCTCCAGATGGGACCGGAGCTTATTTTTTATTTGGACAAGGGGGTTCAGATCAACTATAATTTTTGTTAATTTTTGTTAATCTACGAAAAGCCAAGGGGCGAACGGAGATCACTACGAAAATTGTAACGCGAGGCTATTTTGGCTAATGGAAACGATGAGGATGAATAATGGTTGTTTTGATGAAATTGAAAAAGTGGGGCACGTCTGCTTCGAAGTGTATTACACCAACAACTACAATTGTTCTTCTTCCCCACACGAGGCGATTAACAGAGGTGTATTTTTGCCGGTCTACGACTCTGAGGGCTCAAGTTACAATGTTTACCTATAGCTGTACATATTTAAAAATGACCTGAGCAATTAAATGTTACAATACCGATCCTGATTTTTGTCGGATGACGTAGGTTGCAATCCCACCCCCGATGGCGTATAGACTTAAATGTTTCCATAACATGAAATACTGTTAATGGAAATCTGTTGTTTCTAATGTAAAAATCATATAACAAGAAAAAAAAGAAAATAAATGTTGCGAGCAAATACGGAGCCTCAACCCAAACACATAAATAATCAGACAAGATGTCAACGGTGCGTTCATAACTAACAAGTGATTATTCAAAAATTGAAATGGTGCAGGGGGGAAACAACCAACTAACTAACTAGGCTTCTTAAACCCGAGGACAGCAAATACAAGCCTATCCTGATCTGAGAAAGATCTCTATCTATTTTTTTTCCATCCCAACCGATTTTTAGGTTTATTCAACCCCTCATGGTACACGAGCTCCCACTGCCCTGATGGTGGAGGAAGCGAATCTATTTGGACATGAAAGAGCATTATGTGTGGGAGACTATAATTTATACATGTGGTTGCTTGGATGCTTACAGAGGATGTCATAGCTCGTGCGATTGAGGCATTTTATTAAGCACATATTTTGATGAGTGTAAAGAATTAAATAAGTCACAAGGGGCTGAGGCATGGTTCGAATTTCTCGATCTAGGTATGGATGCAGACAGACACGAAGTTTTGTGTGTGGACACAAATGATAATAGAAAAATGCCGTTCACCCCGATAGCATAGTGGTAATGTTGTTTTTGCCTCGTTTTCATCGACAACATAGTGGTTACACTGTCCAATATTAAGAAGTTCTCAAAATTATTCAATCACTCTCTCTCTTCTTCTTCTATCATCTCGGTAACCAAAAAAAGGTTTTCTCAAATGTTTAGACGACTACGAAAACGTTGAAATGTAAAATATTGTTGCATTGTAATCAAAAAAGAATTTGTTGAATATGCCTAACCTAAAATAAAATTCAAGAATTAATAGAGTTAAACATTTGCCACTCTGAAATGGCGACGGCTATCATAACATTATTTTCAGCAGGATAATAATGACAATATTATATATATTAAGGATTAGGCCCGAGGGATTCTTATTCACTACACTCGTTTCTAACCTGTCCACACTGGAAACCGAAAACACAAGTACGAGACACTAACTTGGGAGAGGACATGCAAAAAACTCTGCGGGCTCATCTTAAAAACTTCAGTAGATGTTTGTCATGGAACTCCCCCCTTAAATTCGATTCGAAAGGCACAAATATTCCGGTTCTTGAATAAGAAGCGCGTATGCCTTCGGAAAGAGAGAAGAAGAAATAAATAAATCAACTCATGCACGTTCGTTGAAACGTTTCAACGTTTATGCAGAAAGGTTGAAACGTATTGTCACGATTAGTCGAACATGTCGCGAAAGGCAAAATAAAAAAATAACTCCCAAATTCAAATCGACCAAACAAGAGATAGTGAAAAAAAAAACATGGAACCTTACAACATCCATTGAATAATCGACATTTTGCTGAAATGTCTCAGGCGTTCGCTGGATGATCATGAAAAATTACATTTCTAAAATTGCAGGGAGAAAAAATAATAATCTAGAAGTCTCGATTGTGATAACAGAAGAGATGGACACGACGAAAAAACAAAAAAAAAACCATAAGAAGATTAATCGATGCGGACAAGATAAACGATGATCAACATTTATGCAGAAAGGTTGAAACGTATTGTCACGATTAGTCGAACATGTCGCGCCCGACCCTGTGGCCGAGTGGTTAGCACATCGCGCTGCGACGCCAAGGGTCCCGGGTTCGAATCCCGGTCGGGCTTGGTTGTTTGTGAATGTCCTTTCATCAATTTCATCATTTCATCACTCATCCCCATCTTCGCAAATTAGCCAAGAGGCACAAAACGCGAAGTAAAATAAACTAAATCCAATCAAACCAATCGAACATGTCGCGAAAAGCAAAATAAAAAAAATAACTCCCAAGTATGATTACAAAGCGACAACGCCATCGGCAAGACATAATTACCAGAAAATAACTGCAACCGACACAGTGAGAGGGGTCTTCATATTGTAAGGCCAGTTCATCTGCTTGCTATTAAAAAAATAAATGCCGAACCTTGCAGGACACCCGGGAAGCCTTGAACTGTTCTTGTTGAAACTAAGTGACACTGCTGTGAAGTAAGTCGCTCGATAGTTTTTTAGTATTCAGTCACCAAGCCCGTGGTAGCCATTCTAGGTAGTTGAGTCGATATTTCACTGGAAATAATATGTTTTCCATTGTTGAAAAAAAAGCAAGCTTCCAGTTTGAATGAATAAGCTATTTCGTCCACTCCTGTTGGGTCACCTAGCAAAAAATTGAAAACAATTTCTTGAAGAGAAAAAAAAATACTGTTTCTTGTCACCAAGCGTACGTACATGAAGAATATGCATGAGTTGATTTATTTATTTCTTCTTCTCTCTTTCCGAAGGCATACGCGCTTCTTATTCAAGAACCGGAATATTTGTGCCTTTCGAATCGAATTTAAGGGGGGAGTTCCATGACAAACATCTACTGAAGTTTTTAAGATGAGCCCGCAGAGTTTTTTGCATGTCCTCTCCCAAGTTAGTGTCTCGTACTTGTGTTTTCGGTTTCCAGTGTGGACAGGTTAGAAACGAGTGTAGTGAATAAGAATCCCTCGGGCCTAATCCTTAATATATATAATATTGTCATTATTATCCTGCTGAAAATAATGTTATGATAGCCGTCGCCATTTCAGAGTGGCAAATGTTTAACTCTATTAATTCTTGAATTTTATTTTAGGTTAGGCATATTCAACAAATTCTTTTTTGATTACAATGCAACAATATTTTACATTTCAACGTTTTCGTAGTCGTCTAAACATTTGAGAAAACCTTTTTTTGGTTACCGAGATGATAGAAGAAGAAGAGAGAGAGTGATTGAATAATTTTGAGAACTTCTTAATATTGGACAGTGTAACCACTATGTTGTCGATGAAAACGAGGCAAAAACAACATTACCACTATGCTATCGGGGTGAACGGCATTTTTCTATTATCATTTGTGTCCACACACAAAACTTCGTGTCTGTCTGCATCCATACCTAGATCGAGAAATTCGAACCATGCCTCAGCCCCTTGTGACTTATTTAATTCTTTACACTCATCAAAATATGTGCTTAATAAAATGCCTCAATCGCACGAGCTATGACATCCTCTGTAAGCATCCAAGCAACCACATGTATAAATTATAGTCTCCCACACATAATGCTCTTTCATGTCCAAATAGATTCGCTTCCTCCACCATCAGGGCAGTGGGAGCTCGTGTACCATGAGGGGTTGAATAAACCTAAAAATCGGTTGGGATGGAAAAAAAATAGATAGAGATCTTTCTCAGATCAGGATAGGCTTGTATTTGCTGTCCTCGGGTTTAAGAAGCCTAGTTAGTTAGTTGGTTGTTTCCCCCCTGCACCATTTCAATTTTTGAATAATCACTTGTTAGTTATGAACGCACCGTTGACATCTTGTCTGATTATTTATGTGTTTGGGTTGAGGCTCCGTATTTGCTCGCAACATTTATTTTCTTTTTTTTCTTGTTATATGATTTTTACATTAGAAACAACAGATTTCGGTACTATTATCGTATGGGCAAAACACTTCCGAATCATATATTTCGGACTTCTTTACATTGCTAACGTGTTGCGGAACATTTCTTCAGGCGAAATAATGCATTTCTAACTAAGATAATGTTTATTTTCTCTATTTACGAGTACTTACTGTTACTTGTTGTTTCGAATCTGTAACACATTATGGCCGTGATAGCATACTGGTTTAGGGGGCGTTCTGAGAGTGTTTTGTCGATTTATGCAGTGGTGCAACCTCGTTCACCGGAAAATATCTACTGTCGTGCCCCTATTTGAAATTATGCTAATACGTCGCATTTACGTGTAGAACTTGTGAAATAACTTTGCGATTTACCACGTTCATTGTCCATAAACAGCAATTCGGAACCATCTTCCTTTCGCAATTCGGAACCATCTTTCTTTCGCAATTCGTTAATGCTCTTCCTTTACGCACAACACTCTTGCAACCTTGAACATTGACGTCAGACGAGGAATGCCTACGTGGTTAGGTTAGGCCTGTTAGGTTAGGTTCCATTAGCATAAATACAAAGAAAAAATAATATTTTCGCTAAGAGACGCGTTACCTTTGTATTGCCTAACATGAAAAAGGTCTCTCCTGTGACGTCAGAACACAATGTTGCTAGGGTGTTGTGCGATAAGTGACACCCATTCGGGTCGGAACCATCTATCTTTCGAAATTTGTTAATGCTCTTCCTTTACGCACAACCATCTTGCAACCTTGAATATTGACGTCAGACGAGGAATGTCTACGTGGTTAGGTTAGGCCTGTTAGGTTAGGTTCCATTAGCATAAATACAAAGAAAAAATAATATTTTCGCTAAGAGACGCGTTACCTTTGTATTGCCTAACAGGTCTCTCCTGTGACGTCCGAACACAATGTTGCCATCTTGCAACCTTGAATACTGACGTCAGACGAGGAATGCCTACGTGGTTAGGTTAGGCCTGTTAGGTTAGGTTCCATTAGCATAATTACAAAGAAAAATTATAAAAAAACCTCTCTCCTGTGACGTCGGAACACAATGTTGCTACAATGTTGTGCGATAAGTGACACCAATTCGGAAAAAATGGCTTGTTCCGAACTCGACAGGTGGTTCTAGTGAAAACACGGCGAGGCTGAAACACTGGCTACGGGGTTGCATCGTCTTAACACACGGAACATTGCACTCTCATGCAAAAAGCAAATGGCGTGAGGAGAAACAGCGTGTCGGACAGAGATTTTCGCAGAAAACAACACGCATTCACATTAAAATGGATCAAATCTACATTCAGGAACTTCCAAAACGCTCAAGAAAATGATTTCCGTAAGTACTTTCTCCTGTAAATTTGAAGGAAATTTCAAGGAATCCGTTTTGCCCATACGATAATGTTACCCAGATTTCCATTAACAGTATTTCATGTTATGGAAACATTTAAGTCTATACGCCATCGGGGGTGGGATTGCAACCTACGTCATCCGACAAAAATCAGGATCGGTATTGTAACATTTAATTGCTCAGGTCATTTTTAAATATGTACAGCTATAGGTAAACATTGTAACTTGAGCCCTCAGAGTCGTAGACCGGCAAAAATACACCTCTGTTAATCGCCTCGTGTGGGGAAGAAGAACAATTGTAGTTGTTGGTGTAATACACTTCGAAGCAGACGTGCCCCACTTTTTCAATTTCATCAAAACAACCATTATTCATCCTCATCGTTTCCATTAGCCAAAATAGCCTCGCGTTACAATTTTCGTAGTGATCTCCGTTCGCCCCTTGGCTTTTCGTAGATTAACAAAAATTAACAAAAATTATAGTTGATCTGAACCCCCTTGTCCAAATAAAAAATAAGCTCCGGTCCCATCTGGAGACTGCAAAACTGATATGTATGTCTATTCAGAAAAACCCAAAAGTTTTAACATCCATGCACATTACCGTACTGTGGCTGTTGCACCCCACACCCATGTGTAATATTTTATTTCTCTTGTTGGCTGAACGCGAAGATGCTCGAGACTGCTTTCAAAAATTATTTTCGGCCTCGCTTCACGATACAGCCGTATGCATGTAAAACTAGTATATCACACACAGGCAGAGGGGCAAAAAATAACATTTCTCTCTTCCCCTCGCTTTTGCCCATCTTCCAGTGTTCGTCTAGATAGCATGACTAGCAAAAACATTGAAATCGAAATAAGAATTATCCGTTATGGTCTCCCTCCCTTCTTTGCATGCATGTTGCGCTGACATGTAAATAAGCGCTATGCTTTAATAAAAAAAATAATCGTCAGTCCATATGACAATGCTTGCTGTTTAACTAACAGTATTCGAATCTCTGAGGGGCCGGGGCATTCCACATTTACCTTTGCTAGAAAACGCAGTGCAATAAATATTATTTTTAAGTTATGCAATAATTTTGACATTATATTCATGTCCATTCCCCAAGACTAGATTTATATACACAACCAACTTGCTCTTGCAATATATTATCTGATGCGACATTGTGAAAGATTCTCGTATGTTCGCGAAACAGGAAATACACGTCATAGCTTCCGTGAATCGAAAGCAAGGTTACTGGGGCACGCAAAATACCGTAAGAAGAATTATATATTCCAAATGCAGGCATCATCATTTTTCTCTTGTACAAATAGAATAATCGGGCTGAATTTCCAGTCTAAAACCACCATGTTCTGGCAGCAAGTATCAAAAACCTGTGGTAATTTTATTATATGATAGGAGGTGAGTGAAATGGTTGTTGCAAGTTACCTTTTAAACCCAGTACGTGTGTAGGAAAAACTGCGTATAAGCTGTCTGTGTGTCAGGTGGTCGTGTCGTTCGCTAGTTGTATGTCACAGCTTAACCCGTACTAGGTAATATTTTTACATGAGGTAAGTTGGCATACTCTGGTAGGGTATATGTTTCAAGCCTCTAGCTGTAGAGCCTATTTGCAAAAGTAAGTTTGGTAACACTACTCGTCGAAAGCAGCTCAAACAGTGTTGCTAGCTGTAGGTTAATTTTCCCCTGTTATACAATTGCAAGAGGTGAGTTGCTTATAGCCTATCTGGAAGGCTTGGTGTGTGTGTGTCCATGGCTTATGTCGTAGGTTAATAAAATTTGCAATAGATCTTGTGTGTGTTGGCAACCGTCAGCCCTTACATGTGATATAGCAGCCTTACTTATTGTAAGACATAGTGTGTATGTATGAGTGGGGGGGAGGTTAGTTTAGTTCACGATAGATCGACCTGTCACGCTATGACCAATTTCTGCTTTTGAGTCACCTGTAAGGCTATATGTGGGTGGGTGAGGGAGCTTAGTTTAATTCACGACATTTTAAATTTGCTCACTCTCTCTGTGTCTGTGTGTCAGGTGGTCGTGTCGATCGCTAGTTGTATGTCACAGATTAACCTAGGTAATATTAACTGTACTTCAAAAAATAAAATTGTGTGTATCTCATGTCGAACTAGAAACAAAAAAATCAAACATTAAGCATGCATGCAGATTAATTAAGCTGTAAATTTAAAATTTGGCCTCCCCCAAATCGCATTTCATACATACATACATACATACATAGGACCCGTGGCCCACCTCCCAAGAGGTTTGGTTAGCATGCAATAGATCAGTATGCAATTTAATATCCTCGTCTAGTACGCTGCACTTCTTTGCAGTGCAGGTGTATCCCGGTGTCAGGCTGGTGAAAAAAAATAACATTCAACCGAGTAGACAAATAGCAGTGTTCAAGTTCAGAAGATTCAACAAATGCCTGTCTGCTGCTTTAAACATTCATTTGATTAGTTAACCACTCACCACGTGGTCATACACCACACCACATATTACACCTCTCCAAGACGTGGTGCAGACACCAAATACACTACATGACACCCAAAATCAACAAGATAGGTTGTACCGTGTAACCAACTAGACGTGTGAGTGCGGTCAAAAAATGCAGCAAACTAGACGAAGCTATTGAATCAAAATAATCACGTGGCATTTTTTGAATCTGACTTCACCCACCCCTCTTTTTTTAATTCTTAATCGCAACAATAATTAACCGACTTTTTAAGTTTACTCTATGCACAGATAGATTAATCGGAGGACTGGGCATACAGTTTAAAATAGAATCGGAATCCAGTAGGTATCGAACCCGGGACCCTTTGATTACAACATGACAACTTATCGACAAGAGGAGATATTTTTTTTGGTGGCGTGGAGTACTTTATCTTTCGAGGAGTCAACATTATTTTTTTACTCAGTCGTCATATAACATGAACACACGCAAAAATTCACATGTGCTTTTATTATTTTGTGTTCGGTAAGTACAAGTATATTCTTACATAAATTATTGTTTAATTTAATAAATTGTAAACTCGGAGCCTGCTATACTAACACTCCTTCTGTCTATTGAAAGCGAATGTTGCGTGCATGCGGAAATAACACAGAAAAAAAGCGGATGGAAGCAATTTAAAATCAGTGGAGCAAGGTCAGTATTACGAGAGCGTAAAAACACGTGCTTCCATTCAACTTCGAAAAATAAGAATGAATATGTGCATACAGAACACATATGCTTTCTTTTCACAGTTGTAAAATCATATAAATTGTGCATGAAGTAAGTTGCGGGAAGGCTCTCTCTTTTATGTCTGTGTATATGTTGTACAATTAGGTACAAGTATTGTACAATTAGGTACAAATTGTTGTACAATTATTTTCCCCAGTTGTCCAGTTGGAGTTGGGGGGGGGGGGGGGCATAACACTGGTATTATTTGTAATCACAGTGCTTACTCATGTATTTTGTTTAATATTTTATTTCAAATTCACTGTCAGAAACTAGTGTTGTTAGTTTCTGCATGTAGGTTTATTTACTCTGTTGGTTGTCACTATCAAGTTTTTAGTATTCGTACAGCATAAAAAGCTATAACCCCCCTCTCAAAATATATACATTGTATACGCCAAGATGCCCAATAGCCTGGCAACACATCATGAAAAAACATGCCAAGAAGACCCAGTGGGTTTATAAGTCAGTGCTGCCAATTCCTATTTGTAGGTTAGCTTAGCCAGTGAAAGATCATATAGTAGAATTTTTGTAGAGTGGGTGTTTGCGAGTTCCACGACGCCTTGCCCGAGGATACTCTATGCAGTGTCATCCTGATTGCAGAGAAGTCCTTCGCCTACGACGTGAAGAACGAGAGGGTCACAGAGCAGTTTTAAAATTCATAAAAAATTGCCACATACTAAAAATCAACATCCAACACATTTTAGGTTATATAAAATTTGTGAAAACCTTATAATACTGAAATATTAAAACAAACAGAGTCCCTTGTAGGTTAGTTCGGTGCGTAAATAAAAAAATGATAGGTTAAGTTATATCACTTAGGATCGTAAAAAAAATTAAAAAATCGTAAAAAAAAAGGATAGGTTAAGTTGTATCACGTAAGATCGTGATATACCTACCAAGTATAAATGGAAAAAATGAGTGCAGTGAAAATTTGTACTAAAACATCGCTAAACGCTATAACATCGACAAAAAATTGTCAAAATATGTCAAAAACTTATATTCGATTGATAAAAAAAAATACCTACAAAATATGATCCTCAAATGATGACGTTCAAACAGTGCATAAATAAGAAAAATGATAGGTTAAGTTATATCACTTAGGATCGTAAAAAAATTAAATAATCGTAAAAAAAGGATAGGTTAAGTTGTATCACGTAAGATCATAATATACCTACCAAGTATGAGTGGAAAAAAAATGAGTATAGTGAAAATTTGTACTAAAACATCGCTAAACGCTAAAACATCGACAAAAAATTGTCAAAATATGTCAAAAAGTGATATTCAATTGATAAAAAAAGAGGATACCTACAAAGTATTGCGTTGAAACAACTAATATACACTACTTTCTCTTTAATTTGAAACCTAACTCTATAATAAAATAACCCAAAAGAAATAATGCCCATGAATGTGTACGGTTTCAAGAAACATAGTCAGCAAATAGATAGAACTCCAGTAAACATTGATAGCTTTAGGATATTCATCGCAAACTAAGAGTTCTAGTTATTATCCATCTAAATAGTATATGGTATCAAGTTTATTAGGATACGGGTAAACAAATGCATTCAACAATACCCAAATATGTTATAAAATTCTTGTTACAGGGAAAATTCTAATAGGTATCTCTCCATCCAATGCAGCAATTGCACACATAGGTCGAAATTTGTACAGGATTAATCACAATAATATCATTCCCAACAAAACATACGAGGTAGAAGAAGGTGATTTCCTCTATGCTGAAATAATTGTGGAGTATGATAAGTTAATTCCGCTCTTCATCGAAATAAGAAAAATTTATCCCCTCATGAATATATAAAAATACCAAACAAAAAATAAAAAAAATAAAAATATAATAAAACAAGGGATATATTTGGAAATAGAAGACGACAAAAAATAGCAATTAATTTCAGCTACATCGCCAGATTAGACGAGTGTCTTAAGAGACTTAAATCAGATTTATTAATTTCACAAAATTCACAACATTTAAATATACAAGCTGAGAATACAAATCTAAAAACTGAATTAATTAATCCCATAGTAAAAATTGATGGCGAACTATACCTACTCCAAAAATATATCAACTTATACTCAATAGATAATGTCCAAAACTTGGAAGAAAGTTTGGCCAAGTTGAAAAATGAACTTAATAAATTCCGACAACTCCATACAACCACTTCAGAACAATTGAAACAAGAATTAAACAATCAAGCAAATACTATTCGTACCGAACTGCTTTCTATTATTCAAAATATCATAACCCAAGAGCAGTACGAACAGCTTAATTATAGTATTCTGAAATTATGAGAGCAATTTCTATCTTTCGAAATTCCTACACTAGAAAATATTAAAACTGAATTGCAAACTGATCAGTTACACAGGGCCATAACAGAAGTTCAATCCAAATTGCAAATGTTGGAAGATTTTATCAAAAATTTACATTCATCTTCCGAATTAAATGCCATCGCACGCTGTTTTGCCAGTATAAAATTACAGTTCGAGACTTATGAAGATTTTGGGAAGGTACAGGGTACCATAGCTCATATTGAAGATATTTTGACAACCATGAGAAATGAATTGACAAATATACAGGAAACTCTGGAATTCAAGTTGCCAAGCATAACCGAATTTTTAAACATAATCCAAGAACAAATTACCAAATTAGAACACCTTAATACCGAATCTGAATTATCCCATTTTCATCATCTCATACATGACATACTGAACAAATTACAAATATTACAGCAATCTACGCCTACTCACGATGACATACAACAACTTAAAAATGCTTTGAGCAATGTTCCAGATGCTACGGAGTTGGATATTGTCAAACAAGCTTTGACAACACTTCAAAATACTGTAGCTAATTTAACCACTTTCCAGGAGTTAATATCTGCAAAAGAGCAGTAAATCGAATTCTCAAGTCAGAGAACATCAAGAACATTTAAGCAGAAATTGTTGTAATTCAAGACACCATTACTACTTTACCTACCAACCAAATAGTGAACGAAGTTCATGCATTGTTTGAAGAAATCAGAAGTCAGGTACACGATCTTGCGAGCCAAAGTACCAAATTGAAACTTGTAGAATATTTACAGGAGATTATTTCTAACATTAATCCACAAATCAGTACCCACGAGACAAGTCAAGAATCTGCTTTATCAGGTATTACCTCGCAACTTCATTATCTCAAAGAACATTTTTAACAATTGAGTGTCGATGTGAAAATCAAACCCAGCTAAGATGAAGTGGTACGCACCATAAACGAATATCAAGAAAAGGTATTAAAAAAATTAGACGATCATGAATGACGTCAATTTTTAACTGTTGAGATAGTTAGACTTGAAAGTGTAGCAAACGTACGAGGGCACTGGACTTATGTTAATGCAGGTAATGTTTACAAATTCTATCCCTACACTTAGTCTCATGAATTTTTCCTTGATGTTAATATTAGGTTTTTAAAATTTGGCTATGTAAAGAATGGGAAACATATAGATGCAACAAATTTCACCATACAGAGAAAAGATGGTGTCTACAGAGCACTTGAGATACCTATTACATATGGGGATGAATCTGTAAATAAATATAAAATACATGAGGATAAACAATTATCTATTTCTCATGTGGAAGCTGGTGACAAATTTTTCTTTAAACTGAAACAATTATAACCTGAAAATAATCCATTTTATGGTATATTTTCTTATAGACCTCGATGTTAAGACAAGACATAGTTATTGAATTACACAGACCAGCTCGCCGTAACTACAAACAATTGAGTGTGGTAACAAAGGGTGTAGACGATTTGTTTCAAGCTGATCTCATAGAAATGAGCACAGGAACTTAAAAAATTTACATAAGATAAATCATAGTTACAAATATATGCTCACAGTTATTGATACATTCAGTAAATATGCATGGGCTATTTCTCTAAAATCCAAGACAGGTACTTGTGTTATCCGAGGCTTTTAAATTTATTTTTGAGAAAGGTAGGAAGTAGTGTAATTGGACCGGTTCTACTCCATACTTGGTACAAGGACTATTATTTTTATTAATTTAACCACAATGGAAAACCTATGTTGATGATGTTTTTGTTGATTTTATACTATTGTTAATCTGTGTTTTTTCATCTCGTACTTCGTACGAATGTCATAATTTCTTACGAGTTAAAGTACACCTACACCCATCTACACCAACCCACACTCACCCACACCCATACCAACCTACCTCTATATACTTCCGGTCTACTTCCGGTCCACTTCCGGTCCACTTGCGGTCCACCTCCGGTCTACTTCCGGTCTACTTCCTGTTTACTTCAAGTTTACTTCCGGTCTACTTCCGGTCCACTTGACAGACACCTGTGAGTTTTTCCATTTTTTAAGTATACACGAACGCACACCCACGCACACCCACACAAATTTACTACTGGTCTACTTCTGGCCTACTTGTCTGGATTATGACGTAATGCGATGACGTGGTGTCTTCTGATTGGTAGGATTATGACGTAATACGATGACGTGTTGTTTTCTGATTGGCTCACTGTTTCGGATGTCTTCAACGCGGTCCGCGCTTATGTTACTTAAAGGGTTTTCGCATTACAGATCAGTCAGTATCGTGAGAGTGTTTGAAGAGTACGGACGTGTTGTTGCAGTGCTGCTCAGTAGTCAAACAGGGGTACGAGCAAACACCCCCCTAAATCTAACAATTTCTAAGTGAGCTCTCATAGTGTAATTTAAATGAATATCATGATTTTAGCTGATTTTCCAAGTGTAAAAACTGAAAATTTGTTTTACGCAAGAGCTTAAATTCCAATTTTATTGTATAAAAATTATTTTATAGTTGCAGAAGTTAAAAAAACACAGTTCTAATGCACTTGACTGGCACTGGGATGCACCTGCACTCCACCACATGTCTAAAACTGTAGCGAACTAGACGGGGCTAATAATTTCTTAAGTGCAATTACTTTTTCCAAAGAAACTTCTGCAACACAGAAATGTTGGCAAGAATTCAGTTGTAACCTAGTTGTTTTACTCAGACAAAATCAATAGTTTTGCATTCCAAATATTCCCCGAGTGTGCGTGCGTGTGTGTAGACGTCACGTTGACTTGTTAAGAATGTAATCTCTAAAAGTTTGGAAAAACCAAACTGCAAGCAACTCATGAAGCTGTACGAGGGACTTAACATTGCTACATTTGCATCAAAAGTAAAACCTCTCAGTGATTGTTTGAAAAATTCTGTTGTAATTTTTGATGATGTTATTCTGGATAATCAAAACGAAATCCGACATTTCTTTACACAGGGTACTCACAAAGAAGTAGACTGCTTTTATTTAGCTCAAATTTATTAAAAGATTCCTAAACAAATACTACTAAATAATACAAACCTAATTTGTTTGTTTCGTAAAGATCATACTAATCTTTAACATGTATACGATGATTACGTGGGGGTGACTTAAATTACAACCAATTTTCAAAATTATGTTCATCTTGTTGGAACAGTGATGATTTTGGATATGTTATGATCGACATGACTAGAAAACCTAACAATGGAAAATTTAGAAATAAAATCAACTTTTTTTGAACGTTGAAAGGATATAAATTAACCTCTAATCAAAAACAAATGTGTCAAAACATAAAATTGAAGATAATTTGAAATTACGTGATTACCTGTACAAAGGTTTCAAAGGTTGGTAAATCAGAGAATCGAAGATTCTATGAACAACACAAACGTCAAGACCAACCAATTATCGAGGCAATCAGTGGTCTCGGTATAGAGATTAAGGGTGTCACAAAACAAAATAAAAATCTCATAAATGAATTGGTACCTCTTACTGCTAAAAATTAGGCTGACTTTCCACCTACCCCTTTATCCAGCATCCATACTCCTCTGACACTCCAACAGCCACCTACTAAAGCTATAACTGTATCTGAGAAAATAAAGTTGTGTCCCTTGGCAAGAGATTACCTGAGTACAGGCAAATTTGAAAAAGATGAAGTGTTTGGGTTGTATCCGACCAGGGAAACTTATAAACTTTAAAGTGGGATCCGAACCACTTGTGCCTCCACCGGGTATCGAACAGGGACCCCTTGATTGCAAGGCATGGGGGAGGTCCTCTGCATCTTGTAAAGAACATGACATTGCATACAACAAATACAAAGATCTCGATGGTCGTCATGTGGCTGATCAAAAATTAGAAGAGACTGCATTTGGAAGATTAACCAGCAGAGATGCTACTTTAGGTGAACGAATAACAGCATGAGGTACAACCATTGCTATGAATACAGAACAAAAATTAGGGTGTGGTCTGTAATATCTATATATATAAATATAAATACCCTCAAAAAATAATATTAATAAAAAAAACATGAAACCTAAAGGAATTGTGTACCAAATTCTATATCATGATATTAAAAATTTAAAAATGTATCCAATTTTAACTAAAAAAACACCAGGAAAAGAAGAGTAATGTATAGCCAAAGGAAATGGAAAAAGATTATTACTCAGTACACCACAATTAAAACGTTTGCAAAATACAAGAAAAAACCCATAAAGGTCGATTCATATTCAGCATTCCTGCAATCGTGGCGGCTTTAGGGGCAGTGGGGATCTTAGCTGGGGGCAGTGCAGAAGAAGAGTAGAAGCGTCATAATCTTACTATGGAAAGAAAACTAGGCAGTGGTGTGAAGTCCTGAGTACTCAGAAAATTGAAAAAAAAGAAGCGCTCACAAGCAAAGACATTGAATCTTTAGTTAAAATATTTAAAAACTGACATTTTAGGGGGGTTTTCATGTCTGATTCTCTCCCTAAAGATAGTTTCTCACGAGAATGTGGCGTAGTGAATTTGGATAAGTCCGAAAATATTGGTACCCACTGGATATGCTATTATAAAAAAATAACAATGCCCTTATTTTCGATTCTTTCGGAGGGGCACCACCTACAGAATTAATTCAATATTTAAACCATATAAAGATTTATTACAACGACGAACGTATTCAAATTTCGATCAAATTATATGTGGTCATGTATGCATTACGATGCTCAGGATATTAAATAAAATACATAACATCAAATTTCAAGATTTTCAAAAAGCAGTGTCGGATATTAAATATGAGAAAGTTTCATCTTTCCAACGAGACTTCGGTCTTGAAACTACATCTCCACAATGATATTATCTATCCAAATTCCATAGCTCTGAGAGCCTTCTACAGCATGTATCTGATTCCAAATATAACTACCTACAACAAATCTCTATTTGTAGGTAATGAAAAAAATATTTTTCCTACTGGGCAATATAATTTATCCACTTTACAATCTGAACTTCCTAACACTGTATTGCTATCTCAAAATTCTTTAACACACAGAGTGGAGATTTACCCAAGAAACAGTAGACCAATATACCATAGGCGAACTTCTAGGTTTCCCCAACAATAGCAAATTAGAAGCAGGTATTAGGCACATAGGTACATTTATACCAAAATTCTTAGCTATAGAAACATTGAATATTCACTGCAACATTTCTAAAGGAATGATTACACAGGCCTGCGAAATTGAAGTTATTGAAAAATACAAGAGACGTGTACGCTGAGTTTTATGTTATTGGGTGTGCTGATTTCGAAAATGACCTCCATTTTTTTCATCACGTCAGGATTTTTTGTACAATGGATATCGATATTTTTGTTAAAATCATATGTAAAAAGGAATTTTAACGAACAATTTTGCATGCACTATCTGGCAACAGTGGTTTTGATCCATTTAAATCTCTGTAAAATCGATGCTTGGTGATGCAAATTGATTTATTAGCAATTGTGTTTATTTTGTATAGGTTTAAATGGAAGAAAACCACTGTTGCCAGATCGGACGAGCCGCCTCTGGTCGAGAGAAAAACACAAAGTTCCCTTGCGTTTACACTTTTAACATCCCATTATGGTGAAGTTTCTAGAAAAAAAGCACCAACGTATTATGTTCATTTGTGTTTATTAAGGTAACGTACATAAAATAGACGATTGACCATAAGGAGCAATGTATGTGTACATGAACGCTTGGTTTTGTTGTTTGTTCAGTTTACAATTTGTGTCAAACACAAACAAAGTTTATATTTAAGAACGTACCCTTTTGCCATTGAAACTTCTTTTTGACGTTCTTCTTTTATGTGCAATCTCAGGCCTCTCTCGTGTTAACATCCAACAGTAGTCGGCGAGCATGTTCTTGTCCCATTGTCCTTGATATTTGCGCTCCATATCTTTAATACCTTTCACCCTGTTCTTCGCTGACTGCTCCTAAATTTTCGGGGAAATAGTCCACATGTGAGTGAAGGAATTGTAGTTTGACACTCATGGAGCAACCCAACGCTTGAAATTTGTCCAGCATATTCATAACAAGTGCTTTATAGTCAGGATCCTTGTAATTCCCCAGAAATTTACTGACCACATCTTTGAAGGCAACCCAAGCTTCTTTCTCCGTTGTTGTCATGCTAGTCTCAAAGTCTTTATCCTTCATGAGCTTGCGGATATCTTGACCAACAAAGATTCCCTCTGTCAACTTGGTTGCAGATAAACCTGGAAACTTTTTGCACAGGTATTTGAAACAATCGCCATCTTTTGGAATAGCCTTGACAAATTGCTTCATTACTCCTAATTTGATATGCAACGGGGGTAACAATACTTTTTTGGGTCAACTAAGCTGTTCCGAATCACATTCTTGGTGCCTGGTTCAAGATTTTGCCTTCTAGCCCATTCTTTCTTGACCCAATGTTGAGTCTTTGCAAGGCTGTCTCACTCACAAATGAAACATGGGAACTTTGTATATCCGTCTTGTTGACCAAGAAGTATGGAGATAACTTTCAAATCACTGCAAATGGTCCAACCGTGGTCGGCATATTTTATTTTGTTGAGGACGAGAGCCAGGTTTTCATCGCGTTCTTGTAAATGTAGTGAGTGTGCAACTGGTACAGATGCATACTGGCTTCCGTGATGAAGAAGGACAGTTTTCAGGCTCCTTGTCGATGAATCTATAAACAGCCTCAATTCATTATCGTAGGTGATATTAAATTTGCTCATCATTCCGGGAACATCAGAACAATAGACCAGGTTCTCAGCTTTCTCAAAGTACTGAACAAAGTCCTTTTCTCGATTCCTGTACCAATAAAAAGTGGTTCCTTTGGGCAATAAATGTTTTTCTTTCAATCTGGAGACCAACAATTCAGCTGCCTCTTTTGAAAGGCCCAGATCTCTAATCAGATCATTAAGTTCAACCTGAGAGAAGAGCTGAGGTGAATCGCCTCTAGAGGGCTTGTATTCGGTATCGGAGCCTTGACCGTCTGGATGTTCCGAGTCTCAAGACTCTGAAGAGATGACTGGTAATTCAGTTGGAGGCAAAGACACTGGCACATCAGGTACATGAGGAACGGGGCGTATGGACGATATAATGTTCTCAGGATAAGATATTAGCTTGTGATTTTTTCGGTTATACCCACGGACATGGCAGGCACAAAATTAACAATCATCACAGTGGTTTCTCGGCTCCCTCCATGTCATAGGAATTCCAAAGCGTAAAGCAGTGTTCTTTCCGTTGAGCGTAGATCATTGAGACACTGCAAATACACTTTATGAGGAGCCCACGATTTGTCCTGGTCTCAGAGTTTCATGCCAAAATACGTAAGATAAAGTTTTCTTACATAGTTTGTAATGGTCAGGCAGGGAGGAAAGCTATTCCACGCCGAAACAACATATTTATGGTAAATGTTCATACAAATCCACTTACAATTACATTTTTCAAGAAAACGTGACGAGATAGACATTTTTCTGTATTTTTTTCGAACCCAGCACGACAAAATACATAAAGTTTACCTATCACTTCCCTTGTATTTTTTTCATCGCAGGCATGTGTTATCAAAGCTAAAGGAAATTCAGTTGGTAGCTACAAGGAGACAGGTAACATTGCTACATTTAAGCCAAATTCCGAATTTATGGAACCTATCATCTATTCCCCAATCTTACCAGTTTATTTCTCTGTTTCTCTTAATAAAGTTAATTGCATAGAGATAACAATTAGGAATGAGAAAAATGAGATCATCGACTTTGCCTGTGCTAATACCACGGCGATAATAGAAATTAATACTCCAAACAGGAGGACATTTGCTAATCTCAATGAACCAAACAAATATATTCAATTTGACATTACAATAGGGGATGGTTTTATTCATCCACATAGATCAGATTTGTATATATAATTTGACATCGTCAAGAAAAGTAATGTTGAAGAATAATCCACTACTGCTAATGTAAAACTTATAGATAGTTTTGTTCCATTCCTTATCTCACAAATTGAAATCAGAAATCATGGTACAGTCATAGACAGAATTGATTATCCTGGAATTACATCCACTACAGTGGGAACATTGAAACTATCCAAATCAGAGAGTGTATATTATAAAGTTGGTGGGTTTGAGGCTGGAACAAAAATTCAAGCAAAAAGTCACACAGTACTGTTCCCCATGAGATTGCTATTTGGCTTATTCTGTGATCATAAAGAAATTATGTGGAAAGGTGGTTTAAGTATCATATTTCGCAGATCACCCAATGATCATAATTCAATAATGAGATACAAAACTTTGAATCCAGATGGAACAGCCAATCTTTACTCGAAGCTGCAAAATGTGTGATTCAGTCTATGGAGTTACGCATGCTTATAGTTGAAAACGAATCAAATTATGCTCTCAAATACAAAGCCAAATACAAATCTTCAAATTCCTATAAAATTTTATACATATCAATGCATACAGAAGCCAGTGGAGTGTAAATTCTTTGAATTCGATATTACTAAACAGTTTCAATCTCTACATTACGCTATGTCAGAGTTTGCAGCTGTATGGTTTCAGACAGGGAGAGATGACAATCAGGAAAAATATACCAACCAGTTTGATAATTGTAAAATTAAAAATGTATATCTGAAGAATGGTCGTAATGAGGTATTCCGAAGTGAAAATTACTATTTAAACATTGCAGATCAAGATTATTTGAAGTTATATGAAGCCTATAGTGCATTTAAGAGGTTAAATTAAGGAAGATATGTATTAAAATCCAGATGAGTTTATAACTCACAGACTAATGTTTTTAATAAATGCATCAAACAGAAAATTGGTAGTTATTAATGATCGAACAAATATTAGGTTAATATGTGAGTTTCATAAAACTTTACCTGAAAATACCATATGCAATGCAATTTTAATTGTAGAGAAATCATACATATATGATGTAAAGAATGAAAGAGTGATAGAAGAATTTTAATGGAATAGAATAAAATAGAATAACTTTTAATAATATTTACTATTTATTACTATTTAATATATTATAATAAAAATATAACTTTAATTTTTTTGTACTATTTAATATTTACATATATTTTTAATAGATAAGAGAACAATTTTAAATACTATTTTTAATATTAAATATTTAATACTAATTTATTATTTTTTTACATTTATCACAATATTTACTTGTATTATTATGTCCATATTCTTTAGTATGGACATTGCTATCTAATATTTTCAATTTTTTATCAGTTCCATCAAGAGCTACTTTATTTTTTGTAGTATATACACTATGTAATTTGCTAGTTAAATGAACATACTTTAAAATCTTTCATTGTAAGTTCTCTTGTTTATGCTCAACTTACATTTATTACAATGTTTACTTATATTATAATGTCCATATTCCCTAATATTGACATTGCAATCTAATATTTGCAATTTATTTTCACTGCCATGAAGAGCTTTTATATTTTTTAATGTAGTAAGGACACCATCCAATTTTGCTAGTAAGATGATATGAAAATGTATTTTTTGTTTTCTTTTCCAAAAAACATTCTTTAAATTCTTCCGTTGTAAGTTCTCCTGTACATGGTCGACTTACACCTTAGCTCTTTTAATTTCGTCTTTGCCATCAATATTTAGGCAATACATTTTTGGTCTCAGACCAGCAAATTCTGTTATTAAAGACCCTGCTGCCTCATCTTTCATTTCCTAGGGATCATCTGGTTTTCGAGATTGTATAATGGATTATTTTTTGGATAATTACTAAAATCAAAATATTCATTCATAGAAAGCAAATCACTGTTCAAATCATGTGTTTCTATCACATACACAAAACTATTAGTATCCATGTATAATATTTCAATTTTATCTTTGTACCTTGGTTTCATAACATCATAATGACATTTATACAGCTCCAATTTAGCTAATTCTAGAACTGCAACACCCACAGCTATTGGTGCATTACACATTACTTTGTTATTGTATCTTTCAATCAGAATCAAATCATCTGTAATTCTTGTAAAACCTTTGTATGTGGGATCGGCAATGAGTTTCTTGATTATTTTTATTCCAGACACAAAATTTCACCTTACCCAATTTCCTTTGTTCTCTATACATTTTCCAAATATAGTTGTTCATTAATTTAAAAATATTTTTTCAACTTTAGATTTTGTTTGTATTTGATTGTATTTTTCATAATATATTGAGCTAACCATTTTTCTTGGTAAATGTCATACCTTGCTCGAAGTAATATTGCAACAGTCGATAGTGAAGCATATTTTTTTTGTTCTCAAATGATAATATAAATTTTGTTTCCTCTGTAGATGGGACCTTCTGAAAAACTGGTGCCATAGATAATCCATGATGTTTTTCAAGGAGAATGGATGGATATTCTAGATCAACTCCCAGTAGACAACCTTTCGGATGATCTTCAAACCAATTTAGGAAATCCATGTTTTAAAGTTCTTCTTCACTCATCAATTCGTAATTAAAAATTGGCAGTGATTGAATCTTGACATACCCATATAAATTATTCATATCAACATAAAATATGTATTTAGATTTTTTGCAAGGATCATAGTTAGGTAAATATTTATTGTTTGCTTTTGCATATCTTATAGAACACTGGACTATACCACCACGTCTAGCAGATTCAACAAACATGAACTGGTCGATATCATTATTGAGACCAATTTCTACTTTAGTATTTTAAAGCATGGCCTGCCAGGATAAACCGGGTGTTGTGTACATGAATAGAGGATCTAGTTCATGTAATTTAAAACAACGTTCTCGAAAAGTTTCGAATACATCAGTCAACTGAAGAGTATCTTAAATCAAGTACTTGTCATGGTAATCCCCATTGTTTTGCAATTTAGTATTTTTCAGACTCTATGTGCATATTGATAATTGTCTTCACTACATTCTTCATCCAGAAGTTTGTTATAAAATTTATCTCTCAATGGTAACTGTGTCTCATTGATTTTTTGAAAATCATCCATCTGATCATATGGGAATACCTCTTTACTTTTCAGCAATTCTATTTTATCCTCACCAAAATATTCTTTTGTATGAACAAATTCCTCGTTGGTTAATTGACTCACCAGAGTAGCCAAACTGCTAGAAGGAAACTGATATGAATCCAGGAATCTAAGAACAACATTATTTCCATTTTCTAATTTTCTTTTCTATGGCAATATATTTATCTTTACTTCGTGGTATAATATTGATAAAATCTGCATCATACCCTAATTCTTTGATAAATAAATGTGCATCAAAATTTTGTAAATTGTGAATAAATACTGGAAAGAAGTTTGGTTTCTGTATTTGAAATTACGTGAATTACAAATTGTATGGATATATTCTACATTAAAATGATTGTGGTGTCGAACTTTTGGACAATCAGAATTAAAATATCTATTACAATATTTACATTGTATGGCATTATCATATTCCTGTTGTTGTTCTGGTGTAAGCGGCTTCGTTGGTATTTCATTATATAAGATTGAACCATATTTTTTACCACACTCTCGAAGTTTTTGAATAAATTTTTGGCTGTTTTTATAAGGTTTAGTGCAACACCACAGGCTTTATGTTTAGCTGCATTTGTTGTACTTGATGTATTCGAATCTGGGATACATGTTGTTATTTGTTCTTTTATGTTTTCCAAATCTGAAACAATTACAAATGGATGTTTTACTAATGATTTATAATTACTAAATTTTATATTTTTGGATGAAAAATTATAAGTCCTAGGAGTGTAGAGACAACAATTTTTAATATGTTCCTATAATTTCTCTTCACCTGTTTTCCCATATCTTCCATCAAATTTTGACAAGCATCGATCACATATTGTTATTTTATGACAATCTGATGTTATTTGACTATGTACGAATCGTCCTAGATCCTGTATGAGACAATAATGTTTCTTGTTGCTCTTTGTAACATATAATAAATGTATAACACGTGTACCACCTGCTGCTGGATAGTGACGCAGTACACAAAGTTCTCCTTTTTCATCGATACCATAAATTTGCACAGCTATTTGTTGATTGTAGTGTTCTTCATATTGTTTTTCAAATCGACCAATATCTGAGATAACTACTGGATATTTTAGACCTGAGATAGATTTTTTTAAACTCTGATATATATTCAGGATAATTGTATTTAGAGACACGAAATTAATCAGAATACATATATTTGAGAAATAATTTTATATGCACTACACAGCACAGCAGCACTCATAACTTAAAACCAATATCTACTTATTTCAGACGTTAAAATTTATCAGAAATACACACTCGTTTTGAGAAATAATTATATGCACTACACAGTACTGCAGTATTGATAACTTAAAACCAGTTTCTACAGCTCTATTTCTCTTAAAATCTGGATAATTGTAAATTTACGGATTTAGGCTCAAAAAGCAAATTATACCCTATAAAAATCAGTAGTTAAATTTTATAAAAAACACAATTATTTTTTATTATATAAAATGGTAAAATTTAGTTTTTTTAATATTTTCCCCTATGAAAAAAATATTTTTATACTATAAAAGTGGTAAAGTTGGGATTTTTTTTATATTTTCCCCTTCGAAAATTAGCTGAAATCAGGGTAAAATGAATAAAGACAAAATAAATGTTCCAGAAAATAGCTATATATCTACTCGAACGATATAAAATCCACAAAAAATTGCCATAATATGATACGACTGAGGTTAAATGCATAGAAAATAGGGGATACCTACTTGGAATGGCGTGGAAAATACCAGTTTACACTACTTACATACCTCAAGACCACTGGATTCCATTTGTAGCTGTACGGCAAGTAATAAACGTTGCATGCTTATTTGAAGAAAACACGATTTTTATTAGGATGTATGAGACACGTGAGATATATGTTTTAACTTTCGATATTTTCACATTTGTCAATTTGTTCGATTAATTGTAACAGCATTTGAAATTTGGTTTGCTTGGGTTGGCGGGTCACCAAAATGACACAACGTCACTTTTGCCCCAATCGCACCGGTGCGAATATTGTTTCTTCTTATCTTTCTAGACGCACATGCAATGGAAGAAAAGATATGAGAAAAGGTGAAAATTGTATACTTGAATGGAACTATAAGAACATGAGATATATATATTTTTTAATACATTGAGCGGAAAATTGGAAAAAGATGCAGGTTCTAAAAAAGGTATGGAATTCCGAAGAATCCAGAGGAAAGGATTGTTGATGACAACATTCATATAAATTATTCTGCTCAAGAATTCCTTGCGGAACAGACCGAGAGATTCCCAACGTCTGTAATGTCGGCAGAAAAATCTTCATGCTTAAGTGACGACTACGCAGAATGAAACCAATTGCAGGTCGGGAGGTTCCCCAACAGCTGTTCTGCTTACGCCAAGCCCCTATAAACACAAACTTGCAGAAACTAATGGGTTAGCATTTCGACGAAGCTCAACCTCATCATAGGCGAAGAGGAACACAGGCAGACATAAAAAGAAACCGAAAGAACAGCTGAATTTCCGATTAGATTTCAAAAACCAAAATAAAACTTCCAGAATTTTTTGTTACCCATGGTAACTGAATTAAAAAAACCGAAATCTTGTGGAAAATATAAAACCATAGCTGATAATGGTACACGATGATATTGCTTTCAGTGTGAAGAAAATCGAATGAAGGAAATAGGTACAGGATTCGTCTGAAAGGGCTATCTACACTTCTCTATTTGTAAAGTATGCAAATATATTAGTCCAATGTTATGCTTGCTTTTTTCATGATGCCTAGAATACTTTTATTTGTTTATAATTTTCCACTTTCTGTTTCTAATACTAAATATCTGATATATTACATATGGTCGGAATGATCGTGGTTCTAAACAAACGCACTTTGAATACAAATTTTTGTCACTAGAAATGGCGGTGCGTTTTGCGGGCAATGCGGAGCGTTTTGGGGTCGCTGGGGTGCGATTTGGGCTCAGTAAGAGTGACATTTAGGGGACCGATTGCCTAAGTCGCACCATATTGAAGGGTTTGGAATTTCCTATTATTCTGGAACTTCTAATGGCATTTACATTTTCTAAAGACATTTGAAGTGTCGTAATATTTTCTTTTATGAGCTTGAACATCAATAACTTACAACAAGTCAGTTGCTTGTAGCTAAGCGTATTTATTTGAAAACTGGTGTGATTTGGGCAACTTCCCCCATTTAATGGTTAATATTTCTACGCAATTCCCAATAAATATGTATTATTATTATTATTATTATTTTTATCATTATTATTATTGCAACTTGTTTATTAAATTCAACACAAAGTAATAATCCAGGTGAGCTGAAGTCCATAATTGCTTCATATTTCTTCAGTACAGGAAATCTGTAATCAACTCTTAGAAAAAAAATATTTCTACACGTAAATGTATCTAAATCATTTAGAAGGTATTTATTTTTGATCGGATAATCTTAAATCATTTTGCTTTAGTAAGAGCACAAAGATGTATGTAATCAACGTTGTCTACTTTTGTAATCTCCGTTAAAGTACTATGAACAAAAAAAACATGTTTGATTTCCTGTACCTCTTGTGTAAATAATGAGTATTTAATTGATAGGAATATATATAACTGGATGTAAAATTGTTAGAATAGCTACAACATCTTCAGTCTGATTTTCCTTCAAACCACTGAAGTAAAAAAATAACCAGCAATAAAATATAGTTAAATTTCCATTGCATTTATTTCGTATAATGTACTTCTTACTTGCGTGTTTCATTTATATCTTATGTTTCTTATAAATTTCTTACCATTATATCCTTATGTGGTTCATATACTGTAATATGTTTGAATTGCTCGTATAAGGTTACAGTCACAATATGCAAAGTGACACGAGGTTTCTGCGAAATCTCGTTGTACCTGAAATAACAGAAAACGCTATGTCAGAACTTCATTACATGTGTTTCTTACTATTTTCCTGTGATATGGCAATTATTCTATTTTTAAAAAATAGCACCAATTATGAATTTCTAATACCAATTGTTCAAAGTGTGTGTCTATCGATAATGTTGATTGCTTCCTTCATAACAATGTAAATGTTTCCATTCCTACATATATTAAATCAAAAATTGAACATATGATATGATGAATTATCAAGAACATGCTATTTTCTTGGCGTAAATAGTTAGTTCAAGCATTTTCTACAATCAAATAATTTTGAAAGTGGAATTGAAACTACAAACTGCTTATATGATTTTTTTGCCGTGCATCATTCCACATTTTCATCCACCTGAAAATCGTTAATTTGATCTGTGCATCTAAGATACATTATAGCAGAGTTCGAAAAGGTTATGTTCGTTGCAAATATGCAGTAGATATCTCAGAAATTAGCGAGATTGTAAGCATTACCAGCAGGAAAAATTCCAAAGCATAGATTTACATGTCTATGGAAGTGATGAAAATAAATAAATTAAAGTGCTTCCTTTTGCATTGCACCACGCCATTAAGGAATATAGGACTAGGGCCCAACACTTCCCTTATCACCCTGATCGCCGCCTTTACCCCCAAAGTATAATCCAGGTTCCGTCTTTATACAATGCTGGGCGGTTGTCGGAGTAGTTTCAACATATCACAAAACACCGTTCACCCTCGACGTTAATCGAACCCGGGTCCTCGTATGGTAGTCAGATACCATAACAACTGAGCTCATACTTTTTTTAAGTGATGCATAATTTAATATCTGTTTATTATAGTACGATCTACCGTCCTCAAAATTACACAGAATTACGTCGTTTTTTCGAGAATGAAAAACGAGAAATGTTATTGCTTTATACAAAATCTGGCATGGTTGGTAAGATAATAAATTTCCCATATATGGTAAAATTCGGAAATGCTTTTTACGTCTTTCAATATTTCATGAAATGGTAAAAAAAAGGTAAAGGTAAAGTGTTCCCCTGTGCATAGCACCACGCCATGAAGGCGTATAGGGGGTGTGGGGGTAACGCCCCACACTTTCTTGATCCGGTCGTGAGTGGGGGTGATGTGATCAGCATCACGCCCCTGACCGCCTTTACCCCCCAGGGTTTCCCCCAGGTACCCATGTTATTCGACGCTGGGTGGGCGCCGGGGCCGCTTCCACCGTTAGAAAAGTTCCCGGATTTGAACCGGCCGGGGATCGAACCCGGGACCTTGAGCATGGTAGTCAGACGCGTTACCGACTGAGCCACCGCGGCCACCTTCATGAAATGGAAAAGCGGCATTTGAAAATGAATCACATTAGAACATTTAAAATTTGTTCCCAATATTTCTCAACAACAAATACAGTTCCTTCCCAAACAAAAATAATAATATTTGAATTAGTGTAAAATTCATTTGTTATATAATCTCCTTTCGAAATAATATAAACATGGCCTACCCTTACAAACTCAGAGAGACTGAATACTATTCTAGAATGCATATTTTTTATTACGAAGTTCCAGTTTTGATTTGTAATTGATATGTGCTTTTGCAATGGCTAATCCAAAACCATTTTTATATCAAGAAGAGAACCCTTCAAAGGAAATCATCCGAATGGTAACGTTCGCTTCGATCTTAGAAGCAGAGAAGCCTATATATAATCCTACGATGGAACAGCATCTTAAAAACTACACAGCAGAAAACTGAGAAGTTTTCGAAATACTACTAATTATTCAAATTACATTGGTCAGCAAAGATTTTGTTAAATGAAGAGTTTTAACTGATTCTTATGTGTCGGTGTATCTCTATCTGGTTCTATTTCTTTGTAACGCATTTATATGTTTTCTCCTTGCATCCCATGTTTAATATAAATCTGTATTATAGTAGCAAAAGCAAAAGTATTATAGGTTCCAAAACATGAACACAAATTATTTTCCTTAAAATGTTCCTTGTAAGACAATCGATGATACGAATAATAAAATTCTGGTTTGTTGTAATCAGGAGAATCAACATTGACAAGATTTCAGGAAGATCATATATATATATATACACACACACACACATACAAACATACATACATACATACATACATACATGTGTGTTCATCACTCGGGTGTTGGTAGATATCATAAAAACAAGTACCTTTCTTTTAAACTTTACCTCGAAAGCGCTTAGTTCAGGCTCTTAAAATCTATCCTATATGTATGCAACCCAACACTGCAACCGACCGCTCTGACATATCTTCCAGGGTTGCCACTGGTGTCACTTTGCAGTCGTGCCTGGTCAAAATAAATACAAAAGAATGATGATACCTGCGATGTTGTAAATTTTTTCAGAAAACTTTCAAACCTCGTACTAAGGAATGAAACAACGCAAGCATTTAAATGTCTCAATTTTGCATCGTAGCAATTGGAGGTGTTTGTTGTTAACTTACTAAAATCGTAAGTGCAAGTTCAAGATAAAGAAGAGAATGCAAGACTAAGGCCTTTTTATCAATCAAATAATAAATGGGTAAAAATGTCAAAGCAAGTTATCGTGAATTTTTGCTAACTGTTTCACATGAGAAAAATTACGATCACTTTTTACTTCTTTCGTGCTCGTTACGCTTACGACCTGCCTTCCTGAATTCTACGTCTCTGATTTGACGTATTAATTCAAATTATAACTTTTGAATTTACAACCAGATAATGCATTCAACTAGCATATTCCATGTTCTTTCCACCAGTTCTATTTATGATGTTTTTCGTATAAACCTCATGCTACGTAAGTCACCTTTAAGCGCTAAGCCCCGTGCGGTCGCCCACTTCGCCCACCACTTGATAATCCAGTGCCTTTAATGCCCTGGATTGCTTCGAAAGTTAATCTTATTTATCTTGTTAAACTAAGAGTTTTCACATTAGAACAGTAAAGTGATCACATTAATGAAGCGATAGATGAATAGAACGTATATTTACGTTAATTTTAAGCGTCTTTCTACGTCGTAGATTAATTGTTAGTGAGCATTAATGGTGGGATCAGAACGAACACGATGACATATCCATTCCTTTCCCAGGATTCCAAAGTAGGGCGTCTGGCTTCGTGGCCTCTTCTTCATGCTGGCCGAACGGTAAAAAATGAATAAAATATAGTTGATTTGATTAAAATTTTTAACGTCGCTTTTCTTCCTTTTGGCTAATCGGAACGACGAGGATTAGTAATAATATGATGAAATTGATGAAGAGCAAAACCCATGAGCAGGCCGTGATTCGAACCAGAAACTACGTCTCGTCGTAACCATTCCTCTACGAAGGTCAACTGCAACAGATTGAATATACTGAATATGAGGAGACTTCCCTTTATAATGCTTCATCAGAGCGTGGTTTTTGATTGATTGAGTAATTTGTTATTTCAACTCCACTTTATGCACAGTAAGGCTAATCGGGACTGGGTCTACAGTTTAAAGTGGGATCCGAACCACAGTGTCATGTGCCTCCACCGAGTGTCGAACCCCTAGATTACATCAGAGTGTGGTGTTGATCATTCGTGGCTCCTTCACTACGGCAGAGATCCAGAATATGTGGAGCCATATCATTTGCTCGAATGGTGTCACGGCACAGTGTTATACACAAGGAAGAATTTTACCTTTTGTAGCAGTCGTCACATATATTTTCATGGCATAAAATCTACCTAAAGCTTCGCTGTCCCTTCAAGTACATTTGCTTCTGTAACTCTGTAAATATTTTTTTTAAAGACCATAGTGAGGATGGAATACCCTATATTTCACAAAACCTGAATACTGTGTGACCATTTACTTTCATTGCATTATCTAATATATAAAAATGCACACCTTTTCTATCCGCATTACTTACACCACACATTGTTTCCTTTAATTCTTAATTGTCCAGTTAAATTATATTTCTCACAGATAAATAGCACAAAGATGTTTATACTGCTGGATTTGAAAAGGTGAGTAGTGTCTGTTGGCCGGTTCTAAGTCACACTTAGTACGAGTGCATTTGTAGCCTCTGTTTTTTACCAATCGAATATCAGTTTTTGACATATTTTGACAATTTTGTGTCGATGTTTTTGCGTTTAGCGATGTTTTAGTAAAATTTCCCTTTTTTCCCACTCATACTTGGTACGAGCCCTTTTTTCCCTCTCTTTTTATGAATTGAATATCAGTTTTTGACATATTTTGACAATTTTTTGTCGATGTTTTAGCGTTTAGCGATGTTTTAGTGAAATTTCCCTTTTTTCCCACCTCACACTTGTAGGTATATCATGATCTTACGTGATATAACTTAACCTATCTTACGATTTTTTTTTTCATTTGCGCACCGAACTAACTTACATTGGACTCCGTTTGTTTCAGTATTTTAAAGGTTTTTTTTCACATATTTTATATAACCTTGTTGACAATTTTTTTTTTATGAATTTTTAAAACTGTTCCGTCACCCTCTAGTTCTTCACGTCGTACGCGAAGGACTTCTCTGCAATCAGGATGACGCTGCACATGGTATCATCGGGCAGCGCGTCGTGGAACTCGCACACGACCTTGACGTTGGTGCGATCGTTGACCACGACCTGCTTCCTCTTTGTCGTGTTGATGACGAACATGGGTCTGCGTGCTTTGAATTCGCTGGGCGTGTAGTACATGTCCACGTTTCCCTCGGTCACGCGCTTGTAAGCGGTTTAAGCTTCGTAAAGTTTGAGGTAATCATCTTTGGTCATGTCGAGGTTGTAATTCTCGCGCGGAAACACTTCGTTCCTGCCATTCTTGAGATAAACGTTCTTGATCTTGCAGTCGTCGAATTCGCAAACAGATTTTTCCTAAGTCTTACCGTTTCCAAGATAAACCCACTTCCGGTCGCCATTTTGGATTTCCGAACATAGGTTCTATTTATACTTTTACTCACGTATAGGTGTACATGATGGATCCGCAAACAGATTTTTCCTAAGTCTTACCGTTTCCAAGATAACCCCACTTCCGGTCGCCATTTTGGATTTCCGAGCATAGGTTCTATTCATACTTTTTCTCACGTATAGGTGTATATGACGAATCCGCAAACAGATTTTTCCTAAGTCTTACCGTTTCCAAGATAACCCCACTTCCGGTCGCCATTTTGGATTTCCGAGCATAGGTTCTATTCATTCTTTTTCTCACGTATAGGTGTACATGATGAATCACCAAACAGATTTTTCCTAAGTCTTACCGTTTCCAAGATAACCCCACTTCCGACATTTATTCTTATCGGAAATTAATTTCACGTCTACGTGCTTTCTAACATTCTCCATGGTCTTTCCGTACACCGCATTGTTAATTAATTTAAAGAAGTCCTTGTCTAAATCGGAAGTGGCAGCTGTTCTATGTTGTGTGTTAGTTTCTATGTAAGGTCTTAACCACGTGGAATGTTTAAAAAATTTAGTATTCTTCTAACATTTACTATCTGAACACCTTTCCCAATCAAAAACCGGAGATTCTTGTAGTGGACGACGTATCTCTGTTTAGGGTCCAATGTTAACAAAAGCTTGTCTTGAACCGAGTCGGGTGGACATTTGATTTCGGGAGTCGGAGGCAAATCCGAAAACGTGTCGTGCAGGTGGTCGGAGAATTGGAGATCTACCTCTGCGAAGAAACCACACTCGCTATCGTCGAAATGAATAATGTCTATCGAAGTGGGATCTAACCATTCGAATCCCCCGTAAGGAAGTTTCTGAACCATGGCATGTCCGTAGAGATTATTAACGTCGGCGTAAAAGATGTAATTCGATGCTCGATATGAATCGTAATCTTCTTTCATGTGTACGTTATTAGCTTTTGCATGTCTCTGTACGCATTGCACCATTTATCTTTCGATAAATAGCAACATGTCAACGTCCGATATCAGTTCCAGCTTGACCTTTGTCTGGAATAACATTGCCGACCACGCTAATCCCGGTAGACTGTAGAAATACGCTGGATCTAATTGATATATATACGTTGCCATTTTCCTGAACGCTTGAAAAACATCCGCGAGTATCGTCACGTCTAATTTTAAGTATGCGTCGTGGTAGTCTCCGAGTGTCCTACATTCTAATTTCTCCCACATGAGTTGCGCGTGTTGGTATTCTTCGTCCGTGATTCCTTTCTCTCTGAGTCTGCTGTAAAATTCTCTTGGAGGTGGGAGAGCGTCGTCGTTAAATTTAGAACCATCACTAACGTATTCGTAAGGATAAACCCCTTTACGTATAACGAGTTCTATGTCTATGTTGGGAAAACTAGCTCTAGTTATTTGAATTGTTCGTCGGTGAGTTTGTTCGCTAAAGCATCCAGACTTGCAGAGAGAAATCTATACGAATCCAGGAAGCGCATCTCGATTGTATTTTTCGTTCCCGGAATCGACACTTGCTTGCTGAGACTAATGTAGCGTTCTTCATTCTCGGCCAAGACACCTATACGTTTCGGATCGTAGCCAAGATGTCTCACCAGGTGGTGAAAATCATATCCGCTTCCGTTGTGAAAGAATATGGGGATGAATTTAGGTTTCTGGATTTTAAGATTGCACGTGTTGCAAATTCCACCTATGTAGTTTCCGCTGAAATGATCGTGGTGGAATATTTTTTTGTTCTCATCAGTGAAACTTTGATCACATAGCGGACACACCTCAGTGGAATTGTAATTTTGAAGTTCATTTTCAGTTAAAGGTGCCATCGGTTTTGATGTAATCAGTACGCTACCAATTACCTCAACCTCCTCTACCATTTTTTCCAGGAAGTGTTCGATTACATTTGGTCCGCTGTATGTATATGCTTCATTTATTTTATCACGTCGCACAACAACATAGCCAAAACTATTAGGTTGATGAAGGTGGTACGGCGTTGTGGAGGAAATTTCAGGATCCGGTTCGCAGTAGGAGAGTGGTTTCAGGAAAGACTCGAAATCTGCGACGATGATTGCGGGATGTTCTAACAATGCCTTGTGCATTTTGAAATCTTCATCTTCGTTCGTTTCGGGCATCAACATTCTAGCCGGTCTGTTGTTGCCGCAATAAATTTTATGTTTGACAAGTTTATCTATAGCAATTTGACGTCCGGTGTAATTTTGATAATCGAGTTGTTTTCGATCGTCGAACATGGTTAGACATCTCGGATAAACTTTGATGCAATGTTCATGCTTGGTTGTTTGGCTTCCTAGTAATCGAGACATTGAACGAATTAGCGTGTAATGATAGACATCCTCGTTGGAAATGAGAAGGAGATTTATTACACAAGCATCGTCATCGTCGATATCGCTTATCCTGACGGGATGCACGTGATATTTATCTGACGTGAAGGAATATACATTAATAGCGATGCGTTTTACTGCACGATTTTCGAACTTTGTTATATCCGACAATGTCACCGGTTATTCAATGTCAGACATTACACTTTCAAACTTGGACTCGTATGGCTTGTAATGATAAATCCGTTCTGGATTATTTGACCAATGAACAGGATGCAGTGCAGCCAATATACACCAAAGGAAACACTTTTTATCGCTGTTCTGTATATTTAACACAGCCCTCTTGTGTTGAATGTTCGGTGGAAGAGGAACGTAGCTGGAAGCGTTAAGAGGCGAGAATTGGTTCACGTAAACAGTTAACGTGTGAGGACTTCCACATAGAGTCCATCCCGACCCTTTAACCTCGAAATCGTCATGTTTCTTAACCAGCTCGTTGGAAACTTTATAATAGAAGTTGTCCAAATTTTCGACGTCAGCAAAATAAAGTGTCTGGTTTTTTGTACGATGATAAAAAATACTCATTTTGCCATCAACTTTCTGGTATTCAGAAAACAGAACAACGTATACTTTTATAGAGTTGTTTTCAAGTTTATCTTTTAAAATATTTAGTACAGATGTTTTCGTTTCATCCAAGAAACTTAGAATGTCACGATCTGGTTCTGACTTAATTGAAAAATCCTGGAGTTGGTCGTTGAATGCAGATCTAATTGGTTTGGGTTCATTGGATAATTTAATTTGCTTGGAAATGGAAGCTTCCGTTTCTGAATTATCGATTTTCCTTTTCGATGCTTGTCCGGTCGATGGTTTGCAAATTTTTAGGTGTTTATTTAAATGTGCAATGCTGATCATTTTTCCGCATCGAGCACAGGGCTTAAAAGGTAACGAACGATTAATTGTGGATTTTTATAAAGATATATGTATTGAATAATAAGCAAATTGCGAAGCAATTAGTGTTAGTGCATCAAAATTGATTATTTTTAAAATATCAAATTTAAGTGCTGGTAGTATATGAAAGATTAAGAAAATCTTGTAAAAACTTGAAATTATTACAAGTTAAAGCTAGTAATATAATATTTTCAAACACACAAACAAACTAGTATAAAAAGAGAAAAATTTCACGTCAAAAAAGTTTAGCTTTCAGCTTCATGCGATGCTGACAAAAAACTATGGTAGAGACTCAATAGACACCCAACTTGCCCTGATCGAGCAAGTGGTTGAAGTCCCGAACTGTGTCCATCATATATATATTTTTAACATGCATTTCTTAGTTATAGCAAACATGTCTGCTCACAAGTGTACATTAAAATACAATTATCTATATAGGTACATGTGAACACTTTTATACTTTACGAGCACAATATAAAAATGTTTTTTCCGTTTAAAAAAGCTTACCCATTGGCTGCTCATGATGTCATGAAGAGATCAAAAACATTATATGTCTTTCTTGCACAATGCCAAGTAATTTTCTGACGCAAGAATTTGTTAAAATCAATAGTTAATGGGGTGAAATCTCCTCTAACGAGGGAGTAGAACTCTGTGATTAGTGCCACTAAGTCTGGACAGTAACCCAACAATAAACAGAGCATTGTTTTGTGTGACATGCAAAGAGATTGAAGATAACTTCGAAGATGGGGAATATGTAAACATGAAAAGATTATTATCTCTTCTTTGCATGCTATGAAGAGAGACGCATTATGCTATAGAATCCCCCCTTTTGATTCCAAATTATTAAAATGCTTATAGCTCGAGAACGAAGTACCGAAGAAAGGTGTTTTTTTTGCATTGATTTTGTTTTGATGTTATCTTTAATTTGATACCAAACTCGATAAATATATAACCGAAAGAATTTATGCCTATTAATGTGTTCGGTTTCAAGAAGCACATTCAGCAAATAGATAGAACTCCAGTAAAGATGGATATCTTTAGAGATATTCATCGTAAACTAAGAGGTTCGATTATCATCCATCTAAATAGTGTCTGGTATCAAGTGGATGAAGATACAAGTAAACAATTACATATATTCAACAATAACCAAACGTCTTAAGTAGATATATTGCATCGTTCTGGGCCATTTATTTTGTATTTATTCATTTTAACCCGATCTCAGCTAATTTTCCAAGGGGAAAATATCCAAAAAATCCCAATTTTACCACTTTTATAGCATGAAAAATAATTATTTTTTTATCAAAGCTCAACTCACAGGGGAAAATATCCAAAAAATCTAAATTTTAGCATTTTTATAGTATAAAAAATAATTATGTGTTTTTTATCAAATTTAACTACTCATTTTTATAGGGTAAAGTATACTTTTTAAGCCTAAATCAGTATATTTACAATTATCCAGATTGTAAGAGAAATAGAAGTGTAGATACTGGTTTTAAGTTATGAGTACTGCAGTACTGAGTAGTGCATAGAATTATTTCTCAAAATGAGTGTGTATTTCTGACGGAAATTTACGTCTGATATGTGTAGATACTGTTTTAAGTTATTAGCAGTACAGTGTAGTGTAAATAATCATTTCTCAAATGTGTATTTCTGATTAAGTTTTACGTCTGAAAATGTACATGTGTGTATTTTAGAAGAAAAAGGCTATATATAAAAATATATATGTACCTTCGATATAAAGCATTCAAAATTGTGTGTCGTAATGAAAGTTAATTTATATATATATATATATATATATATATATGTGTATTGATTAATAAGCAAATTGCAAAAGCAATTAGTGTTAGTGCATCAAAATTGTTTTTTCTTTAAACATATCAAATGTAAGTGTCAGTAATATATCAAATCTACCTTGAATAAGTTTTTAAACTTTGAGAGATTAGGAAAAATGTTGTAGAATCTTGAAATTGTTACAAGTTAAAGCTGGTAATATAATATTTCCAATCACACAAACAAACTAGTATTAAAAAGAGAAAATTTTACAAGTCAAGAACTTTAATTTTCAGCTTCTTAGTGACAAAAAGCTCTAATGCAAACTCATTTGCTTCTGAAGGAGACTCAACTTGCCCTAAAGGAGGCAAAAAAAGCTTACCTATTGGCTACAGATGTTATCATGAAGAGAGATCGAAAATATACGTATTTATTGCACAATGTTGAGCAAGATTCTGACGCAAGTTTGTGCAATTAATAGTTAACGGGGTGAATATTCTTTAACGAGGAAATTGAACTCTGTCATGCGCGCCAACAAGTCTGGGAAATAACCTGCAGGAAATACCGAATTCTAATCAATAGTTGTCACACGAAACTGACATACAAAGAGATTGATGATAACTCAGAACATGGTAGTATGTGACATGCAAAAAAGTTAATCTTGGGATTTGTAAACATGCAAAGATCATTATCTCCTCTTTGCATGCTATGAAAGAGAACTATTGTGCGTTAGATTTTTTATCTTCTTTTTTAATCTTATAAATTATTAAAATGCTTATAGCTCGAGAACCAAGCAACGTAGAAAGGTGCGGTTTTTGCATTCGTTTTGTTTTGATGTTCTCCTTAATTTGAGATACTAAATAAAACAAAAGAAACAATGCCCATGAATGTGTTTGGTTTTAAAAAAACATATCCAACATGTAGAAATAAGAATTCCAGTAAACATGGATATCATTAGAGATATTCATCGTAAACTAAGAGGTTTGGTTATATCCATTTAAATAGTATATGCTATCAAGTACATGAGGATACGGGTAAACAATTACGTGTATTCAACAATAACCAAACATCTTATAAAATTCCCGTCACAGGGAAAATTCAAATAAGTATCTCTCCACCCAATGCAGCAATTGCACACATAGGTCGAAATTTGTACAGGATTAAACAGAATGCAATAGATCCCAACACAACATACGAGTTAATTCCTCTCTTTATCGAAATAAGAATAATCAATCATCTCATGAATATATAAAAATACCAAATCAAAACATAAGATAAATAAAAAATAAAGAAACAAATAAATAAAACAATGGATATAATTGGAAATAGAAGGCGACAAGAGATCCTAGATAATTCCACCGACATCGCCAGATTAGACGAGTGTCCTAAAAAACTTAAATCACATTTATTAATTTTACAAAATTCACTAAATTTAAATATACAACCTGAGATCACAAATCTCCAAACTGAATTAATTAATCCCATAGTAAAATTTGATGGCGAACTGAAATCCCTACTACAAAAATATTCCCATTAAGCCTCAATAGACAATGTACAAAATTTGGAAGAAAGTATAGCCAAGTTGAAAAATGAACTTAATAAATTTCGACAACTCCAAACAACCACTTCAGAACAATTGAAACAAGAATTAAACAAGCAAGCCAAAACTATTCGTACAGAACTTTTTTCTATTATTCAAAATATCAAAACCCAAGAGCAGTACCAACAGCTTAATGCTAGTATTCTCGACTAACGAGAGCAAATTCTATCTTTCCAAATTCCTACACTAGAAAATAATAAAACTGAATTGCAAACTGATGAGTTACACAGGGCCATGACAGAAGTTCAAGCCAAACTACAAAAGTTTGAAGGTTTTATCAATAATTTAAATACATCTTTCGAATTAAATTCCATCAAAAGCAGTGTTGCCAGTATCAAATTACAGTGGGAGACTTATGAAGATTTTGGAGAGATACAGAGTACCATAGCTCATATTGAAGATATAATCCAAGAACAGATTACCAAGCTGGAAAACCTTAATACCGAATCTGAATTACCCATTTTCATCATCTGATTGATCACATACATAACAAATTACAAATATTACAACAATCTACGCCTACACAAGATGACATACAACAACTTAAAAATGCTTTGAGCAATGTTGCAGATGCTACGGAGTTAGATACTGTCAAACAAGTTTGACCACACTTCAAAATACTGTGGCTAATTTACCCATTCCCAGGAGTTAAGATCTGTAAAAAGAGCAGTAAATCGAATACTCAAGTCAGAGGACATCAAGAACATTCAAGCTGAAATTGCTGTAATTCAAAACACCATCGCTAGTTTGCCTACCAACCAGATAGTCAACGAACTTCATGCATTGTTTGAAAAAAAACAGAAGTCAGGTACACGATCTTGCGAATCAAAGTACCAAAGTGAAACTTGTAGAAAATTTACAAGATATTATTTCTAACATTAACCTACAAATTAGTACCCTCGAAACAAGTCAAGAATCTGCTGAAAGAAGTTTTACCTCACATCATGATCTCAAAGAACAATTTAAAAAATTGTATGTCGATGTGAAAATCAAACCTAGCTACGATGAAGTGGTACGCACCATAAACGAATATCAAGAATCAGTATTAAGCAGATTAGATGATCTTCAATAACGTGAATTTTTCACTGTTGAGATAGTTAGAGTTGAGATTGTAGCAAATGTACGAGGGAACTGGACTTATGTTAATACAGGTAATGTTTACAAATAGTATCCCTACACTCAGTCTCATGAATTTTTCCTTGATGGTAATATTAAATTTTTAAAATTTAGTTACGTAAAGAAGGGGAAACATATAAACGTACCAAATTTCACCATACAGAGAAAAGATGGTGTGTACAGAGCACTACAGATAACTATTGCATATTAGGATGAATCTGTAAAGAAATATAAAATACATGAGGATGAACAATTATCTGGTATTCATGTGGAAGCTGGTGACTAATTATTATTTGAAGTGAAACAATTATACCCTGAAAATAATCCATTTTATGTCATATTTTCTTATAGAACCCGATGTCAAGACAAGATATAGTTAGTGAATAACACAGACCAGCTCGTCGTAACTACAAACAATTGAGTGTGGAAACAAAAGGTGTAGACGATTTTGTTTCAAGCTGATCTCATAGAAATGAGTATAGGAACTTTAAAAAAATTTACATAAGGTAAATCATGGTTACAAATATATGCTCACAGTTATTGATACATTCAGTAAAAATGCATGCGTTTTTCCTCTAAAATCCAAGACAGGCACTTGTGTTATCGAGGTTTTTAAATTTATTTTTGAGCAAGGTAGGATACCGAATTATTAACAGCAGACAGAGGAAAATAATTTCACAATTCCTCATTTACCAAGTTAATGAATCAACATAATATTAAACATTATTATACATACAGTGATTTGAAAGTTATTATAGTGGAACGATTCAACAGAACATTAAAAAATCGCATGTGGAGGCAATTTACTCTACAGGTTAACTATAAATGGTTACAAATTTTTCCCGAGCTAGTTCATAATTATAATAATTCAGTACACAGAACGGTTTGACATGAAACCTGCTGAGGTAACCAAGTCTTATGAGTCTAGATTTATTTCTACTGTTTATTGTCAAAGATATAAAAACAGTACCAAGAAACAAAAATGCAATATAGGAGAACAGGTAAGAGTCAGTAAATTTAAACTTAGTTGAGAAGGGATTCACCAAAAATTGGAGTTCAGAGTTATTCACTGTAGTTTAAGTTTTACCAGGGAATAGAAATACATATATAATAAAAGGTAATTATAATAAAATATTGAAAGGGAGATTTTATGAAGAGGAACTCAGTAAAACAAAATATCGGGATACATATTTAATTGAGAAAATATTACGTACGAAATATAATAAATTATATGTTAAATGGCTAGGACTGCCAGAAATAATTTGGATAGAATCAAAGCAGGTGATTCTTTGACACCAACATGGAATGTGGTACAGCCTTTACAAGATTTAGTTGAAACTAGTTTAAAAAAGTGGAAGTTGTTACCTGATAATATAAGGTGCCTCATTGTAGGCCCCTCTAGGTCTGGAAAAAACACAATGTTGGTAGATAATTTCCTGTTCGCCCCTAATTGGCTAGATTGGGAAAATAAACACCTGTATGTATTTTCTTAAAGTTCAGGACAACCAAATTACAAGTAACTCATAAAGCTGTACGAGGGACTTAACATAGCTACATTTGCATCGAAAGTAAAACCTCTCAATGATTGTTTGAAAAATTCTGTTGTAGTTTTTGATGATGTCATTCTGGAAAATTAAAACGAAATCCTAAATTTCTTTACACAGGTTCTTCACAAAGAAATATACTTCTTTTATTATAACTCCATTAAGCCTTGTTTCCATGATTATGAAAAACTAAATATGCTGACCAAGGCAGTAATTTATTTTATTAAAAAACATAAACTAACGTAACGTTTCAACCTTCTAGCAAGGTCTTCTTCAGACTCTGTATCAAGTACAAAAGTAACCAGATACAGCAAGAAGGGTAATATATATACACAAACATTATGTTTGTGTATATATATTACCCTTCTTGCTGTATCTGGTTACTTTTGTACTTGATACAGAGTCTGAAGAAGACCTTGCTAGAAGGTTGAAACGTTACGTTAGTTTATGTTTTTTAATAAAATAAATTACTGCCTTGGTCAGCATATTTAGTTTTTCACTTCTTTTATTTAGCTCAAACTTATTCCAAGATTTATAAACAATTACTACGAGATAATACAAACCAAATTTGTTTTTTTCGTCAAGATCATACTAATTTGAAACATGTACAGGATGATTATGTGGGGGTGACTTAATTATAACCAATTTTCAAAATTCTGTTCATATTGTTGGAACAATGACGATTTTGGATTTGTTACCATCGACATAACTAGAAAACCTAACAATGGAAAATTTAAAAATAAAATGCACGACTTTTTGAAGGTTGAAACGATATAAAATAACCTGTAATCAAAAAAATAAATATGTCAAAACATAAGATTGAAGATAATTTGAAATTACGTGATTACCTGTCCAAACGTTTCAAAGTTTGGAAATCAGAGAACCGGGGATTCTATGAACAACACAAACGTCAAGACCAACCAATTATTGATGGAATCAGTGTTCTTGGTAAAGAGATTAAGGGTGTCACAGAACAAAATAGAAATCTCATAAATGAATTGGTACCTCTTACTGCTAAAAAATATGCAGATTTTCCACCTACCCCTTTATCTAGCATCCATACTCCTCTGACCCTCCAACAGCCACGTACTAAAGCTATAAGTGAACCAGAGAAAATTGAGTTGGGTCCCCTGAAAAGAGATTACCTTATTACAGGAAAATTAGAAAAAGATGAAGTGTTTGGACCGACCATGGAAACAAATGATGGAGTGGTTTGTAAAATTGGGAAATCTAGAGTAACATTCGAAGGTTACAACATAAGAATTAATTTAGGTGGGAAAAATAGCTGGTCCAGATATCCTGGTACTCCTGGATTATGGGAGCTCATCACCAGGAAAAAAACAAAGAAATTTACAAAAGAAGATTATCAGAGGTACTCAGATATGTTGATACTATCTGATGCCTTACATCAAAATAACGATATCAGAATAGAGTTAAAACGAGCACTGGGGAGAAATACAAGAATCTTATTAAACCTATCTGAAAACAACTCAAAACTGGTAGTGGTATCCAACAATATAATACTTTACCTACAGAATTTGTGTGGCTAGATGATGCGAGAAAACTCATAGATAGATTGCTGGTTTTAGCAGGGGAAGAAAATGATGGAAACAACAATTTTTACAAAGAGAAAATGGGTATTGTAAACATGATTAGCAATAAACTAGCTCATTTTATTGTAAAAGATCCCAGAGGTATAGGATATTTATTAAAAATTATTAATACTCCTAAATTCTGGAATGTAGCAGAAGGTCGAGGTTTGGTAAATGATATTATTAATAAGCTCCGATTCAAGTTATATGTACCTGGTTACCAATGCTGTGGTCCTGGGACAAAACTTGAGTAACGATTAAAAAGATGGACAGGAGGTTCAATCCTCTCAATGCAGCTTGTAAAGAACAAGACATTGCATTCAACACACACCAAAATCTCGATTCTCGTCAAGTGGCTGATCAAAAATTGGAATAGACTGAATTTGGAAGATTAACCAGCAGACATGCCTCTTTGGATGAACGAATTACAACATTGGGTACAACCATTGCTATGAATACAAAACAAAAATTAGGATGGGGTCTGTAATATATATACATATAAATATAAATACCCTCAAAAAATAATAATAATAATAAAAATACAACATGAAATATAAAGGAATTGTATAATAAATTCCACATCATGATCTTAAAAATTTAATAATTATTCTAATTTAAACTAAAAAACAACAGGAAAAGGTGAGGCAGTGTATATCCAAAGGAAATTATTTAGTACACCACACTTAAAACGTTTGCAAAATACAAGAAAAAATCACATAGTGGAGTATTTATATTCAGCATTCCAGCCATCCTGGCGGCTTTAGGGGCAGTGGGAAATTTAGCTGGTTGCAGTGCTGCTATTGCCAAAACTGTAATTGATCAGTTAAGAATAAGGCAGAATTAGAAGAGCAGAAGCATCATAATCTTGAGATGGGTAGCAAATTAGGCAGTGGTGTGAAGTCCAGAGCACTCAGAAAACTAATAAAAGAAGAAGCACTCACAAACAAGACATTGAATCTTTAGTTAAAATACTTAAAATTCGACATTTCAATAGAGTTTTCATGTCTGATTCTCTCACTAAAGATAGTTTCTCACGAGAATATGGTGTGGTGTGGCTTGTCGAAAAATATAGGTTCCACTGGATATGCTATTATAAACAAAATAACAATGCTTTTATTTTCGATTCTTTCCGAGGGGTACCGCATACAGAATTAATTCATTATTTATAAAATGTAAAGATTTATTACAACGACGAACGTATTCAAGATTTCGATCAAATTATATAAGGTCATATTTGCATTACGATGCTCAGAATATTAAATAAAGTACACAACATCAAATTTCAAGATTTTCAAAATGCAGTGTGGAATATTAGTTATGGGAATTTTTCATCTTTCCAGCGAGACTTCGGTGTTGAAACTAAATCTTCACGATGATATTATGTATCCAAAATCCATAGCACTGAGAGCCTTCTACAGCATGTATCTGATTCCAAATGTAACTACCTACAACAATTCTAAATTTGTACGTAATTAAAAAAATATTATTCCTGCTTTACAATATAGTTTATCTATTTTACAATCTGAACTTCCTTAACACTGTATTGCTATCTCAAGACTCTGTAACACACAGAGTGGAGATCGTATCTACCAAACAAACAGTAAACCTATTTACCATGGGCGAACCTCTAGGTTTCCCCAACAATAGCAAATGAGATGCAGGTATTAGGCACATAGGTACATTTATTCGAAAATTCCTAGCTATAGAAACATTGAATATTCACTGCTACATTGCTAAAGGAATGATTATGAAAGCTGAAGAAAATTCAGTTGGTAGCCAAAAGGAGACAGGTATCATTGCTACATTTAAGCCAAATTCAGAATTTATGGAACCTATCATCTATTCCCCAATCCTAACAGTGTATTTCCCTGTTTATGTTGATAAAGTTAATTACATAGATATAACAATTAGAAATGAGAAAAATAAGATAATCGATTTTTCCGCTGCTAATACCACGGCAATAATACAAATTAATATTTAAATATACCACTGCAATACTAGAAAAATAATATATAAATAAATACCAATGGAAAAATCGAGAGTTATGAGTTGCAGTCATTCGCTACAAACAGGAGGTCATTTGCTAACCTCAATGAACCGAATAAGGATATTTAATTTGACATTAGAATAGGGGATTGTTTTATTCATCCACCTAGATCAGATTTGTATATAAAATTTGACATCGTCAAGAAAAGTAATGGTGAAGAATATCCCCTCCCCGGGCCTAATGTAAAACTTAGAGATAATTTTGTTCCATTTTATTCTCACATATTAAAATAATAAAGCATGGTACAGTCATTGACATAATTGATTATCCTGGAATTACATTCACTACAGTGGGGTAATTAAACCCATTATGTACCAGCGTCCTATAAATAGGACAGTTCATTTCTTAAAATTTTTATTAAATATAAAACTAAGTTTATGAACAAGCAATTGTTTTATTATTCAATAAAGCATATTAATAACTATGTTCATAAGTAAATATAACAATTTGGGTTCAGAACAGCATAAGTAAAATTATAGTTAATTAAATCAATATTTAGTACTATGTCATGCTATCAGTTTCATTCATCTAGTTTGCAAACAATATGCAGTGGGCGTGTAAAAATGCTTTATATAACTTTGAAAGGGTCTCCATACGATTTATATGAAGATTTTCTCAAACCCACGAGGCTTTTGTCTTTGTGGAATGGTAATGAAGTTTGCTGTCCTATTTATAGGACACTGGAACTTAAAGGTATCAACGTTGCAACAGAAGACAAACGAGTAGCTGCGGATGCAAAGCCATTGTGATTTTTGTGTGTCAGGAGGTAACAGCTTGCTTGTTGCAGTGTCCGTTATACCATCATCTTACCTTTGTCGACATGTTTAGGAAGGGCTTACAGCAAGTGAAATAAAGGATATTCTCCTAGATCCAGCCGTAGCTGACAAATCTGCAGAACTGAGTGTGGTGATTCTGCCTCCCGATAATGATATCAGCGATGAAGTTATTTTTGAAGATGATCAAATCACAACTCGGGATACATTGAAATTGGAATCTGAAACATTATGCGACCTGACTGGAACTTGGAAAAGGCCACACTGATTACAGAACGTCGATACATTATCTCTATGCTCTGGCGAACGCCTATAATAATGGGGGATTTGGTGAGAGGGAGAGGGGTGACGGAAAGAGGAATATATATATATATATTTTTGTATTGAATTTTATATTTATACACATACAAGCCTAGGAAAATATTTATTTTGATGCATGTGTGGGGGGAAGGGGGAAAGAGAGGAAAATAATTATATTGGGTGAGATAGGACGAAGATGTGATCATTTTAGTTGTAGAGAATATTTTATTTGACGTTCAGTAATAAAAACAATCAATAATGATTATCTTATAAATACCACATTTAATGTAAATTTATGTTATACATGGGGGCAGGGAGCTGTTTGTTTAACTTCAGTGCAGGATAACAAGGGGTTCAGGGTCTTATACCCGGTGGAAACACTAGTGGTTTGTATGTCACTTTAAAGTGTAGGTCCAGGCCCGATTAGTCTATCTGTGCCTAAGGTCGACTTAGAATTCAGTAGGAATATAACGTCGATCTAGTATTTTGGATTTTCGATACGTTCAGACTACCAAAATTACCAATTCTTATAATAAGAAACCTGTCCTCATCTTTTCATTTTGAAAGAGAGAGAAAGGTAATTGTATAATCTTTCGTTCTTAATTTGAAAGAAGACTAATTCAAATAGTAACAATGAGGAACGGGTAAATCTTACGAAAAGTTTTTACCACCGTCTGGATTTGAACGTACGACCATTAGAGTGACAACCTCGTGCGATAACCACTACCCCAAGAGTTCATTCCTTCATACGGCATGATTATAAGGGAAGACGAAATTGTTCAATGTGAATTAGAAATATAATGCTCACCCGCCTCTTTATAAACAACACACCCAAACGTTCTTTTGTAGCAAATTAAAGAAAGGTAGTATGAATGTCGCAATACATTTAAGTAAAATCTACTATATTTATGTCGAAGTCTTTTACATGGAGAGGCTACAGGTTGGAAAATTGAGGTTGTGACGTGGCTTCTTTTAGTGGTAGGGTAGATATTAGTATGGCAAGGTTCTAGCGTGCACAAGCCAGTAATTTCGGAGGAAAAAACACTTCAATTTTTTTTAAAATGGTAAAGGGGTTCGGTGATAGGCTATCCGTTTCACACGACGAAGATTCTATGTTTGACCTCTGTTAGATTACCCCTATTATTATTATATAGAGCAACTATGTATAGGGTGACTAGACGTCCTCTTTTATCCGGACATTTCCTCCTTTTTAGGTGTCTGTCCGGTGTCCGGGTGGATTTTTTAGAAATCGGTAAATGTCCTCCTTCTTGGAAAATGTTTAGCGTTGACCATAGCAAATGTGGTGCATACATAATGCTTTATTTGGTGCGCGTTAATTTGAGCAATGCTCACCTAGCATCTGGGAGCTCAATTCGCGATTTAAATTAACCGATATGCCATCTGGTGGGATTTTCAGGAAGTACTCTAAGTAGGATACGTTGTGTTGAAGTCGTATAAAGCATGGGGAATATGCGAGAGGGAAAGGTCTACTGTTCAGGTTTTTTCTTGCTCTTAATCATTTTATGGGTCAGAACAAATTAAAAGTTTTCATGTGTTCCCACCCAGTGCAATCAACAAAATGAAATTTGTTAATAAATCAGGGAAACCGTAAATGCCAAAGATTAGTATGGGGGGATATAACACAGTAATTCGCACGGAAATCACGAAGAATGCACGAGTCTGCTTACTTTATTTTTCGAGAGATAAATATTTATTACCATGAAAGTAAAGTTTTAAATTGTACTTCATAAATAAAGCTTTTTTTTCGGAAAATCATGAAGCGTCTTACCCAATGCGTCCATGTATTACAAGTATTACGTATGTGTGAAATTTGGAACAGGTGCAAGTCGATTAAGATAGAAGATGAAAATAGTTTGAGAATGAATTAATGTCAAATGTAACAAAAAAAACGGGACATACTAATACTACTGTTTCATTCTGTACGATGTCCTTTTTCAGTTAGTATAGCCTGTTCATGAAATCGTGAATATTATTATTATACCAGCCTTTCTTTTTCGAGAAAGAACTGCAAAGATATGTTCGCAATTTTCCCTGTCCCAGCTTTTCAAGTAAAGGTCAATTTCAATTCCATTATTTTCAAATAATGTCCGAGAACCCCAGTTACAACATGACGTGCAGATGATACAGCACTGCTTTGGACAACCAGTGCTTATACATAGATTCGTCTGCATTTTCCGTGTTATTTTTGCCTATCATAGTTAAATGCTTCGTTCTCAGTACAGCTTCACGTTTGTTAGAGTACCTGGAATTCACATCGCATTCGCAATATTTAAAAATAATGCGTAATTTAAACGTTTTCTACCATAGGAACTTAAAAAGCACCAGAAACTAAGAAAAGGCACGAAAATAGGCACTTAAAAGGCACCCTAAAATAAAAAAAGACAATAAAATAGGCAATGGATGTGAACTTCTTTAAATTTTCTTCTTACAACGCACAGTTATACTGTATTAGCACTTCAGTTTATACATAAGTAGTATAATTGATGATAATATTGGCGCGATAAAGTATGAACAACCCTCAGGCAGATTTGGCTACACTTAAAACTAGCTCAACATGCCCATATGAGCTTTTTGCTCAAGTGTGGTACTATGTCTATTCCAAGATTTTTGTAAAAATGCCCTCGGGAATTTCCCGTGAAAGTATGACCCCCCTCAGATTGATTTGCCTACGCTTACAAAAGCTACATCTGTGAGCTTGTCAAAAATATGCCCCTCTTGATATTTTTTTTGGCTACACTTAAAACTAAGCCAAAAAGCCACCCACACACACACACACACACACCTCTCACACACACACACACACACACACACACACACACACACATGTTTACTTCTGGTTTATTTCTCTTGCATCATGTTGTGCAACAAATTATTACCCAATATTATGCAACAAATTATGATGCAAGAGCTTTTGCATCATGTTGTGCAACAAATTATTACCCAATATTATGCAACAAATTATGATGCAAGAGCTTTTGCATTACACATCAGTTAGTATTGTGAGAGTGGCTGAGGAGTACAGATGTGTTGTTGCATTGCTCCTCATACAGGTCTGATATTTGACACATTTTGCTTGTTTGTTGTAATCCACTCATATTTAGAGTCAGGTTTATATCTGCCCCAGTTTGTTATACATGACACATGGTATTAGGTCATTGCCATTCTAGGACATGCCTGTGTAGACATGTATTTGTGGTGGCTTTCTAGAATTGCTCTGTGACTCTCTCATTTCTTACATCATAAACATATGATTTTTCACCTATGAGAATAACACTACATATGGTGTCATCAGGGAGTGTATCGTGGAATTCACAGATAATTTTAATGTTTGTCCTGTCATTAACCACAACTTGTTTTCTTTTTGAAGTGTTGATGACAAACATGGGTCTCTGTGCTTTGAATTCATCTGGTGTGTAATACATGTCTGTATTGCCAGTAGTGACCCTTTTGTATGCTGTAAATGCTTCATATAATTTAAGGAAATCATCCTTGGACATGTCTAAATTATAATTTTCTCTAGGAAATACCTCATTTCTGCCATTTTTAAGATATATGTTCTTGATGTTGCAGTTATCAAATTTACTTGAATTTTTTTCTTGATTATTGTGTCTTCCAGTCTGAAACAGTACCACCACAAAATCCGGCATGTCATATTGTATACTGGAGAATGAATTTGTAGCATCAAACTTATAATAGGTACCAGTGGCAGGTTTCTGTACACATTGATATGTATAAAATTGTAAAGGTACCTGTGGATTTTTTATTACATCAGCTTTGTATTTAAGAGCATAACTGGCTTCATATTCAACAACTGGCATTCTTAGCTCCATAGTCTGAATAAGGCACTTGCCCTCATCAGGTAGGGTATTAGGCAGAGCTTCCCCGGTAGAGTTTAATGTACTGTACCTCATCAAAGCATTATTATCATTGGCAGCTCTTCTAAATGTAATTCTTAATCCACCCTTCCACATAATATCTTTGTAATGTGAGAAGAATCCTGGCAACAGGCGCATGGGAAATAGTACAGTGTGGTTTTTAGATAATATTTTATCACCAGCCTCAAATCCACCTATTTTGTAGTAAGAAGCCTCTGTTTTGGATAATTTTAATGTGGCCAAAGCTGTAGAGGTAATGCCAGGGTAATCCACTCTGTTTATAACAACACCATGTTTTCTGATCTCAATTTCAGAGAACAGATGTGGCACAAAATTATCTACCAATCTTATATTTGAATTTGCCGGATAATCTGTACCATCGAGCTTTACAACATCAAATTTGATGTATAGATCTGCTCTGTGGGGGTGTATAAAGCCATCCCCTACATCAAGATCAATCTCAATCTCTGTGTTGGGTTGATTTAAATTTGCAAAGGTCCTCCTGTTTGGGGGGAATGATTGTAGCTCATAACTCTCAATATTTTCCATTTTTTTGTATGTATTTTTATTTAAATATTAATCTCTATGATAGCAGTTGTTGTGGCTCCAGCAAAATCAACTAATTCTTCTTTTTCATTAGTGACCATCAATTCAATGTTATCTATTCTATTATGGCACACAGGAAAATATAATGTTGGGGATGGAGTGTAGATGATGGGCTCATAAATTCAGAATTAGGTTTAAATGTTGCAATGATGCCAGTTTGTTTGTGAGTGCCTATGCCATTTGATTTGGTGATCATACCCTCAGCCACATTACAGTGAATATTCAGAGTCTCTATGGCTAAGAATTTAGGTATATTAATAGCAGTGTGTTTGATGGCTGGTTCAAGTTTTGTGTTGTTCTCAAATCCTAACAGCTCTCCTATAGTACCCAGATCCACTGTCTCTGTAGCAGACACAATCTCTACTCTGTGAGTGACAGAATTTTGAGTTAACACTATACCTCTGGGTAACTGAGCATTTAGAGTAGATAGATTATATTGCCCTGGAGTGATGACAATTTTTTGATCACCAACTGCAATTGTGTTGTTGTGGTGTGTAATATTAGGGATCAAGTACATGCCATAAAATGTTCTGAGAGCTATTGTTTTGGGATACACTATATCATCATGTAATCTAAGTTTCAATATTGAATTTTGGCTGGTGAGATGGAATACCCCCATGATGTTTCAGATACCACAGGGCCTTTTGAAAATTTTCAATTGATGGTTTATTTATTTGAGACATATATCTAAGAACAGATAAACACAAATGTCCACAATTAACATCTTTGAAATTTTGAACAAGGGCATTATTGTAATAAAGATTAGCTGATTTTAGATATTTTACTAAATTTTCAGGTGGATCACCTCCAAATAAATCAAACACAAATGCCTCATCTTTTAAATATTTAAGATAACAAATCCAGTGAGTGCCCTGATTTTTGTACTTATCCAAATTAACTATCCCACACTCTTTGTTGAGTGGTTGTTCTGGTAAAGAATCAGACATGTACACACCTCTAAAATGTTTGATGCCCAGTGGCTTGATTAAAGCTTCAATATATTGGTTTGTAAGCGGCTCTTGTTTTTTTAAACTTATTCATGGCTCTCTTAACACCTTTGCCTTGTTTCTCCATGGCCAGGTTATGGCGCTTCAATTCATCTAATTCTGCCCTATTCTTCTTGGCATCTATTACTGTTTTTGCTATGGCAGCTGATCCCTCAGCCAAGCTCCCAACAGCCCCAAGTGCTGCTAAGATGGCCGGGATAGTAAATATGAAACCCCCTGTATGCAATTTTTTTCTAGATTGTTGTAATTTTTTTAATTGGGGGGTACTAAGTAATAATTTCATACCATGGCCCTTGGCAAGACAAGAGCTTTTTTTCTTGCGCTGTTTTTGTTTAAAAGGCTATCAATAGTTTTAAAAGATTTAAGACCTGCATAAGGTATTTGATACATAACACCCTTGGCCTTCAATCTAGGTTTATTATATATATATATATTCACAGTAGTGATGGGTTCAAGCCGTTCATTTGTGCGAGTCGACTCATGAGCGCTCGCTCACTGAGAAGAGTCGTTCAAATGAGTCGTTCAAAAGAGTCGCCAAGCTTCTTTTTCTCGAAACACATGCCTGAAGAGGGGGAAGGGGGTAGGTGCTGTTGAAGCAGATGATTGTATTTAAGTAAACGAACACAACGTACGTCCTTCAAGATTAATAAATTGTATTGCATTTTTGTGTATGTGTGTGTACGTGTAGCCGACTAGATGGCCAAGATTCTGAAGTAATCGACATTTGATCTTGCCACTGAAGTTCCCGGGATCTAGTCCCGGTCTGGGCAAGGATATTCTTTACGAGTGTCCCTTCATCTATATCATCACGCATCATCCTCATCGTCGCGATTACTTAAAATTTGGAGAAAAGCGGCATAAAATAAGAAAAATACAAATACGATTCTGTATGTGTGTGGATATACATATATGTGTAAACAGTAAACACACACACACACACAAACAAAATTTATACTTTTTTTATACACATACTTGTTTTCATTACTCTGCCTCATGAGTGAGATTTTCTATATTTGTATCTTGTTTCAGTTTACATTTCATGCTGTGGATAATGCAAATTATGCAGTGCGATAGCATACACAGAAATGCTATATAATTATATCAACCTTTTATTAGTAATAACGTGCATTTACATATTCTTCCTTTTTTGCATTCGATCACTGGTTTTAATATCGCAACAAAATGCACTCCAGATCTGCGCTGCGACACATGCTTGCATTTCCACGAGCATCGCTCGTTCACGACTCTTGAAACAGCACGAAGAGTCACAGCAGAGTCCCACGACTCTTTCCCCATCATTCGTTCACGACTCGCGAGTCGGCATGAAGAGTCATTAAGCACTTTAGCGACTCTTCTCCTCCCTCATCGTTCACGACTCGCGAGTCGGCACGAAGAGTCATTAAGCACCTTAACGACTCGCTCGCCTTAGCGACTCTTCTCCTCCCTCATCGTTCGCTCGCGAGTCGCGAGCTCTCTTACACAAGGCGCGGCGGCGGCAGTCTCGCCAGCAGACTGGATCTATAGTTTAAAGTAGGATCCACCCGCTCGCTCTCCGCGGATGGCTAACAGCTGTGTTTAAGAAATATATATCGGTCTTGAACATTATCCATGTCCATCCCATATCCATGTTTTTGTTGTTCTACAGTCATTCAATATAAGTTTCTGCCAATATCATAATGTATGATCGAATTTCTATAAAGCGGGCCAAATTATACGTATGAAATTTTTTTTTTAATGTTGCTTTCTACTAGTAAAACACCTTAACACGTAGGCTCACCGCTGATGGCCAACAGCTGTTTATATCACTCGTGAACATGACCCATGTCCATCTTACGTAGTTGTGCCTAATTCTGCAGTCATTCAATAAAAGCTTTTTTGCAGTATCATGTACGATGAGATTTATGATTAAACTTCTATATTTATTCTTTAATGCTGTTTTCATTAGTAAAGTATTTACACGTTAATGTTAATGAAATATTTCACGTCATATGAAAACGATTTTGTCAGACAATGTTTATAGTTCACTTTATGCTCAGATAGTCTAATCGGGATTGAAGCTACATTTTAAACTGGGGGTCTAAATCACTGGGCAAGGTGCCTCCACAGAGGATCGAATCCGAGACAGGAAGCGATTTCCTTACCAGGATTTAACAAGGAATGAAAGGATGGCTGAATAACATAAAAAACATACTCCATGGTGCATGTTCTTTGTTTCTTGGTTTTTATGTTGGCCAGCTTGAAATAATCTTGGAGTGACAGATAAGTGGTGTCGCCCTCCTCAAAGTAAGCCTATTGACACCGAAAGTTCCGGGTTCGAACCCCAGCCCAGAGATGAGTGGTAATCTGTATTTAACCTCTTGTCAATTACTCTAATCACCATCCATCCTCCGTCGTTGCCTTGTAACGATACCTGGTGGATCCCACTTTAAACTGTAGATCCAGTCCCGATTAGCTTATCTGTTCGTAAAATTCATTCATCCACGCTGTCAATACTAAGTAATTAGGTATAAAAGATGCATAAAATACAACAAAGCGTGTTAGGCAGTTAAAATATTAAAACTGAATTAATAAATTATAAAATATAATTACTGCATGCTAATTTATAAGAAATTATAGCATTTTAAAATTTGTTTGTTCCTTAATGGGAAAATAACTAGTAGCTTATTTCTTCTGTTCATTCTCATGTTAACAGATTTGTTTTCTTGGATAAATAAAATTGAACGTGTAAATTAAAAGGTTTACATGTGCACGAAGCGGAAGAGCAACTCGATCGAGTATCGTGGTGAGACAAGATGACTTGGCACATCGTTTCAACTCGTGAATGAGAATGCATATCTTGTTCGTGATTTGATTTCAAGTCAAAAACACCTGTCAGGTCTTGTTCGTTTATCGATTTCAAAGCATAAATCGGTATCGTTACTCCAATGAGACGAGATTCTCGGACAGTACATTTTACACAGAGTGTCTCTCATCATCTCACCAACTTTGGAAGGGTTGGCCCTGTTTTCATTGCGATTTTGTAATGTCCTGCTACTTGTGAAACTGATTCACTTCCAACAATTTCAGTCGCCTCCGTGTGGAGGAGTGGTTAGAACAGTGCGCTAAGAGGAATCTCGGAATTGAGTGTCACTTCATCAATTTCATTATATCATCACTGATTTTCATGTTCGCGATTAGCCAAAGTGGCAGAAGAGCAAAGTCTGGGCAAAAGTGGTATCCCGAGCCGCTATGTGTTTCCACCGAATATCGGCCTCAGGATTCCCTGCCCTCGTGCCGCGATGTGCTAACCACTCCGCCACGGGGGCCGGCCCTCCCCATCACATCTCTGTTTTATACTAAAGGCTATGATTGAATATGAATTTAAAATTTTGTGTGCGTCACTTAGGCTATTTTGCACGGGATCCAGCCCCTTACCAGAACTAAAATAACATAACTGTAATGTCCTGTAGTAACTAAAATATTAAAATAATCTGACCGGTTAAAAGCTGAGGCTGTAAAGGCACTCTGCACACATAAGGACAAAACACAGGACAACACACACACACACACACATTCCTACGAAAATTATACTGGCCGTAGGTATAGACGCCAGAGCCTCGTTAGTCTGCAAGATGCAGTCCAGGGTGTACTATGTGGAACTGAGGTTGACAATTGGGTGTACTACGTGGAAGGATCATCCCTTACATCCCTTAAACTATATTTCTCGAGACCCTTGATGTGCTAACCACGCCGGCATACATTATAGAATACTTGAGTTAGTTTTGTCAATATTAATTTTATTGATTGCATTTTTGTTTTGCAATGATTTTGCGCACTGAATTTTCATATTTATCTTTGCTTTTCATTTGTGTTTTACTTTTATTTTGTATATAATGCTGTGTTTCTATTGGTGTAAATTTGTGATTCGTCTCTAACAACGTTATCATTTCAATGTGATTTAAATTTTAATCTTCTAATCTCACGTGTATAATATATAAGTATATGTATGTACACATGCATACAGAGAGAAAGAGAGGGAAATTGCATGATATGATCGTTAGAGGGGAAATCCCCACCGTTCCCCGCATAATTTCAAATTTGTTCCTTGTATTACACAAAATATATTAAATTAATGTTATAACAAATTGAATATCTATTATAGATCGGATTATAAGAAATTATGTATAACTGCGTGTGTGAGCGTGTGTTTGTCTCTCAGGTTCTTTATTAAAAAATCAGAAAAACAGAACATAATGTAGTATTCAAATATAAAAAGACCTTCATTTCACGAGTCCACTTATAATTAATTCATTATCATGTGGTTTGTTCTATTAGGTAATTCTTAACTGAATATAAAAAATTGTAAGTTATAATTTTTGTTTTAATACATGTTTGTTATTTTCACTAAAGGTTTATCATTTGAACTTGTGCTTGCTGCTTGTATTACGTCATTTTTATATTTGGAGTAACATAAAACAAAAGGTGTTTATTGTCTTTGATCTTGCTTTAGAAAATAATGATTGGTTGATTGATTTGGTTTATTTTACTTCGCCTTCCTGTCACTTTTTTTGGGTAATCGCGAAGATCAGGATGAGTAATGAGGTGTACTAACCACTCCACCATGGAGGCCGGCGCTTTAGAAAATAATTAAAAGTAACAATCGCTTTCCACACTAAGTATTTTGTGTTGCAAATTATAAATTACTGCCTGCCTTTTCTGATTCACTTTAATAGCATAGTGGTTAACGCTGTCATGTATTAAAATGGTTTGCTTGGCAAAAATTGTTATAAGTCCACTTTTATGCTCCAATAGGCTAATCGGGTCTCCCCGATGGCGTAGTTATAACGTCGCCGGTAATCAAGGGGTACCGTGTTCAATACAAAGTGGAGGTTCGGATCCCACTTTAAACTGTAGGTCCAGTCCCGACTATCCTATCTGCACATAAAGTGGACTTAAACAATAACAACTCAAAATAGGCTAATCGGAATATTGTAATAAAGAGGTCTGTGCCTAACACCTTCCCAAAATCTTTACAAGACTCCCCTAATATTTTTTACTAACATTTAATTTCTTGTAATTTTAGCGCTAATGGTTTGGCCGAACTTGAAACTACAGGACAAATTTGTTGGCTGTTCTTCGCTGCCCGTCATGGGCTGAGGTTGCGCGCTCTCTCTCTCTCTCTGCAAACAACACTCGCGAGCATGCTCCTTCCCCTCTCATCGTACACGGCACATTTCAGCCAGCTTTACTCAACTAGGGGTAGGGAAAAGGAACAGAGAGGACCCCCCCTCCCTCTCCTCTCCAGTCCCCGTTTGCTGCCCGCAGAATCGACTTGCTTTCTTTAAAAAATTCCGGCCGCCAGGCGAGTATACACTTGCGCATGCGCCTTCCTCGCAAAATTCGTGGAAAGGAGAGGGAATAATGGAATAATAGTTGCTTGGCGGGCGGAGGAGTCGTGGCACACATACGACTCTTTGAACGTGTCGTTCAATTCTGGTGAACGAGTCGTTCACCGCTCACAAGAGAGAGTCGTTACTTTTGAACGACTCGTTCACGAACGACCCATCACTAATTCACAGCCCCCACCCCAGTTTTTGTTTGGTGTTCATAGCTATGGTGGTCCCCAATGCTGCTATTTTTTCACTTAAAGAAGCATCTTTGCTTACAAATCTACCAAATGCAGCCTCTTCTAATTTTTTGTCTGCCACATGTCTCTTGTCAAGATCCGAATGTGTGTTGTATGCTATGTCATGGTCTCTACAAGCAGCATCTAGGGGATTAACACCAGGATCACCTCTGTTTAATCTATGGTCTAGTTTTGTGCCGGGACCACAATACTGATAGCCTGGAATGTGTAGTTCAAATGGCAGCTTGTTTATAATGTCATTAACCAACCCCCGACCCTCAGAGATATTCCAAAATTTAGGTGGTAGAGTATTAATATTTTTTATAAGATATCCAATCCCCTTAGTGTCATTCACTATAAAATTAGACAATTTAGTGCTTATCATGTCCATAATTCCAAACTCTTCATTGTAAAAATTGTGGTTGCCAGCATTTTCCTCCCCAGCTATCACCAATAACCTATCTACAAGTTTCCTGACATCATCAACCCACACAAATTCTTTAGGCAGGGTGTTGTATTGTTTGATTCCACTACGTGTCTTGATTTGTGACCATATGGGCTTGATTAAGTTGTTGTATTTTGCTCCACTTCTAGACTTGACTCTTTTTTGTGTGGGGTCATTGTTCTGGTATAGAGCATCTGATTTTATTAATATTTCTTTGTAATGCTCATAATCTTGATCTGTATAGCTGCCAGGCCTTTTCCTAGTCATCAGTTCCCACAATCCAGGTGTTCCAGGATATTTAACAAAACCACCTCTTTCTCCAAGATGAGATTCTGAATATACAATTATATCATCTCCCATAAATGTTACTCTGAAATTGCCAATTCTATGTATGATGCTACCATCACGCTCTGTGTCAGCATATAAGCCAAACACCTCATCTTTGTTGTCTTTAGGTGTGCTTTAATATTTTTGAGCAAGAAGACCCAATTCAGTAGGATCCTGAGTAGCTTCAATTCTTCGAGGAGCAACAGGACTAGGTGTATGAATACTAGAAAGTGGGGTGATTGGATAATCTAATATGTTCCTAGCAGCTACAAGTACAAGCTCTGTGATCAAATTTTCATTTTGCTCTGTAACAGTTTTGATATTTTTACCTAATTCACTAATAGCATCAATAATAGGCTGTTCTCTTTGTTTGTGTTGTTCATAAATTCCTCGGTTCTCTGATTTCCATCCCTTAAATATTTTTACAAGATAATCTTTTAATTTAAGATCATCAATAATTGGCCTTTTCATGGTTATTTATATATGTTTCAATGTCTAGAAAATTGTTAATTTTATTTCTGTATTTGCCACTATTGGGTTTTCTTGTCATATCAATTGTGACAAAACCATAACTGTCCTGGTTCCAGCACCTACTGCAAAACTTGGAAAAATCATCGTAGCTCAAGTCCCCACCTACATATTCATCATGTATGTGTTTGAGGTTGGTATGATCTTGATGAAACACACATATAAAATTGCTGTTGTCTCGGATCAGCTGCTTCGGAATTTTAGAAAAAGTCTGTGCCAGGTAGAAACAATCAATGCTTTTGTGTCGCCCCTGTGTAAAAAAATTTCTAACCTTGTTTTGATTATCCAGTATAATGTCATCAAACACAACAGAGTTATCAAGACATTCATGGAGTGGCTTAACATCTGGTTCAAAAGTGGCTATATCCAATCCATCATATAGCTTCATCAGCTGCTGATATTTTAATTGTTCCAAGCTCTTAGAGAAGACATACAAGTGCCTATTTTTTCAGTATAACCAGTTGGGTGTCAATAAAAAATTATCAATCATTAGTGTAGTTTTACCACAAGCCGATGGCCCAACAATAAGACATCTAATATTTTCAGGCAGCAACTTGCCATTTCTCTTAATCTGCTGTTCAGGTTCTGGCAGCCTTTTTATAACATCCCAGGTGCTCATATTATCACGTTGTCTGCATCGATCCAGCTGTGTTCTGGAAGTCCTAGCCATTTGACAAATAACTTGTTGCCTTTTCTGCGGATGATTTTTTCTATGAGATATGTGTCAGGCTGTTTAGTTTTGTTGAGTTCTTCTTCATAGAACCGGCCTTTGAGAATTTCTTCTCGGTGGTCTTTTAATATATATGTGTTAAGGGTCCCAGGTTTAACTTGAACCACTGTAAATAATTCAGTGCTCCAGTTTCTTGTAAAGCATAATTTGAATAAGTGCTTATATTTGCTGATTCTTACTTGATCACCCATATTCTATTTGGCTTTTCTTGTTGTTGGCTGGTATCTAGGATAATAAACAGTCCTGATCAATTTTTGCTCATCAGATGAAGTTACTTCAGAGGGTTTCATGTTGATTGTGGAATGGACCGAATTGTTATATTTATGTAGAAGTTCTGGAAGAATATTAAGCCATTTATAATTACCTTGAAGTGTAAATTGTTTATACATAAGATTTTTTAGGGTTTTGTTGAATCTCTCTACAATTGAGGCCTTGAGATCACTGTAACTCGAATAATGTTGTATTGACTGGCTTTTAATAAATTGTTGGAACACAGAATTATAAAATTCTTTGCCATTATGTGTTTGCAAATAGCGCGGTGATCTTCCACTCTGATTGATGATTGTCCTGAAGGCTTCTGTAACACATTTTCCAGTCTTGGATTTGAGTGGCACAGCCCAGGCAAATTTTGAAAATGTATCTATGACAGTGAGTAGATACTTGTAGCCCTTGTTGATTTTGTCTAAGTTTTTCAGCTGTCCACTTGCCATCTCAATCAAGTCGCTCTGCCATAAATCATCTATGCCTTTTGTGACTACTGGCAGTCTCTTATAATTATGTCTGGCTTGTCTGTGTAATTCATCAACAATAATTTGTCTAGACATAATATGAAAACAAGAATATTGCAACTATGGGGTTTTCAGCAGCTGATACTACAGGATTTTCTAAATATAATTTGTCTCCTATTTGTATATGAAATTCCAGAGAGCCATCATCTTCAGCATAAGATGTTTCTAATGTATTGGGATCTGTAAAATCCTCTAACTCTACACTGGTGATTTTTGGTTTGTTGTCAGCATTTGTTATTGATTAAGGTGGGGTAGTGGTGTGCCTGTGGTTGAAGCCAATATTTGATCTTGATTGGTCTCAGTGTGCCCCCAACAAAAAACTGGTAATAAAATTGTGCAGGGGACAGCATATATATTTTGCCACCTGGTGTAAATGGTGAATCATATTCTTTGTTGCGGATGCTGTACAATTCAAGAATTATTGTATGTTTAGGATTCTCGATTATGCCGGTTATTTCTTTTTCTGCTGTAAGCAATCTACTTGTTACAGAATCAAGGTGCTCATTGATAGTCCTAACAACATCATCATGGCCTGGCTTGATCTTTATGTCCACAACAAGTTTCTTGTATTGTTGCACAATCTCTTGTAGCTGGGTGGCAAAAACAGACAGAGCATTTGCTTGATTGGATTCCATGGTCCCTAGCTGTTGCTTGATATTAGCTACAATTTGCTGTAAATTTTCAACAACTGCCAATTTTGAATTTTGAGCAGTAAGATCATGGACTTGTCTTCTGATATCCTCAAACAGGGCATGCAGTTCATTAATATGTTGATTAGTTGGTAGAGTGGCCACTGTCTGAGTGATTTGTTTGATCTCTGTCTGGATATTCTTGATATCTTCTGATTTCAATATGCGATTCACTGCTCTCTTAATATTTTTAAGTTCCTGTGATGTAGGCAGATTTGATACAGTATTTTGCAAAGATTCAAGTGCCAATTTCACATTATTTAATTCAGAAACATCAGCCACATTTTGCATAGCATTTTGGAGCAGGGCTATATCAGCCTGAGTGGGTGTTGTTTGTTGTAAAATTTCAAGTTTTGTTTGGATATCATCGATCAAGTGATGAAAATGAGATAGTTCAGATTCAGTGTTGAGGTTTTCAAGTTTTGTGATCTGTTGCTGGACACTGACAAGGGTATCTACAATCCCAGGCAATCGGGATTCTATAACATTTGTCAAATCGCTTTGCACTGCTGCTATTGTACCCTCAAGATGGGTTATGGTACTTTGAATTTTTCCAAAATCTTCATATGTTTCAAGTTGCAGCTTAATATTGGCAACACTCCGAGTTATTGCACTCAAAGCATAAGAAGATGGCAAGTTGTTCATAAAATTTTCAAGTGTCTCAATTTTTTCTTTAACCTCGGCTATGGCATTTTTCAGAGGGTCCAGATTAGGTATCTGGAGTGATTGAATCTGTTCCTTTAGAGTGGAAATCACTAGATCAAAATCTTCTTGTGATTTTATGCTTTTGACAATTGTTTGGAGCTGTGTCTGGACATTATTTATCTGCTCTTCCAATTGTTGTTTCAATTGCTCAGAGTTGGTGGTCTGGGTCTTAAATTTGGCTTGAAGAGCTGCTACAGTTTCCTCTAAATTTTGAAAATTATCCAATGTAGCCAAATCAGTATATTTCTGAAGCAGCAATTTGAGTTCAGAATCAATTTTAAGAAGAGGGTCCATGCATTGTGATTTTAAATTTGTAATTTCTAGTTGAAGACTGGCATTGAGTGTGGTTTGTAAAGCTTGTAAATCACTTCTTAATTTTTTCACTCTGACATCAAGCATCAGAATCTCATCACTGTGATCTCCATGCCTTGTATGGCCAAATATATCATTAGGCATTTTGTTTTAGTGGTTATTTATTATTGAATATCTGATTCTTAATTCTATAAAAAAAGGTATAAGCTTGTCATATGATCCCGGGACCTCAATATATAATCAGTCACCAGCAAAAACAGTATATACAGTGCCAGAAACCATGTCTGAGTGCTTAATAATATAAATATTTCTCCCTACTGAAATCTTGACATTACCCTCAGGGGTTGTGATAAATTGCAATTGACCACCTACAGGTAATTGGTAATGATTTAAATTATTGTTAAATATGTACAATGTTTTACCTGTTTCATCATCAACATCAGTAAGTATGCTGTTCAGATGAATAATTAACAAAGCACTTAGTTTAGATATTATATCAGAAGAGGGTTTGGTGTTGGCAGGTCCATAATGGCCTGTTTTTTGAACCCAAATAAGTTCATAGGCATGTTTATTTATTTCAAATCATGCTCTGTAATTGGGCATTGATTACCACTTTTCAAATCACAATAACCCCATGAAGAGTATGTATGCCACATGATAAAATGCATCTCTTATCATCATGTGGGTCCAGAGCCACTTTTCTTACAATATTTGTAGTCAACAAGTGATCTACACTCTGAATTCTGGATTCTGATGTTCTGATTGTGCTACATGATTTGAGGCAATTTTTGTAATCTTCAAATTCAAGCTCTTTGTCTACAGTCACTCTGCCAATGCCCTTGGCCTTTTTGGCAACAGCGCCACTACATATTTCAAAACTGTACATCTTGGCCCTTAACCCAGCAAATGCCACAATAACATCACCAAGTGTCTCATCTTTTAACTTGCCAGGCACCTTTTTGTTGTGGGGTTTAATTTTTGAATGTTCAGTGGTATCAAAATATTTAAACAATTCAGGCTGTGTTATATCTTGATAAACATCTTCTGTTTGAATATCAAGAACAAAACTCTCTGTGTCCATGTACATCAGTTTTACACGATCCTTATAAAAAGGCTTCAACACATCATAATACAATTTTAACATATGTAATTTGGCCAATTCCAATATCACAGCCCCTACATAAATAGGCTTATCAAACTTAATCTTTGTTTGTTTCATGTTGAAAAGTGCCATATTTTCATCATAAATTCTTCTATAATTGAAGTTGGGCTTTGCAATCAATTGTTTGCTCCGGCTGGGGTCAGTAATTATTTTAACATCAATATGTTTTCTGACATTTTCTATTGTTTTGCCATACACAGAATTGAACATCAATTTAAACAAGGTCTTATCAAATTGGCTCATTGCAGATGTTCGATGCTCTGTGTTTGTATCAATATATGGCTTCAACCATCTTGAGTGCCTGAACCTTAAGACTTTGCCAATTTTGGTCACTTGAACACCATGATTCATCAGGTACTGGAGGTTTTTGTAATATATGACATAATCCTGTTTCGGCTCTAGAGTCATTATCAATTTCTTCTGTTTAGAGCCAGGTGAACACTTAACCTCAGGAATTGGGGGCAGATCAGAAAATGTGTTGTGTAAATCATCAGGAATTGTCAGATCAACCTCTAAGAACAGGCCATAGTTACTGTCATCAAAATCCTGAAGATCTTCAATATTAAAATCTTCAACCCACTCAAGCCCTGCATATGGCAGTTTTTTCATCATAGCATAACCATAGAGGCTGTTGGCATCTACATACAGTATATAATTTGATGGCAGTGCTGGATCATAATCAGGAATATATTTGTTATTTGTTCTGGCATATCTCTGAGAACATTGCACCATGCCTCCTCTTATACATTGTTCCATAAACAGATACATATCTTGATCCTGGATCAGATCCAATTGCATTTTAGTGTTTAAAAACATTGCAGACCATGCTAGGCCCGGAGCACTGTAAAAATACATTGGATCCAGCTTATAATTGTGCATGGAAGATTTTCTAAATGCCTGAAGTATATCAGCTAAGAGGGTCACATCAAGTTTTAAATATGCCTTGTGATAATCACCAAATTTCTGGCATTTTAAATTGTTCCACATCAACTGGGCATGGTGATAATCTTCATCAGTGATTCCAGATGCTCTGATTTTGCTGTAAAACTCTTGTTGTGGTGGCAGAGAACACTCATCAAATTTAGAAAAATCTGTGACATAATCATATGGATATACACCCTTCCGCCTAATTAACTTCAGCTCCTGATTTGGAAAAAAAGCACATGTGATTTTGAATTGATCATCAGATAATTGAGTGGCCAGTGTAGCCAGGCTAGCAGACAGAATTCTGTATGAATCAAGAAATGTTAAGTGAATAGGAACACTATTAACTTTAATTATTTTGCTAATGGCAATATATTTTTCATTATTTTCAGCTAAAATATTTAAATTCTGCTTGTCAAACCCGTCGTACCTGATCAAATGATGAAAATCATAATTGGATGCACCATGGCAAAATATAGGGACAAATTTTGGTCTCTGGATCTTAATATTACAGCTATTACACAGGGCCATTAAGAATTTACCATCTGTATGAGAATGGTGTTTCACCTTGATATTTGTATCTGAAAATTCAGAATCACATACCGGGCATTTTTCTGCATTGTTGAAATCTTCAATCTGTTTCTCTGTTAAAGGCAACATGGGTTTTGATTTTAATAAGATATTAGATGCTATGTCATGGCACTCATTTTCTATTCTATGTGCAAATACTTTGATGGCATCTGCTCCCTTGTACAAATATTCTTTACTAACAACACCATCCTGTACAATCACATAATAAAAACTAGAAGGTTCATGTAACTGGTATGATGTAATTGAAGGTTCATCAGGATCTGGGCTACAGAATGCAAGGTGTTTGAGGTTTGATTCAAAATCACAGACTATATATGCTGGGTGTTCCAACAAGGCTTCAAATTTTTTGAATTTGGAATTTCATTTGGGTTAGGCATAAGCATATGAACAGGTTTATGGTTGCCACAGTATTTCAGATGCTCAATTAACTTGTTTTTAGCAATTTCTGCATTCACTTTACAAACACCATTTATTATTTTTTTACCATCAAATACAGTCAAACATCTTCTGCACAACTTGAATATTGTCTTAGATTTGTCTAGTTGCTTACTGACTAAAGCTTCAAGATTATGTATCAAAGTGTAATGATATGTGCCATCCCCTTCAATTAAGAGCAGATCAATCGGAACAGCAGAATCATCATCAAGTGTACTGATTCTGAGAGGTGCTATCAAGCAATTGCCACGGCCAGTAGAACAAATAAAAACATTAATAGATAATTGTTTACCATTGATATCCCTGGCCTTGTTTTTCAAATTTATCAATATTCTGAACTGACATTGGATATTCTAACCCTCCATTGCTTCATCAAAATCATGTTCATGCTGTATATAATAACTTATTCTCTCAGGATCCCTTAAAACTTGGATACAAAGTAGCTAAAATACACCACAAAAAGCATTTCTCATCATTATTTTCTATGTTAACCACGGCTCTTTTGTTTTTAATATTGGCAGGTAGAGGCACATATGTAGATCCTTGTAATGGGTTGAATTCAGAAATATTAATATATAACTAGTGTGGAGATCCGCATAGGCTCCATCCTGACTCTTTTCCAGCAAATTCAGAGTGTTGCTCTATCAAACTGCTTATTATTTTGTCTGAATTTGCATTTGAATATACAGGTATAGTTTCTGTTATGTGGGGCTGTGTAAATTTTGTGCCATTTGGCTTCTTATATTGTGTAAACAATTTGAGGGACAGCTTATAAGAGCCATTTTGTGCATTTAGAATTGCCTGCACATCTGGATTTATACTGTTCAAAAAATTCTTAATGTCACATCTTGGCTCTGATACAAAACGGTGATCCCTTAATTGGCCATTAAAACTGCTATGGATGGGTTCATAGCGTGGCTGCTTTGCTGCTCTAGCATAACAGGTGCTTCATGCTTCATGCTTCATGCTTCCTTTTCAGACCAGATGTTGTGGGGGCAATATTGATGACTGTGCAGAGCAAGTGTCCTTTATGTTCATATGTGAAATATTCCAGACTATATTTTCTATGGCATTTAGGGCATATTTTTGTGGGAGTTCTGCATTTGTCTGGATTACAATTCTTTTGGTGCCTGGCCCAATTGGGGCTGGTTATATTCTTACTGCATTGATTACAATATTTTTGATTTGGCATTTTTGTTGTTGTTTATTATATAAGATTTCCTGGGGTTCAAATCAAAACTCTATGCTTAATAAAAAATATCAGTTGGGTTCAGCAGTGTGCTTTGTATATTTAGTGTGTGTGTGTGTGTATGTGTGTTAATATTTTTGGCTTTGGTATTTATATAAAATTTATTGGGGTTCAAATCAAAACTCTATACTTAATAAACCTATGACAGGTAGTAAAAAATTCTGTATATTAAATCAAATAGATTTGTAATTCAATTTATACAAATCTGCAATATTTTTGTGTTTAAAAATATGAGCAACATTGCAACAACACACCCTTAATCTTCAACAACTCTCACAATACTGGCTGATATGCAATGCAAAATCTCTTTATATAGCCTAAGCACAGACCGCATTGAAAACATCTGAAACAATAAGCCAATCAGAATATAACACATTATCATATTGTGTCATAACCAACCAATCAGAAAACAACACATGTCTAATAATTTATTGCATAATATTGGGTAATAATTTGTTGCAAAACATGATGCAATATAAATAAACCAGAAATAGGCCACAAGTGGACCGGAAGTAAATATGTGTGGGTTGGTTTAAGGTGTGTGTGGGTGTGTATGTGGGTGGGTGTGGGTGTGTATGTGGGTGGGTGTGGTCAGGGTCAAGGTCAAGTTCAGGGTCAAGGTCAAGGTCATCTCAAGGTCAAGGTCTTGCATGTATGTAGCGGTAAAAAGACGTGTTGATTCAAAGTGTTCAGTGTTTTAATTTGTAAGATTACATATTTGATTTTTTGCCAAGCCGACGGGAGGAACGAGAGGTTCGCGTGTGTTAAGGGCGAGCACCTGAAGGGTCACGCTATGCGTCTAAAGCTTAGGAAATTCGACCGTAATGACAAACATTTAAATATCTCGGTTTCCAACGGTCAGATTCATGTGAAACTTATACCAGCGCAGCGGCATGTGTGCAAGGACGGATATGTGGAGTTTCGTCACGATCAAGCGACAATTACGGACGCCAGATCAAATCGGTTCTAATTGATCAGTTTGTGGACAGCGATTGCAATTGAGCTATGGGCGACAGCCAGGCGGAAGCTTAATCCGCACAAACTCAACTTCGAGCACGGCTCGTCCCACTTGGGAGACAATAGAGCAAAGTGGACTGACCTCTTCGGAAGGTCACTCCAACGTGCGCATAGCGTCCTTTTTCAAAATCCAAATAAAACGAAGGACATGGTTTTTCGTTACACAGTCTTACCGCGATCCTTGTAGGGAGAGCAGCTCCGTGCTACCTCTCCATATACAGTTTTGCCGCGATTCTTGGATCGAGAGCACCTTCGTGCTACCTTTCGTGTACAGTGGACTTTGTTGTGTTGTGCGAACACCAGTGTGTGTGATAGGCAGTAAGTCTACACGAGTGCGCCTACCTCAACCGCTGGGGGAAGTTGAAGCGAAACCGTGTTTCCGTGATTACCTTACGCCATTTATAATTTTTGAGAAACGAGGAACACCGGAAACTATGGCGGGCTAGAGGGAGAAGAGAGATGAGGGCGTTACGTCGATTCGCCCGATGTCAGAAGAAGCTACGCCGATGATGCCTATCCGCCGCCATGGAGAGAGAGAGAACGTCGAACGCCGCCCTATTGATACGCCGACGATGCCTACCATCCGCCACGTTGACGCCCCGACGACGCCTACCATCCGCGACAGAGAGATGTAAAGAGAGATGTTGACGCCCCGACGACGCCTACATCGACCGCTCAGATGCGACGTCCGAACCGCGCCATACCACGGAGATCCACCGATCCCGAGAGGAAGAGGAGCCGGGGAACTAGGTGTTTGAACCCTTTTTGCATCTTCATCGTCACGACCAAGGAAACCTTTCGCGTGGATACTATGTGTTTTCAATCGCCCATAAAGACGCCTGGATGCACCCCGGAAGCTGAGAGATGGTAAAGTATTCATCTGTGTGAACCTTAATACGTGACGGCCCGATTGATTTAGAGAACGCCCTTGAAATTCGTCGACATTTTGAAAACGCCCACTCAACTCGAAATTTTATACCGAACTCCCGTCGCGCTTGTCATGTGTAATCTATTCGTCTCAGGTCAATTTTTCGTATTCCTTGTGATATTTTTTTATGATCTTAAATTCATTGTTGTTTGTGCTCCTTTCTATTTGTTTAAAGTGCGTACTATTAGAGTAAAGCGCCGCCCGCTTAATTGCATATTCTACTTGAGGTTTGTTCATTTTTATGTGTCAGCGCTGTGTCGCTGCTAGCTATGTCCGGTCGCATATGTGATTATTTGTTAAAGTATTTGCCTGGTAATGTGAATTGCTCGTCGCGGCGAAGTGTTTAAGTCCCGCCTGCTAGAGAGTATATGTTTGCGCCACTCAACGGAGGTTATTTGTTATTTTTGGAACCACGTGAGGTCTTGTAAAAGGAAAACGTCCGCCCACGTGAATGTAATTGCCGTTGAGACGCCTTTGTTTATACTGGTCAAGTAATGTATTGTCACCGCGCCGACTAGTTTCTTTTTTAAAAAACAAAAGGTGAACTTAAGAAAGGGCTGGCTAGGATTTAAGTAGCACTGGAGCAAAATCACAGATGACCTGATTAGACAAAAAGTAAGATAAAATTAATTGAGAATGCAATAATTAGGGCTTGTCATCATAAAACCTGTACATGTCATGTATAATTTCTTGTGTCGATGACCCCATGAGGATTGAATCTGAGAGAGAATGTGAGAGTGCAAGTGTGGGGACCTGTAATGATTCCATTTTTGTTGGTTACAAATAGAATATACTTTTATTTTCATGTTAATTTTGGGCTATATCATTTTCGTATGCATGTCGCTACCCGTGATTTTCAGGTATGCAGCTAGCCGCTTCCCGGCTACAGGTAAAGAGGTGGTAATTTGAAAGTACATATGTCTTTGTTTTTATTCGATATGGCTTATTACTATGCACTGTTGGTCACCGTTTCCTACACACGAACTTAACCTGGACCGTAACGCTATTTCGCTTGTCCGAGGGAGATTTTGCCGCCTCTATCTAGGTAGTGGTAGCATTTGTTTTCCCGGGCAAGGGAGGGTATTTCATTCATTCATACATTTTTGGCGCCGAGAACACAGGGACCGGGATATTTTAAATCGAAAGCACCCTCAGTGTGGGGACCTATATCGTTTTTGTAAGGGCTACGTCAGGCGTATTTTGGTGTCATGTAACTGTGTTTCATTGTGAGATTTTATTGTTTTATTTTTGACGTGAGGTGGTAATTGAGACATTAGGCGTTTATTTTTGTCAAGGTAGTAGGGCAGCTACTTAAGGCGTTAGGCATTTTAAAATTTTTGTTTGGCATATGGCATTAGGCGTTAAGTTGAGTTCTGGCAAAAGGGGAATCGACCGCCCTTATCTTTTTTCGTTTGTGAATTGTTTAAATATATATATTGGTATATATTGTGAGCGCTCACGTTTACGCTTGTCAGCGGGCATTGAAAGTCGACCGAGGGTTGAATTTTTGATTTCATGAGATTGCGCAACCGCCGCATCGAGAACTTGAACTTGAGTGACGTAAGGGTGATTTGCGATGTCTGCAGCGAGGAGTTTCCAGAAAGTGAAAACGTCGGCACAGCTAGCCAGGTTTGCTCCCGGTGCGATGTCCCGTTAAGTCCGCGTGAAGAAACCAGTCTACCGAACAGGGGGGGGCAAGCCAATGAGACCAGCGCGCAACAGGTTTCTCCGGGAGGTGCAGAACGGGTCGATGAAGCAGCTAGCCTCAGTGGTACCAGCTCCCGACAGATCATCGAGATGCTACTGCGGATGGAAGCCAAGATGGAGGCTACGCGATGCGGAATTGAAGCCTCGCTCGAAGCCAAGATGGAGGCTACCCAAAGCAAGATAGAGGCCATCAGCACCCAGATGCGAGTGACGGAAGACCGCCTCCAGGAGACCATCCGTACTTCCGGTGAGGTGATAACGCAAGAACTCGTCACTCGGGTACAGGAATGCGAATCCAGGGTCGAAGCCAAGATCGCCGGAATCAACGTGCGGATCGAGCGGCAAGAGAACCAGATGGCAACACTGTCTCAGAGCGTGCGCGACCAGGAGGAAGGTATGCAGCAGATGGCCCGACAATTCGTGCAGCTGGAAGCGACATGTGACCGTGGCATAGACACCCTGGGGCGACAAGTGAGAGGAATTTCAGTTCGAGCCGAAGGGAATTCCGAACGGATTGAGGACCTCGAGATGAAAGTGCGTCAACTGAGCATGACTAGCAGCGGCACTTCACAATCGTCGCGGGAGCCCAGATTGACGTCACCACCGGCAGCCGACGTCGCCACTTGTTCGAACGGGGAAAGCGACCAGCGAGCTCCAGAAACGCCCCGCCCCCTTTGACGCCGACGCGATGTCCCTCACACTGGAAAATCTGTTTCAGTACGAGGAGGAGAGGCAGAGAACCAGGGGTGAGAAGTTTAGCAAGCGGCGCCGACCGGAAGATGATTCGTCGCACCGGAATAAACACCCGCGCGTTCATCTAGTCCAGCGGGGATGGAGAGGACAGCACCACGCTCCAGGGGCTGAAAGGAACCGCCAGCTGCAAGATCCACCTTCACCGCAACGAAGACGCCCGTTCAGAGGCAGGAGACGGCGTGGAGGTCCGACTCGTGCGTCGCCAAGGAGAAACGACGGCTTTTTTCAGAACGGCCAAGTCCGAGATGGCTTTTATCAGCGCCACGCGGATAGCAGGTCGGTCAGCCCGGAGTCAGATCGGGGAGATGCAGGACGCCGTGGAGCAAGGACGCAACGGAGCCCAGCGAGAGAAGAGACCAGGCCGAATTCCAGACGCGGTTCGCCCAGGCCAGGACCGTCGGGATACCAGCATCCGGGAAACTAATAAAAGTCTCGCGTCAGGGCTCGGATGCGGGGCAGACTACACCTGATCCACCTTCGCTTGAGCCGAACCACCCGGATGTAACAAAGACCACGCCGATCAGGATTCGTGCCGCTTGGCTGGACGAGGAGATCCACGCCGACGAAGAAGCCGAGGAAAGTCACGAGGACCGCTGGCCTTCGAAATCGCCACATGTACAACTGCGAGTGGGCGATGAAATTGTGATGGGGCTCCTAGACACGGGAAGTGAGGCAAGCTTATGCTCGGAGGCAACTTGGCGGCGCGTGACAAAGGGAGTGCGCAGGCCACAACTTCGGCACGTACGAGACTTTTGACTCATCGATTTCTCAGGCAAAGCGAGGGAGAGGCCCCTCTGTCACACCATTCTGCAGGCAACGCTGGATGAACATCACGTTGAGGTTGAGGTTCTGGTGGTCCAGTCATTGTCCGTGGACCTGCTGCTAGGAATGGATTTCCTGAGCCGGTATGCGTCTGTGCTCAACATCGGTCGACACTTTGTAACCTTGAATAATCGCGACGAAGAGTTTAACGTCGAATTCTGGAGGTCAGGCGCAGGAGAAGAGGGCGAGTTCCAGCCCGTCGTCGCTTTATGTTCAGAGGTCGACCGCGACAAAGGAGTACAGGAAAGATTGCACGCCGCAGTTGCTTCGTGTGAGAATCTCTCAGCGAGTCAGAAGCAAGTTTTCGCCAAACTTTTGAGGGATAATGCCGTCGTTCTTGATGAAAGGCCAGGAAAGTGCCGGAAGTATACGCATGAAATCCGTGTCGAGGGAGAAAGTCCAGTTGTTAGTAAGCCTTACCCGATAGCGTTTACACATCGACCGGAAGTGCGTCGGCAGCTGCAGCAGATGCTGGAGTGGGGCGTAATTAGGAAATCACGCTCCGTACATTTGAATCCTCTTCTCGTGGTGAAGAAATTTGACAATAGCCTCAGAATTTGCGGAGACTTTCGCGCGCTAAATACGAGGTGTAAGCTGGAACGCGTCAGAACATTAAAACTACAGGACACCCTACAACTGTTCCATGGAAAACACGTGTTCTCAAAAATCGATATGTTATCTGGATTCTGGCAGGTCCCCTTGTGCGAACAGAGCATGCCTTATACAGCCTTCGGATTCGAGGATAACTTATACGAGTTTACCGTCGTTCCGTTCGGAATCTCTAACGGCGTGCAAGCTTTCACGAACGCCATGGCGGAAGTGCTCGGAGACGAAGTGAAAGATTTCTGTCTGTGGTATGTTGATGACATCTTGTGCTTTTCAAGAAACGAGGAAGAACATTTCGAACATCTAAACCTGATCCTCACTAAATTACGAGATGCGAGAATGACAATTAAACTCGAGAAATCGGCTTTCTTTCAACCGGAAGTGCAATTTTTGGGCCACATCATAGACGCGCAAGGCGTGAGGCAGGACCCAGTTAAGTTTGACACGATAAGGAAGCTCGAGCCCCCGACATCAAGGAAAGGAGTCCAGCGCCTTCTAGGGATATTTACGTGGCACCGGCGCTTCATACAGAACTTCAGCGAACTTGCGTCACCCCTATTTGAAATGCTGAAACAAGGAAAGGCATGGAAGTGGACGGATCAACACCAAGGAGCCCTAGATAAACTGAAGGACGCCGTCTGTGAACAGCTTCGCCTCTACCACGCTGATTTTTCTGACGTTTTTTACGTCCAGTGCGACGCTTCGATCACGGCCGTGGGCGCAGTACTGTATCAAGAAAAGGAGGGGGAGAAACGTGTGATTCAGTACGCCAGTCGTTCCCTGCGGGGGGCAGAGAGAAATTACACCGTCGGAGAACTCGAGTGCCTGGCCGTGGTGTGGGCCATCGAAACCTTTCATGTTTATCTGGCCGGAGGACACTTTATTGTGAGAACAGACCACCGGAATCTCCAATGGCTGCACCGCGCAAAAAACTGGAGTGGGAGACTAACGAGGTGGAGCAATCGCCTTCAGCGCTACTCGTTTGAGGTGGAGTATGTGAAAGGGCGAGAGAATGTTGTGCCTGATGCCCTGTCAAGATACGTTGGAGGGAAAGGATTAACAAAAGTGCACGTAAATTTGATGCAGTTCGATTCCCTGTACCTGACCACCTTCAGCCGCGGGCGGTTTATAGAAATGCAACACGAAGATGCCGAGCTCGCACAGTACTTCAGTATCCTGGAAGACCAGCAACCCGCAGATCCACGTCGCCAGCGACGCGTGAAAGAGCATTTTGTCGTCGCGAACGGGATCCTGTGCAAGACAGATGTCCACAACCCGGAGCGCCTGAGGGTATATGTGCCAGCTGAAGCGAGAAAGAAAATCTTGGAGGAAGCGCATGACAAATCAGGTCACTTCGGGGGGAGGAAAATGTGGAGATACCTCGAGAGTACCTATTATTGGAAAGGGATGCGGAAAGACGCTAAGAAATGGGTGCGCGATTGCGTCTTCTGTATGCAAACTAAGACTAACCGCGTCAGAGCAGCAAAAAACCCAACCTCGTTTGTGGCAGAGAAACCGCGGGAAGTGTTGTTCGCAGACTGCGTGGGACCACTCCCGAAAAGCAAGGACGGCACGAAGTACCTATTCACAGTTATGGATGGATGCAGTCGTTTCCTAGTTGCGTATCCAGTCAGGTCAACCGCGACGAGAGTGCTGCTCCGTAAGCTTACAGAAAATTACTTTTACACCTCGGAACTCCGCGCTACATTCTCACGAACAGCGGAGCTCAGTTCACAAGTAGCCTCTGGAGGGACACTTTGGAAGCATACGCAGTGAAGCCCATATGGACCCCGAGCTACAGGCCGCAGGCAAACAAGGTCGAACGCATGTAATGTGAAATGAACCGCCTCTTGAGATTATTTTGCGATAAACAGCATCAGGAATGGAGCAAGCGCGTCACCTCGATTGTACTCCTCCTAAACAACACAGAATCCGACACCCTTGGGTTCACACCAGCAGAGCTACAATTCGGCAGCACACCTCGGAGAGACGTAATTCGTCACTTTGGATTGAAGGAGGACAACCGCGACCCAACTGTCAAACAAAAGATCCTGATGGCCGTCGAACGGACGAGAGAAACCAGGAGGAAGGCCAATGAAAGACAGGCAAGAGACGGCGCCGAGATTCGAACTGGAGACCTCGCATTCGTAAAGAAGCACGGACTTAGCTCTCAAATTGAAGGGAAAATCAAGAAGCTCTTTTTCATGAACGATGGTCCGTACTTCTGCAAGAGCAGGCTCGCCGCCAATATTCTGGAGTTAGTGGACTGCACGTCTGGGAAGATCATAGCACCCCAGCATATAGAGAACTGCAAGAGGTGGAACTGTTCCGATGAGAAGCGCAGAGAGTGGACAGCACTGTACGAGAGTAAGAGCGACGTAGGAATGCAAGCTGACACGTAAATGCTCACATCTTGTTCTTGTTTTGTACATATAATCTTCATATTATGTTGATATTCAGGATGTTATCATATATGTTATCTATATCTGGAAGGTCACAGTGTCCGTGCCGTTCAGAGAGTAAATTTTTATATACAGGGTGTTCATGTATTTGCTTGTCAATTTTTATATACAGGGTGTTCATATATTTGTTTGCCAATTTTTATATACAGAGTGTTCAAGGATTTGTAACAAAAAAAATTCTGTCCCTGTGTAGAGCGAATTTTTCACGCTTACGAAATCCTTGGAAGAAGAAGAGGGGCGAGGTTGTGACAGTCAGATTTACCGTCATTATTATTATTATCATTATTATGCATGTATGTAGCGGTAAAAAGACGTGTTGATTCAAAGTGTTCAGTGTTTTAATTTGTAAGATTACATATTTGATTTTTTGCCAAGCCGACGGGAGGAACGAGAGGTTCGCGTGTGTTAAGGGCGAGCACCTGAAGGGTCACGCTATGCGTCTAAAGCTTAGGAAATTCGACCGTAATGACAAACATTTAAATATCTCGGTTTCCAACGGTCAGATTCATGTGAAACTTATACCAGCGCAGCGGCATGTGTGCAAGGACGGATATGTGGAGTTTCGTCACGATCAAGCGACAATTACGGACGCCAGATCAAATCGGTTCTAATTGATCAGTTTGTGGACAGCGATTGCAATTGAGCTATGGGCGACAGCCAGGCGGAAGCTTAATCCGCACAAACTCAACTTCGAGCACGGCTCGTCCCACTTGGGAGACAATAGAGCAAAGTGGACTGACCTCTTCGGAAGGTCACTCCAACGTGCGCATAGCGTCCTTTTTCAAAATCCAAATAAAACGAAGGACATGGTTTTTCGTTACACAGTCTTACCGCGATCCTTGTAGGGAGAGCAGCTCCGTGCTACCTCTCCATATACAGTTTTGCCGCGATTCTTGGATCGAGAGCACCTTCGTGCTACCTTTCGTGTACAGTGGACTTTGTTGTGTTGTGCGAACACCAGTGTGTGTGATAGGCAGTAAGTCTACACGAGTGCGCCTACCTCAACCGCTGGGGGAAGTTGAAGCGAAACCGTGTTTCCGTGATTACCTTACGCCATTTATAATTTTTGAGAAACGAGGAACACCGGAAACTATGGCGGGCTAGAGGGAGAAGAGAGATGAGGGCGTTACGTCGATTCGCCCGATGTCAGAAGAAGCTACGCCGATGATGCCTATCCGCCGCCATGGAGAGAGAGAGAACGTCGAACGCCGCCCTATTGATACGCCGACGATGCCTACCATCCGCCACGTTGACGCCCCGACGACGCCTACCATCCGCCACGTTGACGCCCCGACGACGCCGACGACGCCTACCAGCCGCGACAGAGAGATGTAGAGAGAGATGTTGACGCCCCGACGACGCCTACATCGACCGCTCAGATGCGACGTCCGAACCGCGCCATACCACGGAGATCCACCGATCCCGAGAGGAAGAGGAGCCGGGGAACTAGGTGTTTGAACCCTTTTTGCATCTTCATCGTCACAACCAAGGAAACCTTTCGCGTGGATACTATGTGTTTTCAATCGCCCATAAAGATGCCTGGATGCACCCCAGAAGCTGAGAGATGGTAAAGTATTCATCTGTGTGAACCTTAATACGTGACGGCCCGATTGATTTAGAGAACGCCCTTGAAATTCGTCGACATTTTGAAAACGCCCACTCAACTCGAAATTTTATACCGAACTCCCGTCGCGCTTGTCATGTGTAATCTATTCGTCTCAGGTCAATTTTTCGTATTCCTTGTGATATTTTTTTATGATCTTAAATTCATTGTTGTTTGTGCTCCTTTCTATTTGTTTAAAGTGCGTACTATTAGAGTAAAGCGCCGCCCGCTTAATTGCATATTCTACTTGAGGTTTGTTCATTTTTATGTGTCAGCGCTGTGTCGCTGCTAGCTATGTCCGGTCGCATATGTGATTATTTGTTAAAGTATTTGCCTGGTAATGTGAATTGCTCGTCGCGGCGAAGTGTTTAAGTCCCGCCTGCTAGAGAGTATATGTTTGCGCCACTCAACGTAGGTTATTTGTTATTTTTGGAACCACGTGAGGTCTTGTAAAAGGAAAACGTCCGCCCACGTGAATGTAATTGCCGTTGAGACGCCTTTGTTTATACTGGTCAAGTAATGTATTGTCACCGCGCCGACTAGTTTCTTTTTTAAAAAACAAAAGGTGAACTTAAGAAAGGGCTGGCTAGGATTTAAGTAGCACTGGAGCAAAATCACAGATGACCTGATTAGACAAAAAGTAAGATAAAATTAATTGAGAATGCAATAATTAGGGCTTGTCATCATAAAACCTGTACATGTCATGTATAATTTCTTGTGTCGATGACCCCATGAGGATTGAATCTGAGAGAGAATGTGAGAGTGCAAGTGTGGGGACCTGTAATGATTCCATTTTTGTTGGTTACAAATATAATATACTTTTTATTTTCATGTTAATTTTGGGCTATATCATTTTCGTATGCATGTCGCTACCCGTGATTTTCAGGTATGCAGCTAGCCGCTTCCCAGCTACAGGTAAAGAGGTGGTAATTTGAAAGTACATATGTCTTTTTTTTTATTCGATATGGCTTATTACTATGCACTGTTGGTCACCGTTTCCTACACACGAACTTAACCTGGACCGTAACGCTATTTCGCTTGTCCGAGGGAGATTTTGCCGCCTCTATCTAGGTAGTGGTAGCATTTGTTTTCCCGGGCAAGGGAGGGTGTTTCATTCATTCATACAACTTGTTTATCTCAGAAGAAAATTGTTATAACAATGTAAAATGTAACAAATCCACAACAAATTATATGCAAGGTAATTTCGTACTTTGTAAGTCACGTGTATATAACCTATACTGAATGAATGAATGAATACTGTATTTAAAGTTATTTGAATATTGCTCATGTCATGTATTAGGGGAGTCTACAGACCCCCCCACCACATGTACGCTCTCAGACAAAAAGAAATGTAGAGTAGAAAGTAAAGTTGTTGTATGGAAATATGACCATTCTATTCAATTGCTATTGCCTTCGGTTGTAGACCGATTGATTATATAAAAAAAGTGTTTTCTAAACATTTTTCCGAAGAGCTTGCATTTTCTGCAGCTTGCGCTTGCAATGTACGAGGTTGCAACCAGGAGACAGGACAACCAGGCGATCTTGCTTCTCTTCTATCGGTATCTAAGGTTGCCAGACCTTCATCTTTTATGCTTAACTTCGCTGCTTTTATATAACGTTATTTTTTCAACATTATAGCATAAAGTTGGTTTACACAGTTTAAATTGAGAATATTTCTGTTATATGTTTCGTGAAGCAATGCAGAGAGAACACGGGAGGGGGCGTTCTTAGTTCTCTCTCTTCCCACACGACCTGCATGTGTTTCTGAGGCAGTGGCAACCATGCCCACTAAGTCCCTCGCCCTCGCAGACAAGGGATGGGGGGAAAACCACTCCGTGTTGTTTTTAGATGTTATCTGTAGAAGCACTTCGCAGGTTTCTCTCGCTCTTCCTGTGTAACTTGCGATAAAAGCAGAATTCATGTGTTGCGCGCACAATCGAAGGCAAATGTAAAAATAGACAAATTGCTAATCATTGTGTTAATTAATTCTGTGTTCCTCAATGTGATTTTCCCGTGTAAAAATACTGTAAGCTTAAGTGTAACCCTACTTCAAATAATATATAATAATAATAATAATAATACAGATTCTTTAAAAAAGCGCTGTCGGGGAAAGTAAATAATGGAAAAAAACTATGGATATTTTGCCTGCTATAATGTTTCCCGTTGACTGTATATAGGAAAAGGACGTTTTGCTGTGGTCTTCGAAAACGATAGCGTCAAGGGGTCGTGGGTTTGATACCGGTGGGGACAAGTGTACAGTGGTACGGATTCCACTTTAGACTGTAGGTTCAGTCTCGAATTGCCTTTCTGTGCAAAAAGTGGCAATTGAATTCTTCGAAAAGTAGCATACATTTCAAATCTTGGTCGTCTAATACACGAATGTTTGTGCTTACAGTTGCCATGCATCGCCAATGTCAACACTAAACTAAGAGTTCCAGTGTATTTCTATTTTACACCCATTTTCTACCTATCGGGTTAATCGCCACATATACGCCGAATTTGCATAAATTTCATATAGTCTGAATCTCTGGTTCATTCCGCATACAACGGGATATGACTCATTTCTCAAGGGCAATTAGCCTCCTATCTACTCTCATTTAATTGAAACTCTACATTTTACTGAAAATCGGCTCAAGACCAAGGGGGTTACATGTGAATATGGCCTTGGGAATCAAAAGGTTAATGTAAGAAATGGTCGAAAAGTTAACAATGTTTCCCAGTTTTCTTTGTTCAACAAATGTAAAAGAAAAATCATGCTAAAACGCTTTTGCAAGTCAGTTGAAATACAGATGTCTGAGAGATATGTGCAATCAAACCATGGCCAGTATTAATGGAAGGACTATTATGCCAACTCCTTTTATACAGGCACACTTTGCGCTTGGGGGAAGTGGGTGGTCAGACGAGGCACTTTCTACATCTCCCAAATAAATCAAGATTACATTCTGAGCTCCCAGCAGCCACTTACGGTTAACAACTTTTTACTTTAGTAGAAAGTTTAGACTAAATATTTGGTCAAAATTGCCGGTTTTTCCCTCAATTTTGCAAAAAAATATTTCTTGCTTGCTTCGATTGTAATATAAACGTTTCTACACGTCACATTATTTTGAAAGAATTGGCGACCTATTAAATTAAAATGTTCCCTACATAGCTATTTCTATTTTGTTTATTTTTCGCCGCTGGTCTATTTCGTGAATGAATCGAGACAATGAGGTGGAATGATAAAATTATGAAGGTACAAACACGATGTCCATGACTCCATATTATCGCGTTTATTCTTTAGATTTAGCTAAACTTTGCGGAAAATTGTGAAAAAGTATTAACGCAATCTTTCAAACCAGAATTTTGGTAATTGTTTGACACCCTCAAGATTGGCCCATGTAAGCAATTGGATCTCCGACGCTGTGCTTCTTGCTTGAGTGCGATAGGACGTTAAGGGAGGGGAGGGGGTGGGTGACGCCGTTCGTGGCTGATTCAAGGGTTGCCGCTTGAAATTACGGAAAGAAGGGAGACTATGCCATTCCTGTTTTCTCTGCTTTCAGGGCATATGGCCTGAGAGCGAATGATTGTCTACAGTCGGGAGACTCGAGTTTGAACTCCAATTAAAAATTAACCAGTAGAGCTACGTATTTAAATTTCGTCACGATTGGACCACAAGTTTTTTAAGTACAGAATCTCGAAGAGAGCATAGTTTGAAAACACATAAAAATCTGCATTTGTTTGTTCTCGTCTCACACATAAAGATCGATATTTAAGATTTATTGGGGATCGAAGGCACTTAATACCGAAAAAGACTTGATTCAGTTAACATGCATTTATTATTATTATTATTAGACGTATAACACTTAGCGAATACATTACATTCAGTTAGGGAAGTTGTACAGTGAATATTGTTTAAAATTTGTGCATTCATAGAGCCGTAGGTTGAGAATTGTATGCCAAAGAGAACAACACAATTCGACACACCCTTTACACACCATTAAACTTTTGCTTCTGTCGAAAGTATTATTTTAGAACATATATACTCAATATGAAGGAAAGCTCTTATTGTGAGCAGACCGAGGAAATTTACTTCTCTCAATTTAGGGTTAAAACGGACAATTTAGACCGGTTTGTTAGTGTAAAAAAATATGTATGTGAAATGATCCAACATTTGAAGGCATAGAAAACATTTCCAGGTCCCTAGCCTCCCCCTTCCCTGCATTGAGGGAGCTGCTGCTGTGCTACTGGTCACCGCTGAAACCAACTTTGTTCTATTTTATGTCCTATATTTGTACAGTTATAACCCCACCAAATGATCCCCTTTTTAAAAGGGAAGTGGGGGGAGAGGGGTGATGGACTGGGAGATTCATTTGTGGAGTTTATGGACAATACGAAGCTTTGTCGTCTTCCAGGTTAGTGTTGTTTAGAAGTTATTTGTATTTCATATTTATTTTATGTCCCTTTTCTTCCACTTTTGACTATTTACGACGAGTGATCATGATTATGTTAAATGGATGAAGAGACACTCACAAAACAGTCTCGTCCAGGCTGACGGGACTCGAACTCGGAGTGTACGGTCACTCAACGCACTCGTCCACAGTGTCGAACCTTTAGAAGTGGGGGAATTAATCTTTTCACACCATATTTCTCAGGAAATTACGTTACGACTATGCGTCAATCAGTGATTAAAAATATCGTTATATTTTAACTGACATTAAAAGTGTTGTTGAAAAGCCTTAATTTCTTTCTATAAAAATATGTTTCAAAGTATGGATATTGATGTAAGAATAGAATTTAATCGGTAGGTTTTTATAACTACAATTATATAGTTTAAAACTTAGTTGAAGAGTTTCATTCATTTTCTAAGATTAATCATTCATATTAATATGATACTTTTGGAGGTTAAGGCTTTCATTTTAAACCTAACCTTCCCAATCGGTTGTTCGGCGTAGCCATAGGCTAGAAAACAGAACACTGAGCGGCGCATAATATGTTGACGCTACCGTTGCCCCATATGGGACGCACTATGCTATTTGTGCTGTTTGGGTCTGTGGCATCGACACAAAGAGATAACGGCGAAAGAAATTCAAATCGATAAAAAAAATCTCACCAAGAAGAGCTTGAAATGTAATTCATGCCCATAAAAGAACACATAAAAATTCGGAAGGAAAATTTTCAAATACTTTATTTTTGTTTTCTGCCACTGCAAACTCCCATACATAATCATACAACCATCGAAAAACCATGTTTTCTTAAAATTGTTAAGTTTATTCTAGTTTCTTACGAACCTTAAGTTTTATACGTATTTTACGTGTAATTTACGTGTCATGTAGGAAACCTTATTTAAGGGGAATTGCACAAGTGGCAGAAGAGGCACGTTTGTAGATTACTGAAGCATATGACACCAACAACAGCAGAAGCGCTCTGACGTTGAAATATCGAACTCGAACGCTTGTAGTACAGCTTGTCATGATGCAAGAAAGGACAAGTACAAAAACATGCTTTTCTGTTACTCGAACCCTGAAACGTTACATTTGCGCGCTGCACGTTAACAAAGACGGTCTGGAAGTAAAATTTAATTCTTGCATTTTTTTTTAATCAGGCTCACCAGTATATGACGAAGAGAAACATTTGTGTTTTAAATTTTAGTTGAAGTTTGTTACAAGGGAGAGGGTATAAGCAGCAGATCTTTGGAAACACTCATATACATAGTCTGAGGGTAATGCTAATTCCGTGTTAAAAAAGAAATATACCAAGGAAGATCGCAGGACTTTTTTCTCAGGGAGGGAAGAGTCATTGAAACAGTATTATTGTTGTTGTTGTTATTATTATTATTATTATTATTATTGATACTACTACTACTACTTCTGCTGCTACTACATCTTATGTTATTTTAGAATGCATTTTCAATTTATATTCTGTATATATTATATACGATTTGCATAACTGTATGCTTAACATATTAATTCGTGTAGGACATGAAAGTTTTTTTTTGTTAGAAAGTCAGTGTAAAATAGACTAAGTTTAAATGTAACCCTACTGCAAATAATAATAATAATAATAACAATAATAGTTTCTGTAACTTACGTCCTGTAAATCACAGAAAAAATATGTTAGTCATAAAATGTCGCTACAATTTCACTATTCGAATTACATGAACTCTTTCCAAAAGTCTCAGGAGAGGCCGCCCTTGGAAAATACTTGTACTAAATTCTGTGAAATTTGCCTTGTAATCAAGGGGTCCTGTGCTCGATGGAGACATATAGTGTTATGATGTAGGTCTAGCATGACTAGCCTATTTCAACGTAAGGATTTAAAATAAAAGTTGCAGAAAATTTAACTCATCTGATTCATCTAACGTATTAAGCAAAAAGTCACTTAACACACTCGGTACAAGGCCACTGCAGCGCGCAACATGGAAATGGTGATGACCAATCGTTATCAGGCCACGGGGGAACCACATTGACGCCACCCGCGCCGTCGGCGGCCATCTTGATGTCCGCCATCTTGAATTCAACTTCAGAATTTTAAAGGGGAAGGGGGTGATATGATATATCAAATCAGGCTAGAATTTCACGAGAAATGCAGCGGTGAAGGTTTTTTCGACGTATCTTTAACCAGTAAAAAGTTATGACTGAATTCTTCTACCAATTTGCTCCTTTTCGAGGTGTTAAAAAAATGCCTTAAAATTTGTTTAGCGCCTCGGTAACGCATCGAGATCAAAGTGATGTCTAGGGAGAGAAGTTCGCATGCCATTGTACACGATTTTAATCTGATACATTCACGAAGAGCTGCGCGTTATGAATGGTTGTCGCGAACCATTTACAGTGTGACGCTTCCATTGAATTAAAAGTCCTTCACAGTGACAAGGCTAATGTTTATGTTCATAAGGAAGTTCATAAACAGAATATTCGATTATTATTATTTGATAACCCATTTTTGACAGATCAAAACTGAATAGTTAGTGCTGGTAAGTTAATGGTGTGGCGTGCTGTGTGGAACACGATTGGTTAGTCAATTTTTCATCAACGGAACCTTAAATGCTTAGGGCTACTTGGATTTGTTAAATAAACAGGTTTTTTCATCCTTGCTTATGGAAGAAGGTACTTTTTGCAGTGTTTTTTCAATAGGGAGGAACATCAGAACACCCTGGAATCGAAGGGGACCGGAGGAGGACAATTTTGAGAGAGAGCAGACAGTTGACTTAGAACCGCGGGGAGATAGAGAAGTGAGTTACTGGACACGTGTACTACCGCGAAGATATACCGAAGTAGTTCCGGTGATATCATTTTGGTGATATCAAGAAGCACGGTTCCGAGTTGGCCAGGAACTGTCGGTTACGTATGTGGTCGAGTGACCGTGGACCGTGACACCGTACGGCCGTGTAACCTCGCGCACTGACCGCAGTCGTAGTGTCGTTGCCCGAGCTGCCTTTCCCATGCTGTCGGGACTCGACCCGAGGACCCCACCGTGACCCTGTGACCCTGCACACGGACCAGCGCTGGACGGAGGACGACATACATACATCGGCCGGACAAGGTAGGATTGTGGCCACCATCCCCACAACAGTGATTTCGTGAGTGATAGATAGCGCGCAACACGATTTTGGGCCCAGGGGGGAATGTGTTGGGGTACGTTAGCCAACGTAGATGGTTGCTTTATGTTTGTATATATATCTTGTGATCTGTAGAGTATTTTCGTGTGTCTATATAATATATGTATAAAGTCGACTATTTGCTTTTCTCCAATGCATCACCCTCTTCTAATGCAGAGCTCGTGGGCATTGGCTGGCGACTTGGTGAGGTAGACGAGCATATCAAAATGTATTTCAACTCCAACGACTTTTCGCTTAGTATCCATGCTCTACCGGCGCGTCTACCGAGCTACAGCCGCAGCCGTGCATCACAACTGGCGCCCAACGTGGGGTATTGTTATTGCAATATGTCAAGAACCTACGATCTTTTGAGTGATTTGTAGAAGGAAAAAAAAGTGAGAGAAATTTGATTAATTGTTCTGGGAAAAAAAATATTAATAATAATACAGTAGCTCTGCCATGTAAATATATATAAAGAAGTAAAGAAAAGAAGCTATAAAATATAATTTATTTGTGAATTGTTCTGATAAGAATCAAAAGAATAATATTAATGACTAGAAGGAGATGCATTGGAAGAAACGTGATTGAAGGAGTGTGCGCGATTACAGATTCGCTATAACTTTTCCAAATTTTTTTTTCCGTTTTGCTACATTTTTTCGTTTTATATTATTAGATATCGCGATAGTTTACCCTATTTTGGCTATTTAAAACCGTGCTTCAGTTGATCCTTTGTACTTTTTGCTTTTTGCGATCGTGATATGGTGCGGACAAGGGAACAAACGCGCGAGTTATCAAGGTTTAGTAGTTTTGTTTCACCCGAGAACATCATGGATCCGGTAGATATTGGTAATAACGGGTGCGGTATTCCTTTAGCCGAAACCGAGAACGCACAGGAGGCAGTAGAAATTAGTAATTTGCAGATTATGTCTATGTTTAGAGAGCTAACGCAGATGATAGGTGGTCTTAGTGAAGACGTGAAAACGTTAAAGCAAGGGCAAGAAGAACTAAGGAACGATTTGCGTAGCAATATCGAACGTTTAGACAAGTCACATGCTGAATTTAAACTACAAGTATGTGAGGAGATGCGAGAAGTCAGAGAATCGAATGCTGAGACAAGAAACATGGTGGCAGAGGTCTCAGAGCGAACAGATGCCATAGAGGAGAGAGCTAATCTTTTGGGGGAGGATGTCGAAACCTTAAAACAAGGCTTGGATACGTGCACACAAGAAACCGTGACGTCACAGAATAATATCGCGGAATTGCGCAGAAACGTAACCGAAATCCGACAGACCGTCGTTCGAGACGTAAAGCAGCTTGTGGGCGAGCGGCATAACCATCTTCGAGACGAAATGTACGAGGAGATGCAGGCCTTGAGGAGTCACGTCAGTGGCGTAGTGACCGACGTTTCTCGCCGCATAAACGGGGTGGAGAGGAGCAATGATCGTTCGAGCGACGAAGCGCGTTGCCCGTCACCTACCTGTTCAGGTGGCAACGGGGGAAGCAGCAATGTGTATTTGCACCGTGACCTGCGTCTTCCCGCCTTTGAAAGTACGGAAAACGAGCTGAAAGCGAGCACTTTTCTGCACGATCTGGACACGTACATGCAGCTGGCACAGATTCCCGACGGCCAGAGAGTTCAGGTAGCGGGTTTGGCTTTGCGTAAGACCGCTTTGACATGGTATAATGTCAACCGAGGGAAGTTCAGGAGTTTTGAAGCGTTTCGTAATGAGTTCTTAGCTGAGTTCCTGAGCGACGAGAAGCTAATTAAATTAAAGGCAGATATTTTTACCAGTCGGTACATCACGGGTGAAAAGCGGACGCTAAACGAATACTTCATGGATATTCTGCAGCGAAACGCGGTTCTGAGAGAACCACTTCCTGAACCAGTTTTGGTTCAAACGGTAATGAAACAATTCCCTGCATATATCAGGCGATCTTTCGTCGGCCTCACTGTGACAACAAGCAATCAGCTGTCAACACTACTCCGCGACCTTCAGGAAACACTGTCGACGTCCCAGATTGCGCAAAACAGGGACGTAAACCGCAGGCAGCTGGTGAATTCAATGGACGTCGCGAGGAACGACAGCGAGCCCTACAGACCCAGGAACGGCAGGGGGGAGAGAAGTTTCCAGGAATCCAGGGACAATCACAACAATCGCCGTCCGCCAGCTTTCGGTAGACAATTTGACCTCCCGAGGGGACAAGATGGACGAAGAAACAGCAGGGATTATCCACTCAGGTACCAGCCTGGGCGCAACTATGAAATGAATGACAGAGAAGAGAGAAATGAAGGACCTTCTGTCAACGCTGTTGTTACAAGTGCAGGTTCCGAGGGTTCGAACCGAGGACCTCTGAATGCCTGGCTTCAAGCCGGTGTACCCGTTCCCAACGAGAACCTAGGGGGGACGCCTGACATGACTACGCATGCTGTTGATGTGTTACAGATAAATAACGTCGTTAATGGCATCGAAAATGATACCTTATTGAGGGATTCTCATGAGCACGGTTATGCAGATACCTGCGAAACCGAAGTGAAGCAAATTGAAGCGAGCTATTTAAATGAAATGCAAGGGTCAGAAGAGCAAGTTTGTTCTATTTTTGATAAAATGCTGCAAGAATCAACGAATGAAGTGAAAGGGAAAATGAATGTGACACCTATCGTTTCGGTTAAGATCGAGGGTGAGAAAATAGACGCCATGGTGGATAGTGGTGCGTCTGTATCATGCATTAGCGAGGAGCTATGGTTGAAATTACTCGCAGTGAATCCAAACTTGCCTTGTTTAAATGTAGGAGGACTCAAGATTGTTTCGGCTTTTGGCACAAAAGCGGCGAAAATTATCACTCAGGCATATTTAAGCGTCGAATTCGATCAAGTAAACGTGCATGTCAGCTGTTTGGTTATTCGAAATCTGGTTAAACCATTCCTTTTGGGCAGTGATTTCATGGAAGAGAATCAAGTGTTGCTAAATTATGAAGATCACACATTAAGCTTAAAAACCGAGAAGGGGTATACGGAAATGAAGTTTCTAGCAGGAGAGGATGCAACGGTATCCACTGAAATACAGCATATAATTGTTGAGAATGAATGTACGGAGCCTATATGTCACTGTGCAAATAACGCGGGAGATATCATCCCGATATCAGGGAATAAGGAGGATTTACAATGCGAAGGTACCAGCGACGATGGGATCTTGCGTGATATTGAACTAAGAGGTCACGAGGATATTATAGCTTATATCGCTGATTCCCGCGAGGGGAGGCAGATAACGGTGACGTCACCTGGTGAGCGCGGAGAAAGAGATAGTCACACGTTACAGTCAGAAGCCCGCTTCATCAGCAGCAAGCACCCGGCGTCGAACCCAGTTGAGAGGTGCATGAAAGAACTGGGAAGGCTGTTCCGCGCGTGCATCAAAGTGAAGCACAACGAGTGGCCTAAGTACGTTGCGGATATCCAAGTGCATGAACCTTAGTGTACATTCCTCGACGGGATTCAGTCCGTACGAACTCTTCATGAACAGGAAGCCGGACAGTGAAGTAAAGCGACTCTTCAAACTACCAGAGCTCAACGACGCTCCAAATTACGAATATAAGCTGTGCAAGGCGAGGAAAAATTTGAAGATGGCTGCCGATGCAAGGAAAAAACAGAGGGACAAAAGGAAGTCCACATGCTTCAAACCTGGAGACCTAGTTCTCAAGAGGACTCATGCAAGTTCCAATGTGGACAAAGGGATATTCCGGAAGTTTGTACACCTCTATAAGGGCCCATTCGAAGTGAAGAAGGAGGTGTATCCAAACGCATATTTATTGCGTGATTGCATTAAGGACAAGGATGCAGGGGTCCACAATGCGTCGAATCTTCGTCCATACCAAACAACGGGAGTTGAACCCGGAGCTGCAAGCGGAGTTGTAAACACCCGCCAGGTATGCGCTTTCCAGAGTCCATAAAGACCCAAGAAGAACCTCCGAAAAAGGAAAACCCCCCGTCCACGCGGTGTGAGAGGACATCGGGGAGGAGGGTGTGTGTCTAGGGACGACCATTCCTGACCTGGAAAGTGAAGGGATCCCCATGACGTCAAAGCAGCTGGAAGGTTTTGTCTGGCAGACCGGTTGGCTCCTTTAAAACAAGTAAAGGAAGGGTTCCCGTCAGGTAACCACCAGTTTGTTTACATTTTAAATCATTCATTTGTAATGTGTTTCCTCTTGTAATCTAATTTCAGTGTGTGTAACTGTACTTTGTCTATGGAATGTAATTTTGATACTTATTTGTGCTTTTCATATATTTGGTTGATAATTTTGTTATTGTGTAATTGTCAGGGGTAAGAAGGGGCTACTGCCTCCAAAAATATGTCGTTTTCTCCCAGTGATGTTGACCCAAACACTGTGAAAAACGAAGGGGGGATATGTAATGTACAGCTCTTTCCTGCCATATATAAATATAAATTTTTCGTGTGTGTATATAAATTTGTTTTACATTGGCCTGCCTCGTTGCTCGCTCCCTCCGCCGGTTGAGGAACGCGTTCTTCGGCACCCTTGTTCGGCTACAGGGATGCTTTTTATTGCGAAATCCACTTTTCCCAATTTCACGGGTACGGGGGGAATTCTTCCTAAATATCGGCATGCACCGTTATTCCACCCCAATCATGCGCTAGCCTCTCCCGGTCTTCAACCAAATTCTGTTTTCTTGTATTAAAAAAGGAGGCTAAGTCCTTCGTTACTGACGACATGTCGCAACGTAGGACCGACGCCTGATTTCTCCTCGAACCTAAGCGCCGGTGGGCATAGTTTTGCCGCTTCTCCTGTCCAGAAATGAATACGGAAGCCTTGATTCATTGCTTTCCGCACTTGCGTCCAAGGAGGGATCTGTTTTTTTTTTGCCAAAAGGTGCCATGCCAGTGTTGCCAACCACGTTTCGCTTGCCCGCAGCAGCGATTGCAAACCCCCTTAGAATTCACCATCCACATATCTAAAATATACTTCATATTCCCTGTTGAAAACGTTCCTTCAATCACAATCGGCATAAGTTCAGTGTATAAGAGTGTTAATATTGTGTTTAGGGGTAGTTCGACTTGTTAATGAGAACCATGTATTTGATATTGTATGGAAGATGTGTATGTTATTTTATTGATAAAGGGGGAACATTTATGTTCAATGAAACAGTACATTTGGGGGTTAATTAATATAACTGCCCAAGACATGCAAATAGAATAGTGGGGATGAAGATTTTGTTCATCGGTGTGTGCGTGTTTGCGTGGTGGAGTCCCTAGACGGCAGCACCGGACGGTAAGGACATCTTTGGGGCCCCGACGAGCAACAGCCCCAGGGCCGCTTTCAGCAGTACCACGGGTCCAAGTGTGTCTATTGGTTCCCATTTCGATTCGGTGTTCATTCCTAGAAGGGGATGACGCCAAAATATGTGGCAACCCTGGAATCGAAGGGGACCGGAGGAGGACAATTTTGAGAGAGAGCAGACAGTTGACTTAGAACCGCGGGGAGATAGAGAAGTGAGTTACTGGACACTTGTACTACCGCGAAGATATACCGAAGTAGTTCCGGTGATATCATTTAGGTGTTATCAAGAAGCACGGTTCCGAGTTGGCCAGGAACTGTCGGTTACGTATGTGGTCGAGTGACCGTGGACCGTGACACCGTACGGCCGTGTAACCTCGCGCACTGACCGCAGTCGTAGTGTCGTTGCCCGAGCTGCCTTTCCCATGCTGTCGGGACTCGACCCGAGGACCCCACCGTGACCCTGTGACCCTGCACGCGGACCAGCGCTGGACGGAGGACGACATACATACATCGGCCGGACAAGGTAGGATTGTGGCCACCATCCCCACAACAGTGATTTCGTGAGTGATAGATTGCGCGCAACACTATTTTAGGCGCAGGGGGGAATGTGTTGGGGTACGTTAGCCAACGTAGATGGTTGCTTTATGTTTGTATATATATCTTGTGATCTGTAGAGTATTTTCGTGTGTCTATATAATATATGTATAAAGTCGACTATTTGCTTTTCTCCAATGCATCACCCTCTTCTAATGCAGAGCTCGTGGGCATTGGCTGGCGACTTGGTGAGGTAGACGAGCATATCAAAATTTATTTCAACTCCAGCGACTTTTCGCTTAGTATCCATGCTCTACCGGCGCGTCTACCGAGCTACAGCCGCAGCCGTGCATCACACTATACATATATTAATGCTGGACTAAGCACTCCTCAATTTCCAATCAAGCTTTGTAATCAAGGGGTCCAGTAGAGACAGAAGAGACACATATTGGTTGGGATCCCATTCAGTCCCGATTAGTCTATCTGTTCACAAATCAGACTTGCAACAACCCATTATCTCTTTTCCTTAATATCCAGGAAAAGTAACTTGTCGATCTGAATTCTAATTTGCTAATTCTACACATTTTACATTGTTTACGGTATTCTTTTGTATTAAAATCGTTAGAATTAAATGCAAAATTTACTTTAGTTTTCCTTCAAAACGCTTTGAATTCAAAGCTTTATTCTTCCATAGCATTTGAACTTCATTGAAACACAAGCCTGGGAAAAACGCCGCGGGCTGTTTCCATTGTATGGCGACTCGAAATCTGGACAGGAGTCCGCGAGGAGTAGCGATCGACAAGCGAAAATAACAATTATACCAATACAGAATTAGATTATAGCAGTATACATTGACTTGCATTTTGTTACTTCCAGTTTGCAAATGCAGCAGTAGTCACGTTGTCATTGTGCACATATTTTGATTGAAAGAAAAGCTATAAGAAAACCGAGGACAATGTCAGAATGTCAAAGAACACGGCACACATGAGTGGCAAGAGAAAAGGGAGAAGGTACACGTCGCGAAAATTGGTTGCTATTGATAAGACCCTTCATTCATTTCTGATATTCATTTGCATCCTCGCAATTAGACAGAAGTGATAGAAATGCGATGTCAAATAAACTAAATAAACTAACAATAAGTATAAAACAATGCACAAAACATGCATGACGCTTAGAAAGATGGAAGTTTGAATTTAGTAATCCTCTCTCAACAGTGGCGTAGCAACATATAGCGAAGCCCTGGGTGAGATTAGATTAGATTAGGCCCCCATCCAATGGCGGAAATTAAAGGGAAGTGGGGGTGAGCAGTCACTCCCCCCTTTTTTCACTTTTGCGCCAGAACGGTGCTAAACCCTATCTGCCAAGGGAAAGTAAACTGTCCTTGTAATTTTTGTTTTATAATCATTGATGCGTGTTTACAAGACATTCCAATTCAGTCGGGACAGTCTATTCTTTCAAATCCCTGTCCCAATTTCTTTCAAACTCAAGTCGTAATTTGACTAAATGTTTAGAGGTTTTATTTTGGAGGACGTAAACGCCCATTTAGACATGTTCTTCATTTTAATAATGATTGCTAATTATTAATAATAATTAATTAATAATTAATAATGATTTCTTCTTGATACTTTGGACCTTAACATTGCAACTCTACAATTCTACAATTAGGAAAGATAATAGTAGGCAAATTGTTCACCACCATTTTAATTCTCTCATTACTCTACATCCTGTGTTCTTCTAAGGGGTCATTGATTCTTTTGATGCGAAGCTTATGTTGACTGCGTTTCTATTTCAACCCATTATCATGACACTGTGGAAAACAGACTGAATGAAAATACGGTGGAGATGGACATATTGCTTTTACCGTTGGGTGTACACTACGAGCTAGCACTAGCTCGCACAATAATACTACCGAAACATTGGTGGTCACATCCAGTACTCCCGACAGCATTTCGCCGACCAGGGTCGACCACCTGGACGGAGTGGTTAGCACAACGCGCTACGATGCTGTGGGTTCCGAGTTCGAATTCAGGATTGGGCATGGACGTTCTTTGTGAGTGTTCCTTGATCAATTTTCATCATATCATCACTCATCCTCATCATCGCGATCAGCCAAAAGTGTCAGAAAATCGACGTAAAATAACCTAACTCAACAAATCCAATAGCATTTCGGATGTTCTCTTTTGTTCCACATTTTCGGATCTGTCTCCAACCTCCTCAAAAAAATTCTGGGTACGGGCCTGTTCTAGGAAGGAATAAAACAACGCAAGCGTTTAAATGTCTAGCGCTTGCTTCGTGCCAGTTAGAGGTTTTTGTTGTTAACTTATTAAAATCGGGAGTACAAGTTCAAGAGAATGAAGAGAATACAAGACAAAGGACGTTCTATTCAATGAAAGAAAAAATGTGTAAAAATGTCTAAGCAAGTTATCGTAAATTTTTCCTGTTTCACATGAGAAATACGACGATCATTTTTTACTTGTTTCGTGCCCCTTAGACTTAAGACCTGCCTGCCTGTATGTTATGCCTCTGATTGGACGTATTCGTTCAAATTATAACGTTTAACTAGAATTTTAAAAAAAAGATAAATACAGAATGTTTTAATATTACTGCCCACAAAAAAATAGCATTTTCCATGTCCCCCCCACTTTTATTTATAACATTTTTCGTATCAAGCTCCTTTAAGCGCGAATTCCCGTGCGGTCGCGCACTTCTTCCACCCCTTGCTACACCCCTGCCTCTCAATGCCTTGGATTGCCTCGAAAGTGAATATTCTTTACGTTGCTAAACTAATATTTGCCCCTAGGATAGCGAAATGATCCACATTAATGAAGCGACAGAAGAATGCGACGTATATTTACGTTAATTTTTAGCGTTTTTCTACGTCGTAGGTTAATCGTTACTGAGCATTAATGGTGGAATCCGAATGAACACGATGATATATATTCATTCCTCACCCAGGATTCAAAAGTAGGGCTTCTGGCTTCATAGCCACTTCTTCATGGAGGCCAGAAGGTAAGTAATGAATACATTTGATTAGATGATTTTTAGCGTCGCTTTTTTAATTTTTGGCTAATCCAAACGACGAGGATGAGTAATAATATGATGAAATTGATGAAGGGCACCGTCAAGGGAACACCATGCCATGTTCCTCCACCGCGTGTCGAACCCGCGACCCCTAGATACATCAGAGCGTGGTGTGTATCATTCATGTATCCTTCACTACGGCAGAGATCGAGAATGTGTAGAGCCATATCATTTGCTCGAATGGTGTCAAGGCAGACTGCCATACACAGGGGAGAATTTTACCTTTGTAGCAGTCGCCACATATATTTTGATGGCATAAACTCTTCGCTGTCCCTTCAAGTACACTTGCTTCTGTAACTTTGTAAATATTGTTATATAAAGACCACACTGAGGGATTGAATACGCTATCTTTCACTAAACCTGAATACTGTGTGACCATTTACTTCATTGCATTATTAATTATAAAATGCAATCAAATACACGGCTATAAATTATCAGGTTTAGAAACGGGAAGAGTATTTATGTCGTTTACATTTTATTTTGCCATCTAGAAAGTAATGTTTACTACAGTGGATTTAATATTTTCGTTAAGGTCATAGAAGGCAAATATGTTGTTTCCAGGCATTATATAAAAAATTAAATCGATGTCTTCATCTCGAGCTTTTTCCCTCAAAGTTTTCTGGTGGGGAACATTATCAAATGTACATGTCATTGTTCTCTCGGTTGTTTTATGCATAAGATGGCGCAGTGGTAGCGTCGTTGCCTTGTAATCAAGGGATCCCGGGTTCGATAACCGGTGGAAGCTCATAGTGGTTCGGATCCCACTTTAAACTCTAGGTCCAGTCCCGATTAGCCTTATTGTGCATAAAGTGGACTTAAAACACCAAATCAATCAATCAATTATGTATAAACAAATGCATTATACCCATATAATAATGCGAATATCTCTGCGTAAGCATTTGTATGTTATCTTTTTACATTTGAACTATGAAGAAACACACGCAAACCGAAGTGACGAGCAGGACACAGTTCCTACTTTGTGAAAATAACGCAATGGAGAGATCAAGCGTAAGATACCGTGACAACAGACACAGGGGGAAAATGCGCGGTGAACTTACTACAAGCAGGGAAGCGATTGTTTTGCCCCTGCGACTTTGTCGGGTGAAGACTTTCCCCTCTCGTCTAGTCGCACGTTAAACAGAGCGAGCAAGTACAGAAGACGTCAAATACGTGTAGCATGCAACGTAGCAAAAAGACATTCACAGCTCTCTGTCCACGGTTTCGGCGCGGCTGCAGAGGCGAGAGTGAAAACTTCGCTTCACTTATCAGTGTTGCCAAACACGACTGTTAAAAAAAGAACTGCATTGAAATTAAATGTAGTTAAGGATTGCAATCAAGCCGTTAACTTTGAGAAGTATAAACGTTTGTCTTCGTGTTCTACGAATTGGGATCCTATGTTCGAATACCGTACGAGTCTTGGGATGCTTCCAGACCGAAGCGAGAAGCGACACGTGTTACTTGGAAACAAACACTCAATAATATATGCTATGCTGCACGGGTAGTGTTACTTCAGTGAGAAACCCCTCGTTGCTCGTCGCTTCGTCCCAATGGAACTTTCGTACCGAAGCGATAAATGGCTTTGGAAACAAAAATTCTTAAAAAATAAAACTTTCTAACAAATGTGATATGACAAACTACACGTGCCACTTGCGTGTTTCACGCACTGGGGACGTTATCGTGTCGCTTCGGTCTGGTGGTCATGCCTACGCATTGAATGCTTTCTTGCAGAGAGATTTTAAACCGAAACGACAGGCAACAAGTAGCAAACGACGGCTGCAAATGACACTGAAGTTCATACCGAAGTGACAAGCGAAAAGAAAGACAAGCCACTTCAGTCTTCAAGTAAGCATTCACTGTTAAAGCCCGAACACCAGACCTAGGCGACCCAATTCAGGATATTGACAAACGGAGTAACAGGCGAGACTTGCTTCTTCGTTTCGAAACGTGTCGCTTCTCGGCTTCCGCTTCTGAAAGTCATGGATGTCATGCAGCGTGTCGCCTTGGTCTGTTAGAGCATTTGAGAAAAACGCATGCTTGTAGACAGAGGTATCGTGTCACTTGTCACTTCGATATGAACACCCCCTCCCTTTTGCCGGATCGCTTGTCGCCTTGGTCAGAAATCTCCATTCTTATCCTCATCATGGCCGAAAGGAGACAAGTAACGAGTTTCTACTCATAACATCTCATAACTCTACTCTTTGTTTCCTGGTAATGGAAGAAAATGAGCTTTACAAATGGATTTCTGTTTACCAGTATTATAGTAAAACCCAGCTAATAATTTGTTATAGGCACATATAGAAGAGTCACATTTGGAGGAATAATTTATATTGTAGCATTTTGTTTGATTGCAGGATTAAAGCCGACCCCCGTGGTGGAGTGGTTAACACATCGCGCTACGACACCAGGGTTCCCGAGTTCGAATCCCGGTCTGGGCATGGATGTTGTGGGAGTCTATTCATCAATTTCATGATATCATCACTCATCCCCATCTTCGCAAATTAGCCAACAGTGGTACAAAAATCGAAATAAAACAAAACAAATCAATTACAATTACACTTGGAGAGTTAGAAGATAATAGAAAAACAGATCTGGTTCCAAAGTTTTAAGTTGGCAACATTGACAGCTCGGAAGCAACAAGACGGCCAGGCGAAAGGGGAACCCCGTCGGCATTTGCACGTACCTTTCCTCGCCTCTCAACCCCCTGGGATGTTCGGTACCAATACATGCGAAATAGAGCCAAGATTTTACACACCCACACTTCCTGGTCCCAAGAGATGCTATTAAACACCACACTTTTACACAGACGTGAAGCTTCCAGAGCTGGCCGAGTTTAACACACACGTTAACACACAAATCGAACAAATAGCGACTTTTTGGTACCTTCGAAATACTTCACGTACATGTCGAAAGGGGTCTCAGAAGTCTCGCAATGGTCTTTTCTTTGTTGGGACCGGCAAAAAGTCCCAACAATTTTTTTGGTCCCATTAAGAAAGGTGTTTATACATACGCTGGTTCCCACAAGAATATATCTGCGTACTCACAACACACACACACACACATACACAAACTCACTCACATGTTTCGAAAAGTTTTGTGCTGAAGAATATGTGAAAATCTAGCTCGGGTTTGTCAATGAATACCAGTAAAGTTAATTATAAGAAGGAAATATAAATTACTGTTTACCATAGGAAATTTCCCAGAAGTGTGTTGAAAGCATGGCAAGGCCCATATTCTGTGTAGATAATCTTAGGGTAAAGACGATAATGCTTATATTCGGAAAGGTCCCATAACCCTAAGTATCTATCTCTGTTGAAAGATATGACCTAAAAAAAATAATGAAATCATAGCATTAGCTCTTATTTATATTTATATCTACCATACCAATATTTAAAATGCATACAAAATTCTCGGAATGAAGTAACACAGGAAATTCAAGCACCAATCGATTTTATAAAATCTCAAGTTACTTAGTTTAGGGGGTTACACTGTTCAACATACAAAATATTATGGATTAAACACTAATACAATGCTAATTTAGGAGCATTGATTTCGAAAATGTCATTGAAGTTATCATGTGAGATCCGGTTTCTCATGTTGCAGCCATGGCTGAAATAATTTTCGTATATATATATATTTTTCTTTTTGCAATCATAACTATTGACTGCTCTGTAAATTACATAACTACACAGCTAACTAGAAGATAATTTAATAATGTGTGATAAAACAAATAAGACCATGGGTTTGCATAAAAATGTCAAACGTTATTTACCAACATTTCAATCCAAATTTCATTTTCTCGATCCTAGTCTCAGAACTATATTGTTCTTTAGTACAAATTTCCTTCAATGTACACTTTTCTTCACTTCACACTCGTATGATAGAAAGTTCAGGTTCGGAACCGATCGAGTAAATTGTCGGAATAGAGCACCCGCATAGTTGCTAAGTATTATTTTTTTCCTCTCGTGTAAGGTAATGGTTAACGAAAGACCTTCATTGTAATTAGTAATGAAACAACATGTCCAATTTTACTTTCTAAGTTGATGGAAAAACATACTGAAAAATAATAATTGAAAAGCTCAATATCTAACAGCAAAACAAAATATATCCAATTCCTTAAGGGGAGAAGCTCATCGTCATTTGGAAGCAGAATGGAGTTAATGATGGTTGTATTTTCATACTTCAAAGTACATAATATGAAAGACAACATTGAGAATGAGGACGCGAGAAAGTAAACAATGCAAAGCAAGAAGAGCGTCTCCCTATCTGTTACGACACCAATGATGTGACTTCTTTTTCAGAATGTTTTGTCTTCCTTATGTTCGAATACTCCTTTTATACCAAGATATAGAAAACAATAAGAACGCTGATAAACCTTGTAAAATTAATATAATATATGCTGAATGAATGTCTTCAAAGATTCCTCAGTAATGACTCCTCGCTAAGTCACAAAGCAGAATTTATTTTGTTTCATGGAAATTTGCCGAACTTCGTAGTGGAGTGGATAGCACAGGGTGATACGATATCATGGGTCCCCGATTCTAACATAGGCCTGGGCATTTGTGTTACTTGTGGGCGTCCTTTCATCAATATCATGACATCATCACTCGTCCTCATGATCGTGTTGAGCCGAAGGCGGCTGAGAAACTTGTTACAAATATCAATATTTTCCTCAGTTGATAGGTGCTTGCCAACTATGATTATTAAGGATTGTAAATACTAACCTGGCACTACAACTATATGACTTGAAATACACACGAAAACTTTACTTATATTCTGTAAGCAATGTGTGCAAAGTATACAGACATTATCTTATAAAAGGAGTAGAGATAATGCTTCGCCGGTGAACATTAATTTGCTATTTATTTATTTTACCCTGATTTCACATAATTTTCCAAGGGGGAAAGATCAAAAAATCCAATTTTTACCATTTTTTATAGTATGAAAAATAATTATGTTTTTTTTATCAAAGCTCAACTCATAGCGGGCAAGATTTACTTTTTGAGCCTATATCAGTATATTTTAAGCATATATTTACAATTATTACATATTTTAAGAGAAATAGATATATTGATAGCGATTTCGAGTTATTTTACAATGCTGTACAGCACTGTATAGTGCTGCGAATATAATTATTTTTCAAATGTGTGTCTATTCTGATTAATGTTTACGTCTGAAAATGTAGATACTGTTTTTTTTAAGTTATGAGTGCTGCAGTACAATGTAGTGTATACAAAATTATTTCTCAAATGTGTAATATATTCTGATTAATTTTTACGTCTGAAAATGTACATGTGTGCGTTATTTTTTTAAATAAAGCAAAACAAAAGGCTATATATAAAAATATACATGCACTTTCGTATGTAGAATACTAATAACATATAAATTATTAATTATTTTTTTTATTAAATATAAATTGTTGTAACATATTTTTGAAGAAAAATTGAATATATAAAACCAAAGAATTTTATTTTTAAAATATTTAATATATAAAACCAAAGGTAAAGGTAGTGCTCCCCTGTGCTTAGCACCACGCCATGAAGGCGTATAGGGGGTGTGGGGGTAACGCCCCACACTTTCTTGATCGGGTCATGAGTGGGGGTGATGTGATCAGCATCACGCCCCTGACCACCTTTACCCCCAAGGTACCCATGTTATTCGACGCTGGGTGCACGCCGGGGCCGCTTCCATCGTTAGAAAAGTTCCCGGATTTGAACCGGCCGGGGATCGAACCCAGGACCTTTAGCATGGTAGTCAGACGCGTTACCGACTGAGCCACCGCGGCCAACTAATATATAAAACCAAACATTTTTTATAAGAATATATTTAATTATTACCCCCACACCCCCTATACGCCTTCATGGCGTGGTGCTATGCACAGGGGAACACTTTACTTTACTTTTTACTTTTATATATATATATATATATATATATATATACAAATTATATAAAATAATAACAAGAAAATGAATAACAGAAACCAAAAATAAAAAAAATGTATACCAAAAAATATATCACATCCGATATAAATAATGAAGGCTCAGCAGATAGCTAAACTGAAACAAAAAATTATAGATGCAATTCAAAATAAACTTAAAATATGTTCTCTCAAAATTTATTTTAATCTATTCTCAATGTATATAATTTCTTATAGTGAAAAGGAACAATATATTCATCGCACCCGTGTGTTAATTCTACACAAGAGTGATATTCGTTCTTTGTATGATATTTATGAAAAAATTTGTAAAGAACTTTTCTGAAAACAACAAGAGTTCGAAGAAAAAGGTTCGGGTTGGTCACTTTGTGACATAAACTATAAACTTCAATTAAAAATAGCAAAATGTGTCCGCCCTGGGGGTATCTACTTATCTTAAATTACCTGACGACATCAAAACAAAAATGATTTAATAAATATTCAAAATAAAACAATAAATGTTTTTTTATGGTGTCTCATAGCTCATTTTCAACCACCATCTAAAAATAAATATCGTACCTCTAATTACAATTATCCTGAATATATAGATGAGTCTAAAAAACTATGTCAGGCATAAAATATCCAGCAGATATCTCAGATATTAGTAAATTTGAAAAACAATATAAAGAACACTACAATCAACCAATAGCTGTGCAAGTTTATGTTATTGATAAAAATAATAAAATTTATCCACTGCGTCACTATCCAGCAGCAGATTGTACACGTGTTATACATTTATTATATGTTACAGAGAGAAACAAGAAACACTATTGTCTCATACAGGATCAAGGACGATGGGTACATAGTCAAATAACATCAGATCATGGTAAAATAACAATATGTGATCGATCCTTGTCAAAATTTGATGGATGAGGTGGGAAAACATGTGAAGAGAAATTAAAGAAACATATTAAATATTGTTCTCTTCACCCTCCTGGGACTTATGATTTTTCATGCAAAAGTGTAAAATTTAGTAATTTCAAATCATTGGTAAAACAACCATTTGTAATTTACACAGATTTTGAAACAATACCAAACCCAATAGCAACGTGTTTTTCAGATTCGAAAGCATCAAGTACAACAAATATAGCTAACCATAAAGCATGTGGCTTTGCACTAAAATTAGTAAAAACTAATGTAAAAGATAATTCAGCACTATATTTTTATCGAGGTGAAGATGCAGACCAAAACTTTATTCAAAAACTTCGAGAGTGGGGTGAAAAATATGGTCCAATCTTATATAATGATGAAATATCAATGAACCCGTTTACACCAGAACAACAAAAGGAATATGATAACACATTCTGTTGCAGACACTGTAACAGATATTTTAACTTTGATAGTGAAAAAAAGGAACACCACAACCATTTTAATGGAGAATATATCCATACAAGTTGTAATTCATGTAACTTGAAAATACAGAAACCTAGCTTCATTCCAGTATTTATTCACAATTTGCAAAATTTTGATGCACATTTATTTATCAAAGAATTAGGATACGATACAGAGAATATTAATATTATAACACGCAGTAAAGATAAATATATTACCATAGAGAAAACTATCAAATTAGAAAATTGATGTTTTTCTTAGACTCTTAGATTCATATCAATTTTTTATCTAGTAGTTTAGCTACTCTGGTGAGCCATTTAACCAACAAGGAATTTGTTCACAGAAAATAATATTTTGTCGAGGATAAGATAGAATTGTTGAATAGAAAAGGGGTCTACCCATATGATCACATGGATGATTTTGAAAAATTTAAAGATACACAGTTACCATCGATAGATAAATTTTATAACAAACTTCAGGATGAAGAATATAGCGAGGAAGATTATCAATACGCACACAGAGTCTGTAAAACACTAGATTGCAAGACAATGGGAGATTATCATGATAACTACTTGATTTTGGATACTCTCCAGTTGGCTGATGTTTTCGAAATTTCTGGAGAACGTTGTTTTAAATTATATGAACTAGAGCCTGTATTTATGTACACAACACCCGGTTTATCCTGGCAAGGAATGCTTTTAAATACAAAAGTTGAAATTCGTCTTATTAATAATATTAACCAGTTCATGTTTGTTGAATCTGCTAAACGTGGTGGTATAGTGCAGTGTCCTTTAATATATGCAAAAGCAAACAATAAATATTTACCTAACTATGATGCTAGCAAACCTTCTAAATACATACTTTATATTGATAAGAACAATTTATATGGTTATGCGATTACTCAATCACTACCAATTGGTAATTGCAAAAGGATGAGCAAGAAAGAACTTGAAAACAGGTATTTCTTAGACTGGTCTGAAGATCATCCAAAAGGTTGTCTACTGGAAGTTGATATAGAATATCCATCAGATCTCCATGACAAACATCACGGATTAGCTATGGCACCAGTTTCTCAGAAAGTCCTAGGTACAGAGGAAACAAAATTTATATTATCTTTTGAAAATAAAAAAATAATATGTTCTTCACTATCGACTGTTGCAATATTACTTGGAGCAAGGTATGGAACTTACTAAAATCCATAAGGGGTTAAAATTTCACCAAGAAAAATGGTTAGCTCAATATATTATGAAAAATACCAACAATCGAATACAAACAAATTCTAAAGTTGAAAAAAATATTTTAAATTAATAATTAATTCAATATATGAAAATGTACAGAAAACAAAAGAAATCGAGTAAGGTGTAATTTTGTGTGCAATCCAAAAAAACTCAAAAATCTCATTGCCGATCCTATATAAAAAGTTTTACAAGAATTAGATATAATTTAACTCTTATTGAAAAATTCAATAACAAAGTAATTTGTGATTATGCACCAATAGCTGTGGGTGTTGCAATTCTAGAATTAGCTAAATTAGAAATGTATGAATTTCATTATGATATTATGAAACCTATATACAAAGATAAAATTGAAATAGCATACATGGATACTGATAGTTTGGTGTATGTGATAGAAACACCCGATTTTTACAGTGATTTGCTTTCTATGAAATAATATTTTGACTTTAGCAATTATCCAGAAAATCTTCCATTATATAGCCTCGATAATCAGATGATCCCTGGAAAATGAAAGATGAGGCAACAGGGTCTATAATAACAGAATTTGCTGGTCTAAGACCAAAAAGGTATTGCTTAAATATTGATTGCAAAGAAGAAATTAAAAGAGCCAAGGGTGAAAGTCGATCATGTACTAGAGAACTTACAATAAAAGATTTTAAAGAATGTTTATTTGAAAAGAAAACAAGAAATATGTCTTCATATCATCTCACTAGCAAATTAGATGGTGTGCATACAATAAAAATAAACAAAATAGCCCTTAATGGGGAAGATAATAAATTGCAAATATTAGGTTGCAATGTCCATACTATGGAATTTGGACACGATAACACAAGTAAACATTGTGATAATTGTAAATTGAGCACGTACAATGAAAGATTTTTAAAAATAATTATTTAATTAGCAAATAACCTAGTGTTTGTACTACAAAAAATAAAGTAGCTCTTGATAGTAATAATAATAAATTGCAAATATTAGATTGCAATGTCCATACTAAATAATATGGACACTATAACACAAGTAATCATTGTGATAAATGTTTATGAATTAAAAAATTGTTATTAATATTATGTTCTTTAATATTTTCGTTATTTATTGTAATATCTTTTTGAGTTAGGTGGTGGTAGAGTAGCCTAAGGTCAAATTATTGCTCTAAAATTTAAATAAATAAAAATATAGTGCCTTATATTGCATTCATCTTGCTAATAGGAGAAATCAAACTTACATTGAAGAAGATAACCCAAAACCAGGTGAGCAAGAAACCCCACTTAGACAAGCTAAGGGAAGAAGACGAAAGACAAAAATTTGCAGAACACTTCCAAGGAAAATATAATAAGTTTAAAGCTAGTTGTAACAATGAGGATGAGATGTGGGATGGAATAAAAAGCTGCTTACAGAAGGCAGTGGATGAAACAATAGGCTACAGGGAAAGGAAAAGTGCAAAGAAACCATGGATTACTGAAAGTATGCTGGAAAAAATGGTGGAACGGAGAAAATGGAAGAATGTAAATACAGAAGAGGGAAGACATAATTACAAGATACTGAATAACCAGCTAAGAAGGGAAACTGACAGGGCAAAAGAACAATGGATGAAACAAAAATGTGAAGAAATTGAAGAACTGGAAAAAAGAGGAAGGTATGACTTGATGTATCGTGAAGTAAACTGCTTGGGCTTCCAAAAGAAGAAATGGAAAACAATGTGGATGATAGAAGACGAGGAAGGATGTGAAATCACAGACAAAAAAGGAATATCGAATGTGTGGGGAAAGTACGTTGAAGAGCTCTACTAGAAAGAGAATCGCCCAGACAGTCTGAATGTAGAAAATGAAGACGACGTGCCTGACGATGAGAAAGGATACTATATCCTGAATGAAGAATTTGAGCAAGCACTCAAAGAAATGAGGAATGGGAAAGCAACGGGCACTGATGAAATTCCTGTTGAACTTATCAAATGCCTGGGAGATGGAAAAAGAGAAATACTGCACTTATGCAATGAAATCTATGAGAAAGGGTATTGGCCACAAGATTTCACGGAGACTGTTTTGGTACCTCTGCAGAAGAAAAGCAATGCCAGAAAATGTTCTGAGTACAGGACAATCAGTTTGATATCTCACTCGGCAAAAATTCTTCTAAGAATTCTGAACAGACGCCTATACTCGAAGGTCAGTGGCGAGTTAGAGGAAGAACAGTTTGGTTTCAGGAAAGGAAGAGGTACAAGGGATGCAATTGGTTTACTGAAGACCATTGGGGAAAGATATTTAGAGAAAGGAAAGGAGGTGTTTGTAGTATTTGTAGACCTGGAGAAAGCCTTTGATAGAGTGAATTGGGTTAAACTTTTAGAAATTCTGAAGAAAATTGGTGTAGATTGGAAAGAGAGAAGACTTCTAAGCAACTTATACATGAATCAACGAGTTAAAGTGAGAACAGGAGACGAAATGACAGAAGGCTGTGAAATTGGAAGAGGAGTACGACAAGGATGCTGCCTATCGCCTACTTTGTTTAATATTTATTTAGAAGATATAGTGAAAACTTGTTTCCAGGGCACAGGAGGTGTCAAATTAGGAGGAAGAAGAATAAACTGCATAAGATTTGCTGATGACATGGCATTATTCGCTGAGGATGAAATAACCATAAATAGTATGTTAGAAGAGTTAAACAGCAGCTGTGAGCAGTATGGGATGAAGATTAATGTAAAGAAGACAAAGGCAATGGTTATAGGACGGAAACCAAGGAATATTAATGTGAGAGCAAACAGTGAAAGAATCCAGCAAGTGGATAGCTTCAAGTACCTCGGATGCACTATAAGCAGTGACATGAGCTGCAACCAAGAAGTGAAAATGAGAATCGCAATAGCAAAAGAAGCTTTCAATAGAAGAAAAAATGTTTTTTGTGGACCCATGGACATAGGTCTAAGGAAGAGATTAGTGAAATGTTTTGTGTGGAGTGTAGCACTATATGGTGCAGAGACCTGGACGTTGAGAAGAAATGAAGAGAAACGACTCGAAGCTTTTGAAATGTGGACATGGCGAAAAATGGAGCGTGTAAAATGGACGGACAAGGTAAGAAACGAAGCCGTACTGAAAAGAGTTGGTGAAAAAAGATCTATACTGGAGACCATCAAGAAGAGGAAAAGAAACTGGTTAGGATACTGTCTAAGAAGAAACTGCCTGCTAAGAGATGCCTTGGAGGGAATGGTTGAAGGAAGAAAAGTCCGTGGAAGAAAGAGATATCAGCTTATGGATGATATTAAATTAACTTGGTCGTATGCTATTACGAAGCGTAAGGCAGAGAACATGGAAAGCTGGAGATTGCAGTGAAAAACCTGCCAATTAGGCAGAAAACAATGAATGAATGAATGAATGAATATTGCATTATATATATTAGTATTAAATAGTATAAAAATTAAAATTGTTCTATTACTCTTTCATTCTTTACATCATATATGTATGATTTCTCTACAATTAAAATTGCATTGCATATTGTATTTTTAGGTAAAGCTTCATGAAACTCACATATTAACTTAATATTTGTTCGATCATCAATAGCTTTCAATTTTACTTTTGATGCATTTATTAAAAACATTGGTCTGTGAATTATAAACTCGTCTGGATTATAATACATATCGATATTTCGTTCAGTTACCATCTTAAAAGCACTATAGGCTTCAAATAACTTCAAATAATCTTGATCTGCAATGTATAAATTGTAATTTTCACGGGGGAATCTCGTGTATCTCATTATCGAATTATGATCATTAGGTGATCTGCGAAATATGATACTTAAACCACATTTCCACATAATTTCTTTACAATCAGAGAAAAACCAAATAACAATCTCATGGGGAAGAGTACTGTGTGACTTTTTGCTTGAATTTTTGTTCCAGCTTCGAACCCACCAACTTTATAATATACACTCAATTGTGTCTATGACTGTACCATGCTTTCTGATTTTAATTTGTGAGAATAAAAATGGAACAAAATTATCTATAAGTTTTATATTAGCAGTAGCTGGATATTCTTCTCCATTACTTTTCTTAACAATATCAAATTTTATATACAGATCTGATCTATGAGGATGAATAAACCCATCCCCTATTATTATGTCAAATTGAATATACTTATTCGGTTCATTGAGGTTAGCAAATGTCCTCCTGTTTGGAGGGAATGACTGCAACTCATAACTCTTGATATTTTCCATTGGTATTTATTTATATATTTTAAATATTAATTTCTATTATTACAGTGATATTAGCACCGACAAAATCGATGATCTCATTTTTGTCATTTCTAATTTTTATCTCTATTTAATTAACTTGATGAAGAGAAACAGTGAAATAGACTGGTGGGATTGGGGAATATATGATAGGTTCCATAAATTCTGAATTTGGCTTAAATGTAGCAATGATACCTGTCTCCTTGTGGCTACCAACTGAATTTTATTCAGCTTTGATAATCATTCCTTTAGCAATGTTGCAGTGAATATTCAATGTTTCTATAGCTAGGAATTTTGCTATAAATGTGCCTAATACCTGCTTCTAATTGGCTATTGTTGGGATACCTTGAAGTTCGCCCATGGTAGATAGGTCTACTGTTTCTTTGGTAGATACGATCTCCACTCTGTGTGTTACAGAGTTTTGAGATATCAATACAGCATTAGGAAGTTCAGATTGTAAAGTAGATAAGTTATACTGTCCAGGAGGAATACCATTTTTCATTAGCTACAAATATAGAATTGTTGTAGGTAGTTACATATGGAATCAGATACATGCTGTAGAAGGCTCTCAGAGCTATGGATTTTGGATGGATAATATCTTCGTGGAGATGAAGTTACAAGATCGAAGGCTCGCTGGAGAAATGAAAAATTCCCATATTTAATATTCCACACTGCTTTTTGAAAATCTTGTAATTTGATGTTATGTATTTTATATAATATTCTGAACACATCATCTACCTACACAAATTCGTTAGGTAAAGTATTGTATTGTATGATACCACTACCAGTTTTGAGTTGGTTCCAGATAGGCTTAATAAGATTCTTATATTTGTCCCCACTGCTGGATTTAACTCTATTCTGACTGGCATCCTTATTTTGGTATAGAGCATCAGATAGTGTCAAAATATCTGAGTAACTCTGTTAATCTTCTTCTGTAAAATTCTTTGGTTGTTTCTTGGTGATGAGCTACCATAATCCAGGAGTAACAGGATATCTAAACCAGCTTTTTTTCTTGCCAAATTTAATTTTTATGTTATCCCCTTCCAATGTTACTCCAGATTTCCCAATTTTACATCTCACTCCTTCATTTGTTTCCATGGTCGGATACTTTCCAAACACTTCATCTTTTTCAAACTTACCTGTACTCAGGGAATCCCTTGCCAAGGGACCCAACTCGATTTTCTCTGGTTCACTTATAGCTTTAGTTGGTGGCTGTTGGAGTTTCCGAAGTGTGTGGATGCTGGATAATGGAGTAGGTGGAAAATCTGCATAATTTTTAGCAGTAAGAGGTACAAATTCATTTATGAGATTTTTATTTTGTTCTGTCACACCCTTAATCTCTTTACCAAGACCACTGATTGCATCGATAATTGGTTGGTCTTGACGTTTGTGTTGTTCATTAAAATCCACGGTACTCAGATTTCCAACCTTTGAAACGTTTGGACAGGTAATCACGTAATTTCAAATTATCTTCAATTTTTATGTTCTGACATATTTATTTTTTGATTAGAGGTTATTTTATATCTTTTCAACGTTCAAAAAGTCGTTGATTTTATTTTAAAATTTTCCATTGTTAGATTTTCTAGTCATGTCGATGTTAACAAATCCAAAATCGTTGCAGTTCCAACAAGATGAACAGAATTTTGAAAATTGGTTATAATTTAAGTCACCCTAACGTAATCGTCGTATACGTGTTTCAAATTAGAATGATCTTGACTAAACGAACAAATTAGTTTTGTATTATCTCGTAGTAACGGTTTAGGAATTTTGGAATAAGTTTGAGCTAAATAAAAGCAGTTTATTTCTTTGTAACGACCCCGTGTAAAGAAATTTCGTATTTCGTTTTGATTTTCCAGAATAACATCATCAAAAATTACAACAGAATTTTTCAAACAATCATCGAAAGGTTTTACTTTTGGTGCAAATATAGCTATGTTAAGTCCCTCGTACAACTTCATGAGTTGCTTGTACTTTGGTTGTTCTAAACTTTTAGAATAAAATCTTACAGGTGTCTATTTTCCCAATCTAGCCAATTAGGGGCGAGCAGGAAATTATCTACCAGCAGTGTAGTTTCTCCACAACCAGAGGGGTCTGCACTGAGGCATCTTATATTATCAGGTAAAAACTTCCCATTTTTTTACTAGTTTCCACTAAATCTGGTGAACGCTGTACCACTTTCCATGTTGGTGTCAAAGAATCACCTGGTTTGCTTCTATCCAACATTTTTCTGGCAATCCTAGCCATTTAAAATACAATTTATTATATTTCTTACGTAATATTTTCTCAATTAAATATGTATCTCGATATTTTGTTTTACTGAGTTCCTCTTCATAGAATCTACCTTTCAATATTTTATAATAATCTTTTATGATATACGTATTTCTATTCCCTTGTAAAATTTGAACCACAGTGAATAACTCTGTACTCCAATTTTTGGTGATTCCGTTCTCATACAAATGTTTAAATTTACTGACCCTGACCTGTTCTCCTATTTTGTATTTTGGTTTCTTGGTAGTGTATATATATTTTTGACAATAAACAGTAGAAATCAACCTTGACTCATCAGACTTGGTTACCTCAGCAGGTTTCATTAGAATAGTACTGTGTACTGAATTATTATAATTATGAACTAGCTCGGGTAAAATTTGTACCCATTTATAGTTACACTGTAGCGTAAATTGCATCCACACCCAATTTTTTAATGTTCTGTTGAATCTTTCCATTATACTCGCTTTCAAATCACTGTATGTAGAATAATGTTTAATATTATATTGTTGCATTAACTTGGTAAATGTGGAATTGTAAAATTATTTTCCTCTGTCTGTCTGTAAATATTTTGGTATCCTACCGTCACTAAATATGGACTTTAAAGCCTTGGTAACACAAGTACCTCTCTTAGCTTTATAGGAATAGAGCACCCATATTTACTGAATGTATCAATAACTGTGAGCATATATTTGTAACCATGATTTATCTTATATAATTTTTTTAAAGCTCCTGTGCTCATTTCTATGAGATCACCTTGAAACAAATCGTCTACTCCTTTCGTTGCCACACTCAGTCGTCTGTAGTTACGACGAACTGGTCTGTGTAATTCATTAACTATATCTTGTCTTGACATAGGGCTCTATACGAAAATATGACATAAAATGTATTATTTTCAGGTTATAATTGTTTCACTTCAAATAATAAATGGTCACCAGCTTCCACATGAAAACCAGATAATTGTTCATGCTCGTGTATTTTATACTTCTTTGCAGATTCATCCCAATATGCAATAGGTATCTGAAGTGCTCTATACACACCATATTTTCTCGGTATAGTGAAATTTGACACTTTCACATGTTTGTCTTTTTACATAGCTAAATTTAAAAAAAATAAATAATATTACCATCAAGGGAAAACTCATGACACTGAGTGTAAGGATACAGTTTGTAAAGATTACTTTGCATTAACATAAGTCCAGTGTCCTCATACATTTGCTACAGTCTCAAGTCTAACTATCTCAACGGTGAAAAATTGACGTAATTCAAGATCGTCTAGTCTGCTTAATACCGTTTCTTGATATCCGTTTATGGTGCGTACCACTTCATCGTAGCTAGGTTTGATTTTCTTATCGACATACAAATGTTTAAATCGTTCTTTGAGATCATAATGTTGCAAGGTAAAATCTGATATATAATATTCTTGACTTGTTTCGAGAGTACTGATTTGTAGGTTAATGTTAGAAATAATCTCTTGCAAATTTTCTACAAGTTTCAATTTGGTACTTTGTCTCGCAAGATCGTGTACCTGACTTCTGATTTCTTCAAACAATGCATAAAGTTCGTTGACTATCTGGTTAGTAGTCAAGGCAGCAACGGTATCTTGAATTACAGCAATTTCCGCTTGAATGTTTTTGATGTCCTCTGACTTGAGTAATCGATTTACTGCTCATTTTAGAGATCGTATCTCCTGGGAAGTGGGTAAATTTGCTACAGTATTTTGAAGTGTGGTTAAAGCTTGCGTGACAGTATCTAACTCCGTAGCACCTGCAACATTGCTCAAAGCTTCTTTAAGTTGTTGTATGTCATCTTGTGTAGGTGTAGATTGTTTTTTATATTTGCAATTTGTTATGAATGTCATCTATGAGATGATGAAAATGGGATAGTTCAGATTCAGTATTAAGGTTTTCTAGCTTGGTAATTTGATCCTGAATAATGTTTAAAGATTCGGTTATGCTTGTCAACTTGAATTCCAGAGTTTCCTGTACATTTGTTAATTCATTTCTCATAGTTTTCAAAGTGTCTGTAATATGAGCTATGGACCCTGTATCTTTCCGAAATCTTCATAAGTCTCCAACTGTAATTTGATACTGGCAACATTGGGTGCAATAGCATATAATTTGGATGATGAAGGTAAATTATTGATAAAATCTTACAACGTTTGCAGTTTGGCTTGAACTTCTGTCATGGCCCTGTGTAACTGATCAGTTTGCAATTCAGTTTTAATATTTTCTAGTGTAGGAATTTCGAAAGATAGAAATTTCTCTCGTAATTCGAGAATACTGGTATTAAGCTGTTCGTACTGCTCTTGGGTTTTGATATTCTGAATAACAGAAAGCAGTTCAGTACGAATAGTATTTGCTTGTTTGTTTAATTCTTGTTTTAATTGTTCTGTCGTGGTTGTTTGGAGTTGTCGGAATTTATTAAGTTCTTTTTTTCAACTTGGCTATGGTCTTTACCAAGTTTTTGTACATTATCTATTGTGGTTAAGTTGGTATATTTTTGGAGTAGGGATTTAAGTTTCCCATTAATTTTCACTATACGATTAATTAATTCACTTTGGAGGTTTGTAATCTGACCTTGTATATTTAAATGTTGTGAATTTTATAAAATTAATAAATCTGATATAAGTTTCTTAAGACGCTCGTGTAATCTGGCAATGTCGCTAGAATTATCTGGTATCTCTTGTCGTCTTCTGTTTCCAAATATACCCATTCTTTTATTTATTTATTTTAATTATTATCTTTAATTTGTTTTATTTTTTGCTTTTGGTATTTTTATATATTCATGAGAGAATAAATTATTCTTATTTCGATAAAGAGAGGAATTAACTTATAATACTCCCCAATTATTTCTGCATACAGGAAATCACCTGTTTCCACCTCGTATGTTGTGTTGGGAATCATATTATTGTGTATAATCCTGTACAAATTTGGTTTGGAGAATACTTATTTGAACTTTCCCTCTGACAGGAATTTTATAAGATGTTGGTTATTATTAAACATATGTAATTGTTTACCCGTAAACTCATGCACTTGATATCAGATACTATTTACATGGATAATGACCAGACCTCTTAGTTTACGATGAATATCTCAAATAATATCCATATTTACTGGAGTTCTTATTTCTACAGGTTGAAAATGTTTTTTTTTAAAACCGAACACATTCATGGGCATTATTTCTTTTTGGGTATTTTATTATCGGGTTTGGCCTCAAATTTAAGAGAACGTAAAAACAAAATGAATGCAAAAAACCGCAGTTTTGTATGTTGCTTGGTTCTCGAGATAAAGGCCTTTTAATAATTTTAAAAATTTGGGAACATTTGGAGAAGAAGAATCGATAGTGGAAATATCCAACACTCTCTTCATAGCATGACAGAGAGCGATAATAATCTTGCATGTTTTCTTATTTCCTATGCTCGAAGTTATCTTTTTGATCTTCTTGTAGTCATACATTTCCGAGTTATGTTTTTTGCTCTTTGCACGTCACACAGACAATGCCCTATTTCCTGTGACGAGTATTGATTAGAATGCAAAAGTCATTCTCTCCCAGACTCATTGATGCGCGCTCCTAAGGTCAATTTCCTCGTTAAAGAATATTCACCCCCTTCTAAGTGAGTTGATGTGAGAAGCTTTTGCAATATTGCGCAATGAATACGTATGTTTTCAACTTTTTTCATGATGTCATTGCTAACCAATAGGTAAGCTTTTTAAAACTGGGAAAACGCCTTTTGATTTTTATTGCATTCGTAAAGTATAGAATATTCACCCTGTTAAGCATAGAAACTTGCGCAATATTGATGTCATTGCTAACCAATAGGTAAGTTTTTTTAAACCGGGGAAACCCTCGTTTATTTTTTTATTGCATTCGTAAAGTATTAAGGTAATCACATGTGAGTACTCGGGTTTTTCGTTTTAATATACACTAGTGAACAGACACGCTTGCTATAACTAAAAGATATATGTTAAAATATATATATATGGGCACAGTTCAGAGCCTCAGCGACTTGCTTCTTCAGAGCGAGTTAATCTTACTTCAGAGGTAATTGAATCTCCTTCAGAGCTTTTTGTCAGCATTTCAGCTGAAAGTTAAAGTTTTGGACTTGTAAAATTTTCTCTTTTTTAATAGTAGTTTGTTTGTATGATTGAAATTATTATATTACCAACTTTAACTTGTAATAATTTCAAGATTCTTCAATATTTTTCTTAATATTTCAATGTTTGAAATCCTCTTCAAAGTAGATTTGATATATTACTGTCACTTACATTTGATATTTTTAAAGAAGAAAACATTTTGATGCAATAACACTAATTTGCTATTGCAATTTGCTTATTATTCAATAAATATATATATTTATAAAAATTAACTTCATTACCACACACAATTTTGAATGCCTTACATACCAAATTGCATATATATTTTATATATAGCCTTTTTTCTTTCTAAAAGAAGGCACTCATGTACATTTTCAGACGTAAAAATTAATCAGAATATATTATATATTTGAGAAAGAATTTTATATAAACCACATAGCACTGCAGCACTCATAACTTAAAAAAACAGTATCTACATTTTCAGACGTAAAAAATAATCAGAATATACACACATTTGAGAAATAATTATATACGCAGCACTATACAGTGCTGTACAGCATTGTAAAATAACTCAAAATCCCCATCAATATCTATTTCTTAAAAAAATGTAATGATTGTAAATATATTCTTAAAATACACTGATATAGGCTCAAAAAGTAAATTTTGCCTCCTATGAGTTGAGCTTTGATAAAAAAACACAATTATTTTTTATACTGTAAAAAATGATAAAAATTGGATTTTTTGGATCTTTCCCCCTTGGAAAATTATGTGAAATCAGGGTAAAATAAATAAATAGCAAATAAATGTTCACCGCCTAAGCATTACCTCTACTAAAGGGCATTGTTTTCAATTGAAAAATGAAAAAGAAAGGACCTTCAAGAAATTGGGATGATATTAACTTATTCGGAACAACTCGAACAGCATATTGCGCACACAAGGCTTGTGTCCATGTCGAATTAGTGTCAGCATATTACCAAATTATCCAAGTACTTTTCCACGTGCAAACTTATAGACACTCCTCTTGTCGTTCTCTATTAGTTTCTATGCTTCCATTATGTGACTTCTGTACTTTCCTCTGTGTATTTTCTTCGGTACAGTTATATTTTTCCGTTAGAAGCTTTCGCCTACTGTAACCAGTGAATTTAGACCTGACTTCGAGCGGCATGTTGAGTGGTTATATCGTTCTTCAAAACTGTCTACACGTGATCACACCCGTTACATGAAATGAAATTTACCTTGCTTAAAAGAGATAAGCTCACCAGCGCGTGAATATGTAGAGGAATATTTTAACGTTAAACATTCATTAATTTTTACGTGTAAATAATTCTTTTTTTTAAAAAAAACTGAAGGTTTCTAGAAGTCCACTTAATGCATATATGCAAGTAATGTGAGAAATACTGATTTCTACAAGCGAGACGACAACGCTGTGTCTTACACCCCAATACGACACATGGAAATAAAGTGATTCGTGTGTATGTCCACACTTGAGAGGATCGTGTGTGGATCAATGTGTATGTTTATTTTCACATGCCGTTTTTCAACAGTAGACCAATAGCGACGATCATTGTGAATGATGGTCAGACGGTTGGCCATGGTCAATAACAGCACACAGTATTCTAAAACATGACAACATTGATTACTCGACGACAAATCAAGATCTCAATTTGAAATACAAATTTCTTCCGTAGGATCGTTTATATCTATGTGACCAGTCATAACCTCTCCACAAAAGAGTAGATAGTGAATTCTGCACTATCTTATGTTGATAGTTCAAATTAATATAAATACGAAGAGCATGTTCGAGAAGACAATTCCTCCTCTGGTAGTTATTTTTATCCACTTGCAAGTAAACTATTCACAAAAGCGCACACATACATAGGTACGTTGTTTCTGTCGGACATTATTCTCTGTAAGTAAAATGTATGGTCTTGTGTCGATGCAAATTGTTTTGGAGATACACGTCGACATGTTATGTATTCAATCGAAAGTTACGTCCTATTTAAAATGACCGGTTGTCGGCACTGTGGACTAAATGTGGGTACCGCACATTTATACCAAAATATCTGTGTCTGTTGGACTGGGCTGAGTTTGGCTAATTTGTAAGATGCACGCAAAAGGAAAATGATATAACTTACTGCGCGTCGCATTGTAGTACGAACCCTGGCTTCTAGAATGGGGTTCATTAATGTTGTGTTGCATTGGGTTGATTCGTCTCGTATGTTTGGTGGAATAACACTCACTGATATGAGACGGTGATATATTGACTAAAAACAAAATATTACATGCTTATAGTAATTTGTTGTAATGCAAAGTGGTCGACGTAATGAAGCACTACATATGTTCGGCCATAATGTCTCCCGCGCAATGATCGAGAGTCGCTCTCCTGGGTTCGAGAGTGTCAAACATAATAATTGTGATCTGACATTTTTCTCCTCTAGGTCAAACAAGGTTTGACCAATTAATTCACTTATCTCCGTCCTTATTGCACAGAAGGAGTGGAAGTAGTATGTTAATCGATCTCTTGAAGATCCCTGAAGCCGAATGCACTGTTACTACTAACAACAAGCCGTATCTTCCTGGTTGAATGCTGGTGGCTCTTTTCAATTTCCACGATAAGGGAGGCCAATTGTCGTCTTGGATGACAACTATCAAACCTGGTTTCAAGTTTTCTTGTACTCTGGTCCAACTGAAACATTGCTGAAGACCGTCTAAATACTTCCTTGGACCATCGCTGCCAATTTGAAGAAAACCTTGTAGTCTCTGCTATCTGAACAGTCGATTTCCTGGGAGGCCAGTGAGGTCTGCCTCAAGAAAGGAAGTAAGGGCTGAACCAATGAGAAAATGTCCAGGATTGTGAGCACTTACATCTTCTGGATTGTCGGATAAAGCAGTTAAAAGTCTTGAATTTAGCAGACTTTAATTTGAGTGAGTAAAGTTGCAAATTCCTCAAAATTCAGTCCGGAAATTCCTACTACCCTTACTAATTGGTACTTCATGGAGCGTATTCTACTCTCCCATATTCCTCCGAAATGTGGTGAGTTAGGTGGAATGAAGTGTTCAGCACTCACGTACTCATGAATATTTCGTGTGAATTCCTGTCACTAAATTAAGTAGCTCTTTCAGTTCGTTCATTGCTCCTATGAAATTCTTGCCATTGTCAATCTACTGATTGGCACATTTACCTCTACGCGATGTAAATCTTTGCAGAGCTGCGAAAAATGCGTATGTGGTGTGATTGGAGACGAGCTCTTCACGTATGGCCTTGGTGACTAGACAAAAGAAAAGGGACACGTGTGATTTGCGACGAACCTTATTTAGCTGCGTGATGAATGAGAATTCAAAAAAAAATTTCCGCAATAATCTACACGAGAGTTGAGAAATGGTCTAAACAGTGTGACTTCAGGTGACAGAAGTTGACCCATGCGTTGCTTGCCCATGTTTGCCTTCAACTTGAAACACACGAGGTAATTGTGAATTACTTGCTTCATTGTACACCTTGCTCGTACAATCCAGTACTGTTGACGCTGTGATGACCACAAATACTTTTGTCCTGCCTGGAGCTGTCTCAAATGTTCCGTTTCTATTATGAGATGTGTCAGGTATCCTTTTGAAGATAGAAAAAAAATGATTATAACTGATATACCAATTACCATTTACCATTACCATCGGTCTTTCTACGCACTTCCCCCAAGATTTCATTTTCCTGCTCCGTGAGAAAAGGACAGCCCTCTCAACAAACCAACATTATATCCCATATATCACCGTACCTACTTCAAGAGAAAGAAGCCAGTGTGTTCCCGCAATAAACTCTGATATCCATCCGGTCCACATTCGGCTCACGTCACCATCAATTCAAGTTCAGCTTGATGGTTGAAATTTAGAGATGCAGCTAATCACGGAACTTCAGGCATTTTAAAATTTTTATACCTTCAACTAGACTCTCGCCCTTCTTCCTGAACAAGGATCCCCTGTTCTCGAGGAAGTAAGAAGTTACCCAGGCCCAGAATCAAAACAATCGTCCTACACATAACAGGCGCTAGCAGACGGACATAATTTCTGAATGCGCGCCGACCAGTCTGGCTCAGTGACAGTTAAGTGACAAGGGTAAATAGTACGGAAACTTTAACCCCGATCTTGCTCGAAATTATACCTCAACACCATGAAAGACAATGAGAAAACGCATCAGTTAACGAAGTGTCAAAAAGAAAGTGCTCCACGTAAAGTTATTAGACACTTAAATTTAATTAGGGCCAGTTACTTCTTCGCCCTCCAAATTAACTTATGAACAACGTCCGTGCAAAGCTATCATCCCTTCTCTTACCCCTATGAGTGTAAGCATGACCACGTGTGGGAGGAGTTAATAGTTCGACGATAAATAGAGAAAGTTGACAATTCCTCCCGGAGCAAGGAACTCGGGAAATGAAGAACGAAGAAAGAACTTCAAAGAACACTCTCGCACCAGCAACTTTACGTATCGGAGAGGAAAATATTTCCTCCTCCTTTGACAAAGTTTAGACTCAGCTTTGAACCAAGTTTTCAATCAGACTTTTTAACTTTTTAACTTATTCAGAAATGGTGCGTTCGTAAAGACAAGTGTTTGTATGCAACACTGGCCATCAGCGGCATCCGCTGCTAACATTTTTTGACCCACTGCTTCAAGGGTAAATGATCGTATTTTGTCTGCAAGGTGTGTGGAGATGGGTGGCGAGGTGTTGTAAGTATATCAACTACAGTCTATTAAATAATATGTCATAATATGTTTCAGTGTTCTGATTTCTGATTTCTTCTTGCAATGATAAATTTTGCATGAACTTGGCTCGTGAAAGAAGACCAACGTGAAATGAACGTATGCGTCCTACTCCGTTGGCCGAGCTCTGGACCGTCGACAAGATGTATCTCCTCGTGTCCTAATTATTTTGGTACATTTATTTCTATTTATTTGTATTCAATCACAACATAAGTGAACATCCATGCATAACGTTAACCAGATTACAACTTAAACACCCCCTTCCTATTATAAATGACTTTTCCCGAACAGGGACTCATTTACAAGCCAATTTTAATGTACCGTTTCTAAAGTTCTAAACATTGTAAATTTGCCCTACATTTTATAAATTTCATAAAGAAATCAGGATACAAAAGTAGTTGCATGCCTCGCGAGTGAATTAACCCCGAGTAGCTTAAGTTAATAAAGTGATAACAAACGAAGTAGCAATAATTTTTTAAAAAAATTGAAATTCACATATGCTAAAAAGTTAAAGTAAATATTGTAAGGGGAACTATGAAACTAAAAGCTAAGTTTTGGGGTAAGATAACTGAATCGCTACCATGAAATTGAAGTTCAGAAGGTAAAGACGGCAAACATTCATTAATTGTATATTTTGTTTTGTTTTTTGTAAATGCCAATGGGCAGAGATATTAATTCATGTCATAACTAAATAAAGTGAAGTAGTAACAGTAATCATGGGGATGACTTTGGAAATGTAAACAAATCCGTGCTAGAAGCAATATGGCAATTATGCAGAAAAATGGATTGAATTAATGACAAACTATGTCAAAAAATGGATGAGAATTATGAAAAGTTAGACTCCTTAATTAAGGGAAATAGAGAATTGATAAACAAAGTAAATAAGTGTAGAGAGGAAATGAATGCTAAATTTGATGCATCCCCAGATTGTCATGATGAAGAGCTAGATTTGTAAAAGTAGATAATGTTGAACTGATTGATTGTGAGATACAGTCAGTAGAGGTTAGGCCTAATGGTGAGAATGTTATTGTTATGGAGGTTAAGGAAATTTAGAAGCATAAGTTTGCTAATACCAAGAGAGTAACTTTTGAGCTAGAAATAAAGGGGATATGACCCGCTTTAAGAAGATTGTTGCTGATGAATTAAGGCTAATTGAGTATAGTGAAATGTAATGGGTGTGTCGTAATGAGAAGGTTTGGAGCAGGCTGCATAGCTTTGAAAGTTTGAGAATTTATGAGAGAAGGGAAATAAAAGGGACAGTTGAGAGTACTGGAAAGTATCGAGTATCTTCGTTAATAAAAGCTCGAGGTAGCAAACATATAAATTATGTAATGGAACCCCTCTTTGATTTACCTGCCAGCGAGGAGCTGAGCATGGGCAGTAAATGTCGGAAGCTAGCGTTAACCTAACCAGCAATGAAAGTATGAAGCCATTCATGAATCTTAACTGTAACCAAGACACTAAAGCATATATTTTTAGGATTCTAGTAGACGAAGCTAATGTAGCATTGAGCAACACCTGTACGGCTCTTCATTATGTCCGAGGTAAAGGACGGCACGACTTTTTCGCCCTGTCTCGTAATCATATTGGCCAAGCAGCATCAAACATTAATAAGATAGTACAAGTATGGAAGGGTAACAGAAAAAAGAAGAGGGGTAAAGTACGCAAATGTACCAGAAGGTAAGAGGCGAGAACTTTATGATGACTATGCAATGTACGCACATATAACACACATATGCATGTGGATAATAAGAAATTTCTTCGAGGATTAATTTTTGAGAACTTTGTAGCTACGAAACAGCAGAAACACCCCATACTTCTTACCAACATACAGTTTTTGAGTTGTTTGCAAAATGAAAACTCAATGAAATCAGAGATTAGCTATATATATTTTTTTTTTTTTGCAAGATGGCATAGCAGCCACTATGATTATCAGTTTTGAATGAATTGCAACTTTGCATACCAGATATATCAGTACCAGTAGTATTTTCAGACTACCATGATACATTAATACATTTATAGAGAAGGAGAAAGAAAGATAAATATTTTCAAAACTGTATTTTGGAGAAATATGAAGATAGATGTCTGATCATATGTTGCAAATAGCATTACGTAATCCCAAACCTAATAAAGGAAGTCCTCATATAGTACTGGAGGCTGGGAGACTCTTTAACACTTGATTCTCAGGACGGTGTATAGAATCTTGTTCTTTTTTCTTCTTCAATCTAGAAATTGGTTCTTAAAAACAATATTTGGCTTATCTTTCACTTTCCAAATTTGAAAGCGTTACACTGTTAAATAAAGCATTTAAAATGAATTTTCCGCATAAAAGCTACAATTTTTATAACACTTTTATACATTTAAAACTTAATAATAACAGTTAAACTATGAATTACTTAAATATAAAGAGTTAAACTTGTATTGCTTCATTAAATTGAACTATTGTGACTTAAAATCCAAATTTTGCCTGAATAAGTACTTTTGAGGAGACATGAATTTTATATCAACCGTAAAATGCTAATATTACTAAATATGAACGAGAACGTGCATATTTTTATTTCTAAATATCCAGTTTTTATACGAAGGTGTCGTTATCGGAAGCTCGTAAACCGAAAAACCTGGAATTTGTGTAAAAATTTTACTTTTATTTCATGATATCTGTTTCAAACTTGTTTAATTATTAAATATAAGTATTCAGTGTGTTTTTCAAACAACTACCAGTTAAAATTAGTAAAAATCAGTGTTGCCAGCTAATATTTTAGAAACTTTTCGACGTTCCGAGGATTTTTTTTTTTAAATCACCTTCCTTCGATGTACTGATTGGACCAGCATTCCTAAGACTTGTGTAATCATACAGTATAATACTTACTAAGTAACAATTCATTATAAATGGTTTTGCAACCATCAACTTAATTTTTTTTCTCAGAATGCATACTTACCTGTACATGCTGAATGCGACAGATGGCCTGATCATAGATATTAATGTCTAATAAAAGGGGAGACCATCCTCTTCGTTTTATATATCTTCCTAGGGTTAATTTCGTGCTATAGAGAACCTCAAAATATAAAAATTTCTATTCTCAAAGAAGACTAGAACCCAAAATTTATTTTTGCCACCATTTGGGAATATTTTTGATATACCCCGGGTAACTTGAGAGATATTTTTGATGTGGAAGTTAAGGAGCTAGAAAGAGGAAGACTGGAGCACACCGCGTGTACCTGAGATAAATATGATTTTAAATATGGAATTGACTTAATCATTGCGGAATTCGACAGTTTTCATGCGAAGAGCATATTTTACCTTACACTTTGCCTTCTTTATGTTTTAGGGGATTTTTTTTATCAACATATTATCTTGCTGTCGGATTCAAGGGAGGACTCTTTTATATATACATGCTTGTTGGGTTTGGACGTATTCGGTTCCTAGGTTCTATCAGCCACGTGATAGTTCGACATTGGCTGCTAGAGGTTAGAGGCTAACTACGTAGTCCTCATAAAATAGCCCTGTGGGGCAAAAACATTGCAACAATTACTTAAGAATAACTATGATTAAAAATACACTCGACCAAAAGCAAAATTCATACACATACTTACACTTGTAGTATAGATGTGTTTTGATCTTTTTGATCATTTATGTTCATAATTTATGGTGTAACAAACAGAAGGAGGTATTAGGTCTTCTGTTTTGTCTGTATTCATTTCATATATTTGTTCATTTTAAATTCTTTATTACATTTACAATGATATCCACTTGTAGAGGCTTTTAAACCAATATTATTTTGGTATGTTTGAGATTTATATTTTGTTTATCATTTTGTAAAACTAATTTTTGTAAATTTCTGTCAACAAGTACACCAATATATCTATGCACATGTGACTCTGTATGTCATATATATATATATATATATATATATATATATATATATATATATATATATATAATCTTAGTGATAAGTAAATGGTTAATTTGTTTATTAAGGGTTGATAGCACAGTCATAGTGCCATGTAATCTATTTATTTTCTTTAAGAGAAATAGTTTTGTTTGATTTTTCATTTGTTTGTCAATATTTACAGGAAAATATTAATATCAATTGATTATTGTTTGATCTATTTCTATGTTTTACCTAAAAGTGTATTTTGATTTATTATAGTTAATATTAGATAGTCTAGGCAGACCAACCCGACCAAGGGCATGGAAGGCCAGTGATGGATGATGAAGAAAATAAGTTGGATCTGTATAGTAAAAAGAATAATTATTTTTGATAATAAAAATAGTTTCATGCACCATTTAACATTAATAAGGAGAGAATCGAGGTTAGATCTCCATAATAATCATTCACTGTTTGCTTTTTATGTAGATAATGAGAATATTTAAATTTCGCATCTTAAGTGGCTCAAGTTGCATATTTTTACTTAGTGTAAGGTATAAGACACAAAATAAATACATCTACCACATACACTTGCCAACAACACATAACAAGGATTTTTATTGTTGTAATTAGGTTGTTCATAAGTTAGAGAAACCTATTTTTGATTTGCCCAAAGAGGCCTATGCTTTACATAACATAAAGAATGTGCCGGTAATGCACGCATAATTCATACCGAAGAGCTGAAGATTTGACCACAGTGGCAATTTTTGTTTTAAATATGCACATGTAAGGGCTGCTTACCCGTTCATTAAATATTGTTTAACCTGTCAAGTGTATTTGTGAAATTGATATGCGCTAGTAAAACCGTGAGCCCAGTAATTGAATTTAAAGAAAGCTAAAGAACTATGAGATGTAGTCGGAGAGAAGGGTGCATGAAAAATATAAAATAAAAGGAATTTTCTTATTTTAATATACATATCGGTAACTTTTTCATTTTTTTAAATTTCAAAACTAGGCAACAAATTTTAATATATCTTATTAAATCATGTACTAATTTTCATGCGTATACTATTTATGTAGAAGTTACAATTTTGAAATTTTCCTTGCTAATAGCAACAATGTAAAAATATGGAGTAAATGTGTAAACTTTCAAGAGACGTAGTGGTCAAGTGCATTAAGACAATGAACTTAAAGTGGTCAAGAGACTTGAAGTTGTGACATGTGAAGAAAGTGCATGAAGATAAATTAATACTTTCAAATAAGCATATTGTAATGCCTATGAACTTTCACAGAATTGGACATCAATAAGGTACTACAGCCAATAAGAGGGCAGAAGCAGATGCACCAAGGAGATCCCGGACACATTTCTCCAGCCGATACGAGAGCTCCAGCCAGGCAGACCAGATGGTAGAAGAAGAGGCCAGGATGGGCTACTAGTCCACGATGACTCTGCAATGCAGGCGGTACGCCATTAATACCAACCGTATTCCTGAGCCACTCGACACCGCAGAGTTAGCAGTTGGAAGTGGGAAGATGATGCCATGGACACCAAATGAAGCAGTGGGGGCACCACTCACTTGCCCAGAGCCAATCAAGGCAGGAGAAGAAGCAGCTGCAGACAACAACAGCAATGGGGGAAAGAAAGAAACAGGCAGACTTGCCAATAAGAGGCAGATGTGAGCCGAACACTTAAGTCTACGGGTGCTAGGGTTACATTCTAACATAAGCCAACATCATGAGGCAAAAAACGCCAGAAGTCCTGTATGGAGAATCGCAACAGAAAGCTGAAAAATTTGCTTCAGTACATTTCAGCAAATTTTATTCGGTAGCAGTGGGATGTATAACTGATGTACCAATTACCATTTACCATTACCATCGGTCTTTCTACGCACTTCCCCCAAGATTTCATTTTCCTGCTCCGTGAGAAAAGGACAGCCGTCTCAACAAACCAGCATTATTTCCCATGAAGCCCTGCAATATCACCGCACCTACTTCCAGAGAAAGAAGCCAGTGTGTTCCCGCAATAAACTCTGATATCCATCCTGTCCACATTCGGCTCACGTCACCAAAAATTCAAGTTCAGCTTTATGGTTGCAATTTAGAGATGCAGCTAATCACGGAACTTCAGGCATTTTAAAATTTGTATACCTTCAACGAGACTCTCGCCTTCGTCCTGAACAAGGATCCCTTTTTCTCGAGGAAGTAAGAAGTTACCCAGGCCCAGAATCAAAACAATCGTCCTACACATAACAGGCCCTAGCAGACGGACATAATTTCTGCAAGCACGCCGACCAGTCTGGCTCAGTGACAGTTAAGTGACAAGGGTAAATAGTACGGAAACTTTAACCCCGACATTGCTAGAAAATATATCTCTACACCGTGAAAGTTAAGACAGCGAGAAAACGCTTCAGTTAACCAAGTGTCAAAAAGAAAGTGCTCCACGTAAAGTTATTAGAGACTTAAATTTAATTAGGGCCAGATACTTCTTTGCCCTCCAAATTAACTTATGAACAACGTCCGGGCAAGGCCATGATCCCTTCTCTTACCCCCATCAGTGTAAACATGACCACGTGTGGGAGGAGTTAAAAGTTTTGACGACAAATAGAGAAAGTTGACAATTCCTCCCGGAGCAAGGAACTCGGGAAATGAAGAATGAAGAAAGAACTTCAAGAACACTCTCGCACCAAAAACATTACGTATCGGAGAGGAAAATATTTCCTCCTCCCTTGACAAAGTTTAGACTCAGCTTTGAACCAAGTTTTCAATCAGACTTTTTAACTTTTTAACTTATTCAGATTTGGTGCGTTCGTAAAGTCTAGTGTTTGTATGCAACACTGGCCATCAGCGGCCTCCGCTGCAAACTTTTTTTGCCCCACTGCATCAAGGGTAAGTGATCGTATTTTGACTGCAAGGTGTGGAGATGGGTGACGAGGTGTTGTAAGTATATCAACTACAGTCTATTAAATACTATGTCATAACATGTTTCAGTGTTCTGATTTCTGATTTCTTCTTGCAATGATAATTTTTGCATGAACTTGGCTCGTGAAAGAAGACCAACGTAATATGAACGTATGCGTCCTACTCCGTTGGCCGAGCTCTGGACCGTCGACAAGATGTATCTCCTCGTGTCCTAATTATTTTGGTACATTTATTTCTATTTATTTTTATTCAATCACAACATAATTGAACATTAATGCCTAACGTTAAACAGATTCGAACTTAAACACTTCGCTTCCTATTATATGATGTTTAGTATCATAAGTCAAATTGCTAGTCTTGTGTCTTCCTCCAACACGAATAAGTTTGTTACTGTCCAAAAATGGATGTAGGCTCGCCAATATGCTGTTGGCTGCAATTTATTGGTTCATTTGAAGATCTCGAATTTGAGACTGGTAACTTCATAGCTTAACACATCTTGATACATGTATGCAATGTTGATTGCATTTCTTTTGTAAAACTTCCCTTTACTTTGTTGTAGACCTTTCTTGCAGTTATGTTTTATTCGCTGGCAGAGAGCTATCACTCCAGTTAATTTTAAGAGTTTTGGAGAACAGGTCGAGTGTTTGCTCAAGTGAATTCTGGTAAATTTAATACTGCTGTTATGCTTATTCCCTCCGGAATTTCTACTTTTTTTGGATGCTGCGTAAGTGGCAAATGTTAATCTATATCTGTTAATCAATGTGGCCCATGACACCATAAATGTTTTTGTTGTATTGAAGTGGGATCAATACCTCTTGAAGTTATATCTGCTGGGTTACCTGCTGAATGAACATGTTTCCAATCGCTGCCTTGAGTAATGCCTTGAATCTCTGCTTCCCGGTTGGCTACAAAGTTTTTCCATTTGTTGGATGGCTTTGCTAACCAAGCCAATACAATTTGTGAGTCTGACCAGAGATGTATCTCGTCTAATTTCATACTTAAGACTGGCAGTACCTTGTAAACTAATCTTGTTAGGAGTAATGCTGCACATAATTCAAGACGAGGTAATGTTACGTCTTTCAGGACAAAGTAAGCTTACTGCTGTTTCACCGTATGAATGAATGCCGTATGTATGAAAGCACATACAAACATGCGCCGTAAGCGTATGAGGATGCGTCTGGGAATCCATGTATCTGGATATTACTAGCTGTTCCTTGAATGAGAACAACTTTCTTGAATTCAGTATATTTAGGTACAGGGATTTGTCTGCGCAACTTTTGCCATTTCTGATTTAGGTCTTGTTGAAGCTCTTCATCCCATTGAAGATTGCTCATCCACATTTGTTCATGAAATGATTTGAATGTATTTGTAATATGATTAATAAAACCTAAAGGGTCAAATATTGACGAAGCGACTGATGTTACCTGTTGTTTGGTAATTGATGTGTCGATGCTATTTGCTTCTTCAGAAGATGTGTTGATGATCAGTAATTTACATTGAGTAGAATTCTAAGATAAGCCTAAAGTCTTCATTTTGAATCTTAAAATTCCACAGGAAGCTTCACTTCATGCATGACTGGTGGAACTGCTTCTAGCACTGGTGTGTTGTTTGAACACCATTTACGCAAGGTAAATCCTCCTTGCTGCATAACGTCAATTAATTGATGAGTAAACTTGGTAAACGTTGTAAGTGCTAAAAGCAAAAGTGTTGGAAAATCACATAGTTCCGCACATCAGCCCGTAAGAATGTGAACACCAGTGATCTCTTTACACGCCATTTGAACTACTTAGAGAGCTACCAGCCACATTTCACGTTTACCACATTATAAAGCATGGCACATTTCACAGTTTAACGCAGAAAAAGGTGTTTGAATTATTGTGATACTTACAGCGTTTACCAAATTTAGTCTTGAATTCTGCTTGAATTTGTAATGCTTCGGCGATGTATTGTGCACCGCTCACTACGTCAGCATCTAGTATGTCTTCCTTCAAGATACTACTGATGCGAGGATGTTTGCTGATTTCGCAGTCTGCCAGTTGATGTAAGCATCTAGTAGCAAAGAATGATGCCGAATAGTAAAATACTCAGTGATCATGGAATAGCGATAATTGAACTACAAGAACACTTCTGTTCACACAAAGTGGCACACTCGATTGAGTTGAAGTCCAGCTTCGTAGGCGATCGAAGTTTGGCAGTAAAACCGAAGTTGGTGTTCGGAAACCAGCTCACCTGACAGTGTTGCTTACTATCAATCGTTTAACCAATGAAGGGAATTTTGTGTCTCTCAGCCTCAAAGAAAATGGCTAAGGGAAAGATTTCAGCGTAAATATTATTTAACTGAACTGTCCACGTTTACAATAAAGGTAATATAAATGTGAAATATTCCTGAAATTTATTTTAAAAAGAAACGCGTTTTACACGTTAGTAACGATGTGATTATCACAAAGCGTTAGAATGAGAGGACCTCGGGTCCAAATGGGTGTTCTTTACGAGTCTCTCCTTATCGTCGCGAGTAGCCTAAAATAAAAGTAATGCAACACAAAATAAGGAAAGAACAAAACGCAATTAGAATAAGAGAGGTGGAAAAAGTGCTATTCTAATTCCTAAAAATGATGCAAAATATAACGTATTTTTCAATTCGTAAAAAGTGTTTTCTCAGCCTGGGAGAAAGCTTCAAGAATATACCAACTCCATTCCATCCACTTTAGCAAACAGATTCTCAAAGTCGGCAGTGAATATTCAATTGGGAAAAAATATGGAAATCCAAAAGCAAGAAGAGTTAATGTTACAGCCAGGGAGCTGCATGTGAGGAGGTACTCCCCATCAGTCATCCAGACTATTAACCATACACAATGATTTTCCTCTGATTTAACAGTACATTTTGAAAAATAAAAATTGTCGGACTTTCCTTTTTCAACACGTGCACATTGGTATCATAACATAAAACGCAGTAAAAAAGTAGAATAGTGAAGCTCTTAAAATCAGTACCTTCTGAATGATGTCCCTGTAGATTCCAGAAAAATATCCTTCCTTTACGAAGTTTAAAATTTAATATATATATATATATATGTGTATATATATATAATTCCCACAACCAATGTGAATACCATACATTTAAAAATTCCATTTAATGAGACAACCGGGTGTTTATGACGACAGTATATGGCTGCTTATCATTTTCCTCAATTCGACCATGTTGTCACAATTGTAGCAGAGTGTCTGGATTGTTTTAGTCCACGTTTCCTCCGCTTGGAGCGCGCCAGTCGGTCAGCGTATATGATGATTTAATTACTTTTTACACTTTGTTCATAGTCTGGTTAATGTGGCAACGCAAAAATATGTTGGTACAGTCATGTTCAAAAAATCTGTCGCATGGATTTTTTCTAAGTCCAATGTCTTACGAAATTATGTTGGTAGCTCTGAAACAAGGAAGTGTTGTGAAATATACGTTCCTCCAATCAGAGTGAAGTTCGATTCGGAGGAGCAGGAGGCGTGACTCACGGTCTTGTCCACAGGAAGTTCAACCAATGCAGCATTTCCAAATATGAGATAACGTCCCTATTGGTTAAATATTGTTTCAATAATGCGAATCAGCCGAAAGATTGCGCAAAAGTTTACTTTGTAGTTTTAATTGCCTTTAATCGTTTCAAATTAGTATTAAATTGTCCCAATTATAGTTCACGAGCTTAATATAATGTATTCATGTATGTGTTTGACAATCATATATCACTCATTAGAACAATTTTCACATTGTTTTCACTACGTGAGATGACATTTCATTTACATGTACGATAAAATGGTGGTTTGGGTGTAATAACAGTTTTCATTAATTAATTTAGAGATGCATTTTTATTTGTTGAGTTAATGATTAGGTGAATTCGTTATTTCTCGCGAAAAGAGGGAACCACAGCTGAAAGAAAATACACGACTTGTATTATTGAGGTCAAGAGTTCGTTTTAACATCACTCTTTGCACACATAGGCTAATCACGAATCGGGATACATTTAAATTGGAATCTGAAACATTATGCGACCTGACTGGAACTCGGAAAAGGACACACTGATTACAAGACGTTGATACATTACCACTTGGTCTGGCGAACGCCAATAATAATGAGGGGTTGTGAGAGTGGGAGATGGGTGACGGAAAGTAGTAAATTAATTAGTATTTTTGTGGGGTATTTAATGTTATATTTATATACATACAAACCTAAGAAAATATTTATTTTGATACATGTGTGTGGGGGTGGGGAAGGGGGAAAAGAGAGTGACAGAAAGATATTGGGAGAGATGGGACGAAGAGGTGATTGTGGAAAATGTTTTATTTGACGTTCAGTAATAAAAACAATCAAATCAATGATGATTATCTTATAAATACGATATTTAATGTAAATTTGTTTTAAAAATGGGAGCGGGGAGCTGTTTTTTTACGTTCAGTGCAGGATAACAAGTGGAGACACATAGTGGTTCGTATCTCACTTTAAACTGTAGGTCCAGGCTCCATTAGCCTATCTGTGTATAACGTGGATTTAGAATTCAGTAGAAAATAACGTCGATCTAGTATTTTGGATTTTAGATGCGTTGAGACCACTAAAATGTCCAATTCTTTTAATAAGAAACCTGTCCTCATATTACCATTTTGAAAGAGAGAGGGTTAATTGTATAATCTTTCGTTGTTATTTTCAAAGAAGAATAATTCAAATAGTAACAATGGGAACGAATAAAGCTTACGAAAAGTTTTTGCCACCGTGGGGATTTGAACCTACGACCATTAGAGTGATAACCCAGTGCGATAACCACTACCCCACGAGTTCGTTCCTTCTTACGGCATGATTATGAGTTAAGACCAATTCGTTCAAAATGCTTTAGAAATATATTCCCCACCCGCCTCTTGATAAACAACACACCCAAACGCTCCTTTGTAGCAAATGAAATAAAGGTGTCACAAAACATTTAAGCAAAATCTACTATAGTTACGACGCAATCGTTTCACATGGAGAGGCTACAGCTTCGAAAATTGAGGTTGTGACGTGGCTTCTTGTAGTGGTAGGGTAGATATTCGTATGGCAAGGTTCCAGCGTGCACTAGCCAGTAATTTCCGAGAAAAAAACTTCAATTTTTTTTATGATGGTAAAGTGGTTCGGTGATAGGCTATCAGTATTACACGCCAAAGATTATAGGTTTGACTTCTGTTCGATTACCCCTATTATTATTATATATAGCAACTAAGTATTGTATTTAATTAATAATTTAAAGAAATAAAAATGTTATATAATTTTTTAAAAAAATAACACTCCTTTCTAATGATTTTTCAATGTTATTTTTGAAAATAATTTTTCAGAATATTTTTTTGAATTTCTCATCATTTTACTAGGATTTGCATAAAAATTATCCATGTGTCATATTCGACGAAATGTCATGTACAGCGAAAGTTATACATTTTTATTTTAGGGAAAATTATCAAGAAACAAAACAAATAAATACTATTGACATCCTTTTGTGAATAGTATTTATTTTACATTATTTTTTGCTCACCATGCATAGTTGTATTCTTGTAAAAAGCATGAAAAACAATATATTCTCTACATATCGCAAAGCAAATAATATACGAATTTTCGTAATAAGTAAAATGCAATAAATAATTTTTCGGTTTAATAAGTAATAAAAATCGCAGAGTTAACCGAACGGTGAATCGAACACAGAATTTTACAACCCATAAAATGCCTTGTAGCCTCTGCAATGAAGTGATGTAGATTCAAGTAATAAAATTTCATGCAAAATCGCACGTTATATGATTGTTCAAATATATTAACCTTTTGAGTCCCAAGGCCATTTTCACAAGTAAGCCTCTCGGTCCCGCGCCGATTTTGAGCAAAATGCAGAGTTTCAATTAAATGAGTGTAGATCGGAGACTAATTGCCCTAGAGAGATGAGTGATATACCGTTGTACGCGGAATGAACCAGAGATTCAGACTATATGAAATTTATGCAAATTTGGCGTATATATGGAGGGGGAAAGGGGGGAAAGTAGGTGGAACCCAACGTTCTGGGCCTGCCTTTTGACCTACTTTCTCGCCTTAATGGATTTCTCTCGTAAGGCACGAGCAGTGTTGCCAACTCCTCACTCGAAAAATCACCAAGGTTTTTGTTTTATGCACTAACCTAACCTACAATGAGAGAAAAATGGACAGAAGAAAAGCTCTGGCATCACTTTTTAAGCTATTTTTTATGCTAAACTCGTTTTTTGACCTACATTTGAAATGACTTACGACATTTTCCTATAAGGCTGCCTCCCTCTTATTGTAAGGCCCCCCCCCTCAGTGTAATCTACTACGACCTGCTAATAGGCTTTTGCTCTCAGCGTAATCCGTTTTACGGGCTAAACTAACCTACAATAAAAGAAAATTAGACAGAAGAAGAAAAGCTCTGGCATCAGTTTTTTAAGCTATTTTTTACCTCCTGCAAATCTTGCTTTTATGCTAACTCGTTTTTTGACCTATATTTGAAAATGACTTACGACATTTTCCTATAAGGCTACCTCCCTCTTATTGTAAGCCCCCCCCTCGGTGTAATCTACTACAACCTGCTAATAGGCTTTTGCTCTCAGCGTAATCCGTTTTTTACGGGGGCTAAACTAACCTACAATAAAAGAAAATTAGACAGAAGAAAAGCTCTGGCATCAGTTTTTTAAGCTATTTTTTTACCTTCTGCAAATCTTGCTTTTATGCTACCTCGCTTTTTGATTTTTATTTGAAATGACTTACGACATTAAACAAAAATATGTTCACTCGAATATGGAGTAGGTTACGAGAATAAGCAGGAAATTGCATTGTGTTGGTTTCGAAATACCGTCCTCTTATCTCTAATGAAATTCTAAAGCTTTTTATTACATTGAAATACCTGTAATGCGAAAGGGGATTTCGCGTGCTATGAACATTGACGCAATAACGCAAATTCAACAATACGTAGGCCTTGGGATGACGGAAGTATATATAGTAATGTCAGTTAGCAGCATAGATACCAGTGATGCAAGTCCTCTTATCTCTAATGAAATTCTAAAGCTTTTTATTACATTGAAATACCTGTAATGCGAAAGGGAGGATTTCGCGTGCTATCAACATTGACGCAATAACACAAAAATTCAACAATACGTAGGCCTTGGGATGACGGAAGTATATATAGTGACGTCAGTTAGCAGCATAGATACCAGTAATACAATGCGATGTATTATTCAAAATGATGTGGCTGAAATGTAGGGGAAGAATCTTCTAGAGCGGATTGTCTCGGATTTCTATTGGTCCACGTTGCGTTGGCTAACATTTCACTTTTGACCTTATTAGAAAACCGTATAAATCTTAAAGCACTGGTGTAGAAAGTTCTGTTTTTATTTTAAACGATAGTGAAGAGCATTTCTGCAGTATTTTCCAAAGGTAAGTAACTTTGTTTCTTAGCTTGCATGAGTTGGCTTTGATTTATAAGTGTGGCTTTGCTTTTGTGAGTTGATTTTTGAAACTGGATCTACAGTTTCATGAACCACTTGTACCTCCACCGGGTATCGAACTCTTGATTACAAGACACCGACGTTATCGCTGCGCCATCGCAGAGGCTAGTGGAAGTACTGATTGATTTGATGTTTTAAGTCTACTTTATGCACAGTAAGACGAATCGGGGGTGGACCTACAGTTTCAAGAACTACTTGTGGGGGTATCGAAGCCTTGATTACAAGGCAACGACGCTACCGCTGCGCCATCGCAAAGTCTAGTGAAAGTACATAGTTATTCGAATCTTATTTATTTAAAATATTTAGTTTTTATGCACGCTTATTGATATTAAACCTCAAATTAAATAAAATCTGACAACTATATCCAATTATACTTATGGCTACAGAACGAGCATTCGCAAAAAGTGGCTTGAGATTTTTTTTACCACGTAAACAAAATGGCCGACATGCCAAATATGAACAGGCTATATAGATTTGAGAGAGAGATGGATAGGAAAAAAAAATAATTAAAATTTAATTTCATGATTGCAACACACGGAACTTAATGATTGATTTATTGATTTAGTTTATTTTACTTTGCGTTTTGTATGTTTTGGCTAATTTGCGAAGATTAGGGATGAGTGATGAAATGGAAGAATAGACATTCACAAACAACCAAACCCCGACTGGGATTTGAAGCCCGGGCTCTTGGCGTCGCAGTGCGATGTGCTAACCAATCGGCCACAGGGTCGGGCAAACACGGACATACATAAAAATTAAATGTTTGGTGCTGATCACATCACACATTACCAACTATGTATTGGACTTCCCATATGCACAGATATGAATTTATTTTTTGCTTGTTGTAGTGCAAATATGTTGTCTGGGGCCTCCTCCATGGCGCAGTGGTAGGTAGGTTTGTATTCAAGGCTTCGATACTCGCTGGAGGTACAAGTGGTTCGGATAACACTTTAAAACTCTGTAGGTCCACCCCCGATTCGTCTTACTGTGCATAAAGTGGACTTAAAAAAAATACCAACTTAAATGTTGTCCGGTTCGGGTGACCTAGACCTACAGTCTAAAATATTATTTTTCTCCTCCTCTCTCTCTGGCCAAGATTGCAAATAATTGCAGGAATAATATTTTGTTTCAATATTGAGCTTATATTTAAATTTATACATGTGCGCATGCGCGCAGGGGGTAAATTTTATTTTTTGATCGGGTGGGTTGTAAGGTGAGTGAACATGTAGGAAAAGTACTGGTATATTAATTGATTTATTGATTTAGTTTATTTTACTTTGCGTTTTGCACCTTTTGGCTAATTTGCGAAGATTGGGGGTGAGTGATGAAATGGATGAATAGATATTCACAAACAACCATGCTCGACCGGGATTCGAACCAGGGGGACTCTTGGCATCGCAGCGCGATGTGCTAACCACTCGGTCACAGGGGTTGGGCAAGTACTGGTATATACATAGATCAAAGTTACATGGTTCTAGACCCCATAGGAGCCGAGAAAATCAACGTCTTGGAAAACGTCTTAAGACAAATATCTTAATCTTTAAGAAAGTCGACTTCCGGTCTGTCAAGATGTTACTTCCGGTCTGTCAAGAAAATTTTCTTAAGACAATTATCTTAAGACGTTTTCTAAGATATTGATTTTCTCGGCTCCTAATTGAGCTAGGATGATGATTGTGGGTTTGTTGGATAGGTTTTGATGATAACTACTCAACTACAAGCAAGCCCCCCCTCAATTTGTTTAAGAAATTCGATTTGATCCTAAAAAACACTCTGCATCCTATTGGAGTGCTTTGGATGTGTTTTTAGATTAAAAATTTTGTAATTGGGGAATGTAGAAAAGCTATTCTTGCTTGTTGGCGATATTTTTTAAAACTGCTCTGTGACCCTCTCGTTTTTCACGTCGTAGGCGAAGGACTTCTCTGCAATCAGGATGACACTGCATAGGGTATCCTCGGGCAAGGCATCGTGGAACTCGCAGACGACCTTGATGTTGGTTCGATCGTTGACCACAACCTTCTTTCTCTTAGATGTGTTGATGACGGTCATGGGTCTCCGTGCTTTGAACTCGCTGGGCGTGTAGTACATGTCCACGCTTCCCTCGGTCACGCGTTTGTAAGCCGAGAACGCTTCGTAAAGTTTGAGGTAATCGTTTTTGGTCACGTCGAGGTTTGTAATTCTCGCGCGGGAACACTTCGTTCCTACCGTTCTTCAGATAAACGTTCTTGATCTTGCAGTCGTCGAACTTGCTGGAATCTTTTTCCTGATTCTTGTCCCTCCCGGTCTGAAAGAGCACTACGACGAAATCTGGCATGTCGAACTGTATGTTGTTGAACTGCGTCGTCACATCGAATTCCATGTGACTTCCCGTCGCCAACTTCTGCACGCACTGGTAACCGTGAAAGTGAATTGGCACCTGCGGACTTTTCAAGATCTCCGCTTTGTACTTGAGGGCGTAGTTCGTTTCGTATTCCACCACCGGCATTCTCAATTCCATGCTCCGGATGACGCACTTGGCTGCTTCGGGTAAAGTGTTGGCTATCGGCGTGGTGCCGTCCGGACCGAAAGTAGCGTATCGCATTAGTGCGTCGTTGTCGTTGGCCGCTCTTCGAAACGTAACGCGCAGTCCTCCCTTCCACATGATCTCCTTGTAGTCCGAGAAGAATCCCGGCAGCAGACGCATGGGAAAGATCACCGTGTGACTTGTCGTCGATATTTTGGTTCCTGCTTCGAATCCCCCCGCCTGATAGTATGGTGCGTCCGTTTTGGATAATTTCAACGTTCCCACCGCCGTCGACGTGATGCCTGGATAATCGATTCTGTCGATGACGGTGTTGTGTTTCCTCACCTCCACCTGCGAGAACAGGTGAGGCACGAAGTTGTCCACGAGTATCAAGTTTGCTGCTGCGGGAAACGCGTCTCCGCTTTCCTTCTTCACCACGTCGAATTGAAGGTAGAGGTCCGCTCTGTGAGGATGAATGAACCCGTCGCCTACGTCCACGTCGTATTCGATCTCCCTGTTCGCCTCGTTGAGATTGGCGAACGTGCGACGGTTGGGAGGGAAAGATTGCAATTCGTAACTTTCGATTTGCTCCATTTTACATGTATGGTTATTTATTATATGTTGATCTCCACGATGGCCGTCGTAGTGGCACCTGCGAAATCCACCACGTCTCCTTTCTCGTTCGTCACCACCAACTCTATGTCGTCTATGCGGTTGCGACATACTGGAAAATAGATCGGCGAAGAGGGTGTGTAGATGATCGGTTCCATGAACTCGGAACTCGGTTTGAAAGTGGCTATGATTCCCGTCTGCTTGTGACTTCCTAACAATCCGTCCGAAGATTTCGTGATCATACCTTCGGCCACGTTACAGTGTACGTTCAGAGTCTCTATGGCCAAGAATTTAGGAATGTTGGTTGCTACGTGCTTGATGCCAGCTTCGAGTTTGGTGTCGTTCTCGAAACCTAAAAGTTCTCCCATGGTGCCCAGGTCCACGGTCTCCGTCGCGGATAGGATTTCCACTCTGTGCGTGACCGAATTTTGAGAAAGGTAAGTGCCTTTGGGTAATTGAGCTTGCAAAGTGGAAAGATTGTATTGTCCTGGCGTGACGACGATGTGTTCGCTTCCGACGCTAATTTTGTTGTTGTGATGCGTAACATTGGGTATGAGGTACATGCTGTAGAATGCACGCAGAGCCACGGATTTAGGATAGACAATGTCGTCGTGCAGCGTGAGTTTCAAGATCGAAGATTCGCTCGTGAGATGAAACACGCCCATCCTAGTGATGCTGTTTGAGGTTCCACAATGCTTTCTGGAAATCTTCGACCGTAGGGTTATTTATTTTAGAGAGAAACGCGAGCATGGAGAGGCAGAGATGTTCGCAGTTCACGTCTCCGAAATCTTGAATGCGTTCGTCGTTGTAGTATATAGAGGTTTTGCTCGTTTTCAGATAATAAACTAAATTTGTAGGTGGAACACCTCCGAAAGAATCGAAAACGAATGCTTTATCATTGTCGTGTTTGTGGTAACATATCCAATGCGTGCCTTGATTTTCTTGGCCGTCCAAGTTGACTACTCCGCATTCTCTTCTTTTGACGGTTGAAGGTAACGAGTCGGACATGAAAACTCCTCTGAAGTGTTTGATTTGTAACGGTTCGATCAGAGATTCAATGTCTCGGTTGGTGAGTGCTTCTGTTTCTTTTTTTTAAACTTTCTCATCACGCCCTTCCCCTTTTTCTTCTCCATGGCCAGGTTGTGACGTTTCTGTTCTTCCAATTCCGCCTTGTTCTTCTTCGAGTCGATGACGGTTTTCGCGATGGCGGCACTTCCGCAGGCCAAACTTCCAACGGCCCCCAATGCTGCCAGGATGGCCGGGATGCTGAATATGAAACCTCCGATCTTTTGCTGTTTCCGCGAACGCTGCAATCTTTTCAATTGGGGTGTGCTGAGCAGCAATTTCATTCCGTGTCCTTTCGACAAGCAAGAACGTTTCTTCTCGCGTTGTTTCTTGGTGAGTAACCCATCGAGGGTACCTAGATTTTTTAGATTCGAATATGGTATCTGGTACACGACACCCTTGGGCTTCATGTTGATGCTCTATGTGTTATTTTCACGGTATGTTATTTATATATATATTCTGAGATTTTTTCTTTTGTAGTTTTTTACGGTATGTTATTTATATATTTTCAAGGCCTCGCAGTCGTTACACAAATTCTATTACGTGCTTCGTTTTCTTGCCAAGAAGTTCCTTTGTCCCCTTGTACACGATTCGAGTTTTGTTCTCGATTAAAATAGATAGCTTCTCGTCGGATAACATGTTAGCGTATCGATCTGGTAAAAATAGACTGTATTGTGCGTTGAGCAACAGACGTACCTTGGGACCATACTGGGTAGAAACGATTGAACCGGAAGTTATCGTGTAAGGTTTGTCGACTTCCAATTCCTGAATTTTTACATACTCGACTGACAAATTTAGCATTTGTTTTAATGCTTGGAGATCACTCATTTTTTCAGTCGTCATATCGAAGAAGAGAAATTTTCAGAGTGTTAGAGAGAAATTTAATTGTTTTTTCACGATGTGTGTTATTTATATATACCGAAGATTATTTTTTTTCACGATGTGTGTTATTTATATATCAAGTTTTTTTTTTGGCACGTATATATATTATTATTTTTTTAACAGAGGAAGAAAGTCCGTGCTTCGGAAAACGCGATGATGTGCGTAATGATATCTTCCGTCTCCTGCATAGACTTGTACCAATCATCAGTATACCGTCTTCTTCCCTGCCTCGCCTCGTGCAATTCATCTAACCTCTCGTTCAATTTCTCCCCCGCGGCCGAAAGCAGAATGTTGAGATCACCACACCTCAGGCCGCTGATCTCCCGAAGATGGTCCTTGAGAACCATTTCACAAGGGATGCGAAATTCCGGCGTTGTTCTTGCCATGATTACAAGTTTCCCTACATTTCTGTTTACTACTTTTTTGAATATTTTAGATAGTAGCTCGGGTGGCAAATCAGTTATACGAGACATGTTGTTTTTTTTACTGGATGTTATTTATATACCCCACCCCAATTTTTGTTTCGTGTTCTTGGCGATGGTGGTACCCAGTGCGGCGACCCGTTCACCCAGCGATGCGTCTCTGCTCACGAACCTTTCGAAAGCTGCGTGCTCTAACTTTCTGTCTGCTTCGTGACGTGCATCCAGATCCGTCTGCGTGGTGTTGTAAGCGATGTCGTGATCTTTGCATGCCGCGTCCAACGGATTCACACCCTTGTCTCCTCTCTCCAATCTTTTCTCGAGTTTGGTACCCGGTCCGCAGTACTGATAGCCAGGTAGATGCATCTCGAAAGGTAACTTGTTGATGATGTCGTTTACGAGTCCCTTTCCTTCGGCCACGTTCCAGAATTTCGGAGGCAGCGTGTTGATGATTTTGATGAGGTAACCTATGCCCTTGTCGTCGTTCACGATGTTTCGTGCTGATCATGTCCACGATGCCAACCTTCTCGTTGTAGAAATTACGGTTGCCTGCATTCTCTTCGCCGGCTATCACCAACAATCGGTCCACGAGCTTCCTCACGTCGTCCACCCAAACGAATTCTTTGGGTAACGTGTTGTAGCGTTTGACCCCGCTGCCTGTTTTGACCTGGTTCCAAATCGGTTTGATGAGATTCCTGTACTTCTCGCCGCTGCTCGATTTCACCCTATTCTGCGAGGCGTCGTTGTTCTGGTACAAGGCATCCGTCATGATCAGAATTTCCTTGTAACTCTGGTAATCTTCGTCGGTGTAATCTTTCGGCTGCTTTTTGGCAACGAGTTCCCACAGTCCCACCGTACCCGGATACCTGTTCCAACTATCCTTGTCGCCTAAATTGACTTTAATGTATTTGCCTTCGAAGGTCACCTTCGATTTCCCAATCTTCCACACCACACCGCCGCCTTCGCTGGTTTCCATGCTGGGATACAATCCGAACACTTCATCCTTGTCGAATTTCCCCGTGCTCAGGTAGTCTCGTGCCAAAGGTCCCAACTCGATTTTATCCGAAGACGACGTGCTGCCTATGGCTCGACGTCGTGCCGGTGCATCCTTCAGTTCGAACGGCGTCGAAGGAATGCTCGAAATGGGCGTGGGTACGGCGTAACTTTTAGCTGCGAGCGGTACGAGTTCATTAATCAAATTTTTATTTTGTTCCGTGACACTTTTAATTTCTTTACCTAGACTGCTGATGGCATCGATAACAGGTTGATCCTGACGTTTCTTCTCTTCGTAGAATACGCGATTCTCGGATTTCCAACCTTTGAAGCGTTTCGCGAGGTAATCGCGAAGCTTGAGATTTTCGTCTTCGATTTTTCGTTTCGTCATGACGTTATTTATACACGTTGTTTCTCACAACGTCGCAACGTTTAAAAAGTCGTTGATTTTGTTTCTGTATTTTCCCTCGTTGGGTTTCCTCGTCATGTCGATCGTCGCGAATCCGAAATCGTCACCGTTCCAGCAAGTAGAGCAGCAGCGTTCCGAAAATTGATTGTAGTTCATGTCTCCGCCTACGTAGTCATCGTACGCGTGCTTGAGGTTGGTGTGATCTTGACGAAACAAACATATGAAATTAGCGTTGTCTCGTACTAACTGTTTTGGAATTTTGGAAAACGTTTGAGCTAGGTAGAAGCAATCCATTCCTTTGTGACGACCTTGCGTGAAAAAGTTGCGAATTTCATTTTGATTTTCCAGGATGGCGTCGTCGAACACGACGACTGAATTTTCACGACAATCGTCGAGTGGTTTTATTTCCGAGGCGAACGTTGCTATGTCCAGACCATCGTACAGTTTCATCAGTTGCTGGTATTTGGATTGCTCCAAACTTTTCGAGAACACGTACAGGTGCCTGTTCTTCCAATCTAACCAATTCGGTGCGAGGAGAAAATTGTCCACGAGCAGTGTCGTTTTCCCACACCCCGAAGGACCTACGATCAGACAGCGGATGCTGTCGGGAAGCAACTTACCGTTCTTTTTCTTCGTTTGACTTTCCGGATCCGGTAGACGCTTCACCACGTTCCACGTACTCACAAGATCACTTCGTTCGTGTCGATCCAACTTTTTTCCGGAAGTCCCAGCCATTTGACAAACAGTTTGTCACCTTTACTACGCAATACTTTCTCGATGAGGTACGTGTCGGGGTGTTTTGTTTTAGAGAGTTCCTCTTCGTAAAATCTTCCTTTCAAAATCTCGCCGCTACTATATTTTATTATATACGTGTGTCGGTTTCCGGGTAGAACTCGAACCACCGTAAAAAGTTCCGTGCTCCAATTTTTTGTGAATCCCTTCTCGAAGGTGCGTTTGAATTTGCTGATCCTCACCTGGTCTCCAATTTTGTATTTAGCTTTTTTGTCGTGGGTGTGTACTTTGGACAGTAAACTGTAGAAATTAAACGCTGCTCGTCAGATTTCGTAACGTCGGCTGGCTTCAAGCCTATCGTTCTGTGTACCGTTTCATTATAGGTGTCGACGAGTTCCGGCAGGATGTCGACCCATTTGTAATTTTTCCGAAGCGTGAATCGTTTCCACATGTGTGTTTTCAAGGTTCGATTGAATCTTTCCACGATGCTGGCTTTGATGTGACTGAAGGTCGAATAATGTCGAATGCCATGTTTTTGAATAAACTTTTGGAATACGGAGTTGTAAAATTCTTTACCGTTGTCCGTTTGCAGAAACCGAGGTCGTCTGCCGCCGCTTTCGCGAAAAATTGTCTTGAATGCTTCCGTGACGCATGTCCCCGTTTTGGCTTTCAAAGGTAGAGCCCATGCGAATTTCGAAAACGTGTCTATGACGGTGAGGAGGTACCTGTTGCCCTTGTTCAATTTATGCACGTTTTTCAAATTGCCGCTACTCATCTCCACGAGGTCACTTTGCCAGAGGTCGTCGATGGCCTTGGTTACCACAGCCAAAGGTTCGTAGTTGCGGCGTGCAGGTTTATGCAATTCTTCGACGATGGCTTGCCTAGACATTTTTTTAGAGATTACGTTTCAAGAGAAGCACAAGCGTGATGGGATTCAAAGAGGGTGGCACTTCGCTCGTGTTTTGAATGATCAGCTTATCGCCGGCACTCACGTCGAAAACGGTAAGATCTTCGTCTTCGTGTATTTCATATATGTTGCGCGTTTCGTTCCAACGTGCCAGAGGAATGTTTCCTGCTTTCTGGACACCACGATTCGATATCAAAGTCATGGTGGGAACGCTAGCTTTTCTACCGTGAGACCAGTACGAAAATTCGTTTATCTGAATCGTGCCATCGAGGAGAAACTTGTAGTACGGATGATAAGGATGTAACATGTACAGTTTGTTACCTTCGACGAACGTGGAGATTCTCTGTTGATTGGGTACGCTGTTGATTTCGATGGTTTGCAGAGAATGCAGTTTAGCGAATTTAGTGTCGACGCCGAGCAGATTACTGTGAACTTGTCCGAGTTTATTTTCGATGGGCAGCAAATGCTCGACTATGGTATCCGTTACGGCAGAAAACGACGGTTTGATTTTCACTTCCACGTTCAACTGCTTGTAGTTTTCGTTGAGTTCTTGCAACTTGGCACCGAAAGAGGCCAGCGTCGATTCTTGCGTGGATTCCAGCACTCCAACTTGATCTCTGATGTTGACGACGATGTTCTGAAGGTTCTCAACTTGATTCAATTTCGAGCTCTTCTCGGTAAGATCGTTCACGATGCTTCGCATCTCTGTAAACTGTGTGTGAAGATCGGCGACGCTCTGCGAAGTGGGCAGCGTCGATACCAGCGAACTAATTTCGTCTCGAATCTGTTCCACGTTCGCCGTTTCCGTTTCTAGTCGTTTCAGCATTCGAGATATGTTTCTTTTCAAAGCGTGCAATTCTTTGGAGGTGGGGAGATTGGCCACCCTACTCTCGAGATCGCTCAATGAATTTTTGATGTCGCTCGATTCGGATAGTGCCGTCACCGCCGTTTTCAATTTTTCCAAATCTTCGCTCGAAGGGACGCTCGTCCGTAACGATTCCAAGTCACCCTGTATGTTGTCCAGTACGTGATGAAAATGAGCGAGATTCGTTTCGACGTTCAAATTTTCTAAATATTCGATCTTCTGCTGAACCGTGCTCAACGTGTCTTGAATGCTCGTCAACGCTCTTGCTTCAGCGTGAATATTTTTAATTTCTTCGTTGATCAATTCCAAGGACGCCTGAAGCGTAGCGATGGTGGTTTGAATGTGTTCGAAATCTTGATAGGCCTCCAATTGAATTTTTATGTTCGCGACGCTTTTACCGATGACCTGCAGTTCGTCCGACGATGGTAGGTTCGTCATGGTATCTTCCAAAGTCTGCAACTTGGATTTAATTTCTTCCAACGTGCTGGTGAATTCTTCTTGTAATTTGGAAACGACGACATGCAAGCGTTCTGCGTCTATATCGTTCACGACGGTTTGAAGTTCAGAGAAATTTTTTTCTATTGCGGAAGTTCGTTCTTCGATTTCGAGTTTCAATTTTTCCAAATCTTCATTTTTCGCTTGAAATTGCTGTAATTTGGCCAAATCATTTTGAAGCGAATCCACGCTCAACTGTATATTTTGAACGTTGTCGTAAGAAGGTACGTCGACATAATTTTTTATCAGCGTCTTCAGTTCGGAATCGATTTTCAGAATGGGATCGAGACATTGCGTTTGGAGCGTAGCGATTTCCGACTCTAAACTTTTGTTTAAGGTTTCCTGCAAAGCGATCAAATCGGTCCTCAACTTCTTAACTCGAATGTCCAACATGAGAATCTCTTCTGCATGGTCTACACGCTTGGTGTTGCCGAAAATGTCGTTAGGCATTTTTGGTTAACGGTTATTTATAATAGGATAGACGATTCGTAATTCTACGAAGAGAGGAATAAGTTTATCGTAATCTCCTAGGAGTTGAACGTAAAGATAATCTCCTGCAGACACATCGTACGTAATGTTAGAAAGCATCTTGTCGTGCTTGATTCGAAAAATGTTCTTGCCGGTAGATATTTTGATTTCGCCTGCGTTTTCCGGATTCACGGTGATTTGAAGTTTCCCGTCGATCGGAATTTCGTAAAAATGTAAATTGTTGTTGAAGACGTAAAACATCTTGCCCACATCATCATCCAATTTCGTCCAAATACTGTTGAGATGAACAATCAGTAGACCATTGAGTTTAGTTAACATGGAAGGTAGATCTGTCGTCGTGCGGTGTACAGCCTCCATGTTGGTTTGTTTTCGAAAACCAAAGAGATTCATGCCGGTTATTTAAGAAAAAAATTGAGAACATATCTAATATAAACAGCACCACAAATAGTAACTTCATCTATGGTAGATTATTTATGGTTTTGGGGTCTAATATAAATAACACCACAAATAGTAACTTCATCCATGGTAGATTATTTATGCTTGGGGGTCTAATATAAATAATTACTACAAATAGTAACTTCATCTATGCTAGATTATTTATGGGTTTCGGGGTCTAATATAAATAACACCACAAAAAAATGTGTGCAATTTAGTAACTTCATTTTTTTTTCTTAGCAAAAGAATGGAGAAGAAGGAAGCAAAACGTGCATGCGACCAATGTGGGATATATATATCCATCTCTCACTTGAGTAGACATCGGAAGAATGTACATGGGGAAGGATCAAGTAAGAGAAAGCTCGATGTTGACGATCAAGCGCCACAAAAGAAGCAGAAGAGTGCCGGCAAAAGTATTCGAAATATTTTAACCGAGGAGACTTTCCGATCTGAAGAAACATCTGATCTAAACAACTTTTTTCATTCGGTCAAAAGCAAGTTAATTTCGTCTATCACCGAAGCTTTGTTGCAATGCTCGTTGAAAATCCACCTCATCGTTTCCGTCATTTACGAAAACGTAAAAAAAGAGCGAGAAACTTTCCATCATTACACTGGTGTAAAGAGCCTCCACGCCACCGAAGTCGATGAGCTGGATGCCATTTGCAACCAGATGTTTGACGCTTTGTTGAACAAGCACGAGACTTTCGAACAACGTGGATCGGGTTGGACACTTTGCGGTTCGCCTCACACTTTAACTTTGAAGGTGGCACGATACAACCCGATGGGAGCATCCAGCTACATCAATTTGCCTCGGGAAATAGCCAGTAAGAAAGCCATCATCAACATTCAAAATGAAGATAACAGATGCTTTTTGTGGTGCATCATTGCCGATCATCACCCAGCCAATGATCACAAACATCGTTTATACCACTACAACAAGCCAGAATATCTCTCAGAATTTGAAAAACCTATGGCTGGCATTAATTACCCCGTAAATCTACGAGACATTAGTAAATTTGAGGCACAGTACAAGACAGATAAAAACGAAAGTATAGCAGTACACATCTTCGGATTAGACAAAAACAACACCATCTACGTTCTCAGACACAGCAACATTAAAAGTAATCGCGTCATCAGATTACTCCTGATCGAAGATGATGATAATTATCATTACTGTCTAATCCAGAATCTTCCAAAATTAATAAGAAGTCAAATTACCACAGATCACCATAAAATTGGAGTATGCGACAGATGCCTGAGTATATTCTACGGTCAAGGGAAAAAAAATGCTGATGAAGAACTCCGAGATCATCATGAAATGTGTAGTAAACATCCGGCTACGGCTATCAAAATGCCTTCTCGAGACATGACATTTTCCAACTACGCGGCGTTACTCCGGCATCCCGTGGTGATATGCGCCGACTTTGAAAGTTTCCAACTTCCACTCGCCACATGCAAACCGAATCCCAGCGTATCGAGCACCACTGAAATTCTACATCACGAAGCCTGCGCTTTTGGATTGATGGTCAACAACACAGGCAATGTTATTTTATATCGTGGCAATGATGTTCCACAAAAATTCGTTCAAACCTTGAAGCAGATGGCCATACAATTCGCTCCTCTACTAAGAGAAGACAAAGCAATGGAGCCTCTTACCCAGGAAGAGAAGGAGGCATACGACCTTGCCTCTCAGTGTGGTGTGTGCGAAAGTAACTTCACCCTCGAAAATGTCAAAGTTCGCCACCACAATCATCACACGGGAAAATATGTGGCCCCCCTGTGTAACAACTGTAATCTACAAATCAAGAAACCGAAATTTATTCCTGTATTCATTCACAATTTGGAGGGCTACGACGCCAAAATCTTCATAAAGGAGATGGGATGCGACGCTCAACCTATTAGCGTCATAGCTCGCACCAACGAGAAATTCATTTCATTCAGCAAGAAGGTGGACGTTGGAAATGGCAATCGCGTAGAAATTCGCTTCTTGGACTCCTACAACTTTCTGTCTTCGAGTTTGGCGACACTCGCGTCTCAACTCACCGACGATGATTTGGTCGCCACCAGGAAATGTTTCGGCGACCAACATTTAGCACTGTTGAGACGCAAGGGTATTTACCCATACGAATACATGACGGATGCTTCCAAATTCTCAGAAACATCATTACCACCGAGAGAAGTATTCTACAGTCGTCTTAGCGACACCTGTTGCAGCAAAGAGGACTACCATCATGCTCAGCTCGTGTGGTCTACATTCTCTTGTCAAACCATGGCCGACTATCACGATCTGTATCTGAAGCTGGATGTTACGCTATTGAGCGACCGTTTTCATCTCCATCGCTCGAGAGGAATGGCAGCATATGGTTTGGACCCCGCTTTCAGCTACACCACACCGGGTTATTCTTGGCAGGCGATGTTAAAATCCACGAAGGTGAAGATAGAACTCATCAAGGACGTCAATCAACTTTTGTTTGTCGAAGAAGCAAAACGTGGTGGAATCGTCCAGTGTCCCCTTCGATACGTCAAGGCCAACAATCCATATGTTGGCGATTTCGATGCAGGGAAACCGACAAACTTCTTGGCATACTGGGACATGAACAACCTGTATGGTTATGCCATGTCCGAGACTCTGCCCATCGGAGAATACGAGTGGATGAGCGAGCAGGAACTTCAAGATTGTTTGGAATTGAGCGAAGATCATGAAAATGGATGTTTCCTGAAAGTAGATTTGGAATATCCCGCATCGCTTCATCGAGAACACCATGGATTTGCGATGGCACCTGTAATGGAAACGGCTCCGGAGAAAAAGCTGATGCTCACCTTCAAGAGCAAGGAGAATTACGTGGTGCATTATCGTCTCCTACAATTCTACCTCCAGCATGGATTGGTTTTGAAGCGCGTGCACTCGGGATTGAAGTTTAGACAGACCAGGTGGCTAGCGCCCTATATCGACGGCAACACTCAACGTCGAGCATCAGCTTCTTCTTCCGCAGACAAAAACCTATACAAATTAATGAACAACAGCATCTACGGCAAGAGCATGGAAGATGCGAGGAAAAGAAGAAATATCAACTTGGTCTCCGACCCGAAGAAAATAAACAAGCTCGTCGCTCAGCCCACGTACAAGAACTTCACGATACTGAGCGACACGTTGGTATTGATCGAACGTGCTCTCCGCCACATAACATTCGACAAACCAATCGCCGTGGGAGTCGCGATCCTCGAGTTGTCGAAGCTGGCCATGTACAAGTTTCACTACGACATCATGAAACCACGCTATGGAGAGGCGATCGAGGTGGCGTACACCGACACGGACAGCTTCGTGTACAATATCCACACCGATGATCTATACGAAGATCTAAAAAGCATGAGCCAGCATTTCGACTTCTCTAATTATCCCAAAGATCACGCTCTCTTCGACGACAGCCAGAAAATGACGATCGGGAAGATGAAGGATGAAGTCAACGGCCGCATCATCGCAGAGTTTGCTGGTCTTCGAGCGAAAATGTACGCCGTGAAAATCCAGGACGAGACCGAAATAAAAAAAGCAAAAGGGGTGGGGCGTTCGAGCACAAACAAACTAACCGTAGAAGATTACAAGTCGTGCTTGTTCGACAAAAAAATCAAACGCATGACCGAACATCGGATCACGAGCACCATCGACCAGTTGCGTACATCCACAATCAACAAAGTGGCGCTTGATCCCCGCGACACCAAATTGAGGCTACTCGACTGCAACATCCACACCCGAGAATGGGGATGCCATGACGAGGAAGAAACCTGCTCGCACCATTAGACTTCTCAATCAAAAAAGTACGTATTATTTCTTGCACAACTTTTTTTTTTAAAAAAAAACAATTATTCACACTTATTTTTGCATTCACATTTTTTTTTATATTTTTCTATCATTTTTTTTTAAAGAAAAACAATCATTCACACTAATTTTTGCATTCACACTTTTTTTTATATTTTTCTATCATATTATGTACACTATTTTGAGGATATTTTTTTATTTCTTTCAGATGCTGCACCCCCTACGGAAACTTTTTTTTTAGTTCTTACACATTCTATTCTTAACCAAAAAAATTTTTCTTCTCTTCAATCATAAAACACACACATTACACACGGAGGTCCTCTGTAGGGAGTCATGGGGGGTTTAAAAAAAAAAACCATGAAACTCTACAAAGGCATGGCTTTGTTAGCCGTGGCCATTAGAACTGTGTTGGGCACCACGCACCCCTGGCGGGATATTTTTCTTTTTTTGGGGGGCCAGGGATTTCCTTAACAAAAAATAAATTTTGATTATCACACACACACATTGTGGAAGATCAGACCTGAGAGTTTTAATAACAAAACATTGTGGCAGATTACGCTGAGAGTGCAAGGTCGTGGTAGATTACACTGAGGGACCTTACAGTAAGAAGAGACGGCCTTATAGGAAAATATCGTAAGTCATTTCAAATATAGGTCAAAGAACGATGTTAGCAAAATTTGCAGAAGGTAAAAAAAATAGCTTAAAAAACTGATGCCAGAGCTTTTCTTCTGTCTAATTTTCTTTTATTGTAGGTTAGTTTAGCCCCCGTAAAAAACGGATTACGCTGAGAGCAAAAGCCTATTAGCAGGTTGTAGTAGATTACACCGAGGGGGGGGCTTACAATAAGAGGGAGGTAGCCTTATAGGAAAATGTCGTAAGTCATTTTCAAATATAGGTCAAAAAACGAGTTAGCATAAAAGCAAGATTTGCAGGAGGTAAAAAATAGCTTAAAAAACTGATGCCAGAGCTTTTCTTCTTCTGTCTAATTTTCTTTTATTGTAGGTTAGTTTAGCCCGTAAAACGGATTACGCTGAGAGCAAAAGCCTATTAGCAGGTCGTAGTAGATTACACTGAGGGGGGGGGCCTTACAATAAGAGGGAGGTAGCCTTATAGGAAAATGTCGTAAGTCATTTCAAATGTAGGTCAAAAAACGAGTTTAGCATAAAAAATAGCTTAAAAAGTGATGCCAGAGCTTTTCTTCTGTCCATTTTTCTCTCATTGTAGGTTAGGTTAGTGCATAAAACAAAAACCTTGGTGATTTTTCGAGTGAGGAGTTGGCAACACTGCTCGTGCCTTACGAGAGAAATCCATTAAGGCGAGAAAGTAGGTCAAAAGGCAGGCCCAGAACGTTGGGTTCCACCTACTGGGGAAATCCCCTGAAAATACTTTTTTTTTTAAAAATGGGGTTTCGCCACCCCACCCCCCCCCCGCCCCCCCGAAAAAAAGGATTTGAAAAGTTCAAAATGCACATAGAAATTATCGCTGGCATGTAAGGAACACAAAAATATTTGCATTATTATCATATGACCAATGTAACTTCAGTTGTACATCCCAAAAAGGAATGGTCGGCACGCTACTGATTCAAGCTTCAAAATGCAGCGGTACCTTGAAATGACTTTAGCTCAGAGTCTATTTCCCTGGAGATATGAACTATATACCGTTGTACGCAGAATGAATCACAGATTCAGACGATATATAATTTATGCACCTGCGGCGTATATATGGAGGGGGAAATGGGGGAAATCCCCTGAAAATACTTTTTTTTTTAAAAAAATGAATTTTCGCCTCCCCGCCCCCCCCCCCGAAAAAAAGGATATGAAAAGTTCAAAATGCACATAGAAATTATCGCTGGCATGTAAGGAACACAAAAATATTTGCATCATTGTCGTATGACCAATGTAACTTGAGTTGTACCCCCAAAAGGAATGGTGGGCACGCCACTGATTCAAGCTTCAAAATGCAGCGGTACTTTGAAACGACTATAGCTCAGAAACTAAATGCCCTAGAAATATGAAAGATATACCGTTGTACGCAGAATGAATCACAGATTCAGACGATATATAATTTATGCACATTCGGCGTACATATGGAGGGGGAAAGGGGGGAAATCCCCTCAAAAATACTTTTCTTAAAAAATGGCGTTTCCCCCCGCCCCCCCCCCAAATGTTTTTTTCAAAATGCAAAAAATGCAAAATTTATGCAAATTTGACGTATATATGGAGGGGGAAGGGAGAAAACCCCCAAAAATTATTTTTAAAAATTGTTGAAATGTTTGAAATTTATATTTTTCCTTGAAAAGAGAAGTCCCTTTTCCCGCCTTTTCACCTCCATTTTCATGAAGAAAAAAAAAGGTGCAAGAAACATTTCTGTTAAATACATGTGTTAGGAACAATATAAAAGAAAAAAATCGAAATTCTAGCCAAAAATAGAAAAGTTATAACGTAAAAACTACGACCTTGACACAGCGTCTCGATCGAGACGCTTGGGACCGTGAGGGTTACAGTTGGGTGTCTCGTTCGAGACGCTTGGGATCCAAAAGGTTAAATCAATGTGTCCATAAGTTATTATACTGTCAGCCATTTGGCACATCTCGTTACAAAATCTCAGCATATCACCATTCACTAGTTAATCGAATTGAATATTGATTCACTTCACAGTTCAATGTGCAACAATAGTTTCGACTCATATCACGTGAGATGTAAACTCAATTGAATTCTCTCATTGTATGTAACTTGTATGTTGAGCTCATGTAGAAATATCAATTATGAGCTCTAAGCTAAACTTGACGCTACAATCGCTTGATCAACTCTTGCGTCTCGCTGCCAGACATTCTACGTTCCTGTTAGCTCCAGGTCGCTTCTGCATTTCATTATCATTGTTTTTACCTCTGTTTCATTCTCATCGTCGTTATAAACCTACGTAATTTCTACTGTTTACAGTAGACAGAATATACTGTTATCAATTGTAGTACTCTACTGTGTCTCTTGGAACTCTACTCAAAATCAATGATTTCCTACTGAACACTTTCAGTAGGCCTAATGTACAATTACAGTTGAGGAACTACAAGTGAAATATTCTCTTCATTACTACATGTAATATTGCATGTAGTGTGTTTGAATTTGAATTCAAAATTTTGGGTGCGTCAGCACTTTCGCTATTTTGCACCTGTCACATTATTCGGGGGTCCAGCCCCTTACCAGAACGAAAATGACAACTGTGACGTCGTGTTGTAATTAAAATATTAAAATATTCTGAATTCATTAAAAAGCTGAAGCTGTAAAGAGACACTCAGCACCCACAAGGACCAAACACAGGACAATACAGAAAATTATACTGGCCATGGGGCCAGTCGCCAGAACCTCGTTCGTCTGCAAACTGAAGTCCCGGGTGTACTACGTGGAAGCAACAATAGGGTGTACATACTTCGTGGAAGGTCATCCCTTACACCCTTGTAGTGTGTTTAGCTCAGCATGTTAGCTGTAAATATAACTTTTTATTCCTCCTCACTAACAATTTGTTTTTATATCTATTTAAAATTTAAACCAACCTCACTTCCATGTAGTATACACCCTGAACTGCATTTTGCAGACTAACGAGGCTCTGGTGACTGGATCTACTGTAGTATAATCTTTGTAGGACTGTGTTTGTGTTGTCCTTGTCCTTGGCTCAGCTTTTAACTCAGGTAAGGATATTTTAGTTTTCAGACACGCTTTTATTTTTTGTCATGATAAGGGACTGGACCCCGTATAGCGTGGCGGGTGTAAAATACCCTAAGTTTTCAGGCACACAAATTGTAATTCAAATTTAAAAAATCTTAACATAGATGTTTCAAAACACCTATTGATCTACTGAAACCAGTACAGTAGAGAAACTGCAAGTGAAATTAATTTATTCAGTATAGTGTATAATATGTTAAGTTTAATATTTTGGCTGTAAATATTAATTTCATACCCGCTTATTATCTTTTTGTATTTATATCTTTTTGGAAATCGGAACACAGTAGATGTTTCAAAACACCTATTGATCTACTGAAAACAGTAGACAAAAGTTTCATTGGAGTAAGTAGAAGAGAGTCATGAAATAATACCCAAAGAAGTCAACCATTATGAATTAATGTTATATACTTTTTTTTTTTATTTTACTTTCCAAAACCTAGGAGCTCGAAATAATACATGGCATGCGATTTAGTAGACAGTCTGCTTTTCTGTGATTGATTCGTCGTGCCCAGTCGGGGATTACTACCGTTCAAGGTAAAAGGGGAAGGGGAAGAAATCCACCACAGTACCATGACGTATGAAGTAACATGTTCACAGGCATTCAATACAACTGATAAGGGTTCACCTGACCTTGGAAGTGTGGGAAACACGTTTCCCGCTGGTTTCCAGAATGCTGTGGCTAAATCTGGAACTAACGGTGAAATAAGAAATAGTTTGTAACATTTAACAATGACATTTCGCATTTACAAAATATGAGATATGTAGACTTTGATTTATTTATTATAGTAGACGGTAGAGAATTACTTACCACGAAAGTCAAGGTCTAAATTACAGACATCAAAATCTACTCCAGGTTGTAAAATACATTTGTGATAGACAGAAGATAGGTTAATACGGTTTACAAGATTGCGAACGACTCTTAAGACAAACGTTCAACGAAGGTTATTGAGTGATAAAATGGGAAATTGTTAAAAATAGCGGCCTAGTTGAGTGAAGGTCGAAGGTTCGAATCTCTTATAGAACCGGCTATTTTTTGACACTAATTTTTGGTGCGTAATAGATTTAATGTATTGTCGACATTTATAAGAAACAAAATATGATAACTTTCCTGCTTCGTAACGGTGCGGTTTAAGACTCTGTGCATTGGACTCCGACTGCAGCGGGACGGCATAGATTCGAGTCGTCCTGGGTTCTCGGCCTGTTATCTGTATAGGACCGGTGGCAACCCACCTTCGTGAGGAAATTGGGGAGCTACGAGCGACTGGTGTAACCTGGTTTCAGATATCTTCTATAACGGCTGAGGGTTCGACGTGCTGACCAACGTCACCTCGTTGCCAGTTGCAGATAACTCTAGGTAGGATTGTGGAAGTCGGAAGATAACCCAAGGCCCTTCGAGGATTTAAAATATGAAAACTATTCCTTCCGTAAATCTAATTTCTCGTCATTGTCACGTGAGATTTCTTTTCAGTATGACTCCTTCAATACTAATTAGTTCCTAAGTGAGATAATGAGATGGACAGAGAGATATTAAATTATGAGTTCACTGTTTAAAAAATAAGCATTAACACATTTTTATATTCACATACCTCTTTACAAATTCCTGAGCACATCACTACAAATGAACCAATCTAGTGCACACTAGAGCCTTGGCTTATGGATACCAATAGGGCATCCTACAATTACAGTCAAACCACAACCTCAATTCTCGAAGCTGTAGCCTCTCCATGTGAAACGATTGCGTCGTAACTATAGTAGATTTTGCTTAAATGTTTCGTGACATTCATACCACCTTTATTTCATTTGCTACAAAGGAGCGTTTGGGTGTGTTGTTTTTCAAGAGGCGGGTGGGGATTATATTTCTAATGCATATTGAACGAATGGTCTTAACTCATAATCATGCCGTAAGAAGGAACGAACTCGTGGGGTAGTGGTTATCGCACTGGGTTATCACTCTAATGGTCGTAGGTTCAAATCCCCACGGTGGCAAAAACTTTTCGTAAGCTTTATTCGTTCCCATTGTTACTATTTGAATTATTCTTCTTTGAAAATAACAACGAAAGATTATACAATTAACCCTCTCTCTTTCAAAATGGTAATATGAGGACAGGTTTCTTATTAAAAGAATTGGACATTTTAGTGGTCTCAACGCATCTAAAATCCAAAATACTAGATCGACGTTATTTTCTACTGAATTCTAAATCCACGTTATACACAGATAGGCTAATGGAGCCTGGACCTACAGTTTAAAGTGAGATACGAACCACTATGTGTCTCCACTTGTTATCCTGCACTGAACGTAAAAAAACAGCTCCCCGCTCCCATTTTTAAAACAAATTTACATTAAATATCGTATTTATAAGATAATCATCATTGATTTGATTGTTTTTATTACTGAACGTCAAATAAAACATTTTCCACAATCACCTCTTCGTCCCATCTCTCCCAATATATTTCTGTCCCTCTCTTTACCCACTTCCCCACCCCCACACACATGTATCAAAATAAATATTTTCTTAGGTTGTATGTATATAAATATAACATTAAATACCCCACAAAAATACTAATTAATTTACTACTTTCCGTCACCCATCTCCCACTCTCACAACCCCTCATTATTATTGGCGTTCGCCAGACCAAGTGGTAAAGTATCAACGTCTTGTAATCAGTGTGTCCTTTTCCGAGTTCCAGTCAGGTCGCATAATGTTTCAGATTCCAATTTAAATGTATCCCGAGTCGTGATTAGCCTATGTGTGCAAAAAGTGATGTTAAAACGAACTCTTGACTTCAATAATACAAGTCGTGTATTTTCTTTCAGCTGTGGTTCCCTCTTTTCGCGAGAAATAACGAATTCACCTAATCATTAACTCAACAAATAAAAATGCATCTCTAAATTAATTAATGAAAACTGTTATTACACCCAAACCACCATTTTATCGTAAATGTAAATGAAATGTCATCTCACGTAGTGAAAACAATGTGAAAATTGTTCTAATGAGTGATATATGATTGTCAAACACATACATGAATACATTATATTAAGCTCGTGAACTATAATTGGGACAATTTAATACTAATTTGAAACGATTAAAGGCAATTAAAACGACAAAGTAAACTTTTGCGCAATCTTTCTGCCGATTCGCATTATTGAAACAATATTTAACCAATGAGGACGTTATCTCATATTTGGAAATGCTGCATTGGTTGAACTTCCTGTGGACAAGACTGTGAGTCACGCCCCCTGCTCCTCCGAATCGAACTTCACTCTGATTGGAGGATCGTATATTTCACAACACTTCCTTGTTTCAGAGCTACCAACATAATTTCGTAAGACGTTGGACTTAGAAAAAATCCATGCGACAGATTTTTTGAACATGACTGTACCTCCGGCTGAACCACGTGATAACACATTTTTTGTTCCTGCCTCCGCCGTATACTTTTCATTCAGATTTACAATTATATGGCGACTGGTCGGTTGAAAAGCGCGCGCACCCGACGAGGCCGGATTTCGAGTGATTGTTGATTTCTAGTCTTCTTGCTTAAGGACCAAGCGACTTCCCCGGTCGCCATATTTGGTGGAGGGGCCAAACTGCGGTGTTTAAAAGCTTAGCTACTATTATTTTGTGGTCATTATGTAGGCATTCAATGTAAACATACCTATAATAAACATATCTGCAATAATGGTAACACTTAAAGTATTTCAGAAATAGGGCTATTAATTTTCGTGATTAAAACCAGTAAATATATAATGTTCTTTATTGGAGGACGGTGAATAGTTGAAGGACCAGGGTAGAAAAGTTTGAGGCAAGATTGGGGTTCTGGGTGGAATAGAGGGGGCGCCTAAACACACGTCGCCCGGGGGAATATTTTATCTTGAGCCGCCCCTGCTCTGTTCTAGTGTTTAGAAGTGAATTATAAAGAAAAAAACCGGCATTTCAAATACAAACTCTAAAAGGAATTTGATAACTTGAATATCTATAGCATTATTAAGAAGCATATTGCAAATATGTTATACTTGAGGAAGCAGATGGCTCTCAAGTAAATACCTTGTTTAATTTTTTAGAAAAAAGTCGAAATTATTATTGAGAATTCTTTACGAAACGACTGCTTCCATTTATAACATTTAGCAACTCAATATTCATAGTAGTATGGTGTAAATTTTCGATTACGTTTATTAAAATACAATTTCCAGCTAGTGGATTTGGGACCTACACACTTCGTCAAGTCGAAGTGTGATCGTATTTATTGTGTATGTTTGACTCCCGCACATTTCTTAATTGACCTCAAATCTTTGATTTGAATAGATTTCATGCTCAGATTGCAAACATCAGTTAATCGTTACACGAAAATGTATTTACATCAGAAAGTCAAGGTGTTATGTTTTGAACTGCCGTTCCTTGCTTCTTGGTATTTGTTTCGGGCTCTTTTATGCTGCCTATTCCAGAAAACAAAACGAAATGGAAGAGCTCAAGATAAATATTTAGATTCGTTTTAGCTCGTTTTATTAATCTCATAATACAGGTTGTTTCGTAAGTTCGTTTACAACGCTTGGGAGGTGATTGTACGAGTGAAAATAAGGTGGAAAGTTCATGTAACGAAATTCCGGAAACTGCTTTGTTGCCGAGTTGTTGACGTTTGAAAACATGGGAAAATAATTTTCCCAAGTGAATAATGGCAAAACAGGTGGAGATAAGTCGTCGGTGTTGGGCGGTCCACGAAGAAATTGGGCACGATCTTGTCAAAATGTCACGCGGCAATGTAGTGCAATGTCGGCGCAAGGGATTCCACCAAGGACGCGAACGAAGATGTTGACGGGAGTGGGGTGGGTGTGCGTTTTGCTTGAGCTGGTATCGACGAAAATTGGCATGTGTTGAATGGCACCAAAAAAACAAGGAAAATTTCCTGAGCGAAGCCATGACGTAAAAACGAAAAAAATGAACTGTCATAAATTGCATACCCTGAAGGCAGATGGATGTCCGTGTGATCTGACGTTAAGTACCATATTTCCCGCTAGGGGCGCCAACAGTGTAGGTTTCCTCATGAAGGAGTGCACGTGTCTGTGCCATTCGTGCTTCAGGCGCTGTGCCAGCAGCAGGTTCTTAAACATTCACGGTTGAATGGAAAGACATGAGGTTCTTGGACTGTAGTGTTGAGCAAACATTTGACCTAGCAGTGTTATGTGTTAATTCTTAGACACAGCCCATCGTGTTCTGTGAAGTGTTCTAGTGTTAACGACCATAAACACTTGTAGCCCGGTGTAAGGGATGGCTGCATACACGTTCCAAGAGCTGACGGACATGAATCTCATTTATGGGGAGGCTGGAGGTAATAGCCGTGCTGCATGGCGTCTGTATGGGTCACGTTTTCCAAATAGGGTGTTACCTTCGCACACCTTATTTCAAACTGTAGACACTAAACTTCGGGAAACAGGATCAGTGTTGCCACCTCGTCGAGAAGATGGACGACCGCGAAGTGTGCGAAGACGACGATTTTTGGAAGATGTGCTAACTGCAGTGATGGATCATGCAGACACCATTACGCGCGCACTAGCCCACGAACGAAACACCTCTCATGTGAATGTGTTGCGAGTCCTGGGAGAAGAGGGGTTGCACCCGTACAAATTGAAGAAAGTGCAAGACCTTTTACCCCGGGACTTTGGCCTACGTGAGGACTTTTGCCAATTGTTTGTTCATCAAATTGAAACTATCCCCAATTTTCAGAATACGATACCATGGACTCATGAGGTTATCTTCAAGAAAACTGGTGTGTTCGATAGTAAAAACAGTCATGTGTGGGAACATGAAAATCCACATGCACTGCTAGTGGCACATCATCAGCACAGATTTTCAGTGAATGTGTGGTGCGGGATACTGCATGACCAGTTGATTGGACCGTACATATTCCTTGTTCGCCTATGTGGACCCACTTATCAAGCATTTCTCAGTCAGGTTTTGCCTGAAATACTAGAGGACGTGCCCTTGGCACTGAGACAAAGACTGTGGTTTCAACATGACGGTGCACCCCCACATTTCGATCGGAATGTGCGCCATTTCCTCAATACCGTATTCCACAACCAGTGCATTGGCTGGGGAGGGCCTGTGCCATGGCCACCTCGATCGCCTGTTATTACGCCCCTGGATATAGTCCTCTGGGGAGAGATGAAACGACTCGTTTACGAAACACCTTTCGTGTCAGCCGAGGACCTCTTTGCCCGTATCTATGTAGCTGCAGCATCGATAGCAGAAACGCCGGGGTTGTTGGGTCGCACTAGACAATCCTTGATTCGCCGTTGTCGCCTCTGCTTGGAAGTACATGGTGGATACTTTGAAAACCGTCTGTGATGAGGTTCCCTTCACATCTCCATTAAGCATACTGTGTGCCCTTCAGGGTATGCAACGTATGACAGTTCATTTTTTTTCGTTTTTACGTCATGGTGCCCTTCGCTCAGGAAATTTTCTTTGTTTTTTGGTGCCATTCAACCCATGCCAATTTTCGTCGATACCAGCTCACGCAGAATGCACACCTACCCCACTCCCGTCAACATCTTCGTTCGCGTCCTTTGGGGAATCCCTTGCGCCGACATTATACAACATTGCCGCGTGATTTTTTAAGAAGAGCGTACCCAATTTCTTAGTGGACCGCCCAACACCTACGACTTCTCTCCACACGCTTTGCCATTATTCACTTCGGAAAATCATTTTCCCACGTTTTCAAACGTCAATAACTCAGAAAACAAAGCCGTTTCCGGAATTTCGTTACGTGAACTTTCCACCTTTTCACTCGTACAATCACTTCCCAAGCGTTGTAAACGAACTTATGAAATATCCGGCATATGCGTCTCAGAAGCAGAGAAATGGCAAAGATACCTTTGTAGATGTAGCAACGGAAGTGCCAACTATTTAGATGGCATTGATCTGTAATTAATTTTAATTTAACCTCTATTATCTGATAACAAACAATTTGCGCGAAGAATCTCACACACGAACTTACGTCACATTCCAAATAATTTCCCTCTGTTGTAACAAATGAATTATTTTTCCTCAAGCTTCAGTATGTGATCAAATTATTTCTTCTTTTTAATATCTAAAATTAATGTTCGTTCGTTTCTCGTTTGAAAAATCCCAGTAAATATATTTGTATTTAGTAATTTCTACTTATACTTTGTAAGATAACTACAAACTTCTCTCTTCGCATAATAATGACAGTAGCTGGCGCTCGCGATTGAATTGTTAGCACATAGCGCTAAGACGGCAGGGGTCCCGGGTTCGAATACCGTCTTGGATTATTGTGAGCTCTTATGGGCAGCCACACACCAGACAAAATATTTACTTCGAGTCACGTTGCAAATATTTGCGACAAAACAACAAAGGCTCCTGAAATTTGATCTTGCGAGCAGCGCCTTGTAACATAACATTTGCGCAAGCGCGGAAGCATTATTTCAAGCGCACCGCCAGCGTGTGATTCAACACTATATTTTAACAGTACCGTATATATGGGTTTTTGCTGGAAGCAGATTCTGCCTGTTGTTTGTGTCTTGTATCTTCTCTTTAACTAAACCCGACGAATGAAAAGTATTCTTAATCTTGTAAAATAATACGTGCTTTGATTTCAACGTAGTTCAAATTAGAAAGCCAAGCACGTTCTGTTGTCATTTAAAAGATGCATGTAGCAACTACGAGCAAGGAGGGGAGGGGTTGGTTTGAATCATATTTCTTCTTTTGACCCAGTATCCCTTGAACAGATCGTCGAAGGTAGGAAAAGAGTGCCAAAAGAAGAAGTGACCGCCTTGCGTAGGGAGGGACCATGTCCACTCGAACTATAAAATAATTTAATATGAACCTATAAATACCTACGAAAATAACGTTAAGGAGTTTTAAGATTTTGCAAGAACTTCGATATTGTCCTTCCATACATTAGTAGGCTTGTTGTGGAGACGAGAAAGGTTCAGAAGTTTGCAGTTTACAATATTGAAATATTACATAGTTTCTACATATAATCACTGATGCAAAGCTAGCAGACATCCCGATTTAGTTGGGACAGTCCATTTTTAAATCCCTTTACTAACGTTCTTCGAACTGCATTCGTGAAGCAAAATTGTTTCGGTTTATTGGCTAACTCATATTTATATAATAATTTATAGTACCCATCATTTAAATAATACGTGTATAAGCTTCTGAATATAGAGTTATGATAGCTGTTCAATGGTGCTGTATTAAAAGTTATTTAAAGGAAATTTGTAAACATTATTACTTTGCGGAACTGAGAATCGTATGTAAATACTCTGTACGCCTTGTGGCAAACTTTGTCTTATCGAGGGGATGGTGGAGGAATGCAACCGCCTAGTTGTTTTTTTCGCGTTGCTTTGGACTCAATAATATTGCCACTCTACAATTGAACGATTAGCTATAGCTGCGATACTACCGCACATTTGTCGGTATATCTAATAGCCCAAAAACATTTCGATGACGACCGTGGTGGGAAGGAACAAGGGACGATGACGCTAGGGGCACCTTGTCGAATCCCTGTTTGTACGTACATCAGTGGAACATGTGAATGCCACTTCTTCAATTCCATCATATCATTACTCATTCTCTTCGTTGCGATTAACCAGAAGTGTAAAAAAGCAATAAAAAACCTAATTAAATCAATGAAACAGCTTTTCGGATCTATCCACTTAAAAGTGCTGGGTATGGGTATAAATCAGTGTTCTAAAATTCTGAACACGCAAGAATGCAAGAGGTTCTTTTGTCACTGAAATGTGTGAAGCAATATGCAAATACATGTTCATCGAATGCATCGTCATCAATGGCCATGTTGATTGAGAGCACGAGAATCCCGCTTTCGTTTGCTTCGTTTTAAAGGTGTGTTTATGGCCAATGTGTTTGAAACCTTCTTAATAACACATTAATTTAATGTATGTGTCACTTGTAAAAGCCTTGTAAGCCAAGATAAATTTTGGACAATCATCATCGAATAAACAACACTTCTTTCAATTAAAGACTCAGGATTAAATATTATATATCCAAGTTCAATTTTCGTCATTTTTAGACTCCCCTTTCTATCAGTGCGTCCGAATGTATAAAAAGCAGTAATATGCCTTGTTGCTGTTTTTTATCCCCTTAGAGGAACAAAATAGGGTTAAATATAAACGAGAAAATCAGATTACACTATAAAATCAAGAATGACGAGGGAGAGAGAGAGAAAGAGATGTAACAAAATGAGAAAATAGCAGATAGGCAGTAGGCACAGATAAGAAGGCACAAAATAATATGGAGGGAGAGAGAAAATATGTACGAGGATAGTCGAGATTTAAACAGAGGGTAGGGAAAGACTGGTAACTCTTAATATGTGCAAGATGCTTTTTGAGTTTTTACATGACGATAATTTAAATGAAGAAACCACCAAGAAGACCAGAATATTAAACGTTGGTTGAAGAAATCTGGAAATAGTGATAATTTAAAAATGACTGAAAATTTAAATGTTTGTTCAAAACTTCTGCACTAAGTTATCCTCGAAATTGCAAGAACCCGAAGTTTGTATTATGTCCTATTTATGCACATAATAGGGACTGAAATCACACGTTCAAGTGATATCCGAACCACAATGTTCCTCCACCGGGTATTGAACCTAGGAACTTTGCCTTTGTTTCAAGGTGACTACGTTACCACTGCGCTATCGGTGAGCTGCTTTCTCCAAGAAATTTCAAAAAAATATTAATGTGATTTAAGATACCAACCAATCAAAATAACCATAAGCATTCAGTGGCGGCTATTAGGGGTGTGATAGGTGGGCAGTGGAAACCCCCTCCCCCTTTTTGCCACTTTGCCACTGCACTATGCTAGATCTTATACACCAAGCGAAAGTAAACTGTTCTTGCCCTCCTCACTTTTTGCACATTGCCCTCTAGGATTGGAACTCAATCGCCGCCACTGTAAGCACTGAATACAGCAATGCTTCAAGAAAGTTGTCCTCTCTCGTTCATTACACTTTATTTATTTTTAAACCTTCAGTTACGTAAGAAATTCACGAACTGATTGAAGAAAATAACAGAAGGAAAGTATAAAATATGTTTCCTTTTCTTTTCTGGAAAAAACACGATTGTCACGTATGGTCGATTTTCACAAATTGGAAACTATTCGGAGGGGTTAGAAGTAATGTTTGCTCTACTAAGTATTGCATAGAGTAACCTACACTATTGTTTGTTTATATTTGTAAGCGAAAATGAAGTGGGCCAAGGGTAATAAATTGGATATTCTGAAAAAATGAAACTTCTTGTCTCATAGCTTGGTGATTTAAATTTAAGGCGGTGTATAGTTGAATAAGTTCAGTAATGTGCACCCTTCCATAAATACTGTGAGGGATTGTTGGGATAATTTATATAAAGGTTTGTCACAACTGATGGAAAATATTTACAATTCACAATAAACAGAAAATACGTAAAGCATATATGTGCACATATGCAGCATATATTGTTTATGGTATAGGCATATTTAATGGAATAATGTTTATTAAAGCAATATTAAAAAATGTTTTAGAAAGTTCCACCGTGCAAATCATTAGTTATGTTGATGAAACAAATAACGTTAACTGTCCAATTTAAGTATTACCTCTTAATTGTACATAGTGAATTAGCTCATTTCCATATGTAACTATAGACAAGCATAAAAGGTTATGCGGAAGTAAGAATTTCACTTACGTTCTTTCTGCATTTCTCAAGTCAAAACCTGATATTTAAAATCTGTAATCAAATCCTGGCTTTGGCATGGGTGTTTTATGTGAGGGTCAAATCATCAGTTTCATACTATAATTATTGTCGCGATTAGATGAAAGTGAGAGATAATTACAAAATAAGAGATAATTACAAAATTAAAATGACGTTTGTGACAATAGTAACTTTTACTGAAAACTAATGTTGAAAATCTCAAAATCAAGCAACTGAAAATACACCCATGAAAGCGCAGCAGAAAACAACAACCATTTATAAAAAAATATGGAGAGGTTCATTTGGTAAATAGTTGTATTTATTGTTTTAGAGACCTGAAAAAGATCGTGTACATACTCGATGTGTACAATATTATATCTATGAAAATATTACATTGTTTGCATAATTGAATTCTAAGTCATCCTAATAAGTAGCAGATGTAAAACGGATGTAATCTTTTTCCAATTTGGCTCAGTCTGCGGCTGCAGGTATATTTTACAGTGTAGCAAATTCATAGCCTTTTACGATGTATATTTACCATTTTTGTGAGGGCCTCCCAGATGGCGCAGTGGTAGCGTCGTCGCCTTGCAATCAAGGGGTCCCGGGTTCGATTCCCGGTGGAGGCACATGGTGGTTCGGATCCCACTTTAAACTGTAGGTCCAGTCCCGATTAGCCTTACTGTGCATAAAGTGGACTTAAAACAACAAATCAATCCAATCCATTTTTGTGAGCTTATTTTACCCTTTTACTCTGTTTCGAAAATGTGGCTCGGTGAGACTCGCAGTGTTACCGATTCATGTTACCCTTTCACATCGTAATCTAAACTAACATCGTATTCTATTACGACCTAATCTAACCTAAATGGATGACACCTTACCTTACTGTGATGTGGCTAACTTCTCGGATATATAACATTTGACGAAAATCCCTATTCGCAACATTGGCAATTTATTGTTGTGGTATTTCAACTCCCGCACATAAAAAATAACCATGCTTATGAATGTGTTCGGTTTCATGGAATCCCCTACAGACTGCAGCATCGAGTTTCGACCTGTTGCCATCCATGTTATCAAAACTGAGTGGCCTGTTAATCATTCACTTGAACAGCATTTGTACGAAATACGATGACGATCTTGTCAAAACGTTTTATGTCTACAACAACAACTTACATTTCTACAAAATTCCGATCAGCGGCAAACTTCAGATGATTGTGAATCAGGAGAATGCGGGTGAAGTCAAGGTTTACTTCGGAAAGAACATTTATCGCATCAAGAACAATACGTACGACGTGTCTGCCGACGATTGCCTGTACCTCGAGCTTCTGGGTGATTACGATAAACTCATCCCTCTCTTCATTGAGTTGCGACTCACCTACCCTATAATAAATAAGCATAGTAGCAATGCCTAACGTCATCTAGGAGACGGAGTTGCTGGCTGGTTCTGTCATATTTAGGGTCGGCATCTTGACCTCCAATTAAATGTAAATACATATTTTTGAGACAAGTGTTTGCTTGCTGTTCTTCGGCAAGGTAAAATTCACGTGTTCTAAAAATAGACACGATTTCACCTTCCAAGAGAGGAGAAAAGTTTCAACTTCGATCCTCGTGTTACGGCTAATGGCGTCTGGCACTGTTGTGTGTTCCCTTTAGATGTTGAACGATGAAATCGTAGTCGGAAAGAAATTGTGAGAAACGCCAAAGGGTGGCCTCCCCGATGGCGCAGTGGTAGCATCGTCGCCTTGTAATCAAGGGGTCCCGGGTTCGATTCCCAGTGGAGACACATAGTGGTTCGGATCCCACTTTAAACTGTAGGTCCAGTCCCGATTAGCCTTACTGTGCATAAAGTTGACTTAAAACAACAAATCAAGAAACGCCAAAGGCGATCATTTAGTGTAGTTGATTGTCGTAAATTTTGAATACATTTGTAATATGTCTGTAATATCAATCTTTTGAAAAGGATGTAGTGTCGAAATTCTTTTAAAGCAAGAAGCTGAGTCGAACCCGAAAGCGCCTGTGGCTAGGTGTGGGAAAGTAATGGATGTTTGTCCTAAAGTTAAGAGTAAATTTAGGCAGTTCACATAGCATTTTCTCAAAATTACAGGATCTGGGTTGTTTGGGGCGACGGAATGAAAAACATAATTAACAGGTAGATTGTACATTGGGGTAACTCTGACGTCAGCAGACTGCGTTTTGTTTAAGATTTGAAGTTCATCGTCCAATTGCTGACCGCATGCTCTAGAAAAACCTAAAGCTACTCCGCCGATAGGTAGAAAATCAGGATTGCAAGCTGAAACCAAAACATTTGCTTCTGCTTTTGTGATATCAGCTGTTATGATATTAATCTTGTTTGTGTGCGACGACAACCTCGGTTGGAACGGAAGCCTTATCGCTAGAACTCGGTTCGGTCGTCTGTGAGCACTGAGCTTCGTGCTGACGAGAGAAACATTTCTCGACTTCCTTAGGTACTTGGGAGCGCTGAGCGGCTTATACGACCTATTCATCACCCCCTTGCTTGCGGGCTGGAATGTGCTGACTGTCTCCTAGAGTCCAATTCTCTACGTACCTTATATCTAAGATCGTCGTGATATTTACGAAAAGCCAGTGTTATGGTGAATAGACTTTTCAAGGCAGACACGATACCCTGTAATGTATCAAAAATACCTTGTTGATTTTTGGAGAGCTGGTTGTGAACAATTTAGAGTCAGATATATGTGACGTCAAGGCAGGGTCTCTTAGCACAGTGTTAGGTATATCTCTAACTTGCAAGAATGGATTGTGTGCGTTAAAAGTATCGGAAATAATGAAATTGTTTCTCTCATGAGAATCCCTGAAAACTTCCTCCGCTGCTTTAATAAGTTTCTCGTCGGGAAATTTTGACAATTGAAAAAACATGATTATTTTAATATATACCTATATTTTTTTCAATTGACTTAATAATTGGGGTGATCGGTAGCTATTTTGATATACTACGACAACACCGGTTCACTAGCCACCATTTTACGTTTAGGCTGTTCGCCGGTTTAAGCTGCTTGGCTGCAAGAGGATGAGTGTATGAGGAATGGAATAAATTGCGCTCATTGCCCTTTACCAATATTTAATAGAATAAGTACAGCGAGGGGGGGGGGGAGATAACGCACGAGCTGGTGTTGAACTACTAAACACTAATACTTAAATACTTGTGTCATCACCGTACCTGATCTGGTCCGTCGACTTGGTTGTGTGGTCCGTTGACGTGTGTACTTTGGGCACTGCCTAACCTGCGCACGGACTCACTCCACGAGTCACACCACTTAGGCAACTAACTTCCGACTCTCTTGGCCAATAACTTCCGACTGTCCCAGCGACCTCTCGTCACAGGGGACTTGGCTGTTGTTTGCTGATTTAGCATTTAATGCCGGCTCGTGACAGAAGATTCTACATTGGCAAAAGTAGATCGACTCACATCGTAGGAGGTGAAGTGTGTTCGTTGGTTAGTAATGCTCTTATTAACAGGGTCTCTTCAGCGTCCCCTCAGGTTCGTGCGGATGCCAAAGATGTGTCTCAAGTAGTGTAATTGGGCCGTTTCAAAGTCGTACTTAGTAGGTATTCTCTTTTTTTATCAATTGAATATCACTTTTTGACATATTTTGACAATTTTTTGTCGATGTTTTAGCGTTTGACGATTTTTCAGTGCAATTTTCACCGCATCTCATTTTTTTCCCACTCGTACTTGGTAGGTATGCATTTGTAGCCTCTTTTTTATCAATTGAAAATCAGTTTTTGACATATTTTGACAAATTTTTGTCGATGTTTTAGCGTTTAGCGATGTTTTTGTAAAATTTCCTATTTTTCCCTTTTTTCCCACTCGTACTTGGTACGAATGCCACGATCTTACGTGATATAACTTAACCTATTCATTTTTTTTCGTGGTAAACTACACGAGAGCCTCTACGTGCTTTGACCTACTTTAGAGTAGAACCATAAAGACAGAGCTGCAACCGAAAGTGAGGCTCGAAGTGAAGCTCGGTGAGGCTCGACTTAATAGTTTGCTCTTGTAAGACATAAGCCTTATTTTCTCGCAGTGTTGCCAACATTTTACTCGAAATAAAATCACCAAGGTTTTTTTTCTTGGTCTAACCTATGTTATTGAACTGCGTCGTCACGTCCAAACCTGCATGACTTCCGAACACTATTGGTTTTATTCATATTTTTTTTTACGTATAGGTGTATATGATGAATTCCCAAACAGATTTTTCCTAAGTCTTACTGTTTCCAAGATAACCCCACTTCCGGTTGCCATTTTGGATTTCTGAACATAGGTTCTATTCATTCTTTTTCTCACGTATAGGTGTACCTGATGAATCTGCAAACAGATTTTTCCTAAGTCTTACAGTTTCCAAGATAACCCCACTTCCGGTCGCCATTTTGGATTTCCGAACATAGGTTCTATTTATATTTTACTTACATATAGGCGTACGTGACGAATCCGCAAACAGATTTTTTCTAAGTCTTACCGTTTCAAAGATAACCCCACTTCCGGTCGCCATTTTGGATTTCCAAGCATAGGTTCTATTCATATTTTACTTACATATAGGCGTACATGACGAATCCGCAAACAGATTTTTCCTAAGTCTCACCGTTTCCAAGATAACTAGTAGTGCAGGTGGGGGAGTTCAACGTCAGAAAATGGGGCTCGGTGGGGCTCGGTGGGGCTCGCCAAACCTCAAAAACTCACTTTCTCTCCACGTTCCGCGCCTTATTTATTGCGCTGACGATGTTTCACAGCGTAGAAAACAGCACCAAAACATCAAAAACTCACTTTGATTATTTGGAGCTCACCAAAACCTCAAACACTTATTTTTATTAATTGAGGTTCACCAAACCTCCAAAACTCTCATTTTCTCTCTATGTTCAGCGCCTCATTTATTGCGCTGACACAACGTGATGAGTAAATAATGCAGTTTCTTATTCTTGAAGGATGAATGCACCTTATCGTAATTTTCCAAGCCCCGGTCAAATGTTTGTATATCGTGACCTTTGTAAACCTCTCTCTCGGGAACGATGTGCCACACACACGCGCGTGCACGCCTATATTGTGACGCAAACAAACAAACAAATAATATTTTTTTTAAGATTCCTGGCCCCTAACCCCACTTCCGGTCGCTATTTTGGATTTCCGAGCATAGGTTCTATTCATATTTTACTTACATATAGGCGTACGTGATGAATCAGCAAACAGATTTGTCCTAAGTCTTACCGTTTCCAAGATAACCCCACTTCCGGTCGCCATTTTGGATTTCCGAACATAGGTTCTATTCATATTTTTTCTTATATATAGGTGTACGTGATGAATCACCAAACAGATTCTTCCTAAGTTTTACCGTTTCCAAGATAACCCCACTTCCGGTCGCTATTTTGGATTTCCGACCATAGGTTCTATTTATATTTTACTTACATATAGGCGTACGTGATGAATCCGCAAACAGATTTTTCCTAAGTCTTACTGTTTCCAAGATAATCCCACTTCCGGTCGCCATTTTGGATTTCCGAACATAGGTTCTATTCACATTTTACTCCCGTATAGGCGTACGTGATGAATCCGCAAACAGATTTTTCCTAAGTCATGAATTGGAGGGTTCTATGGCAACTTATATTAATTCTCGTAAGAGAACAGAAAACACAAAAAAAAACAAAAAAAAAAAACAATACTGTGGTCACTACAACAAATAGTCTTCTTCAACCCCTATCCAACAAACCAAAAAAAAATCATCATCCTAACTAGAACCATGTAACTAACATTGTGATGACTCATATTAAATACCTCTTAATTGTATTACTTATAAGGGTATACTATTGCACAACGTTTTTGCAACAAGTTATTACGTAACATTGTGATGACTCATATCTAATGCCCTTTGTTGTATTAACTATAAGGGAGTAAACTATTACACAACATGTTGCAACAAGTTATGACGTAATGTGATGAGTCATATCTAACGTGGCGTCTTCTGATTGGTTAATTATTACAGGTGTTTTCAATACGGTCCGCGTTTTTATTATATAAGACGGCATACACTGCAGATCAGTCAGTCTCGTGAGAGCAGCCGAAGAGTACGGACGTCCTGTTGCAGCGCTCCTCGTTTTTGTAAAAAAAATAGGTATTTAACTTTTTTTGAAGCTACATACCATCTATTATTTCAAGTTCAAAGGTGTTTCACGTGGTTTTTCATAGTAATTTCGACCAGATTGAATTTTGACGTGATCGTGCATTTTCTATTTCACCTCAAAAAATTCTATATAAATAACATACCTGAAAATTGTATCGCTATATACTAGACTTTTTGATTTCTGTGATTTTCGAAAAAGCAATGGCATCCACCACCAGTTTCAATCGTAAAAATGATAAAACTGAATGTGTTACTTGTGGGAAGCTAATCTCAAGGAACAATTTATCGGTACACAGGGCAAGATGTAGCGAAACAGGTTCGAGAATTAATCGTTCGTCATCTTCTAAGTCTTGTGCTCGATGCGGAAAGATGATCAGCATTACAAATTTAAGTAAACACCTCAAAATTTGCAAACCATCGACCGAACAAGGAACATTGAAAAGAAAAATCGATGATCCAGGAACCGAAGCTTCCACTTCCAAGCAAATTAAATTATCCAATGAACGCAAACCAATTAGATCTGCATTCAACGACCAACTCCAGGATTTTTCAATTAAGTCAGAACCAGGCCGTGACATCCTTAGTTTCTTGGACGAAACGAAAACATCTGTACTAAATATTTTGAAAGATAAACTTGAAAACAACTCTATAAAAGTATATGTTGTTCTGTTTTCCGAATACGAGAAAGTCGATGGCACAACGAGTATTTTTTATCATTGTACAAAAAACCAGACACTTTATTTTGCTGACGTCGAAAATTTGGACAACTTCTATTATAAAGTTTCCAACGAGCTGGTTAAGAAACATGACGATTTCGAGGCTAAAGGGTCGGGATGGTCTCTGTGTGGAAGTCCTCACACGTTAATCGTTTGTTGTAATCACATGGTCTACACTTTGGATTCTTTGTTCTATACTTAGTATCGTCGATTGTGAGTAAAGGCAATCGATGTAATCGTGGAAGGTGAGTTTGTTCTCCACCGTATTTTTGCCCACACCTTTTGCTTTCTTCGTGACGCTACTCTCTGTTCTCATGGCATACATCTTCGAACGCAAACCCGCGAACTCTACAATAATATCACCGTTACATTCATCTTTCAGTTTACCTAGGACTTTTTTGTTACGAGATGGAATCCCAAATCTGTTGGGTTGAAATACTCAAGCATGGAAGGATTTTTTATGTCTTCGTATAGGTTAGGTGTTTGTATGCTGTAAATGAAGCTGTCGGTGTCCGTGTACAAAAGTGATATCTTATCATTGTAGAAGGGTTTCATCACGTCGTAATAAAATTCGAACATGTAAAGTTTCGACAAGTCGAGAACCGTTGCGCCAACGTAAATTGGTTTTCTGAATTTCATCAATTTTATATCTAGTTTGAAAAGTGCCAAATTCTCGTTGTAAATTTTTCTCGACTTGAATCTAGGATCGGCTATCCACTTCCGACATTTATTCTTATCGGAAATTAATTTCACGTCTACGTGCTTTCTAACATTCTCCATGGTCTTTCCGTACACCGCATTGTTCTTTAATTTAAAAAAGTCCTTGTCTAAATCGGAAGTGGCAGCTATTCTATGTTGTGTGTTAGTTTCTATGTAAGATCTTAACCACGTGGAATGTTTAAACTTTAGTATTCTTCTAACATTCACTATCTGAACACCCTTCCCAATCAAAAACCGGAGATTCTTGTAGTGGACGACGTATCTCTGTTTAGGGTCCAATGTTAACAAAAGCTTGTCTTGAATCGAGTCGGGTGGACATTTGATTTCGGGAGTCGGAGGCAAATCCGAAAACGTGTCGTGCAGGTGGTCGGAGAATTGGAGATCTACCTCTGCGAAGAAACCACACTCGCTATCGTCGAAATGAATAATGTCTATCGAAGTGGGATCTAACCATTCGAATCCCCCGTAAGGAAGTTTCTGAACCATGGCATGTCCGTAGAGATTATTAACGTCGGCGTAGAAGATGTAATTCGATGCTCGATTTGAATCGTAATCTTCTTTCATGTGTACGTTATTAGCTTTTGCATGTCTCTGTACGCATTGCACCATTCCACCTCGTATCCCTCTTTCGATGAAAAGTAACATGTCAACGTCCGATATCAGTTCCAGCTTGACCTTTGTCTGGAATAACATTGCCGACCACGCTAATCCCGGTAGGCTGTAGAAATACGCTGGATCTAATTTATAAATATTCGTTGCCGTTTTCCTGAACGCTTGAAAAACATCCGCGAGTATCGTCACGTCCAGTTTTAAGTATGCGTCGTGGTAGTCTCCGAGTGTCCTACATCCTAATTTCTCCCACATGAGTTGCGCGTGTTGGTATTCTTCGTCCGTGATTCCTTTCTCTCTGAGTCTGCTGTAAAATTCTCTTGGAAGTGGGAGAGCGTCGTCGTTAAATTTAGAACCATCACTAACGTATTCGTAAGGATAAATCCCTTTACGTCTAACGAGTTCTATGTCTACGTTGGGAAAACTAGCTCTAGTTATTTTAAATTGATCGTCGATGAGTTTGTTTGCTAAAGCGTCCAGGCTGGCAGAGAGAAATCTATACGAATCCAGGAAGCGCATCTCGATTGTATTTTTCGTTCCCGGAATCGACACTTGCTTGCTGAGACTAATGTAGCGTTCTTCATTCTCGGCCAAGACACCTATACGTTTCGGATCGTAGCCAAGATGTCTCACCAGGTGGTGAAAATCATATCCGCTTCCGTTGTGAAAGAATATGGGGATGAATTTAGGTTTCTGGATTTTAAGATTGCACGTGTTGCAAATTCCACCTATGTAGTTTCCGCTGAAATGATCGTGGTGGAATATTTTTTTGTTCTCATCAGTGAAACTTTGATCACATACCGGACACACCTCAGTGGAATTGTAATTTTGAAGTTCATTTTCAGTTAAAGGTGCCATCGGTTTTGATGTAAGCAGTACGCTACCAATTACCTCAACCTCCTCCACCATTTTTTCCAGGAAGTGTTCGATTACATTTGGCCCGCGGTATATATATGCTTCATTTATTTTATCACGTCGCACAACAACATAGCCGAAACTATTAGGTTGATGAAGCTGGTACGGTTTGAGGAACGCCTCGAAATCTGCGACGATGATTGCGGGATGTTCCAACAATGCCTTGTGCATTTTGAATTCTTCGACTTCGTTCGTTTCGGGCATCAACATTCTAGCCGGTCTGTTGTCACCGCAATAAATTTTATGTTCGGCAAGTTTATCGATAGCAATTTGACGACTATGAAGATTTTGATGATCACGTCGGTCACGATCGTCGAACGTGGTTAGGCATCTCGGGCAAACTTCGATGTAATGTTCATGCTTGGTTGTTTGGCTTTCTAGTAATCGAGACATTGAACGAATTAGCGTGTAGTGATGAACATCCTAGTTTGAAATTAGAAGAAGATTTATTACACGAGCATCGTCATCGTCGATATCGCTTATCCTGACGGGGTGCACAAGATATTTATCTGACGTAAAAGAATATACATTAATAGCGATGCGTTTTCCTGCACGATTTTCGAACTTTGTTATATCCGACAATGTCACCGGGTATTCGATGTCAGACATTACACTTTCAAATTCGGACTCGTATTGCTTGTAATGATAAATCCGTTCTGGATTTTCCGTTTTGCAATGAACAGGATGCAGTGCAGCCAACACACACCAGAGAAAACACTTGTTATCGCTGTTCTGTATATTTAACACAGCCCTCTTGTGTTGAATGTTCGGTGGAAGAGGAACGTAGCTGGATGCACGAAGAGGCGAGAATCGGTTCACGTAAACGGTTAACGTGTGAGGACTTCCACACAGAGACCATCCCGACCCTTTAGCCTCGAAATCGTCATGTTTCTTAACCAGCTCGTTGGAAACTTTATAATAGAAGTTGTCCAAATTTTCGACGTCAGCAAAATAAAGTGTCTGGTTTTTTGTACAATGATAAAAAATACTCGTTGTGCCATCGACTTTCTCGTATTCGGAAAACAGAACAACATATACTTTTATAGAGTTGTTTTCAAGTTTATCTTTCAAAATATTTAGTACAGATGTTTTCGTTTCGTCCAAGAAACTAAGGATGTCACGGCCTGGTTCTGACTTAATTGAAAAATCCTGGAGTTGGTCGTTGAATGCAGATCTAATTGGTTTGCGTTCATTGGATAATTTAATTTGCTTGGAAGTGGAAGCTTCGGTTCCTGGATCATCGATTTTTCTTTTCAATGTTCCTTGTTCGGTCGATGGTTTGCAAATTTTGAGGTGTTTACTTAAATTTGTAATGCTGATCATCTTTCCGCATCGAGCACAAGACTTAGAAGATGACGAACGATTAATTCTCGAACCTGTTTCGCTACATCTTGCCCTGTGTACCGATAAATTGTTCCTTGAGATTAGCTTCCCACAAGTAACACATTCAGTTTTATCATTTTTACGATTGAAACTGGTGGTGGATGCCATTGCTTTTTCGAAAATCACAGAAATCAAAAAGTCTAGTATATAGCGATACAATTTTCAGGTATGTTATTTATATAGAATTTTTTGAGGTGAAATAGAAAATGCACGATCACGTCAAAATTCAATCTGGTCGAAATTACTATGAAAAACCACGTGAAACACCTTTGAACTTGAAATAATAGATGGTATGTAGCTTCAAAAAAAGTTAAATACCTATTTTTTTTACAAAAACGAGGAGCGCTGCAACAGGACGTCCGTACTCTTCGGCTGCTCTCACGAGACTGACTGATCTGCAGTGTATGCCGTCTTATATAATAAAAACGCGGACCGTATTGAAAACACCTGTAATAATTAACCAATCAGAAGACGCCACGTTAGATATGACTCATCACATTACGTCATAACTTGTTGCAACATGTTGTGTAATAGTTTACTCCCTTATAGTTAATACAACAAAGGGCATTAGATATGAGTCATCACAATGTTACGTAATAACTTGTTGCAAAAACGTTGTGCAATAGTATACCCTTATAAGTAATACAATTAAGAGGTATTTAATATGAGTCATCACAATGTTAGTTACATGGTTCTAGTTAGGATGATGATTTTTTTTTGGTTTGTTGGATAGGGGTTGAAGAAGACTATTTGTTGTAGTGACCACAGTATTGTTTTTTTTTTTGTTTTTTTTTGTGTTTTCTGTTCTCTTACGAGAATTAATATAAGTTGCCATAGAACCCTCCAATTCATGACTTAGGAAAAATCTGTTTGCGGATTCATCACGTACGCCTATACGGGAGTAAAATGTGAATAGAACCTATGTTCGGAAATCCAAAATGGCGACCGGAAGTGGGATTATCTTGGAAACAGTAAGACTTAGGAAAAATCTGTTTGCGGATTCATCACGTACGCCTATATGTAAGTAAAATATAAATAGAACCTATGGTCGGAAATCCAAAATAGCGACCGGAAGTGGGGTTATCTTGGAAACGGTAAAACTTAGGAAGAATCTGTTTGGTGATTCATCACGTACACCTATATATAAGAAAAAATATGAATAGAACCTATGTTCGGAAATCCAAAATGGCGACCGGAAGTGGGGTTATCTTGGAAACGGTAAGACTTAGGACAAATCTGTTTGCTGATTCATCACGTACGCCTATATGTAAGTAAAATATGAATAGAACCTATGCTCGGAAATCCAAAATAGCGACCGGAAGTGGGGTTAGGGGCCAGGAATCTTAAAAAAAATATTATTTGTTTGTTTGTTTGCGTCACAATATAGGCGTGCACGCGCGTGTGTGTGGCACATCGTTCCCGAGAGAGAGGTTTACAAAGGTCACGATATACAAACATTTGACCGGGGCTTGGAAAATTACGATAAGGTGCATTCATCCTTCAAGAATAAGAAACTGCATTATTTACTCATCACGTTGTGTCAGCGCAATAAATGAGGCGCTGAACATAGAGAGAAAATGAGAGTTTTGGAGGTTTGGTGAACCTCAATTAATAAAAATAAGTGTTTGAGGTTTTGGTGAGCTCCAAATAATCAAAGTGAGTTTTTGATGTTTTGGTGCTGTTTTCTACGCTGTGAAACATCGTCAGCGCAATAAATAAGGCGCGGAACGTGGAGAGAAAGTGAGTTTTTGAGGTTTGGCGAGCCCCACCGAGCCCCACCGAGCCCCATTTTCTGACGTTGAACTCCCCCACCTGCACTACTAGTTATCTTGGAAACGGTGAGACTTAGGAAAAATCTGTTTGCGGATTCGTCATGTACGCCTATATGTAAGTAAAATATGAATAGAACCTATGCTTGGAAATCCAAAATGGCGACCGGAAGTGGGGTTATCTTTGAAACGGTAAGACTTAGAAAAAATCTGTTTGCGGATTCGTCACGTACGCCTATATGTAAGTAAAATATAAATAGAACCTATGTTCGGAAATCCAAAATGGCGACCGGAAGTGGGGTTATCTTGGAAACTGTAAGACTTAGGAAAAATCTGTTTGCAGATTCATCAGGTACACCTATACGTGAGAAAAAGAATGAATAGAACCTATGTTCAGAAATCCAAAATGGCAACCGGAAGTGGGGTTATCTTGGAAACAGTAAGACTTAGGAAAAATCTGTTTGGGAATTCATCATATACACCTATACGTAAAAAAAAATATGAATAAAACCAATAGTGTTCGGAAGTCATGCAGGTTTGGACGTGACGACGCAGTTCAATAACATAGGTTAGACCAAGAAAAAAAACCTTGGTGATTTTATTTCGAGTAAAATGTTGGCAACACTGCGAGAAAATAAGGCTTATGTCTTACAAGAGCAAACTATTAAGTCGAGCCTCACCGAGCCTCACTTCGAGCCTCACTTTCGGTTGCAGCTCTGTCTTTATGGTTCTACTCTAAAGTAGGTCAAAGCACGTAGAGGCTCTCGTGTAGTTTACCACGAAAAAAAAATGAATAGGTTAAGTTATATCACGTAAGATCGTGGCATTCGTACCAAGTACGAGTGGGAAAAAAGGGAAAAATAGGAAATTTTACAAAAACATCGCTAAACGCTAAAACATCGACAAAAATTTGTCAAAATATGTCAAAAACTGATTTTCAATTGATAAAAAAGAGGCTACAAATGCATACCTACCAAGTACGAGTGGGAAAAAAATGAGATGCGGTGAAAATTGCACTGAATAATCGTCAAACGCTAAAACATCGACAAAAAATTGTCAAAATATGTCAAAAAGTGATATTCAATTGATAAAAAAAGAGAATACCTACTAACTACGACTTTGAAACGGCCCAATTACACTACTGTCTCATTCTGTTGTTCTTGTTAGAGAACAAGCAATTAATTGGGGACAGTAAGTTGGTTAGATTTGCTCAGAAATTTGGCAATTATCCTCTCAAATTTGATGAACAGGTTAATCGTAGAATAAGGTGTGTCGGTCAGTGGTCAAACCACAGAACAATTGAACTACAGGCTTAGTTTGTGTTCAAAGTTGTCCGACTAGATAGTCGTTGTGATAGGAACAAATGATATCCTGAATTTCAAATTTGAAAAAAAATATTAAGTGAAATATTTTAGAGACTTTGAAACTGTTGTCATAGAGGACCAAAGAGATAAATTGGTTAACCATATCTCCTTTAGCCCGAATAATGCGAAACAAAGATTCTAGCGTTTGCCGTAAGTGGAGATGGGTCAATCAGTATATTGCTTTGTTTCGCAGCGGAAAGATTGTGAAGGTACACGATAATTTGCCTTTATTCTTCAACAGTCAGTGTGATATTCGTGTGGAGTTGTATGAAGAATTTGTCGGTAATCCTTCACGTGGTAAAGTTGACAGAGTACATTGTAATAGGGAGGGAATGCTTCAGGTATTGAACTTTCTCAGAGAAGGCTTGTATTTAGAAATTTGGGTCGAAGTGATTCAGAACGTAATTCTAAGCTTGTAGTCGAGTCTGAGATACATTCGATTGAAGAATCATCTAGAGAGTCACCTATTTCGGAAACAGTCAAAGAGTTCTTACCAATAGGCATGGGCGAGGGCGAGAAAAAACATCCTGCAATACTGTTTGTAAAAATTATTGACATTAGTGAAGAGAGTGGTTTGGACTATTCAATGCATTCAGTAATACCCATTAATATTTATCCTCAACGATCTGCTCTGATTAAAATAATTATTTTAGGTAAACCTTTTTTGCCCTATGTGACTGTGGGGCTGAGGTGATCATATTGTCATACAGCACTTGGAAATAGATTTCCTCATCAATTGCAAAGCCAAGATTGGAATCTTCGAATAACATTAAGTTGGTAGATTATTCTTGTTCAAAATCCAAGTCCGTCGAAGGAATTACGAAGTTAACGATCAATTTGTGAGGTTATGATTTATATGTACAATTTGTTGTTGCAATAATATTGAATGTTCCTGCTATACAGGGTTTAGATCTAATATGTGAAATTCTTGGAGATTTGAATTTCGAGGATGATGCTTTCTTCTATCATACTCAAAATGGTAGAGCAGTTTTGAAATATACTAGACTTTGAAAATTGTATTCTATTGAAGAGGACTTGTCTGTAAATAATGGTGCTCCAGTAAATGAACAATTGAATTTTGATATCAAAGTGAGGGATTCACTGAAATTGGAAGGAGACTCAAATACACGGATTATTGTAATTTTCAATACTTTTAAGCAAATATTTACGGTTCGAAATGCTCTGTTCGGAGAATATGTACATCGAATGAAATAAGACATCGATATGCCAATTGTTGCTACAAATTACCCCATTCCCTGTGCTTATATTGATAAGTTTATGGAACATCTAAATCAAATGTTGGAATGGGAGGTAATTGAATTTTCGGATTCTGAATAACTTTCGCCTCTGCCAGTAGTTCCGAAACCTAAACGGGGAATTCGTTTATGTGTCCATCAAAATAAAGCAAATCAAAACTTCAAACTCACGCAACTTACTCCAATGAAGATCAAAGATCTCTTAACTTCATTTCTGGAATGTAAATTCTTTACGTTTGGAAAAATTGAAGCAGCTACAAAGAGTTTTAGGGTGTGTTCCATGTACATTCCCAACTATGCACTCTACGAAATACTAAAGCATAAAACGAAATGGCAGTGAACTGGGGAGGCAGACAAAGCTTTGAAGCTTTTAAAAACTTTATTTATCCAAGAGATGACACTTAACTATCCTGATTTTTAGAGTACGTTTTACATTCAAACCGATGCATCTCTAGTTGGGATAGGTGAATATTGCTATCTATTGAAAGACGGAAATATGAAGCCATTAGGATTTGTTTGTTGATTGCTTAAGGCATATGAGTAGTCTTAAACATGAACAGAAATTTAGGTTTACACCATTTTTTATCCTATTGAAAAATGTTCTATTTTCTCAGTTTGTTGTCGTCGTTTCTGACCACAAATCTCATAATTGGTTAGAATCTGCACTTTCTTGGAACGCCAGATTAAGAAGGTGGTTCATACAGATTGGACAGTAATCCTCTGTGGTGCAATATTGTAAGGTCAAGGACAACATTTTGGCCGATACTCTCATTAGAATTTTTTCAGATGTGCCAGATTCAAAATTTTTGGTGCATGTTTCTGCTGTTTCGCAGTCTCGTAAGGAAATGTTTACAAAATAATAGTTGTTAACGTTGCAGAACAATGATGTGAGTCTAAAGGAAATCATTGATCATTTGAAGCAAGAAAGTAAAAATGTAAACTCTCGTTCTAGATAATGGAGACGAATTTATAGTTTAGATAACGACGTGTTGTATATTAAAGATTATCACATCGATTCTCGTTTTAGGATGTGCATTCCTGTGAAATTAATTGGATAGGTTGCCATGGCAACACGGGACACTTCAATGTTGTTATAACTTTGTCTCAGGTTTATCATTCTTTCTATTGGAAGGGTATGAAATCTGACATCAAATCTTACATAAAAATACTGTAAATATGTCAGCGCAGTAACCCTGATATATATCCGGAAAAATTCGTCGCTAGATCCCATATAACGGATAAGCCAGGACGGTGTTATTAATAGATTTGCAGGGTCCATTCGACTTGGTACCTAAACGTGAGAGATTTCTGCTTACGGTCTTGGATGCTGCATCTAGGTACTCAATATCATACCCTATTTTAAATATCAAGGCAATGACAGTAATGAATAAGTTAACTAAAATTTATTTTATACATCTGGGTGTTCCAAAACAGATAACTTCTGATAATGAACCACAATTTAAATCAAACATTTTTTAGGAAGACATGAAAGTGTTGGGAGTTCAAGTTACGTATACACCTGTTTATCATCCGTGCTTGAACCTAGTCGAGCGTTATCACTTAGAACTAAATCGTTTAATGAAGGTGCTCTGTGGTTCTAACCATACCATGCGGCCAGCGAAGATAGCGGAAGCCTTAAGTCTTCTGAATGGTTCCATATATTCTCAAACTGGGCTTTTCCCAGCGAAACTAAGATTAAATATGCCAACAAGTATCACAGATATACTGTTGTTAAGTGTCGACACTAGTTGCGTTACATGGGATGACAAATTCATCTTGGTCAATCAGACAAGCTTCACCGAAATACAGGATAAATGGAATAAAACGTAATGCCTTACCTTTGTGTTAAAAACAATAAAAAATCAACGTTCACGTTGATCGATTGTGGAACAGGAGATAGGATTGATAATCAGTCTATTGAAAATTGTAAAGTATGGAATTGCTAGAGGAACAATTTGATGTTTTGGGTAAGAAGGTTCCTGGATATGGATCTAGACAGCATGGGAGAGTTTCTGCAGAAGCTAGTGGATTTCAGTTAGCAAGGGAATTCCGTTAATGGAGTTCAAGATGAGGTTACTAGTGGATAAGAGTAGTGTGTATTGGGTTTACCCTATGTGAGTCAAGTGAACTTTTGTCAGTGGCGGGCAAGCTAGTCAAGTAGACACAATATCACAGCGGACCGGTATATAAGAAAGCACCCTTTCGTTTTCTTAACTCTTATCTCTTGACTGCAAAAAATTTAGTTCTGAGTTTTTATGGAGATAATACTTCCTGAATAGAGTTTGTTACTGTCTTTAAGTAAGGAAACTTAGGGTAGTCAAAATTTGTATTCCTTCCAAATTTTGTAGGGTGAGTGTGTTCGGTGAATCATTCAATTTCAAATTAGGTATCAAATTTAGGTATAAGCTACGTGATAGAGTTAGCTGTGGGATCTTGTGATACATAAAATTAAAAGGCCTACGCTGTCCATTAATGCAAGTGAATTCCATGAAGAAGTGGCTTCAACAGAGTGTATGACCAGGGGAATATAGACATTAATTATATCTGTGGGTCACTAAAAGTGAATTCACCCTTAAGCAAAATAACTGTTGCGAAACAAACATCCCCATGCTATCCTTACGGAGCCACGTCAGTTAAGCCTAACGGATGTCAGTGGTATAAATAACAACCAGACACAGACAACCCGAACTCAGTTAGCTTGGTTAATAAACATAGTAGTTTTATGAGAAGCCTGATTGACACTCTGAGACCCCCAGAACCGAATTCAATACAGTAGTTCCAGTTTTATTTGACAAATACAACTGCCACGACACGGCGTAATTCTCGGCTAGAGGGGTCTGTGCATTGCCGGGGCGCGACGTCATTCTCACTCACTCAGCTGTTACAAAGGACATTCACATAGCGTGACGTCACTCGAGAGTATGAAGTCCATTCCAATACTATACAATACGCGTCAGTTCTCGTAGCACCGGGCAACCTGTGTTTGCGACCGTGCGATTGCAGTTAACGGCCGCTCTCCGTCTATTGGCTTTTTTAATCCAGATTTCATCAGTGCGCACAACTTGGACTACTGTTGGTGTTCCTCATGGCTCCTACCGGTGGCGCCACACCCAAAAACAAAAATTCTACCCCCAAGCAAAACACTCACTTTGGTTTCGAACAGGGTGGCCCTGTCCGTCATTCCCCCCCACCTTCACCTCTGACAAAAAGGAAGCCTGATTCGCCCCTACAGCAGCCCCAGGACCACTGGAAAAAGTCATTCAACCCGTCACCTGCAAACCCCTTCAGCCCCTCAGCCACCCCTTCCTCCCAGACACCAGGCACCAACGTTCAGACATCAAACTCCAATGCGACTGGCGTATCTTCAATGGACAGTGTTCCCGTTTCTCAGACTATCAAGTTAGAGATGCACAGAAAACTGGTATTAGAAATTACTACCCTCGTCGCTAAAGATAAAAACATATCAGAAGAAAGAAAATCCATCCTCTTAGAACTGATGAGCAAATTAGAACAAGTACATGAAGAAACAGTGTCGGAGAACAAATCACTCAACGCCGTAAATAAAATCCTTCAAGATAGAAATCACCATGTCCAATCTGCAACCCCTAGAGAAGACGTATTATACTCCCAGGTTGTATCAACAAAAAAAACCGACAAACAACAACAAATACAGAAAGCCACATCTACCGTAAAGCACACTGTCTTTATGTCCGACAAAGATAGGAAAATGAGTGCTAAGAAGATACAGGAAATCTTGACCACCACAGTAAATCCAGTGAGGGAAAATATCAAAATCAAAAGCATAAGAACCACAAATCAAATGGTGATAGTGGAAACAGCTTCCAGAGAAGGAGCCGAGAAATTAATTAATAATAAAGATCTTCCTAAACACAACATCAAAGTAGAAAACCCTCGAAAAAAGGATCCACTTCTGATCATATATGACGTTCCGGCCAATAAAGACCCAGAGGAATTTTACACAGAATTTTACAGCCTTAATCTCCAAGAATCAATTCCATATGAAGAATACACAAATGATTTCAATGTGAGATTTAAAACAGGACCCCGTAACAGCAACACAGTACATCTAGTTGTACAAACCACAAGTAAAATTAGAAAAATCCTTCTTAGCACAGAAAACGTATATTTACCGTTCCTATCTCTTTTCATCAAAGATTATATCGTGGTTGCACGTTGCCTGAAATGTGGAGATCTGGGCCACGTAGTAAAATACTGCAAAAACAAACCCTTGTGCACCCATTGTGGAAATGAGAATCATGAACGCCAACACTGTGATAAAAAAAACAACCGAAAACATGCATTCCATGTAAAAACAGGAACAAAACATGCAATAGTAAAGACAACAAAGACTGTCCAACATACACCCTCATGTGGCAAAGACTAGTGGACAAGACAGACTATGGAGAACACCCCTAAAACAAAACGGAAAAGAAATCCACCAAGTATAAGAAAAAGAAACGCTAAAAGAGCGGCAGCATACCGACTAAAAAAAGCAATCGATTTAGTAAACTCTTCCACGCTAAACCCAGAAGCTCCCCCCTTCATGTACCCATATAGCACATACTTCAATCCCCCAACCCTTCTCGACCTCTCCACTGAACCGTCCAACCTATCGGAGAATATAAAATTCACTACAAACACCCATTCCATCCTCAACGACCCTTTTCCAACACCTTCTGCCCCAATTGAGGTAATAAAACCTGCTCTGACACGAACACCTACATCTGACACATCATCTCACACCCCTCTCACATTCAAGAAAATTGAACTCACTGCAGAAGACACACTTGACTTATATGACACCGATCTCGATACTGACTCGGAACCTCCATCACCCTCGCCACAACACTCATCCCATCCCTCGGATCCGTACCTAATATATAGAAACTTCGAACACAACTTGAAACTTTCACGCCTAGAAGAGAGAGATATTCTCATTACTGCACTGAGACTACTAGTCAGGAAGAAGTATAGCAAGGGCAAAACTATTACCTTCCCCATACCAGAAGCAGTGGACAGGATAACGTTAAAAACTTACAACCTTCCTACCGACACAGAGGAGCTGCTCTGGCTAACCGAGACAGCTTTCGGACGTCGCGGAGAGTCCCTGGTACTTGACGATGTTTACGCGGACTTTGTAAGGGCACACGGGAGAATGGAGTTCATAGCTACAAACGAATGGCCCGATGCCACCAATTAGTACGGCACTCATAGATAATGACAAGATACGAGTTGCACAGATCAACACCAGAAGAAGCAAGCTTGCAACACTTGAAACAATCAATTACTGCAAAGAGCAATACATTGACATAATTCTCATGCAAGAACAAGAACACATCCAAAAACAAAATTCCCTACATACCACTCAACGTTCACACAATTCAGGACCGCAATCAAACCATGGCAGCAATAATTAACCTAAACAGAAATCTAACAATCACCAAAATAGCACAATTTTGTGACACACACATAAATTGCGCTCAAATATCTTCCGAGCATGGTTCTTGGATCCTAATAAATAGTTATTTTCAATTCAGCCATGACATAGACCCATATTTGGAAAAAATCGACCTGATCTGCAATGCGTACAAAAACTACAAGATCATAATCACAGCTGACACGAACTCCTCCTCTCCGTGGTGGTACAGCCAAGAAACCGACACCAAGGGGGTAGCCATGGAGGAATTCATTTCTGAGCACAACCTACAAGTCGAAAATCAGCCAGATAATCCCCCCACCTACAGGGGAAGGGCGGGCGCCTCAAGCAACATTGATCTAACACTCACGAATGCAAGGGCCTTGGGCGATGTCCAAAACTGGAAAGTTATAGATCTCGCCACAACAAGCGACCACAACTTAATACTATTCGACTTAATCTACAGGCAACATCAGCTTGAACAGACAAACCAGGAGAACATATTGAACTGGAGAAAAATCGATCATAAAAAATTCCTAGAAAAGCTCATTATCCCTGAACAATTGGACCAACAAAAATCACTCAACACGCTCGCAGAGGAACTCTCTGCAAACATCAGACAAGCAATTGAAAATTCATCACAAAGAAATAACCAAAGGAAAATGAAGAGGAAGCCATGGCCAAAGAAATTAACCAACCTTAAGAAACAAATGCAAAAAGCCAGGAAACTATATCAAAAATCCATCATCGCACAATACAGAAATGCCAACCTCCAGATTTACCGTGCCAAAAAAAAGCAATACGAAACCGAGCTACTAAATTATAAGAGACAACAATGGAATATCTTCATCGAAAAACGTCTGGAAATAAATAAATGGGGCACCCCGTATAAAATCGCTACCGGCAAAATAAAAAAACCGCAAACCATTTCCACCTTAATTAATGACGAGAACAACACGAATATGACAAAGGACTTGGAAGAAACCATCAACTTCTTAATGAAGAATCTCATACCAGACGACAAACCTGAAAACGACAGCGAGGAAAATAAGGATACAAGAAAAATCTATCACCAGCCATATCCAGAATCACCAATATTACCTTTCACTACCCAGGAAGTAGAAAACGAAATAAGCAGCATGAAAATGAAGAAGTCCCCGGGACCAGACGGAATTCCTATGGAAATAATACAAGAAATCACCCCAGTACTTACGCCTTACATTACTCAACTATTTAATGAGTGCCTTGTTCAGAAGATATTCCCAGAAACCTGGAAGGAAGCAAACTTAATAATCATCAAGAAACATCCAAATAAAGATGAAACCAGGGTCAATTCATACAGACCAATATGCCTTCTCAACGTTTTGGGAAAACTCTTCGAGAAACTTATCCTAAAAAGACTCAAAGAATTTCGCCTGCTCAAACCCATATCAGGGATACAATTTGGGTTCACGAGAGGTAAATGCACTGACGATGCATTACGCCTGCTATCGTCTACAACACAAAACACTCCAAACAAGTACATGGTTGGAATCATGGTGGACATCGCCGGGGCATTTGACAACTTGTGGTGGCCCAGCCTTTTTCAAACACTTAAAAATATGAACTGCCCAGGTACACTCTTCGTACTTCTGAAAAGTTATTTCTCTAACAGAAAAATTAGCATCGAATATCCGGATCTACAAATGAGTAAGATCACGTCAAAAGGTTGTCCTCAGGGTTCCATTCTGGGATCCGAGCTTTGGAATACTAACTTGGAGCCTGCGCTTATGAAACTACAAGACCATCCAGACATAGACCAGATCATAGCTTATGCGGATGACATTATCATGCTCACTTCCGGTAACTCAAGAAGGGAAATCGAAGATAAAGCATCCACTGCAATCAATACGCTATCCAATTGGTGTGATCATGCTAAACTCAAAATAACTTCGGAAAAGACTCATTATATTATCCTTAAGGGGAAGTTACAAAGAAACCCTCAAATCAAACTCAGAGAAAGAAATTTAAAAAGAGTAAGAGAAGCTAAATACCTTGGCGTTACTCTTCAAGAGAAGATGTTTTTTAACAGACACATAGCCCTGGCAACAACCCAGGCCGAAACAACTATAAACAGTCTAGCCACATTGAGTTCAGCAAACTACAACCTTCCACTATCACACATAAAAACATATCTCATTACCATATATAATTCTATTATTTCCTATGGCTCGCCCCTGTGGGCCATGGAAACCAGTAAACAGTACATTAAAAACAGATTGAGATCTTCACAACGCAAAGTGATACTTCGCCTAACGGGTGCATTCAGAACAACCTCAACCCTGGCTCTTCTCATGATTGCGGGCCTACAGCCTATTGAAATCGTTATTAAAACTAGAGCATCAAAGTATTACTTTAGAAATGGACAAGAGGACGAAATCTATAAACTAATTGGAATACGCCCTGCCACGGTACCAGAAATTTACAACCACTTGTTTAGCGTCTGGCAACAGGAATGGACACAAGCTACGCAAGGAAGGAGACTTCACAGCTTCCTTCCAAACATAAAAGAACGACTTTCGATGGACCATTTCCATCCCACGAGAGGTCTCATACATTTCCTAACGGGACACGGTCCCTACGGTCAACACCTATATAAGCACAACCTCCGACAGACTGATAAATGCCTGAAATGTAAAACCGAGACGGACACACCGGAACATAAAGCCTTCTTTTGCCAGACATCAAACAAACAAATCGAAGATTTAAGACAAAAGCTACCAAACTTCAACACGTACCAGTTAATAAGAAATCCCGAGCACTTTACGTCACTAAACGACTTAACAAACCTGGTGTCGAAAGAGGAACATTCCCTCTTCAAATCCGGCATCACTCACCTCCCCATTCAACCCCTACCTCCGGAATGTAATATACCCCCCAGAAGATCACAAAGAATCCACCTTCGACAAACTCAACAACAGGACATCCCTCCTTAGGACTAAGATCACCAAGAGGATAATGAAGCAGAACCTCCCACAGGAACATCAAGAAGGAGACACTAATACAGAAGACAGTCATACGCCAAAACGAAAAAAGGTTATGTCTCCCCGGAGAAAGGCAAAGGATAACACAGCAAGGACTCGACCTAGGAACCAACCGAATTTAACCAAGATTCTTCTTTTTCGTTTCTTTCTTAAATTGTAATCTTACACCCCCTTCTTTATTCTCGTTACTAAACACACTGCAAACTTCTCTCACTGATTCTTGACAATTCTCTATATTTCCACTACCGAACGTACTAATGTACCCGATACTTCCCAGGAAATCCCTCCCTACTTCTTCCCTTCCTGATGATGTCCCGGGTACCAACCGTCGTACCGATGTTCATCCCAGTCCGACCAACTCTTGCTGGTCTCCCGCAAGTCTCCTTGCATCAGGTACCACTCGTTCTTTCATATCTCTTCCTACTATTAATACGTACATCTCAAAGCCAATAATACTCTCACTATCTCAAACATAACATACTAGAACATAGACCCTGCTTAACATTCATAGAATCGTGTTAATGTCCATTCCTCATCTCATCCATCAACACTAATGCACACGACACACAATAAAACTTATCCTAAGAAAACATTACCCACCCAATTACACACTTATGTAATTTCGTATCTGTGATCATAAATAATATTAATGTTAAACACTAACACTTATTTACTTCCTACTATTTCTAACCTTTATCTTAATCTTCTTACCTTGTAGAATGATGTGAAACCAAATTTGTTCAGGAAAACCGAACAAATTTGGTTCTTCACGCTGGGACATTCTTGCCAATGTCACAGTGAATTATTGTAATTAAAAAAATAATGGAAATCAAGGATGAATCAAAGAAAAGCGGGGGAATCCGTAAAAAATTCACGGAACTGACGCCCTGGGTTAATTTTCAGGTACCAGGGCATAAGCACATACCTCCGAAAGTAGCTTGACTACTTTTATCCGTATACATAAAAAAATAATAATCGTTCTATGTAACCATATCTTGTATACTGTTTAGGAAATAAAATTCTTTGTATGTTCTAAAAAAAATCTGTGGGTCAAGTAAGATAATGCCTGTGGCGGAAATAATAGTCAAGTAGGCATGATGTTGCAGCGGGCTACTACACGGGATGATCATCTGTCTCCTTAGGGTCATACATTTTGAGATTTAGACAAATCAATTTGCCAAGGGTGCTCATGGGAGACTTCCTTGCTGAATGAGTACAAAAGGATGATTGGCAAGTAAGGATATGTAAATATTGTAAATAATCATTATGTGGTGTATTATATAATGTGATGTTGTGTATCATGGTTGTTATCTCTTGAGGTATGGAGTATATGTCGAGGTTATGTTCAGCTCATGTTGAGCGCCAATTATGACGGTATTATGAGGCGTGCATCAACATACAATGTGAAAGAAACATAGACCCTTGTGGGTAATAATGGTTGATTTTTCATAAAAATCCAATTGTGGTTAACTGTGTTGATTTTACACAAAGTTTCATTTAAACGTACATTGTCGCACGCAACTATTACAGCACATACCAAGTATTAACAAAGGCATGTATTAATCACTGTATTGATTTTCTTAGGTTAATCAAAAATAAATGTATGCTAATATAAGAGAGCTGTGTAAAGTAATTTATTCGTTGCATATCTGAGAATACTCATGATGTGGCACCATAATCTAGTCTGCATTATTTATTGTTTATGTTGTGTTATGGCTTTTGAAAGCGTTAGGTTTTAGTAATCATACTTAACTGAAACCGATTAAACTGAGTGTACTCATGTTTGTGTAGAATCACAGTTATGAACATAGTAACTTCTTAAGTAAATAAGAATTTGATACTTATGGGGTATCTTGCATTCACATCTATCATCTGACATTAAAAACAGAAGTATACACTTTTGGCAACTCTGGTTTAAATATTTTTAGAAAATTCAATTAAAACAGTAATTGTTACTAAAATAAATTGTTAAGCTCTCAATGGCTTACTTGGTATGGGGGTATATCATGTAAATATAGTCTGGTTGACAAATTGCATACTGTACACAGAGGTTTAAGTAGATTTTAAATTATAAAAAAGAGTTTATTACATCCTAATTTTATTATTCATTTTTGATAAATTTCACAGAAATCTACTAGTGTGTTATACATATTGGAAGGTTAATAACAAACATATAGCATTTTGTGCACTCGTGTTTCTGTCTTTCAATCCACAAATTAAATCACCCAAAGTGTGTATATGTAACTCATATTGTGTCTTCTCTTCCAGTGGGGGGATCTCTCATAACTCATAAGTAAACTGGGCTTTGTTGCCATTGACTTTGGTTGTTCTTAATGTTCACCCTGCTGCATAACCTTCTAGGGTAAGTGTGTATTAGGTCAATATTATCAAACTATATATCTTATTTGAAGGCCATACTTTATTTTCATGAAGGGAAAATTTTGTATTTGTAATCCTTATTGTTTTATCTGAATCTGTAATCTCCCTGTCATCGTTCCTAGCGTTACCGAGTGAGAAGGTTTTCTCCGGTCAACACGTATAGTTACAGTGATAGTATGAGATTTGTTGAGTAGGGATTTCTGATGTGGAATTGCCTGTTCTGAAAATTTCAACAGAAAATTGTTATTATTTTTTCTTCAAATCTTCCTTTCGAACTTGCCATACTTAAACAGCAAGGGATCAGAAGTCATGTCTTATACCCGTCACACCATGGTAGAGTACGAACGCAACTACGCCTTGAAGTACAAGACCAACATCCTGTAGACTCCGCAGGTGTCAATTCAGTTTTACGGTTACCAGTGATTGAAGAAACGGGTGTCAGGTTATCATTTCGAATACGAGGTGACCACGCCGTTCAACAGCATCCAGTACCTTTCCCCGAGTGTGTGTGCTCTTGCTCGTCCGTACCGGGAGAGAATAAAACCATCAGAAGGATTACAGCCAGTTCAACTACAAGATCAAGAATCCCGCGCGAATTTCAACCTGAACATCGCCGTCAACTGCTACATAAAGCTGTACAAAGCGAACACGACGTACAAGAGTGTGACAAAGGGCAAAGTGGATATGTACTACATCCATAAAGAGTTCATGGCTATCACACCCATGTTCGTCATAAACAATTTCGAAGAGGAGGCAGGTTGTGGTCAACGAGGGGACAAACATCAAGATCGTCTGCAAGTCTGACGATGCCCTGCCCAATAACAACACCGTTTTCGGCGTCGTCCTTAGCGAGAAGAAGACTTTCGTCCGCGACTGGAAGAACGAAAACATGTGACCGAGCAGTTTCAACACTGCAGCTGCTCGAATGGTGCTCCCTGCGAGTTTTGCCTCATCAACGTTATCCTGGTAGTGGAGTGAGCGAGTTATGGTGCATACACCATACAGTGATCTGAAGGATCTTAATGGCCGCTTGCACTCCAATATTCGGAACTTGTTATCTGACCCATCGATCGAGAGCTAGTTTGATCATCACCGTGGTGTGCACCCTTTTCCAGTTTGCTGGGGGAGATGAGTCCCGGTCACCATTCGTGGTAACCCTTCGATGAGGCACTGCTTATAGTCATCAATTGTGAGCTTAGAGGTAGACTTATACAAATGTTATCTGATCGCCCTGAAAGATTTCAAAGTGCAGAAATCGTTCATTTCGAAACATATGTATTGCGCACAAGCAGAGAGCAGAGCATTTACTGCAGGTCCCTCTACTAGACGAAAAACACTGTGGTGAAAGGTTTTCATTCTTGGTAATAAAATGAAGTTTGAAACTATATATTACTAGAGAAGAAAAGTGATAAGTGTCAGGAATTAATTTGATGAATAGTTGTGATTCGGCATGTTAAAATTGAAATCAGATAAACTTTGTGAGGTTGGAGACACTCCCATGTAGTTCATCGATGTTCCTGACTACCTCCCAGGAGTTGCAACTTGCTAGAAATGTGAAGGGAAAGAGAGTTTATGAAAAAGCTCTTTTTGAAGGCGTAGTAAGCTTCACAGACAAAGTACGCACAACATTCTTGTGTTTGGAAACTTATGGCGAAGGTTTATGTGCACCGCTTAAACCTCGTCACAAAGTCACTTTGCCTGAACAACAATAGCAAAATATCTAATCTCACAATCTTTAATCGGGTTATCCAATAATGTGCAAATATCCAATTAGTAAAGAGCATTATTAATTGTGTATATACACTATATACCAAGAAACTTCGAATATGCTCAATATATTTTTTTGTAAGATTGTTAACAAACAAAACAGGACTAACGGAGATTAATTTCTAACGAACAACGGATATAATTTTATTAACAGATATCTCTTACCACAAATTGGCATAAACAGTTTTTAAACTACAAAGTGCTCAGAAATTCAAAATTATAAAAAATGTATGTAAACACGAAAACTTAACTTTTACTATACACTATCAAACACCTCCATGTATTTCTTAATATGTGCTAGAACAACAACTTGTATTACTAGTGGTTCCCAAAAATAACTTCTTCACCCTACGTATAGTTCGTAATTTATAGGACTAATTCTATTTACACACATATATGCTTTGTTTTATGACAAGGACTACCAAAGCGGAGATGATTGTTAGGTTCAAGGTATATTTTGTATTTTCGAATACGTCGTGGTTACGTTCAACAGCGGGGATCGTAGATTATCACAATATTCCTTTATGTGACAACATTTTCTAATTTTTTGGTCGCGTAACTTGCAATAATTTATTTTAATCCGATTACATATGTTATCAATCAATTAATTGTGTACCGCGGTAGCTTCGTTGTTAGGGCGTCTAACCACCCTGCGAGAGAGACGGTTTGATTCCCTGTTGGGAGAACCAAGACATTTTGCACCTGTTATTGCCGCTCCGGCGCTCAAACAGCGTCGTATAAAGTGGGTACCTGTAGGAAACTCTCGGGGGTAAAGTCCTCCAGGGACGTGGTGCTTTTCACATAACCATAACATTCAGCTGTTATCAAGAAAGTGTGGGACCTTATCTCTAGACTCTTATACGATTTCATGGCACGGTGGAAAGCAAAGACGAGCACTTAACTTTTTTTTTTACTTTATCAATGAATTATTCAAACTATCAGTTTTCTAATCAAATTCACATATAATTACGCAAATTGACGAGGTAGCTCAGATGTGAACTTTTAACCGATTTTACAAAACGTAATAGAATCTTGTCTTATGTGTATAATTGTTCTAATTGATATTCATTAAGGGAAATTCTTGTATTTAAGGTGCAATATTAGGCTTCTCAAACTTAGTCGATACATTTAGTCAAGAAAGACTCTCACATTCCTGCTTATTGTGGTGGTTGGTATACAAATGAGTAAATTGGGACTAGAAACGTTGCTTCTTAGTTCGTTCCTTACCTGCGTATATCTCGATGAAGTACAATACTGGGGTCGAATGTTTGGAACAGTATCGATAGCAGAGACGTGTGTTTCTTCTCGTGGACAGAACTAGCAAAATTTTGATTTTAGTAGAATATTCTCGTACCTCAATGTATGTCCAAAGAAGTCCAAAATCCACCATGTTGTTGTTCAATCCTAGTAGTCTGTGTTGCCAAAATGGTGATCATTCCACTGCCGTTTCAACTTTATATCCTGACTTCTCAAACCGGGTAATAAGATATGCACGTGTATAGACATGGTCCAAGGCAGACATATATACGTTCCTCGGTCGAGACGATAAGGCATGTTGTCTCTACAGCGTGTCTGCTCTTCAACCTATATCACGACTTCATGGCGAACTGTCTTCTGCAGAACTCGAGCACTGTCTGGTGCACTGTGCCAGCCAATGTTGCTCATGACAAGGGGATCACTCGCAACTTCTGTCAACCATCTGAAGTTACAAAATGTAAACAATAACCAAAATACGAGTTATAATCGCAACTGAGTCAGAGGCACAAACACCTGAATTTTGATGTACTTTCCGAGTAAAGAAAAATAAGGGGAATTGGTCGTTATCAACGAAAAATGATCACAAATTGGTTTCCACAATCTCAAGGTGCCAGGATACCTAGCCCAACTTCCTCAGATAATCCCTCTCTATGAATCCTAAGTTTATCTTGTCTGTGGACGTGTCACAATTTCGAGATGTCGTTGAGTTTATGTTTAGTCCTTTTCTGTGGTGTGTTTCTCTTAATAGTCATGACGTTTCTCGCAACGTTTCAACGTTCAGAGGCCTCTCCCCTTATAATCGAAGTGGTCTCTGGTTCAATACCCGGCTGAAGCACATAGTGGTTCTTTTACCGTATAACCTATCTGTGAAGCCACTTCAGTCTTCATTTCCGAAAGTTAATTGCAAGGCTGTACTGTACAAAAGCAAGAAAGTGAGTAGCTGGTTACATTAAGAGTAGGATAGTTCAAATGTAATTTCGAACATTTTTTTCGGGGCAGAAAATATCCCTCCTACTCTCTCTACACTCATTATCACTTTTATTGAGTGGTGAGTTGGTGTTTTAGTTCCACTTTATACACAGTAGTGATAATCGGGACTGGACATACAGTTAAAACTTGGATCCAAACCACTATGTGCCTCCACCTGGTATTGAATCTGGGACAACTTGATCACAAGGCGACGACGTTGCCACTGTGCCATCGGACAGGCGTACACTCTTATGCACTATATTGGAATGGAAAGTAATTTCGTCCTAAATAATGCGAGAGGATTGATGGTGGTGACTTAACAGGGGTATTACGTTCCTTAATGACAGACACTTAAAATTGGAATGATTCACTGTGACTTCCATGGAGATGTACAACACTCAGCTGCTCGAGTAAGGAATATGGTCTGTGCTGTTTATCTGTGTGTAGGAAGTTCTTACGAAAGAACTGAAGAAAACGTGAAGAATACTTGAGATTAATGCAGAGGAAGACATCGTTTTGTAAATACTGCTCCCTTCAGTTATTCCGCGTCTGCATTTCATAATTTCCTGAATTATGAATACAGAATTGTTTTTACTGCGATTTTTATGTCGTAGATGGAGTGGCGTACACGTTGCAACAGTGCATTGACTACGAGAGGGACAAAGCTGGACTTCAGATTTCGCCGGATTCCAAGGAATGTGCCCCGGGTGTCGTTCCTGAAAGAAGATTACATTTCCGTGACCCTCGAGTGAGTGAAAAATTTGGAGGGGAGAAAGTGAAAGTGAGCCTGTTAGGGGCTGTGGTGGGTGTTTCCAAGTGAGAGAGTGGAGCGGGAGATCGGTGACCCCAACGGAACAGCAGGTAAGCACCCAAAGTGATATTTTTACCATCCCAAGCATTCACGAATGCAAGAAAAGCGAACCTCTTTCCTGTAACTCAGTAAATTTCAATCCAAAACGAAACACCTTTGCTCAGTTAAACTTTCATAATAACAATAGCAAACACTTTAATATTGCATATCAGAACGTACGAGGGCTAAGAACGAAAACAAAACAGTTTTACCTAAGTGTATTGTCCAATGATTACGATGCGGTGGCATGTTCCGAGACTTGGTTAACGTCTGCGCATGCTAGCGAGGAACTGTTTGACGACAGATACGTCGTATTCAGGACAGACCGTGACCCGATCGCCTCGGGGAAAACCAAAGGCGGAGGTGCCCTGTTGGGTGTTTGACGGAAATTCCAAGCCTCCAAAATAGACTGCAATCTTGAGGACCCTACCGTTGAATGTTTAATTGTTAAAGTTAAAATGGATGACGAAACTAACTTGAATATGTGTGTAGTATATGTCCCGCCTGATTCCCCATCTAAAACATACGATACACTGTTTGATCACATAACCTCGCAATGTCCGACTGGGTGTCGATTGCTTCTGACAGGCGACTTTAATATTCCAGAAATCGTAGGCTCACATTCAGATTTACTAAATTCAGGAAACACGTGTCTACATTTGCAAAATTTCCTCGAATTCCATTCATTAAAAAACTGTAACGATGTGTTAAACACTTATGGCAAAACGTTAGACTTAATCATAACCAATTTGAATTACGTATCTGTTAAAATGAATGAGCTTCCGATAGTACCTGAAGATAAGCACCATCCTGCATTAATTCTGTGTGCTTCTCACCCACAACCACGCAAAATCAAACCCGAGGCAAGACAAAAACGATATAATTTTCAAAAGGCTGATTCTTTAAAACTATTCAAAGAATTTGAAGTTGTAAACTGGGATGTATTAAGAAATTATAAAGATATAAATGATGCGGTCCGTACATTCTATGCCATTTTAAACTCGGTATTTGATAAATGCGTCCCCTACACGAACCTCAAGTCGCAACTATATCCATGCTGGTTCACCTGGGAAATAAAAAAGGATATAGCTCTTAAAGCTATGCATCATCGGAAATGGAAAAGACTGATCGGGGATGCCGCCTTTCATGAAGCTAAATTTAAAGAATTGCGGAAGAACGTTAAAAAACGCATCTCCAAGGCGTACGATGAATATCTGCTAAACTGTGAATTAGGTATACAATACGATCCCAAAAGATTTTGGTCCTTTGTAAAAAACAAAATAAAGAAAACACCTACCCACCCCACCACCTAACAAAATAAATCCCTACGAAGCGGAAAAGAGATTGCGGATGCATTTGCTCGTCATTTCAAATCTATCTATAGCGATGACAAATCAAGCTACGAAACAACATTCCCCCTGGATAACACTAACGAACTATTGGACATGCTCCATATTGGTGAAATTTCCCTAAATGACGTGGAAGATGCAATTAAATCACTAAAACCGAAAAGATCTGTTGGTCCCGATATGGTCCCCCCGTACGTGATAAAGGGATGCTCGGAGAGCCTTAAATACCCGCTACACATCTTATTCAACCTTTCACTCTCCACCTGCGTTTTCCCGGAAATATGGAAGCTTTCTGAGGTGTGTCCCGTACCAAAGACCTCCGACAAAGCTGATATCAACAACTATAGACCAGTCGCTCTTATTTCAACTCCTGCAAAACTCTTCGAACAAATCTTATGTAAATACATTTCCAGACACCTTCATCCGATACTGTCCCCTCACCAGCATGGATTCATACCTAAACGGTCCATTGTAACAAATTTATTGGAAATATCCGACTTTATAACCTTGATGCTGGACGGGAAAGGCCAAGTTGATGTAATTTATACTGATTTTTCAAAGGCGTTCGATCTTGTTGACCATGATACACTTCTCCAAAAGCTTCACCATCTTAACCTCTCAGCCCGTGTTTTAAAACGTATCTCCTCCTACCTGAAAGACCGAAAAGAGTATGTTAGATATGATAATAGCATGTCTACTGTATTTCAGACCTCCTCGGGTGTCCCTCAAGGATCGAACCTCGGACCACTGCTATTTCTTGTGATGGTTAACGATCTCCCAGAATGCCTGCTACATTCCAAGAAACTCTTGTACGCGGATGACCTGAAAATATTTAAGTCTATAACGAACGATAATGATACCTTGGAACTACAAAACGACATTGAAAATCTTGTAGAATGGTGCGCTAAAAACAAACTAAAACTCAATTTTAACAAATGCAAAATTATGACAAGAAACAACCCTACACGCACACTTATACAATCAGTGGCCACATGTTAGACAGAGTGTCAAGTTATAAAGATCTTGGTGTTCAGTTTGAAGAAAATAACAGTTTCCGAAAACACATCGACCGCATTGTAGCAGAAGGGTACCGGAACCTAGGGTTTATAATGAGAATGGGAAACGACTTTAAGAACTTAGAAACATTCCAAACGCTATACAATACCTACGTAAGGTCGAAATTGGAATACGCGTCTATCGTCCTAAATGAAACCAGCAGAATAAAGAATGTACAAAGCAAGTTCCTTCGATTCCTAGGACTGAAAAGAAACGGCGTTTACCTCAAATATACTCCTTATCATACCCAAAAAAAATACTTCAATGTACAATCCCTAGGCGATAGAAGAAACATACATCAGTTACTATTCTTACATAAACGTTTAAACAACTCATTAGACTCCTCTCAGCTGCTCTCAGAAATCCCTTTTTATGTACCATATAATAAGGTAAGACCACGGAAAGAGCTGTTTCAAGTACCGAGAGCTCAAACAAAGTCAGCCAATGCGGCACCCACTCGGAGAATGTGTAGGTTATATAACGAAATTGCAAAGACATATGATAAGATAGACATCTTCCAAAGTTTTCGAAAATTCAAAGGGGAAACAGAAACTTATTTCCAAAGCCAGACTTAACTTTGTTTATTAGTTCAGTCTCTTTATGTACAGGCGTAGAGTCCATCCTATTTTTCTTTTTCTTTTGTGTTATTTACTAATTACTGTCATTACATCTATATATCATCGTTTTTAAATGTAAGGTGAAGTACATATGTTTTTCCTTGGTTCTTTTCTTGGTTATCATGTGTAAGTTCTAACCCAAACTGTCAGGTTAATACTTTATACTTCTCTTTCATATCTAATCTTATATTAATGTTTATATTACTGTAACACATATTATCATATTATTCTATTTTTTGAACTCTTCTGATTGCATATTTTGTGTACCAAACAGTGTTATAATACAAGACACTGTAAATGGGCATTTGCCTGTAGTGTCATGTCTTTAAATAAATAAATAAATAAATAAATAAATATTCTCAGATTAAAAAATCTAAAAAAAGTTCATTTCGAAGTATTTATGCATTTTATTTCTGCGTACGTTTGAAGAAGTAAAGTTCTTGCATAACTTACAATATTGCTCAAACAATCTACTCAAAAAAATATTTATTTTCTAAAAATTGAAAACTCGTTTGTAATGCTGCCATTCTCTTCGACGTTTAGGTGCAATAAATAAGATCTTTGATCTTGAGCATTAATCACCGTCCATGGTCTTTGCTAAAAGCGATTATGGAATCAGTTGTAGGTCATGTAGAACGTTTCAAAATAATTTAATCAATGCTTTACCTTCGCCGCCATTTTCAAAATTTCTGAATATCCTCAAATATTTAGAATGCGGATTTTAAATAGCTATAATATTCACTATTCCATTCCGCACAATCTGTCAATAAAACACTTGTGTTCCATTTCTTTCGATGTGAAATCGTATATTTAGTTTACTAGTGTGCAAATGTACTAATTATTGTGCTTTGTGACATGACACACAGATTTTGATTTTTTTTCTCTCTAGAGTGATGCACATCACACGATTGTATTTGTAAGTGTACGCTTTCCCGTATGTACTTAAATGCATGTTCTGGATCTAATTTAATAACTACATACATCCAAATGTATTTTTAATAACTTATGTGCTATACCTCATTCCTTATGCCACTCATAGTCATATTTATCAAATTGTCTGCTTCTCCAGAAAATTTCCTCATTGATTCATATATTGAAATGTTCGCATTTGCGACTATCCGTATATATGCTTTGAGCATCTCTCTCTTGCTCACATTACGCTCACTGAAAAACAAACCATATGTTAAAGTCCTCGTGTACACACACACACACACACACACACACACAAACACACACACATATGTATATATATGTGTGTGTTTGTGGGGGGGTTGCCCTACTTTCATTTATGTTCTTGTGTGTGTATGTACATATGCATACTGTGTCAATATAAACTTTACAAAATTGATATCTTACAGCACAACTTGACATTGACAAAGAGGAATATACTTCGTTCTTTGTTGTAGGGGATTCACCAAATCTTACCTTTTAGGGCATGTATTGAATAACTTTCTTCTCTCTTTCAGGTGACAAAGGGAGCTGATTAATTTTTATAATTTGAAATTGGCGTATGTACAGAAAAAAATGGTGTTTGTGGTGTTGTTCATTGAAACCAAATAGAACACTCAGGTGCAGATAAACTATAGAACGCGATGTAGGAAGCCACCCAGTAACCTGTCCTCATCCATGTGAACGTGGTTTAACCAACAAACAGGTGGTTTGGGTATTGAACACAATATAGTCGGGCCAGGAGTAAGTTAATATTCAATAACGGATACGTCTATCTTCCAAACGTTGACTTCAGAAATATATTCGGAAGGTATTGCAGACACCTCTGAATACGAAGGGAAATGCGAAAGGATCTGCATTTTTATCATAACCGATTACAAGTGCTACAGCCTCTTAAGTGGATTGACATATGGCACTATATGCAATTTGGTGACGAAAATCTTACATGTGGATGGGGATAAGCAAGTTCTAGTCAATAATCATAACGTAAGCATCTCGGTGTCAGTAAATCTACATATGGTAACATATGTAAAAAAAAGTACTCCGCTGTACTATGCACCACGCCGTGAAGGCGTATAGGTAACACAGGTCAAAGATGAAAATCCAAAGTAAATATGTGGTGTTGTTTGTTGCTTTCCGCACTGTACGCTCATACATTTGTTCAGAAGAAGCACTTAATTCTACGACTGATCTCGACGGGCTGGAGCTGTATTTTGTACGTTAATCGGCTGATCCTTAGCCAGCAGCTTTTTTAACAAGAAAGTGAACCGTCATCTTGGGCCAAAGACGTGTGAGATGTCCTGCCAAGGATGGCAGAGATATGCTAGGCAGGGTATGGACAGAGTTGCAATTTAGATTAGCTCTACCAGAAGTGGCCGTGTTCACGTGGAGTACTACACACAAAAGACATCTGATGCGTTGGTTAAACAAATGGGATATGTACATATTTTTATGTCCATTGTACGTTGTGTTGCGTGACATGAAGTTATAAGGTACCCGATGTAATCTCGTCACCTCTTGCTTAGAATTTTTGTACGTCCAATGCCCTCGAACATTTGGAACGCAGTGAAGCTTGACAATCTCGACAAAGAACAAATCACGCGATTCTGAATCCTCCAATCTGCTCATCACCGGTTCCATGTTTTCCCATAGAGTAAGAACCACCTCGTCATAGCTGGGTTTGATCCTCACGTCGACGTACAGCTCCTTGAATAGTTATATCAATTCATGAAGCTTCGCACCCAAGTCCGGCAAGGCAGAATCCTGCTCCGCTTCGGCGGCTTTGATCTGGATCTTGATTTTCGCAACAATCTGCTGCAAGTTTCCACAGGTCTTAACTTGGAAGTTTTGCTCGAGATTTCGTGGATTTGAGTCCTGATCTCAGCAAACAGCACATTGAGATCGGCGACGTTCTGTTTGGTGGGCCAAGCGACAACCTTATCCCGAATTTGCACAATTTCAGGTTCGATGTTTCTGACGTCGTCGGATTTGAGTATTTGGTTTACGGCCCGCTTCACGGCTTTCAGCTCCTGATACGTTGGCATGGTGGCCACAGTACTTTGAGGCGACTCGATAGCTTTACTCACAGTATCCAGCTCGGTGGCATCCGCGACGGTGCGCATGGGATCGTGAAGTTGTGCCACATAATCCTGGCTAGGCGTCGATGGCTGCAGCGTTTTCTACTTGTTCTGTATGTCGTCTATCAGGTGGTGAAAATGCAAAAGTTCGGATTAGATGTTCAAATTTTCTAGATCTGCTGTTGAACGATGGCCAGAGTTTCAGCGATGCCGGGAAATTACGATTCCAGAGCATCTTGGACATTCGAGAGATGGCTTTCATGGTTGCCATAGTATCCTCGATGTGGCCCACGGTGCCTTGAATCTTCCCGATATCATCGTAAGTCTCGAGCTGGAGTTTGATGTTGGCTACTCTGCGAGCGATGGAGTTCAATTCGTCGTACGACAACAGGTTGTCTATGAAGCTTTCCAAAGTTCGGAGTTTGGGTTGGACTTCGGCGACGACGGCGTGTAGGGCATCCTCGCGTAAATCGGTGTAATCATCCTGAGTTTTGATACTCTGAACAATAGAATGCATATCGGTCTGTATGCTGCATGATTGATCCTCCAATCGCTGTTTAAGTTGTACCACGTCATTGGTCCGTGCTTTGAGTTCGGTTTTCAACTTGCCGATGCTCACCTCCACGTTTTCGAGGTTGTCGATAGACGCGAGTTCGGTGTACTTCTGCAGCAGTGATTTGAGCTCAGCCTCGATCTTGAGAATGGCGTCCAGGCACTGAGACCGCAGGCTTGCTATCTCGGTCTGGATGCTAGAGTTGAGCGTGGACTGCAGAGCCTGCAGGTCACTTCTCAACTTCTTGATCCTGACATCGAGCATGAGGAGCTCATAGCCGTGGTCGTCGAACTACGTGTGACAGAAGATGTTAGGCATTGCTACTATTCTTATTTTTTATAGGGTAGATGATTCGCAACTCGATGAAGACAGGGATTAGTTTATCGTAATCACCCAGAAGCTCGATGTACAGGCAATCGTCGGTAGACACATCGTACGTATTGGCACTGTCCATCCTATCGTTCTTCATGCGATCAATTTTCTTGCCATAAGAATTCTTGACTTCACCCGCATTCTCCGGATTCACATTTATCTAAAGTTTGCCGCCGATCGGAATCTTGTAGAAATTTAGGTTGTTGTTGAAGACGTAAAAGGTTTTGCAGGCATTGTCATCGTATTTGGTCCAAATTCTGTTCAGGTAAATGATTAACAGACCACTCAGTTTGGACAACATGGTGGACAACAGTTTGAATCTCGGCGACGCAGTCTGATTCGGTGCTTCTTTAACCCGAAAAAGTTCAGAGGCATGGTTATATATATATATATATATATATATATATATATATATATATATATATACATATTTGCATATAGCAAGAGGGACCAGAGTATTGTCTTATTATTGTAGAATCGTTGAGAGCCATATGCATGCGTGTTGTCCACCTTCGCGTTTATCAAAAATTGGCATCCAGAAGCTTAGTGTGGGGGTACCTTCGTTACGTGTCATCTGGTCGACACCACCAGGATTCCGCTCGCGAAACTACAGCGTATATTATTACAATGAAGCTAGAATACACACAGCGTAGGAGACTTCAAGAAACAAGAATGCACAGCATAGAATATTACAGCATGCTTTAATGCATGTTTATCAATTTCGGGGCGCCTTACGAGATAATGACTAGGGAAAGGAACTTTAAGTAAATAAATGTTTTTTCTGCGATAAGATAGAGACCCTCATTTTTGCCAAAATTCTGATCATAGCCTTATATGTCAACACAGCAAATTTTATTTTACATAAAAACACATATTTTCCAGTTTTCCGTATGTAAATACATATTTTGCGAATTTTCATTTTAAATACATAAAATCGCTCATTGACTTCATCTACTTCGAAATCCTCGAAGGAAAAATGTTTATTCTCCACACCTCTTTCATATCGAGAGTGCTAGGTTTGTTTTGTCTTTGAACACCCTCGCTGGCAGACTTCTGGCGCCTCGCCTATGATTCTATTGGGAGAAAATAGCTGTAAGTAGCTGGGGCTGGCTACACGTAACGATAGCAAGGCTTTTTAATGAAGCAATGCAGCTATTGTGGCTAGAAGGCATAAAATTTGACAATGTTCTTCTCTTGACAGATGCTGCAGCTTACATGCAGTGGTCTTGCCGTTAGCTACCCCAAAATGGTGCACATTACATTTGTGGCGCATGCATTGCATAGAATATGTGAAAAGATAAGAGCTCTTTATCCCGATGTTGATAAACTGGTTTCAAATGGGAAGAAAGTTTTATCAAGTCGCCTAGAAGAATAGACATTTTTAAACAAAAATGTCCTGAGGTTCCCCTTCCCCCTACACCTGTAGTTACGCGATGCAGATGTTATGCCCAGAACTTTGAAAAAAATTGTATCTGTTGTAAATGATCTCAACAAAGAAGAATTCTGCAAGAACTGTTGATGGAGCCCTCCTTAAAAGTCGAATTGGCATACATTTCAACAAACCTGTCCATTCTCTCTAATTCCATATGAAAGCTTGAATCGTCAGCGAACACTTTGGCAGCTTCCATTGGTGAAGTCCGTATAGTAGAAACGAAACTGAAAGAACTCACTGAATCTAAATGTCTAAATGTACAGAATTTTTGGGGAAAAACCAAGGTTTTCAAACAATGTGCCAAATTGCATGTGAGGTGAAGTAGAGGAAGCTTTGGAAAACTTCGGCGTTAGTGACATTTCATGCTTCAAATATGCAAGAATTGTTTCTTGTGACGTGGAGCGATCTTTCTCACAATATAAGATGCTTTTTAGAGATAATCGTCACAGATTTATAATGAGAATTTGGAAAAAACTATGGTGATCCACTGCAACTCTTCCAAAAAATAGCTCGCTAAGAGGTAAGCATTTAGAAACTAATTTCAGGTGTTTAAAATGCATGTTATAGTTTGTTTTTGTTACCAAATGTTTTTATTTTTGTCACATATTTTCCTGTTTTTATCACATATTTTCAACATTTATGACACATAAAAAATAAATATTTCTGAGTTTTTTAGCACATAAAGTTCCGTTCCCTAATAATGACCGTAAGGCTTGAATTCAGTGCATAGTTTTCGGTTGATCAACCTTGTCACCTACCTACTGATGTGCCTCTAGCTAGAAGACGTGACATAATTTACCAGCATGATGACTGCCCAGTTTCATTCACCGATCGATTTGATGCCTTGGGACTTTTGCATTCGGAGCCATATGAAAGACTTACTTTACAAGATACCGGTAAACTGGCAAGAAGAGCTCATGGAGAGGATGTTAACAGCTGGTCAACGCTACAAGGACACCATCACATCACGAGTTACGTGACCAAATGTCCGTATAAACCCATGTGCCTGCATTTGGAACGGAAGTGCCAACTTTGAGCAAGACGTATAATGTTATTTAATTGTATTGTTCATTGTTTCCATTCACATGAAGATGAATGAAGTATTATTTCTTGTACATAAATGTAAATGTTAGCAACATTTGCACCTTGAAGGATAGCAGATGACACAAGGAAGTAATTTAAGTAAATTGTATGCTTCGTGTCATATCATTTTTGATATTAATACGTTGCCAAGTAAACTAAGAGTGCATTTTTTATCATCATTTGTAAGTTTAGACCCACTCGTTACTTACATGTGATTTTTATTAGGGAGTTTTTTCAAACCAACCACTTATTTGTGTAGCTGGAACCATTTTGTGTGTTTATTATTGGTGTAAGTGTGAAAATAATTTGTCGCGACTATAACATTTTTCCAATAGCGGAATTATTAGAGGATCTTATTATTTTATTAACTTTGGGCGTTATTAACTTCGGACGATAAAGAACATAAGGACACGCGGTAGGACACACGGAAGCAGGTGAGGGGAGCGATCCCAGGGATCTGAAACCAGAAAACCAGGAAAATAATTTTATTTTTTTTCCTTCGGAGATAGCCAGCCACTAGAAGAAGAAGAAGGGAGATTGGACAGGCACAGATAGTTATGCAACAGACCACTCGACTCCGCCAGCGATTAGGAAACAATATGATGGGCAGCCCAGGGGTTTAGCATTCCACAGACGAAGGCACTTCGTCAACCGACAAAGTCGATAAGGATCTAGGGAAAGATCAGCCGCTAACAGGGTTGCCAGTTCCAGAAAAGATGGATGTATAGGCCATGTTCCCTCAGATAATTAGTTATATCCACGCCAAAGATGAAGAAAGAGAAGAGAACAGGAAGAGAGAAGAAGAAGAAAGGAGGAAGATAGAGGCTGCCGAAAGGAGAGAACAGGAAGAAAGGAAGGAAGAACGCCGAAAACAGTAGGAAGAAAGGAGAAGAAAAGAGGAGCAAGAAAAAGAGAAGACAAAGGCTGCTGAAAGGATAGAACAGGAAGAAAGAATATGAAAGAAGTGGGAATAGAGAGAAGAAAGATGGGACCGCTGTTTCCAATTACTGCTATCCGAAAATGACCAAATGAAAGAGAAAGTACTTCAATCGGAAAACGAATGCAAAAAGAGACATCATGAGGAGAACAACAAGGTAGTCACAATAGATAAAGAGGTGCGTGTAGAGTTAAGTCAGGTTCAAGAAACTATTGTAACATTGGACGCAAAAATGACCGACAATCAGACGAGCTTAGCCAGCCGATTAGAACGAATGGAAGAAAAGGAGATATCGGAAGGACAACGACTAAGGAAATTGGAAGAGGAGGCACGCGAATTGAAGAAAGATTTCCAAATTACACAACGGAGGAGAAAAGGTAACGAAGAGAGCCGCCGATTGGAGACAACGTCCAGCGATACGAACCAGACTCCTTTGATTGTCGTAGCAGACGTGACCAACCAGCCGACCTGTCAATCATCACCAATATCCTTGGTCGCCAAGCAGCGCATGACGTCACCGGCCGGAATGGGAGTTTGCCGAGCTTGAGCGCTTTCGCTCAACAAGAGGCATGCAGTGTTTCCAACACGGAATCGAATACTCGCGGAATGTTCTCAAAAGTCAGCCTAGATCATTTTCAAACGTACAACTCCGATCACGACGAGACTTTACCGTCAATGTTCATAGGGGACTTCAAGGAAGATTGTTTGTTGTACGGTATCGGTATCCCAGACTAACTGAGGATAATGCGGAAATTACTGAAAGGGAGTGCAAGGATCTGGCTCGAACAGCGGAATACACAATTTGATAGCTTTGAAGAGTTTGAACAGGCATTCCTACACGAATTTCAGGGTAGCCAGCTAGTAGAACGTAAAATCACTTTACTTAGAAATTGCAGGTTTAATGAGAGCCAGAAAATCACCTATAAACAATTCCTTTGACAGCGAGTGAGTGATTTCCACGCCCTGAAACCCGGAATTGAGCCACTTGAAATGTTAGCCGCAATACGTGCAATGTTTCCACATTATGTGCAACGTCAGCTAACCGGAGACGAACTTTTCAACCTAGACACGATGTCAATGATCCTTTGCGATTTGGACGCGCTGAAGCAAGAGAAACGAGCATCCTGGGAAAACAAAAACCCCAGAAGAAAATATGGAAACTTTGATGAAGAAAGGCAAGAGGGATTTTAAAAAGTATACTTGGCAACAAACGTTAGTCGGATACAGAACTCTGGGAGGAACCATAGAGAAGCTTATCCTCAGTGAGGTCCGTACAACAATCACCGCCCACAAGAACAACACTTCAGAGACAATAGGGATGGAGGAAACGCAAGATGGCAACACTGCCGGGATCAAAACAACACGAGTCAAGATGAGAGGAATCGTGCGATGGATGCGGTACGAACAGTCGTGGCCCCGCAGACTGGTGCTAATTTACCCGACAGGAATAGACCATCTACTAGCCGTGACTTGATACCCACTCTCCCCGGATTACCAACCCGGACGAAGTGGACTCAGGCAAGAACAGCGATCTCTGGAGGAGACAACCGATTCTCGAGGCACGACGAGAAACTAGCGGACCCTTTGACAGTTTGGCTCATGTCAAAGGAAACACTGAAGGAAATACCGCTCTAAAGCCACCCCGATTGAAAAGTAAAAAATAGGAAGATTAGAGATTACTTTTTTATATATTAAAAGGCAAAAATGTAGACATTTATTTTCATTAATGAAAGAGGTATGGAAATATATGTGTGAGAGGGAACAAATTGCAAATCAAATATTTACTTATACAACCTTAGTGACAATGAAGTTCGACCAGTCACAAATATAGTAGTGCGTTGTGAAATAAGGAGAACACATGCATATGCTGAACATATTTTATTCAACAGGCTATATGGAACAAAGGAAAACATAAATTTCCGCTGCAACGCAGCAATGTATGGTGTCCATACAAAATAAAACATTTTCGTCCATCTACACGTGACATTGAAGTTCGACCAATGTTAGAGGGGATCTTGTTTACCATGGTGTGAAGCCGCCCCGTCGGCGAATAACTGTGGCAATGCGTCGAAGCATGCTGCGGACGAGTCGTTCAAGGTATTCCACATCGATGCGGTGCCATTAATACTGCAGACAGACGATAAGAGCAGCCACTGTCGTGGGTCCCCTCTGTTGCACACGTCGCTTAAAAACACGCCACACATTCTCAATGGGCGAGAGGTCGGGACTCGATGGTGGCCATGGCAGAGTTCGCACGTGATGGCGAGTCAACCATTCTCTTGTCAGCCGCGCTGTATGAGGGCTGGCATTGTCGTGTTGAAAGATGAGACGCCGCCTGTGGAACAGGTGCTTTCGCACTGTGGGAAGATGCCGCTCCAGTATGCGTGTATAGGCGTGTTCATTCACAATGACCTCACAGACGTGTAGTGTGCCAACCCCAGATGCCGTCATGCATCCCCATACCATCACTGACGCAGGTTTCTGTACCCGACGTGCATAACATTTTGCTTCATTCTGTTCCTCCGTCCGACAAATTACTGTTTTCTGTATTTTTCCGTACACAACATTGAAAATGGATTCGTCCGTCCACAAGACCCTGTTCCACTGCCGAAATGTCCATCCCCGGTACATTCGTGCCCACCGTAGTCGATTGCCTTCGTTCAACATGGAAAGGAAGGGTTTACGTTTCGCCTTGTACACTCGGTAACCGCATCGCTGTAGGTAACGGCGAATGGTTCTGGTTGACACTTCAATGTGAAAGCGTTCTCGAGTCCACAGTCGTAATTCGGCCACAGAAACATGATTGTTGGTCTGGATATAGCGCCTAAATATCCGTATTTCACGCACGCTCAGCAGTCGTTTTCGATTGGGGGCCTTACCTGGCTCTGTAGTACCCGTATTGTGGTGGTGTTTGATGGTGCAGTGGACGGTTGACTTGGGTAAGTTCAGTTGGCGCCCTAGTCCCGTTCATTGAGTCCATCCCGTTGCAACTCCACCACTCTTCTCCTCACGGTGTTGTCAATAGGTTTGCCCCTGGCCATGGTGATGATGCACTGCGGTTCCTCGGTGCACAGCACGCGCTTATATACTTCGGAATCCCTTATTGTGTCCGTGACGTCATGCTTCCGTCGAATGCGCCACTATCTGGAATTTCCCGTATGGGTTTGGTGCCTGGTCGAAGTTCAATGTCACGCGTATTGTTCCCCGTTTTCGTTCTTTACCTGACCTTCTGTGCAACATGCTGGGATCACACGCCTGCTCACACGCCTCATCTTACACACATGCGTCACTTCTGCGGGTCACCCATTCCACCGCCTGTGCCTCTGTGCATTTAATCACGTATTCCTTTCTGGTCGAACTTCATTGTCACCAAGGTTGTATCTTATTTACCTCATTGTTCAGTATTCACTTTAATAGGTATAAAACTACAGGGTGTATCCAAAGTTAGTTTGTAAGTGGTAATATACGTTAAGATTTCGATGTTAAAATGTACTTTGTATTGTATTCTTGTATAGTTTATTACATTCGTTTGTATTCTCATAATTTTATCACAATTGCAGGAGTATAACTTGATTCTAATGTTGGGTTGAAAGTTATACGGTCCAGGGTTCGAGTCCCTATTCGGACGCCTAAGTGTGCGATCACTAAGAAATATCCTTGTATGTGGTATGATTTTTTTCCTGTCACTCAGAAGTTCGCTCTGAAAGAAAATCATAATTAAAAGGAGGGGAATGTTATAAAGGTCAAATATTGAGTAACAGGTAATTAATCTAATTGCCCGTTATTAAGAATTAATTACAATTGGTAGTATTAAAATCCGTTGCGAATAAAGGTGTCCAGCGGCTGCCTTAGCCAACACCAGCTTGCTCAACCACCGTTTTTTGACCGAATCCGGATTTACATACATTCATATGGAGGATAACAGGAAAAGAGGAACTTCTAAACTAATGTACGAATTGGATGACATTTTAACCAGAGAAAGACAACATCATGAAAGTACAGATTCCAGAATTTCAGCATAATCAGAACAGAACTACGGGAGTTATACATTATTAACGATCTATCGCTGGATACAATGGAAGACGATACCCTATGGAGATAACACTCGCTGTCCGTGCAAAACACAATAGCGGAGGATTTAGCCTAATCTCTGCACGAGGGGCTGCTACCAGAGGTTAAGGATCGGATTGAGCGTTGACCAGGATAGGAGTACAACGGTCAAAGCACCAGAAACAATAAATAGGCACCTAAACAGGAAGGCTAGAGCGTCACCACGTTCAAACCTTAAATAAAAGGGATGATTCGCAATAGCGAGAAAACATTTTTTCCTAGAATCGACACCGGAGTGTAAGCTACGCGCGACCTAGCTCTGAGTCGCGATCAGACCCGTGGTCTAAATTTGTCTTTTACCCGAGTGAGTGTTTAGAGCCATGGAGTAGAGTAGAGTAGATCCAGGGGTTCGTTTCTCACTCGCCGTCAACGCATCCGTACACATACGTGTGGTATGTGAGAATAACACCAGACACGTCCACCTGTGTCAATCGTCCGAAACAACGTCCTAAGATACCAGAAGTTAATAACGATTGATAGCAAAGTTAATACCGAAGTGCATAACAGCCAATACTAAAGTTAATAACATTTAATACCCATGTGTGTCCATGTGAAACAGCGAATGGCTCATTACGTATGTTCATCTCATCGCCCAAGCCACGTATCTCTACGTACGAGTGACAGAAAAGGACTGACCTATTACTGCGCTAGTTGTAGTAGGGAGTCGACAGTGTGCTTGTACCGTCATGGACTTGCCAGCGAAGTGAACGAGTAAAGCCAGGATCCGATGATTCCAGATGGAATTGCCGAGTGATCCATTTTCGCCAACCAGGATAACCGCAAGTTACATCGCTGGAGTGCGGACGCCTTCCAAAACTGTAGGACCACTTTCACCCAACCCAGGTCAGAGGGAATGCAGGAAAGGTAAGACCCAACCATGTGCGTGTGTGTGAGAGAGATGACGCCAATGTACGGCGAATCTGCGTAAATCAAATCATTCATAACTTAAATCAGTGCTATGGCATAACTTGACATCCTTATTCCGGCGGACTAATCAACGTTATAAATCAGAGTTTATGTTAACAGCCAATCAATAGTTCACTGAAATATATTTGTACCTTCAGAAAAGATAAAAGGGTTCGCACAAAGAACAATTACTTACATTAGACTTACAACCGTAAACGGTAAATTTGTAAAAGGCACTGTAGCCAAGAAATAGCATGAGTATAGTCAAAGTATTAATTAATCTAACATTTGTAATTGTCATTGTGTCACAATATGCCATGGAATGTGTGTATGAATGATAGAGAGAGAGAAAGAGGGCAAGATGTACTGTCTATTTATATGTGTTCTTTAGGTGTATATTCTGAACCACAGTAGTATTATGTAACGTCATTTCAGGTACTTGAATACAAATCCTCCTAGGTTTATTCTCGGTAACTCCGACTGTAGGTACTTATCCTAATCGTATTATAATTAATGTAATGTTAAATTAGGTGACAGGTGTGTCACGGGGAGCGATAATGCGTTGTTGCGTTGCTTCGTCTTTGTCGTTGCTTAGTTGTAGTTTAGTTAGTTTTTAAAAGCACGTAAGAGAAGGACTAAAATTAAACTGTGTGACTCAGCTTTTAGCATTTGTAGATGATATAGACTTACTGGTGAATCATGTAAATATAATTAAGAAAAGTGCTAAATTAAGGAGATAAATTTTGAAATTACAAAGAGAAAACGCAATATATGCTTACAGGCCGAAACCAAGAAGATTTAGGTTATAACATAAATTTAATTATTAATAGGAACTCGTCTGAACCAGTTTCTGAACTCGTGTATTTAGGAGCAAAACCAAAAAATGAAAATTATGTTAAATAGGAAATAAAAATCACGCTACTTTTAGGAAATGGATGTTACTTCTCTCTTCATAAACTCTTACCTTTTCCTGTAATATCTAAGAAACTAAATGTTAAAATTTACAGTAGACTAATTTTTCCTGTAGTAATATATGGATGGGAAACAGTCTCTTGCATTGAAAGGGAACATGAATTTGTAGTATTTGAAAATTAAATCTTTAGAAAAAAATTTAAGCCCGGTGATCTTATTACTTCAAACAAATATTATCTAAATTATTTAGAAAGTGAATATTTAGTTTTGATCCTCCAGAAATACGTGCGTCAATATGTAATTGGAGTCAATGAATTTAACATGAAACAATTGTGCAAACTTGGAGATAATAAATTAAAAATGTTCAATGAGATTGAATTCAATACCGCTTTACAGTTGATGATGTTTGAAGTTCCATGAAGCAATTTAAAGGATGCCAAAAGTTCATAAATTCCTCCAAAAATGCTTATTCCGCCTGCTTCTTCAAATATGTTACTCGAACATTCCAAGTTAAATTGGTGTCACTTTGTCACCATAGTAAGTTGAATAAATGGCCTAATTCATCCGTTGACAGAATGTGCATTTAGTGGGCGCCACAATGAGAAGACATAGTGAATTTTGAACTTCACTGCATGTTTGAATGTATGAGTCAGTCTTATTTAGCTAACCTCCTTACCTGGAAACTAATGATTCTATTCTTTCTTCAGAGGAAATAGTTTCAGGGCAAGTAAAGGTGGCATGTATTGGTACTTGCAAATTTAATTCAGCCTTGTTGTAAATAACCACAACTGGGTCATCTTGAAACGCGCTCCAAGATTCCAGGACCATCGTTAAACCAGTAAGAAAACTAGCGGATACAGCCACAGCCCAGAACACTCTGCAGAATGAGAGATATATTCAAGAATTATAAATCATACGTCGAACATAAACACCTCCACAGACATACATTTACAAAATATATAATTATAGAAAGGATGCTTAAAATGTATTATGCATGTGGAATTATAATACATTATTATTATTATTATAAAAAAGGGTGTCATAAAACAATTTCAACAACGGTTGAGTGCTGGTAAATGCCATGAAATCACATTACTTATCCTGATAAATACTATCTGTGAAGAGTGTAGTTAGTTTGCAATAAGCCCTTACAATGCAGACTGAATGTATTCAACAGAACCCAGAAAACGGGCGAGCTGATATAACTTTAAGACCGCTTGGCAATGTTCCAACTAGCTTTCCTTGTTACGAGAGAAAAAGTTGTTGAATAGAACAAAGAACTTGATATGCTGCAAGAAAAATTAATAGCATTTACAAACTCACAAAAGCAATCAGTTTGCAGCAAAAGCTGACTGAAATTGGAGACCGTTTGTTGCGAAATGTCTCCATCGTTGTTCGAGTGCCACGCAATAACAATAATAGCAAATGTAAAATGCTACATAGAGCTTACCCGATGGCACAATGATAGCATCGTCGTCTTCCAATCAAATAGACCGGGTTCCATACTCGGCACGTAGTGGTTCGGATCCCACTTTAAACTCTATGTCAAGTATCGATTTCCCTTAATGTACATAGAGTGACTTAAAATACTAGATCAACCTACCAGCAAATGCTTCTGATATTGATTAAACCACGAACGAAAAAATATAAACAAATATTTCCTCCACCTTGTTTTCATGAACATGGTCTGTATCCACTAAAATTAGTTGGAATGTACGTCACGAGATGCTGATTGGTTAAAAAGTAGGTCACGCGAATATGTATTACTCAGATTTGGTAAAACTAAGCGACTGAACGTTCTCTTTGGTCCCAAGCGTGTATGCCGAAATATCCAAATGTAACCCTCGCGGTCTGAAGCGTCTCGATCAAGACGCTGTGTCAAGGTCGTAGTTTTTACATTATAACTTTTCTATTTTTGGCTAGAATTTTTTTTATATTGTTCCTAACACATGTATTTAACAGAAATGTTTCTTGCACTTTTTTCTTCATGAAAATGGAGGGGAAAAGGCGGGAAAAGGGACTTCACTTTTGCGTCTCATTTTAAGGGAAATTTTTTGCCGACAAAGGAAGACCGGCTTTGTTGTTCACTCCCGATTAGTACCTGCATTCGAAAGAAGCTTGTTTATCAGTATCCGATGTCAAATGAAAGTTTTCCGCGAAGACGCAAGTATGGGGTGAGGGTGGGGGGAGTGCGAAGACTGGTTGTTGAATCGGCATTGTGAGAATGTAATTTCGAGGCGAGCTGAAGGAAACCTTTGCTTTTGAGCACAAGTGTTACAGAAGTTGCAACACAGGTTACCCTGCATTGTCTAAAAATAGAATTTCAAGCAGCTGCAAGAATCGGCGCTCATTTTTCGCTGCGTTCTACCTTTTCGTCCGTGAAAGTTGTGCGTAGGGGTGTGTCGTTTTGTACCCAAGTGCGGGGATATTTTTTGAGTGAAGTGACATATTTCTTTAAAATTATTTTTGGATGGTTTCCTCCCTCCGTCCTCCATATATTCGCCGAATTTGTATAAATTTTTCATTTTGTGCATTTTGACATCCTTTTCTCGGGGGGGCGGGGGCAACCCCCTTTTTTTAAAAAAAAGTATTTTTCAGAGGATTTCCCACGTTTCCTACTCCATATGTAATGTGCATAAATTATATATCGTCTGAATCTGTGATTCATTCTGCGTACAACGGTATATCTTTCATATCTCTAGAGCATTTAGTTTCTGAGCTATAGTCATTTCAATCTAACTCTGCAGTTCGCTCAATTCCGAAGATTGAGACAGTGGCATATAAGTCTTTCGTTTCAGGGGTACAACTCGCGTTACATTCGTCATATGACAATGACGCAAATATTTTCTGTTTCTTACATGCCGGCGATAATTTATATGTGCATTTTGAACTTTTCATATCTTTTTTTCGGGGGGGGGGGAGAAACCCCAGTTATTTAAAAAATATATATTTCAGAGGATTTCTCCCCTTTCCCCCTCAATATGCATAAATTATATATCGTCTGAATCAGTGTTTCATTCTTCGTACAACGGTATATCGTTCATATCTCCAGGTCAAATGGTCTCTGAGCTAAAGTCATTTCAAAGTACCGCCGCATTTTGAAGCTTGAATCAGTGGCGTGCCGACCATTCCTTTTGGTGCACAACTCACGTTATATTGGTCACATGATAATAATGCAAATATATTTGTGTTCCTTACATAACAGCGATCATTTCCATATGCATATTGACACAGTCATGTACTTTTTCTTTGGACGAGGTCACCCCTTTTTTCCAGAAATTTTGGAATTTTGAGAATTAACCCCCTCCCCAGCCACGTGTACGCCGAATTTGCATGAATTTCATATAGTCTGAATCTCTTGTTCATCCCGCGTACAACGGTATATCACTCATCTCTCTAGGGCAATTAGACTCAGATCTACATTCATTTAATTGAAACTCTGTATTTTGCTCAAAATATGCTCGGGACCAAGGGGGTACCAAGTGAAAATTGCATTGGGACTCAAAATGTTAAGGGAGCAAGAGGTACTGTTCACACCACCTTAATTAAACGCCCTGAAAAAAAATCGAAGTCGAGCATATGTAAATCTGGCAACATAGCACTTCAGAGCCAATAAAAAGTATCCATCTTAGCAACAGTTTTTCTTTCTAAACGTATACGCTCCTGTGATTTATTTTCCATTCTTAGTAGTGTAATTTTGCCGATTCAAACAAATACTTGTTACGAGGTCTATTGTTTTTATTAATTTAACCACAATGGTAAACTTATTTAGATGATGTTTTTGTCGATTTTATACTACTGCAAATCTGTGATTTTTCATCTCGTATTTCGTACGAGTGTCATACTTTCTTATGTGTTAAATTACGTAACACACACCCACACGTACACCCACACCTACACCCACCCACACCCAGTTTATATAAAAACGATGGAACGTTCTGTCATCCTCATCTTCGTGATTAGTCAAACGTGTCACAAGGATGAACCTGCTACTAGTAAACATATGAGGAAAATAAGTTTTGTTGGAATTTCCTTGTCAATATAAATACCATGTTACTATTTTTAGTTTTTTTAAAAAATATGTGAAACTATATTACATTGAATATTAATCAATTAATTAATTCTCAGCCTTCTTGAAACCGAAAGCTCATAGTTACAATTCAATTTATTCTTATCCTAAGTAAGATCAATATATATATATATATATTTTTAATTCCTTAAATATGAAACAACAAGACAGAGAAAAATAACATGAATTTAGCCTTCCCTTCATTTCCTTTTTGATATCATTTTTCATTTGTTAGTATTACTCCTAAGTGTTTGAATTTGGAAAACTGGTTCCAACAAGTTGTTATCACTTAGTTTTTAGCCTGGAAGCACATATTTTTAGATTTCTCATTGCTAACTTTCAAACCTATCTCTTTATCTGCTTTGAAAAATATTTTAGAATTATTCTTAATTGTATTTACATCATTCACCAGTAAGTCTACATCATCTGCATATACTAACCTTTAATTCTAATACTTCGTTATTTTCTTTTACCTTCCTAAAAACTTATTCTAAGGAAAAATTAAAGAGCAATAGAGATAATGCACCTTTTTTTAATCCATCAAAAATTGTATATTTGTCAGATATTTTGAAAAGATTCCTAGGTATTCCAAATTCGAATAATTTATCTCATCAGCATTTTTAACTTCAATCAAGTTAGTTTCTGGAATTATAGGTTCTGTTTTGCGTACTTCATTTATTTCTGATTTATCTCCTACATGAACATTTAAAAGGTCATTAAAGCAATAAATCCATCTATTTAAAATATCGTATGAGTCAGCCATTTTTTATCAAGTTTACTTAAGGTTGCCAGCACCTCTGATACTTTTATTTCAATTGCGTTAATTTTACTTTTCAAGTAATCTATATTTTTACTTCTAAACATGCTGTTCCTTAACCACCTAAGTCTATTTCTATTAGGTTATGCGAACCATTGCTTACTTTTTTCTTGGTTTATACATTATTTAACTGTTGATTCTATTCTACTATGTACATGCTTCCCAATTCTTATTTAAGTCTGTTTCATTTTAATACTACAGAATGAAAAAAGAAGTACAATACAATAGGTTGAAGTTCATTATGTGGAAATAAGTTTCATAATTTGTAAATTCATTTTATACCAGGGATTGTAATTTTTATAGTTTTTAGAGTAACATGTGCTTTCATAACTAACTAACAAACTATCTAGCCTTCTTAAACCCAAAGGTTCATAGCTGCAACATCACAAGCCTTCGATCTGCCCCTATCTTAAAAAAGATCTACATACTCTTTTCTATCCCTACCAAATTTCCTTTAGGTCCATCTCAATATTGTCCTTCCATCTTCGTCTTGGCCTTCCTACAGGTCTCTTACCATCAGGTTTCCCAACAAGAATCGTGTAAACTCCTCTTTCCTCTCCCATCCGTACGACATAGCCTGCCCACCTAAGTCTTCTATATTTAATTATTGTAATAATATCTGGACATGAATATAAATTATGTAGTTCTAAATTATGTAACCTTCTCCACTAACCTGTCTTCTCATCCATTTTAGGTCCAAACATCTTCCTAACAATCTTATTTTCAAATACTCTAAATTTATGTCCCTGTTTCAATATAATGTACCAAGTTTCACATCCATATAATACTACAGACAAAATTAATAATTTGTATATTTAAACTTTTAGTTTCTTAGAGAGAAGTAACATACATTTCATGAAGCCTGCTTTTTATTTTATTTCCTCTTTAATATAATTTTCATTTGTTAATATTACTCATAAATATTTGAATTTAGAAACTAGTTCAAATACGTTGTTATCATGTGCTTACATTAGATATTAAATTTAGATTTTTTCATTTAAACAATATAGGTTTGTTAAAAAAATAATCGTTAGTTCATATGATATTATTTTTTGTGAGGCATGTTTGTTGTCCGTGTTGATGTTTTTTTTTTGTTTGTTTTAACAGGATTCGAATTCTTGAAGGGAGGAAGGAGGGGGTTAAGTTTTTCTAGAATATCACGCATTCCATGTTTATAAGTAATTACATTTTTAATAGAAAGCGTATCTTTGTCAACGTTTCATGAGATTTGGTTGCCTGCAAAAGTTAATCTGTTTATCTCCATGTTCTATCACAACAAAGTGCATCCCAGCGCCAGGCAAGTGCAGCAGAACTGTGTTCAACCAATAGACAAATAGCTGCATTCAAATTTAAAAAAAATCAACAATCAACAATTGCCTCTGCTTTAAACATTCATTTGTATAGTTAGCACACACCATGTAACCATACACCACACACTACACCGCTCCAGAACGTAGTACTACACATGCAGACACCAAATACACTACTTAACACCAAATCAACAAAATAGACGAGGTAATGTTGCACTGTGTAACCGTTTATCGGTGGTGTAAAAACTAGACGCACATAAGTAGTAAAAATATATATTTATAACCTCAATTTACTAATCGGAAAAATTCCCCTTAGCAAACCAATCAACACAACTCACGTGACTTCGTCGCAGGGGGGAGGGGTCATGACATACCCTAGCCAGTATTATTGATGTGACATCCTTAACAAGTTAATGCCCACACATAGCTGTAAGTACATCAATCTCTACACTTCGGAATGTTTGGAATGCAAAGAATTCTCGTAACAAAACTAGTAATCGGGGAATTCTCCTTATCCAACCTATCAGCACACATTCCCGAGACAGTATTATTGATGTAACTTTCTTAACAGGTCAATGCCTTATTATTTACACACATACATAAGTGCATCATTCTCTACACACACACACACACTCACACACACAGGAATGTTTAGGATGGAAAGAATTCTCAGAAAATTTCCCTGAGCCAAGCAAGTTACATGACCCCCTCTCTCTCTTTTTTATAGAGAAAAGAAATGGTCATGACATTCCCAAGCTAGTATTATTGACGTGACATTCTTAATAAGTCAACACCACGTCTACACACACACGCACGCACACTCGGGGAATGTTAGGAATGCACAATCAAGTCAAAATTCAATCTGTGTGAAAAACAACTTGAACCACCTTCAAAATAAAATAATTGTATCTATTACGATAAAATTTTCAGCTATCTTAGTTATACAGAATTTCCGGAGACAACAAGTAACATCTGATGACATCAAAACTCAAGCTGATCGAAATTACTATGAAAAAATCACTTGATACACTTTTTAAACTTAAAATAATAAATAGTATGTAGCTTTAAAATAAATTAAATACTTAACTTTAAACAAAAAAATGTATTAGAAGCACTGCAACAACACATCCGTACTCTTCAACCACTCTCACGATACTGACTGATCTGTAATGCGAAAACCCTATAAGTAACCTAAGCGCGGATGAAAACATCTGAAAACTGTAAGTCAATCAGAAGACAACACATCATTGCATTACGTCATAACCAACAACACCTTAGATACAAGTCATCATAATATTGCGTAAACATTGCATGATAACTTGTTGCATAACGTGTGGGTGGGTGTAGGTGTTTGTGGGTGTGGGTGGGTGTAGGTGTGGGTGGGTGTTACGTAATTTAACTCGTAAGAAATTATGACACTCGTACGAAATACGAGATGAAAAATCACAGAGTTGCAATAATTACTATAAAATCAACGAAAACATCGTCAAAATAGTTTACCATTGTGGTAAAATTAATAAAAACAATAAACCTCGTACCAAGTACGAGGTGAAAAAACACAGATTTGCAATAGTATAAAATCGACAACAACATCATCAAAATAGGTTTACCATTGTGGTTAAATTAATAAAAACAATAGGCCTCGTACCATGTATTGGTTTGAATTGGCAAAATTTCACTACTATTCTTTCACATTCCATGAAGTTAGAAACGCTAAACCAGTAATACAGTACGCAATTAAAAAAGTAGTAATTTTAAAATACGAGTATTAAATTATGTTTACGATTCATCGATTTGAAATACAAAATAGAGGAATTTATGTGCCGTTTGAAACACTGAAATGGGTTTCCTCAACGTGGAGATATGTTTTCACATTTGAATGCAATGAAGCAAATTTCACTTTATTTTAGGCAAAATTGCAGTAAATTTACCTTGCAAAATACCGGATGCAGTGCCGCATTTACAAGCCGCAAGAGACAGTAAGCTTTTAGGGGGCCCTAAGTCATCGGCATAGTAGAGGGTTCGTATATGTGTATGTAAAATATAAACGTAGTTACTCCCATTAACTACAGAGTTAACCCTGAAAATTAAGATTGTTGGTCCTAGGTTTACATAACAACATCATTATATATATACTATATATATAAAATAAACAAACTAGAAGCCACAAAGATGAAATTGGGAACTTCAGAATCCAGAACAATATAATTACATATCTTATCCTAACATTTGATTTTCTTTGGAGGACGATAAAAGAGAATGTGTTTCTTGCTTTTAGAATCATTAAGACGACCGGAAGTATGAGAATTGTTTGAAACTATAGAATTAGGTACGACTACTTCACTCAAATACTCGCCCAAAACGTATGATTTGGTTAACGTTTTTTCTCAGGGGCGAAAAGTTATGTGTTCTTATTCTCTCTCAATAACTTAGCTTCACGGACGAAAGGTTGGTTAACTCAAGTTTCGTTTTGTTGTTGTTAGCTGTACCTAATACTACTGTATACGCAGTTTTACAAAAAATATCGAATTCTTGCATCAATATTTTATTGTGATTTCAAAAGAAAATAATCAGGAGAGAAGCAAAGACAAAAAGACCTCTAAATCTGACATAACTAATGTTATTCAAAATTTAAGTGTGAGTATCTCTAGTTTCGAAACTCGAATCGCATTTTTTTTAAGTATGGTACTGTTCGGGAAAAGTGTACAAAAATGATTGGGTATAGGTAGGCTGTGTTTCAATTACTCCAATAACTCATCTGATTTCGAACGTTTCAGAAAATTATTCATGAAAGTAGACTGACGCTGAATAGCCTTTTCCCGTTCTCTCTGCCTTTTCCTGTTGTCTACGCTCACAGTTTTCTTCTTTGCTGTACTGATTTTTCATTTGATGCGAAAAAGGAAAACCAGAAAGAAAAATTAGAATTATGCAAACGGTTAAGACCGTACTCTACTAATGAATGCGATTCATTCACTACCAGACCACAACTGAGTATCGTAAGGGAATTTATACTTGTATTTTTTTAAAACAAATGTTTATCGTGATTCTTTTTGTCTTGGATTATTACGATGTTCAAAAACGTCCAGTAGACCTTCCGAATCGCCTCCTGCCGCAGGCTGAAGCACTGAATGGAAAAAGAAACACCGATAATTTAATTTGTAAAAGTGAGAACGGATCATATAAGGGATAGTTGACGTAAGAGGGCATGATTCGTACGATTGTTGACAGTTGATTGAAGCAGTAAACCAAAGGAACGATGTTTTGGCATTTTTCCTATTAGATATCTCCAAAGTGTTTCAGTGGGAACTTTGCAACGTGGAAGTTGCCTAGCAACAAATATGCACAAGAATAAGAACAAGTTTACCCCAAAGGATACATTCCGCAAATACCTAAAATCCGTTCACGTTCTGCCTTCATCTCGCCTCGGCGTTCGTGAAACAACAGTGGTTGGGATAGCACTTTAAACTGTAACTCCGTTCCGAATAACCTATTTGAGCATATAGCTGACTCAAACATTGTCTTAGAGATCGCCCAACTTGGAATTCAAATCCGTGTTCGCGTGTGCAGCGTAACATTCTCCTGATTGGTCCACACAGGTACATACCATTAAGCTATAATTTAATTAAGCAATCATTATTTGTCCATAATTCACTCGGTTCATAACATGCAAATCGTATTTAAATGGTACCGTGATTTTTTTTATTTGTTTTTATGAAGACACGTCAACTTTTCCAATAGTAGATTTACTACTTCTGGTGGACAAGCATTTTGAGTAATCAACTCACGATCTATTACACAGGGGTCTCCAAGTACTAATTTCGGGATGCCTCATCATAATTATCATCCAAACATATCTATTTAGCTAAAAAGGGAAAACAGCAACTAAGAAGAATACCAAATATAACATTGAAGCAGAACCACCAAGCAATATATGTGTCTCTGAATATAAATAAATTCACTTTGGAATCCAAAGTACATGTATCTCGATACCTCCCACCGCACCCGCAATTTCATTAAAGCTATTCAAGTGTTAGCTTGTCAATCCTTTCCTGTACTCCATTCAGAGTTATGTGAAGGATTTTTATTAGGGAGGTATATGCCTTCATTTTAAAGGAATGCTCTGCCAAAGCGATGAGGGTTATGACCCCACCAACACCTGCTCTGGCACACTACTGACACTAGAAGGTTAAAATCATGCTTTCTTGTACATGGAAATGGGGAACAATGTATAAATGAGAAGAAGAGGAGAAAAATGAAGAGAATTGTCCGGTGCAGTGCCTTAGTAATGGGTTTGTGAGAGAAGCTACCTCTAGATAGGTGACGTCAGTGTATTTGAGTGAACTACCCGATAGCAGAAAATATGAAAGGATAGATGATAAAAAATATTTAATTTTTCAGGGCTTTGCACTACATTGACATTAATTTTATGTAGCTGATTTTATTTCCTTATGAACGTACATGTATGAAAATGCGTTTTGTACTGGAGTGTTGCACGTACATAAGAACGTCAAATAGTTGAAAAATCTTCAACAGAATTGCCCAGGTACTATAGATCTCAAGACCACCCAAAAATTTGTGTAGTATGTTATTTCATTTTAGAAATAAAGTCCCAGCGTTTAACAAACAAACATTTTCATATTTAATGCATACCCGTAAAGAATTCTCACAACTTTATTACTACTCATAATAACCAATTAGATTTTCAACCTAAAGATAAATACATTTTGCATCTATAACTAATCATTTTTCTCAGTGCGGGACTGGATGGACTCACACCAATGGCCTTGAAGAGAGCTCCCCGGAAAATGGCAGTGGCGCTCACAACAATTACAAACGCAATCCTACAGATGGCGCACTATCCTGTACAATATAAGACTTCAAGCGTCACGATGATACCTAAACCCGGGAAAAATCCACAACAACCAGCAAGCCATCGCCCAATTAGTATACTCTCTCATCTGAGCTATGTATGCGAAAGGGCGATAAAGAAAAGAAAAGGAACCTACTTGCGTACATTCCAGTTCGGTTTCCGGTCGCACCATTCCACCACGTCACAGCTAACCCGGGTTGTTCATTACGTGACGGAAATGAGAACCAAGAAGCAGTATATCTTGGGACTATTCCTAGAATTCAAGTGCGCTTTTGAAAAGTTTGGCAGGAGGGAATAACATACAAACTCCACGACCGGATTGCCACGTCCGACTAATAGACAGTTATCTGAAGAATAGTATCTACATAGTAAAACACCAACAACGAAAGTCCACACCAAGATGATTCCATGCAGGGGTTCCGCAAGGCTCTGTACTTGCCTCCCCTGCTCTCGCAGTCTACACAGCCGATGTACCGGTAGAGCACAAAACTTCCCTGCCATGTTTGCTGACGACACCGCCTTCTTTACCGCACACCGGGACCTGGAAGTATGCTACGACAGGATGAAACGCCAAATCGAAACATATTATGCCTGGACCAGGCAGTGGAGTATCCAGCCTAACAGAACAAACAGCGAGGCCGTCATATTCGTGGCCAGAGAGTTAACTAACAGCAACGATTGTGCTCCTCCTAGAAGAGGATATCCACCACAAGCCCAGAAAGAAAATATCTGGTGTTGACCCTGGACAATGGACTTACTTTTCGACGCCATTTAGAGGATACCTACAAGAAAGCGGGAAATCAACTAGGAGGCCCATACGCAGTACTTAGGGCGCACTCTCTCTCAATGGAGACAAGACTACACATGTACAAGGCGGGCATCAAACCTACGCTACTATACGCAATCCAGGCGTGGCACCAGGTCGCGCCATCAACTTTCAGTAAGCTACAGATCATTCAGAACCGAGTAGCAAGAATGATCAGCGCACAGAGCAGGGCACGAGGATAGCACAGCTGCACGACGACTTAAATGTTCAAATTCTGAAACACCAAGCCGTAAGATTGACGCAAACTTTCTGGACCGACATCCACTTTCATGAGAACCCCACTGTACGCAGCATCGGACAGACACCCATTCTTAGGTGGAAACACCGAACACCAAGAACAGATGATCCAACAAGCAGACAAATAGACGAACCACTGTCAGACTGAACCAACGACCATACGAAACATCCATTACTTCTTACTTCCTCCTTCGAACATACCAAAAATCCCAATAACCACGTAATTTCCCTGACATTAATTATCATTCTCTCTGGAAATCCACTTTAATTACCCAATTGTAAAACCATGTATATTTTGTCTATTTTACTTGTTGTTTCATTGTAATTTTCCTTGTTTTCCTTGAATAACTTGTTACTGAATTTGTTACTTTCCTTGTAATTTCACTTCCAATTTGACTTGTAAAGCTCATGCATTTACCTTGTATACCATGCATTTCTCAACCAGCTGAGGGAGCAAACTCTAACCCTCCACCAACAACAATCTCAATCTGTCATTCCCAAATAACCTTCACGGAGGAAACAACACCATTTCGAAGGATAAAACCCCCAAACGCATCCTTCAGCAAAGTCAACGGTGACATATTTCAAAAGAAATTCCAGCTGTTGCAGTTGCAGCAGGATATCAAAATACTACATTCAATTACATCTCCTTCCAAGCATTTCGTTTCAAAAGTAAAGCAGAGTCCCACGGGACGTTACTTTCAGCACCCCTTACCCAATAGATTTTGTTGTTGTTGACGAGAGCTCAGTTGGCTCACTGATGTCAACTAACAAATTTCCAGGAAATACCGGCCGCCAGCCAGAAGCCTAAGTCTCACCTACAGTTAACTTTGCAGCAGGTTTTATGTATCACTCCGCGCGAGAACTGAGCTCAGAATCTTCTGTGCCAGTCATGTCTCAACCGCCAAGCTGCTTACATCGCATACACTGAAAAACCGGCATCGAGTTAGCATGGTTTGCTGGTTTCGAAGCACCACACATATCTCCAAGTTAGAAGTAGTTTTATAAACAATTATATCAAGTTAATATATTGACTCACAAGCAGCGTAAGGATCTACACACATTTCTTCTGTTGTAGCATTTGATGCCTAAAGAGGCGACATGAATAATTCTTATAACATTTCAAACCAAAATCTAGTGCAAGGTGCATATACAGGGTGTTTCTAAAGGTCGTTTACAACGCTTGGGAGGTGATTCCTCACACGAAAACAAGCAAAAATTCTAAGTTCCATTTTTACGACTGAGGCTTCGTTTCCGAGATAGGAGCCTCGCAAAAGGTGACAAAGTGAACGTCACACTTGACTGGGACGAATACTATAACAGATAGAGAGGCGGTTCCAAGGGAATCATAAAGGAATCGTATGTGCTCAGTCCGGAAGTCACTATGAAAAGTTCACTGCACGCATGCGCAATGGAGTCCTCAAAGGAATTGGGGATTTCCAGCAAGAACAATACATGGAAAGGGTATGTAACGCAGCAAGAAAGACCGTGACAATGAGAAATGCGTTAAAGACAACACATCCCGACCTCAAACATCAAAACATGAGAACGGAACACAAAATCCGAAAAGTTGAGCACGGTTGCATACCCCAGTTACACGCGAGGAATGAACGAATCATGTCATGTGGCATACGAGAGACACACTACTCCACCAGGAGGAGGGAAAGAAAAACACAATATCAGATGATTGCGACAACGTGTATTTTTACACGCGACAACTACGTAATATCCCCCCCCCCACACACACAACAAACAACAAATGCTCGAAGGGTTGGTTCTCTCCGGCAGTCGTTCCAGTCGTGTTGCAGGTGCTGGGATATGATCAGCAGTTGTGTTCGTACGGTGATACGGCCAATTTGTGCAGTGGGCCAGTCTTAAACAAAAACAATACTTTGCAGTTCCAGCTCGCTATTACACAGATGGCTGCGTATACGACCCAGCAGCTAGCAGACATGCATCTCATGTATGGGGAGGCACGTGGTAATAGCCGTGAGGCAAGGCGTCTTATGGAGAACGCTTTCCACATAGACGTTTACCGTCTCACACCTTCTTTCAGGTAGTGGACAGTCGACTGCGTGAAACAGGGTCAGTGTTACCACCGCGGCAAGAAGTTGGAAGACCCCGAAGTGTACGCACACATCAGTTTGCAGAAGATGTGTTAACAGCGGTCGCAGAACATCCTGGCACCAGTACGCGAGTGCTCGCTCGGGCACGAAACACGTCTCATGTGAATTTGTGGCGAGTGTTGTCAGAGGAAGGAATGCACCCTTTTAAACTGCAGAAAGTACAAGAACGGTTACCTCGTGACTTTCGCCCTCGTATGGAGTTTTGCCAATGGTTGTTGCATCAGCTGGACACAAACCCTCACTTCGGGGCAAACGTATTATGGACAGATGAAGCCATTTTCACCAGGATGGATGTCTTCAATAGTAGAAACAGTCATGTATGGGACTTTGACAACCCACATGCACTTTTTGTGGCCCATTACCAGCACAGGTTTTCAGTGAATGTGTGGTGCGGGATAGTACATGATCATTTAATTGGACCATACATTCTCCCTGTTCGCCTGAATGGTCGCACGTATCATGCATTTCATAGTGAGGTTCTGCCTGAACTGTTGGAGACCGTACCTTTGGCAAGAAATGTGGTACCAACACGATGGTGCACCAGCTCATTTCGATTGTAATGTACGACATTTCCTGCATGACGTGTTTCGCAATAGGTTCATTGGTAGGGATGAGCCTGTGCCTTGGCCACCGAGGTCGCCAGATCTCAACCCTCTCGATTTTTTCTTCTGGGGAGAAATGAAAACCCTCGTATACGACACACCTGTCACATCAGCTGAGGACCTCGTTGCTCGCATCAACGTCGCCGCCGCGACGGTAGCAGATACACCTGGCTTGTTTGCTCGTACTCGACAATCCTTGATTCGTCGCTGTCATCTCTGCGTAGAAGTAAACGGCAGACATTTTGAAAACCGTCTGTGATTATTATCCTCGGCAATCTCAGTGAGAACACTCTTGGTATTGCTCCCAACCCCCTTTGTGTGGTGAAAGTGACATCTTCAGTTGGTGTACAGTGACAGGACTGTCTGTGCGTAAGATATTGTAGCATTTGTTGTTTGTTGTGTGTGGGGGGATATTACGTAGTTGTCGCGTGTAAAAATACACGTTGTCGCAATCATCTGATATTGTGTTTTTCTTTCCCTCCTCCTGGTGGAGTAGTGTGTCTCTCGTATGCCACATGACATGATTCGTTCATTCCTCGCGTGTAACTGGGGTATGCAACCGTGCTCAACTTTTCGGATTTTGTGTTCCGTGCTCATGTTTTGATGTTTGAGGTCGGGATGTGTTGTCTTTAACGCATTTCTCATTGTCACGGTCTTTCTTGCTGCGTTACATACCCTTTCCATGTATTGTTCTTGCTGGAAATCCCCAATTCCTTTGAGGACTCCATTGCGCATGCGTGCAGTGAACTTTTCATAGTGACTTCCGGACTGAGCACATACGATTCCTTTATGATTCCCTTGGAACCGCCTCTCTATCTGTTATAGTATTCGTCCCAGTCAGGTGTGACGTTCACTTTGTCACCTTTTGCGAGGCTCCTATCTCGGAAACGAAGCCTCAGTCGTAAAAATGGAACTTAGAATTTTTGCTTGTTTTCGTGTGAGGAATCACCTCCCAAGCGTTGTAAACGACCTTTAGAAACACCCTGTAGAAATAAAGTTTGACAAGATAAACGAACGTTTCTGTACGTAATTTTTAATATCGGATATATTCTGAAAGAATCAAAATTTATGCACACTAATGGAAGTATTCTTGTTTTTTTTCCTGTTGATTCTTCACATTCTCTTGTTTTTCCGGACACAGCGCATCGTATGGTAAAAGCAATCACGCGAGTGCATTCACATCCTCTGAAGAGTTGAAAATATAACGTCAACATTGGTAGAATATGGCGCATTTCAGATTCTTGTAGGGTTGGTTTTGGGTTGTTGACATTAGTTACTTCGATTCTCTAGAAAAATTAACGGCTTTAGAGTATAATAATATTTGTCTGTAATATAATTAATATGAGCTGGAGTTACATTTTTTTCAAAATTATCAGCATCTCAACATATATCAAAACTTAAACACTCGTGTTCGTTACAAAATACTTTTTTGTCGTTTGACAAACATGGACTTAATATAAACTCGAAAGAAACCCAGCCGATAAATAGTTATGCACATTGCACATATATACTTATTAATGTGTATGGATTGTTTTCTAAGTTTTGTTGTTTTAAAAAATTTTGCTTCCATATAATCCCATATTGTACTTCAGCTAAGTGTAATATTCTCCCACAAAGTTTACACGTAACGTAAATAAGTACTATAATATTTCCATACCATACTTACTTCAATCTTCATTATTATTCAAAGAACACATATAATGAACGTCACAAATGCTTTGACATGAAACAAAGGACCACGTGTTAATCAACTAAACGTATATGAGCAAATGATTACATCATCGCAAATATCAAATCAAGGACGGGTGTTCCAAATTTACTCGTCAGCGTGGGACACCAAATCACAGATACAATTCGAAATATACTTTCACAATATACTACAACAATATTTCATTTTATGATTTGTGAACTCACACAGTGAAAAATAAAAGTATTTCCATCGTACCAAAGTAAAGTCTTTGCATCCTGATAATATATTGCGACAATATCATATTTACGACGACGATTCCATAGAAGGTGAAGAGAAACATGAAACTTTAGAAGGTCGAGGATCAGAACGAACTCCCACAGCACCGATTGTGAACTTCAAGTGACAGTAGTAAAATGTAAATACATTTTTTGGTGGAATCATTTACATTTAGCTGATTTCAAAAAATTAAAAATAAAAGAATGCGACATTGAATATAAAAAATTCTGATGAGAAATATATCATAGGTGCTCCATCTGCTTGTTTCATCATAAATGACGTGTCTGTAACTACGATCGCACTGAATATATTGCCGAGATTGGAAAACCGAATGACCAGTATCAATTGTCCTTTATACCATTCAGATATTGGAAGGTTTGAAAGCCAATACCAGTAAAGGGGGGACGAAAAATAATATACAGGTTGTTTCACCCAAAAAGCCGTAATTTATAGCGGCTACAAAACTTATTTTAAGAACAGTATAGTAAAAAACATAAATGGATACACAAGACACTAGGTACAGATTTTGTTTTCCAACGTTTTACACTGTTTTGTTTCGTTTGTTTCAGGTTGTATAGTCCAGTATAATTATTGCGGACCGTAGACTGTCGTTGCAGCAGAAGATCTCATTGGTGACTTGGTTCATTCAAATACGCTCCCTTCTTGGTGTCCAACGACGATTCCGACTAGAGAATCATTGTGCATGGGTACCATCCACCAAGTTCATATGGCGTTATGTTGATCAGTTCAATAAAACTGGTAATGTGAGAGGGAAGCAAAGAGGGGGATCCAGACCTACTGTGCGTACAGAACAGCATATTGCCGTAGTGCTAGAATCTTTTGTGAATAGCCGACAAAAAAATCTTTGCGACGTTTGTCAGCAGAAAACGCAATATCCCTAACATCATGTTGGCGTATTCTGCGAAAAGACTTGCAAATGTTCCCCTACAAAATGCAGATACTTCCAAAATTAACAGTCATTCTAAAAAGAAGGCGTTTGCATTTTGCAAATCAGTTTAGTGAATTAATTGCTGATGACCCTGACATTATTGGTAACTTGTGGTGTACAGACGAAGCGTACTTTTATCTGTCAGGTGAAGTAAACAGACAAAATGTAAGGTTTTGGGCAATAGAAAATCCGCACGAAATGGTAGACTCACCTGTGCATCCGGAAAAGGTTTTGGTTTGGTGTGCTATTTCAAAACATGGCATAATTAGACCTTTCTTCTTTGATGGCTATGTGACATCAGAAAATTACTTGCAAATGCTTCAGCATTACTTCTATCATGGTCTTCGTCGTAAAAGGTGTCCACTTGGTCGGCAATGGTTCCAGTAGGATGGAGATAAACCGCATACAACAGAAACTGTTCTTACTTTCCTTCACACAAACTTCCCCAATCGCTATCCATTGTTTCATGGAACAGAGTTATAGTGGCCTCCATGCAGCCCAGACATTAACCCTTGGGACTTTTTTATGGGTTACCTCAACCAGGAGGTATTCAAGCTTAAGCTCCGATCTTTAAATGAATTGAAGACAAACATTGAGCAGTGTACTGCAGCAGTTAGTCATGTATCCCTTGGTAAGGTTTTTGATAACATGTGCATCAGGGTCAGGGAAGTGTACAATCGTCAAGGTGGATATGTTGAACATGTCTTACATTAAACTTTAGTCTTTGATTTATCAGACCATGTAAATTTATCTTATAATGGGTATCATTAAAAAATGTTTTTGTACTTCAAAATCACGTCGTATTCACTGAAACACCCTGTATGTGTATGTCCATGGCTACGTTGAACATTCTAACATATATGTACTTAGGCATAATAAGTAACAGTAATAAGGTTGTTAGTAAATGAAGCAACTTTATTGTTATCTACAAAACCAGTAACGCTTGGATGTAATTCAAGTTACATCACGCATGCAATCAATTTCAACAGGTGATTCTTTTGTTATACTATTTCATGAAAGAGGCAAGAATACATTTGAAGATCATTAAAATAAGGCTTTTCAATATACTTGGCCAACTGTCATATTTCTCTGTCTGAACGCCGTAAATTTAAATCGATTCCAGAGCTACTTCACCATGCGCGATCCTATTCACCTACTAATTGCAAGCTATATCTACAGGGTGGCTCAATAAGTCACTTAACACCCCCAGTACAAGGCCACTGCAGCGCGCAACATGGAAATGGTGATGACCAATCGTTATCAGGCAAAGGGGGAACCACACTGACGCCACCCACACGGTCGGCGGCCATCTTGATGTCCGCCATCTTGAATTCAACTTCAGAATTTTAAATGGGAAGGGAGTCGTGCGACATATCAAAATGGGCTAGAATTTCACGAGAAATGCAATGGTGAAGGTTTTTTCGACGTATCTTTAACCAGTAAAAAGTTATGACTGAATTCTTGAACAAATTTGCTCCTTTTCGAGGTGTTAGAAAAATGCCTTAAAATTTGTTTAGCGCTTCAGTAATGCATCGAGATCAAAGTGACGTCTATGGAGAGACGTTCGCATGGCATTGCACATTATTTTAATCAGATACATCCATGAAGAGCTGTGCATTATGAAGGTTGTAGCCAACAATTTACAGTGTGACGCTTCCATTGAATTAAAAGTCCTTCACAGTGACAAGGCTAATGTTTATGTTCATGTTCGACGTCATGTTTCAAGCTGCAGGAGAAAAACTACACAATAGGATGGACAAGCTTCACAAGGCGAGATAAGGAATAAAACAATACACCGACGATCGGAATAGGTCCATCGTGGAAACAGCTATCATCATCGTGCAGCTCCTCGAGTTGTCCAAAGCACGAACTTTTTTTCTTCGACTCCCACGATATATAAATAACTGAATGTCAAAAATAAAAAAAAGTATCACGTGAATTATTCAGAGACATAGCGAGAAATCACGTACGAGATTTTATTGAGACAAAGAAAAAGTTTCCCAGAATATATACTATATATATAAATAACATAGCATAATCATGAAACACAAGGGTGTAGTTTAAAAGTACCGTATTCCAATCTCAAAAATATTGTTTCCCTCGATGGATTACTCAACAAGAAGCAATGGAAAAAACGTTCTTAATTATCCAAAAGTAGTGTAAGTGTATTGTTTCTAAGTTATACTTTGTAGGTATGCATTTGTAGCCTCTGTTTTTTACCAATCGTATATCAGTTTTTGACATATTTTGACAATTTTTTGTCGATGTTTTGCGTTTAGCGATGTTTTAGTAAAATTTCCCTTTTTTCCCACTCATACTTGGTAGGTATGCATTTGTATCCTCTTTTTTTATCAATTGAATATCAGTTTTTGACATATTTTGACAATTTTTTGTCGATGTTTTAGCGTTTAGCGATGTTTTAGTAAAATTTCCCTTTTTTCCCACCTCACACTTGGTAGGTATATCACGATCTTACGTGATATAACTTAACCTATCCTTTTTTTATTACGTGCTAAACTACACGAGAGCCTCTACGTGCTTTGACCTACTTTAGAGTAGACCCAAATGGAGAGTTCACAAACCGAAAATGGGGCTCGGTGGGGCTCGCCAAAACCTCAAAAACTCACTTTCTCTCCACGTTCCGCGCCTCATTTATTGCGCTGACGATGTTTCGCGCGAAGAAAACAGCACCAAAACCTCAAAAACTCAACCTCAAAAACTCACTTTCTCTCCACGTTCCGCGCCTTATTTATTGCGCTGACGATGTTTCACAGCGAAGAAAACAGCCCCAAAACCTCAAAAACTCACTTTAATCAATTGGGGTTCACCAAAACCAGTAGACCCAAATAGAGAGCTCTGCGCACAAAAATGAGGCTCGGTGAGGCTCGCCTTAATGGTTTTCTCTTGTAAGGCATAAGCCTCATTTTCTCGCAGTGTTGCCAACACCTCACTCGATAACGATCTTACGTGATATAACTTAACCTATCTTACGATTTTTCTTTCACGATCTTCAGTGACCTATCATTTTTTTTTATTTGCACACCGAACTGTAGTAGACCCAAATGGAGACAGTTCACCAACCGAAAGTGGGGCTCGACTTAATGGTTTGCTCTTGTAAGACACAAGCCTTATTTTCTCGCAATGTTGCCAACATCTTACTCGATCACGATCTTACGTGACATAACTTAACCTATCTTACGATATTTTTTACGATCTTCAGTGACCTATCATTTTCTTTTATTTGCAGCATCGAAGTCGGACGACGACCTAAACCAGGCGCGGCATTTTTGGCATATTTTGTAATTGTTCGTGATGGGTTGCAACGAGGAAGGTTCGGTGCGTACGAGTATAACTTTCAAATCCGAAGAAATGAGCGTCGGGGTTGTGTTGGTTAGTGTTTGCAGGAAACACATCTTGTGGCAAAATTCGCAGCACGAGTCCGGTACGTCGCAGCAGGAGAATTCGATGCAAATGTTGCCCGGGATAAAATGGAGCAGGCACGCTTCGTTCTCCTGCGGGTCGATCTGGTCGAGGATCAAGCTGAATCCCAACTTTGGAGAAACGACCGCTTTCACGGTGTTGTTCGCCTCGGTTCCAAATAATTGCCTGGCTCCGAAATTGCGATCTTTCATGTGAAAATAAGAAAAAAGCGTTCGCACGACTTCGACTCACGGTGTGGGGACCTTCACCCAGTTCACGCGCTCGATACGCTCCCGAACGAACGCCGAATCCTTTTTTGAAAAATAGCGTTCTTTGCTCGCGTCTAGGTTGAGAGAATCGATGTACGCGGCCCACGACCACACTTGGTGGTGCTGCTGCTGCTGCTCGCTGCCACCCTCCACGATCTGGTGGAAACGAAAATTATCGGGCAGGATCGTCCGTTCGAAGGTTTTGTACTGATTTGATATTCCCTTTTCCGTCCTCAGGAGGCGCAGAAATTGAGTTTTGAACGCGTCAGTTTCGGTTACGTCCTGGTACAAATATTTCAGGACGTTCAACTTGTTTTCCAGAACCGTATAATGCAACACCAGGTAATTAATGTTGCAGTGTATGATGAAGAACGTCGGGAAGATGCAGCAGAATCGATAGATCAGACCCCAGCCGAGAAAGTAATGCGTGTGGAAACGATGCTGGGTCGTCCACGTGAATTCGTTGAGAACGTGGCCGTCGCAGACGGTGTTCGGAAAAATCGTTCGCAGGTACATGGCCGGATCCTTTCCGAAAACCTTCTCGAAAACGTGACGCCAAGCCAGAGCGTTGATGCAGTCGCTTTTGAAACTAGCCAGCTGAGGGCTGACAGATCCAGTTTCCTCCCCAGATCGAATTGAGTCGCGTGCCTTTCCACGAACTCCAAGTAAGCATTCGCCGTGGGCCACACGATGCTCGTGACGATCTGATCGACCGAGTCCGTGGTGCGATATCCCGTGTCGAAGTATTCACCCCACGCTTTCTTCAAGATCGTGAGCAGAAAATTTCTCTCTCGCACGTCTATGGCGGTCCTCAGCCCTTTAAATTGCACCTCGTTGCTGTCGGCCAGCTGCACGACGTATTTTTTCTTGGTCAGCGCGAAAAAGTTTTTCAGTACGAATTCGATTTTCACCCGCAGTTCGGGAAATTCTATATAAAATAACATACCTGAAAATTGTATTCACAGTATAGATTGAATTCTTGAGGTTTTTTTTGTATTCGCACCCAAGAAATTCTATATAAAATAACATACCTGAAATTCTATTTACAGTATAGATTGAATTTTTGAGTTTTGTATTCACACCCAGGAAATTCTATATAAAATAACATACCTGAAAATTGTATCGCTATTATATACTAGACACTTTTTGATTTCTGTGATTTTGGAGAAAGCATAATGGCATCCACCACCAGTTTTTCAATTTAAAAAAATAATAAAACTGAATGTGTTACTTGTGGGAAGCTAATCTCAAGGAACAATTTATCGGTACACAGGGCAAGATGTAGCGAAACAGGTTCGAGAATTAATCGTTCGTTACCTTCTAAGCCTTGTGCTCGATGCGGAAAGATGATCAGCATTGCAAATTTAAGTAAACACCTGAAAATTTGCAAACCATCGATCGAACGAGGAACATCGAAAAGAAAAATCGATGATCCAGAAACGGAAGCTTCCACTTCCAAACAAGTTAAATTATCCAATGAACGCAAACCGATTAGATCTGCATTCAACCGTCATATTCAGGATTTCTCTTTTACTTGGGAACCAGGCTGCGACATTCTTAGTTTCTTGCGTGAAACGAAAACATCCGTGATAAATATTCTAAAAAATAAATTGGAAAATAATTCCATAAAAGTATACGTTGATCTATTTTCCGAATACGAAAAAGTCGACGGTACAACAAGAGTCTTTTATCATCGAACAAAAAACCAGGCTCTTCATTTGGTGGACGTCGATAATTTGGACGAATTTTATTCCGATCTTTCAAATGAGCTGGTTAAGAAACACGACGATTTCGAGGTTAAAGGGTCGGGATGGTCTCTGTGTGGTAGTCCTCACACGTTAACCGTTTACGTGAACCGATTCTCCCCTCTTGGTGCTTCCAGCTACGTTCCTCTTCCACCGAACATTCAACACAAGAGGGCTGTGTTAAATATACAGAACAGCGATAACAAGTGTTTCCTTTGGTGTGTGTTGGCGGAACTTCACCCGATTTATTGGTCAAATAATGCAGAACGGGTTTATCATTACAAGCAGCATGAACCTGAACTGGAAAATGCAATGGCTGGCATCGAATACCCGGTGACCATTTCTGATATATCAAAATTCGAAACACGAGCACGAGATGCAGAAGGAAAACGCTTAATCATCAACGTGTATTCCTATACGTTGGATAAACATGTCGTGCATCCCGTCAGGATAAGCGATGTCGACGATGACGATGCTCGTGTGATTAATCTTCTTCTTATTTCAAACGACAGTGTTCACCATTACTGTCTCATTCGTTCACTATCACGCTTGGTCAGAAGTCAATCAACCAAGTATGCAAACAACATCGAAGTTTGCCCGAGATGTCTAACCACGTTCAACGATCGACATCAATCCGATTATCGAAAATACACCGGACGTCAGATTTTTTTAAATTGATGAATAACGCGGTGTATGGCAAGACGATGGAAAACGTGTAGAACGTAGACGTGAAATTGGTTTCGGATAAAAATAAATGCATGAAGTGGGTGGCCGATCCTAGATTCAAGTCGAGAAAAATTTACAATGAGAATTTGGCACTTTTCAACTTTGATATAAAATTGATGAAATTCAGAAAACCAATTTACGTTGGCGCAACGGTTCTCGACTTGTCGAAACTTTACATGTTCGAATTTCATTACGACGTGATGAAACCCTTCTACAATGATAAGATATCACTTTTGTACACGGACACCGACAGCTTTATTTACAGCATACAAACACCTAACCTATACGAAGACATAAAAAATCCTTCCATGCTCGAGTATTTCGATACTTCTGCATATCCTCAACCCAACAGATTTGGGATTCCTTCCCTCAACAAAAAAGTCCTAGGTAAACTGAAAGATGAATGTAACGGTGATATTATTGTAGAGTTCGCGGGTTTGCGTTCGAAGATGTATGCCATGAGAACAGAAAGTAGCGTCACGAAGAAAGCAAAATTTGTGGGCAAGAATACGGTGGAGAACAAACTCACCTTCCACGATTACATCGATTGCCTTTACTCACAATCGACGATACTAAGTATAGAACAAAGAATCCAAAGTGTAGACCATGTGATTACAACAAACAAAGTTAGGAAAGTAGCATTAGATCCGCATGACGATAAAATATGCATTTTGTCTTGTGGAATCCACTCGTTGCCTTGGGGACACTATTAGAAATTAGTAAAAATTGTAGGCAATGCAATTGAAAAAAAAACAACTTAAATAACTATAACTAAAATAAAAATAATAAAGTTTAACTGTCTCACATACACAATAAATAAATAGCAAGGACAATGAATCACTTTGGTTTCCGAAAGCAAACAATGGAGACTGTACACCGCACGACAGATCATGAATTTCTACCTTCCGTGTTAACTAAACTCAACGGTCTGTTGATCATTCACCTCAACAGCATTTGGACGAAATTGGATGAGGACGTGGGCAAGATTTTTTACGTTTTTAATAACAATTTACATTTCTACGAAATTCCGATCGACGGGAAACTTCGGATCACCGTGAATCCGGAAAACGTAGGCGAAATCAAAATTTCTACCGGCAAGAACATTTTTCGAATGAAACACGACAAGATGCTTTCTAAAATGACGTACGATGTTTCAGCAGGAGATTGTCTTTACGTGGAACTCCTCGGAGATTACGACAAACTCATTCCTCTCTTCGTAGAATTACGAATCTTCTATCCTATTATAAATAACCGTTAACCAAAATGCCTAACGACATTTTCGGCCACACCAAGCGTGTAGACCACGCAGAAGAGATTCTCATGTTGGATATTCGAGTTAAAATGTTGAGGAGCGATTTGATCGCTTTGCAGGAGACCTTAAACAAAAGTTTAGAGTCGGAAATCGCTACGCTCCAAACGCAATGTCTCGACCCCATTCTGAAAATCGATTCCGAACTGAAAACGCTAATAAAAAATTATGTTGACGTACCTTCTTACGACAACGTTCAAAATATACAGTTGAGCGTTGATTCGCTTCAAAATGATTTGGCCAAATTACAGCAATTTCAATCGAAAAATGAAGATTTGGAAAAATTGAAACTCGAAATCGAAGAACGAACTTCCGCAATCGAAAAGAATTTCTCTGAACTTCAAACCGTCGTGAATGATATCGATGTAGAACGTTTGCATGTCGTCGTTTCCAAATTACAAGAAGAATTCACCAGCACGTTGGAAGAAATCAAATCCAAGTTACAGACTTTGGAAGATACCATGACGAACCTACCATCGTCAGACGAACTGCAGGTCATCGGTAAAAGCGTCGCGAACATAAAAATTCAACTGGAGGCTTAACGAGATTTCGAACACATTCAAACCACCATCGCTACGCTTCAGGCGTCTTTGGAGTTGATCAACGAAGAAATTAAAAATATTCACGTTCAAGCGAGTGCGTTGACGAGCATTCAAGACACGTTAAGCACGGTTCAGCAGAAGATCGAATATTTAGAAAATTTGAACGTCGAATCCAATCTTGCTCATTTTCATCACGTACTGGACAACATACAGGGTGACTTGGAGTCGTTACGGACGAGCGTACCTTCGAGCGAAGATTTGGAAAAATTGAAAACGGCGGTGACGGCACTATCCGATTCGAGCGACATCAAAAGTTCATTGAGCGATCTCGAGAGTAGGGTGGCCAATCTCCCCACCTCCAAAGAATAACACGCTTTGAAAAGGAACATATCTCGAATGCTGAAACGACTAGAAACAGAAACGGCGAACGTGGAACAGATTCGAGACGAAATCAGTTCGCTGGTGTCGACGCTGCCCACTTCGCAGAGCGTCGCGGATCTTCACACGCAGTTTACCGAGATGCGAAGCATCGTGAACGATCTTACCGAGAAAAGCTCGAAATTGAATCAAGTCGAGAACCTTCAGAACATTGTCGTCAACATCAGAGATCAAGTTGGAGTGCTGGAATCCACGCAGGAATCGACGCTGGCCTCTTTCGGTGCCAAGTTGCAAGAACTCAACGAAAACTACAAGCAGTTGAACGTGGAAGTGAAAATCAAACCGTCATTTTCTACCGTAACGGATACCATAGTCGAGCATTTGCTGCCCATCGAAAATAAACTCGGACACGTTCACAGTAATCTGCTCGGCGTCGACACTAAATTCGCCAAATTGTTCACCTTGCAAGCCATCGAAATCAACAGCGTACCCAATCAACAGAGAATCTCCACGTTCGTCGAAGGTAACAAACTGTACATGTTACATCCTTATCATCCGTACTACAAGTTTCTCCTCGATGGCACGATTCAGGTAAACGAATTTTCGTACTGGTCTCACGGCAGAAAAGCTAGCGTTCCCACCATGACGTTGATATCGAATCGTGGTGTCCAGAAAGCAGGAAACATTCCTCTGGCACGTTGGAACGAAACGCGCAACATATATGAAATACACGAAGACGAAGACCTTACCGTTTTCGACGTGAGTGCCGGCGATAAACTGATCGTTCAAAACACGAGCGAGGTGCCACCCTCTTTGAATCCCATCACGCTGGTGCTTCTCTTCAAACGTAATCTCTAAAAAAAAATGTCTAGGCAAGCCATCGTCGAAGAATTGCATAAACCTGCACGCCGCAACTACGAACGTTTGGCGGTGGTAACCAAGGGCATCGATGACCTCTGGGAAAGTGACCTCGTGGAGATGAGTAGCGGCAAGTTAAAAAACGTACATAAATTGAACAAGGGCAACAAGTACCTCCTCACCGTCATAGACACATTTTCGAAATTCGCATGGGCTCTACCTTTGAAGGCGAAAACAGGAACGTGCATCACGGAAGCATTCAAATTAATTTTTTGCGAAAGCGGCGGCAGACGACCTCGGTTTCTGCACACGGACAAGGGGAAGGAATTTTACAATGCCGTATTCCAAAAGTTTTTTCGGAAACACAACGTTCGACATTACTCGACCTTCAGTGACGTCAAGGCCAGCATCGTGGAAAGATTTAATCGCACTCTGAAATCGCGCATGTGGTCACGCTTTACGCTAGAGGGAAGCTACAAGTGGGTCACCATTCTTCCGGAACTCGTTAACGACTATAATCACACGGTGCACAGAACGATAGGCATGAAGCCAGCTGACGTTACCAAGTCCGACGAGCAGCGTTTAATTTCTAGCGTTTACTGTCCAAAGTACACACCCACGACAAAAAAACCTAAATACAAAATTGGAGACCAGGTGAGGGTCAGTAAATTGAAGCGAACGTTCGACAGGGGTTTCACACGAAACTGGAGCACTGAACTTTTTACCGTAGTTCGAGTTTTACCCGGTAACCGTCACACGTATATAATAAAGGACAGTGGCGGTGAAATTTTTTTGGGGCGCTTCTACGAGGAGGAACTCTCTAAAACTAAATACCCCGACACGTACCTTATCGAAAAAGTTTTGCGCAAGAGAGGTGACAAACTTTTGGTGAAATGGCTGGGACTTCTGGACACAAGTTGGATCTATTCGAACGAGGTGATTCTATGAGTACGTGGAATGTCGTGAAACGTCTACCTGATTCGGAAAGTCAAACGAAGAAAAGGAACGGCGAATTGCTCCCCGACAGCATACGATGTCTGATCGTAGTACCTTCGGGGTGCGGAAAGACGACACTGCTCATTGATAATTTTATCCTCGCACCCAATTGGTTAGACTGGGAAAACAGACACCTCTACGTATTTTCGAAAAGTCTCGAATAACCGAAATACCAGCAACTTATGAAACTGTACGAGGGACTGGGCATTGCAACTTTCGCAACTGAAATCATTCCACTGGACGATTCTCTCGAGAATTCAATTGTGGTGTTCGACGACATGATCTTGGAAAATCAAAACGAGATTCGTAATTTTTTCACTCGAGGACGTCACAAAGGATTGGATTGTTTCTACCTGGCACAAACTTTTTCCAAGGTTCCGAAACAACTGCTACGCGACAACGCTAATTTCATATGTTTGTTTCGACAAGACCACACCAATTTGAAACACGCACACGATGATTACGTAGGGGCTGACATAAATTACAATCTATTTTCTAAATTCTGCTCCCACTGTTGGAACAGTGACGATTTCGGATTCGTGACCATCGACATGACTCGAAAAGCAAACCATGGAAAATATAGAAATAAAATAAACGTTTATCTAGACGTCTCAAAGGCTAACAAGAGGACAATTTCAGATTTGCAACATGAAGAAAAAAATCCAAAAAAAAATCAAAAATCGAGAATCTAAAAAATAAAATTTGAAAAAACGTTCTTTTTTTCAAACGTCTGACAAGCATATATAAAATAACCATTACAACAAAAAGTGAGTGTTAGACAAGTGGATAGTCTCAAGCGGGTGACAGCAAGAAAACTACGAGAACCGAACGTATAGGCTGAGAATTCGACGTTTCAAAAACGTTTCAACGTATATAGAAAAATGTCAAAACGTCAATTTCAAGAAGACGAAAATCTCAAGTTGCGAGAATACCTCGTGAAGCGCTTCAAAGGTTGGAAATCCGAGAATCGCGGATCCTACGAAGAGAAGAAACGTCAAGATCAACCTGTGATCGACGCCATCAGCGGTCTAGGTAAAGAAATTAAAAGTGTCAAGGAACAAAATAAAAATTTGATCAACGAACTCGTACCACACGCAGCTAAAAGTTACGCCGTACCCACGCCCATTTCGAGCATTCCTTCGACGCCGTTCGAACTGAAGGAAGCACCGGCACGACGTCGAGCCATAAGCAGCACGTCTTCGGATAAGATCGAGTTGGGACCTTTGGCACGAGACTACCTGAGCACGGGGAAGTTCGACAAGAATGAAGTGTTCGGATTGTATCCGAGCATGGAGAGCAACGAAGGCGGTGTCGTGTGGAAGATTGGGAAATCGAAGGTGACCTTCGAAGGCAACGACATTAAAGTTAATTTAGGCGAGAAGGATAGTTGGACAAAGTATCCGGGTACGGTGGGACTGTGACAACTCGTTGCCAAAAAGCAGCCGAAAGATTACACGGACGAAGATTACCAGAGTTACAGGGAAATTCTAATCATGACGGATGCCATGTACCAGAACAACGACGCCTCGCAGAATAGGGTGAAATCGAGTAGCGGTGAGAAGTACAGGAATCACATCAAACCGATTTGGAACGAGGTGAAGAGTGGAAGCGGCGTCAAACGCTACAACACGTTACCCAAAGAATTCGTTTGGGTGGACGACGTGAGGAAACTCGTGGACCGATTGTTGGTGATAGCCGGCGAAGAGAATGCAGGCAATCGTAATTTCCACAACGAGAAGATTGGCATCGTGAACATGATCAGCACGAAACTTTCCAACTTCATCGTGAACGACGACAAGGGCATAGGTTACCTGATCAAAATTATCAACACGCTGCCTCCGAGATTCTGGAACGTGGCCGAAGGAAAGGGACTCGTGAACGACATCATCAACAAGTTACCTATCGAGATGCATTTACCTGGCTACCAGTACTGCGGACCGGGTACCAAACTCGAGAAAAGATTGGAGAGAGGAGACAAGTGTGTGAATCCGTTGGACGCTGCATGCAAAGATCACGACATCGCCTACAACAACACGCAGACGAATCTGGATGCACGTCACGAAGCAGACAGAAAGTTAGAGCACGCAGCTTTCGAAAGATTCGTCAGCAGAGACGCCTCGCTGGGTGAACGGGTCGCCGCATTGGGTACGACCATCGCCATGAACACGAAACAAAAATTTGGGTGGGGTATATAAATAACATACAGTAAAAATAAATAAATAATAACAACATGTCTCGTATAACCGATTTACCGCACGAACTGCTATGTAAAATATTCAAACACGCAGTAAACGGAGATTGTGAGGATGTAGGGAAACTTTTGATCATAGCAAAAACGACGCCGGAATTTCGTATCCCTTGTGAAATGGTTGTCAAGAATTATCTTCGGGAGATCAGTGGCATGAGGTGCGGTGATCTCGATACTCTTCTTTCGGCTGTAGGGGAAAAACTAAACAAGAGAATGGACGAACTGCACGAGGCGAGGCAGGGAAGAAGACGATACACGGATGATTGGCGCAAGTCTAAACAGGAAACTGAAGATATTATTACGCACATCATCGCGCTTTCAGAAGCACGGACTTTCTTCCTCCGTGAAAAAAATAATAATAATATACATGTCAAAAAAATGTACAAGTCAAAAAAAAAGCTTGATATATAAATAACACACATCGTGAAAAAAAAATAATCTTCGGTATATAAATAACACACATTGTGAAAAAAATAAATTTCTATAACACTCTGAAATTTCTCTTCGATATGACGACTGAAAAAAAAATGAGTGATCTTCAAGCATTAAAACAAATGCTAAATTTGTCAGTCGAGTATGTAAAAATTCAGGAATTGGAAGTGGACAAACCTTACACGATAACTTCCGGTTCAATTGTTTCTACCCAGTATGGTCCCAAGGTGCGTCTGTTGCTCAACGGACAATACAGTCTATTTTTACCAGATCGATACGCTAACATGTTATCCGACGAGAAGCTATCTATTTTAATCGAGAACAAAACTCGAATCGTGTACAAGGGGACAAAGGAACTTCTTGGTAAGAAAACGAAGCACGTAATAGAATTTGTGTAACGACTGCGCGGAGTATATATAAAATAACATACCTTGAAAAAATTACACGAAACAAAAAAAAATCTCAGAACATTTATAAATAAATAACATACCGTGAAAAAAAAATTACACGAGAGGGAAACAAAAAAAATCTCAGAACATTTATATATATAAATAACATATCGTGAAAAAAAATATATAGAGCATCAACATGAAGCCCAAGGGTGTCGTGTACCAGATACCATATTCAAATCTTAAAAATCTAGGTACCCTCGATGGGTTACTCACCAAGAAACAACGCGAGAAGAAACGTTCTTGCTTGACGAAAGGACACGGAATGAAATTACTTCTCAGCACACCTCAATTGAGAAGGTTGCAGCGTTCGCGGAAACAGCAAAAGATCGGAGGTTTCATATTCAGCATCCCGGCCATCCTGGCAGCATTGGGGGCCGTTGGAAGTTTGGCCGGGGGTAGCGCCGCCATCGCGAAAACCGTCATCGACTCGAAGAAGAACAAGGCGGAATTGGAAGAACAGAAACGTCACAACCTGGCCATGGAGAAGAAAGGGGGAAGGGCGTGATGAAAAAGTTTAAAAAAAAGAAACAGCATTCACCAACCGAGACATTGAATCTCTGATCAAACCATTACAAATCAAAAACTTCAGAGGAGTTTTCATGTCCGACTCGTTACCTTCAACCGTTAAAAAAAGAGAATGCGGCGTAGTCAACTTGGACAGTCAAGAAAATCCAGGCACGCATTGGATATGTTACCTCAAAAATGACAATAAAGCATTCGTTTTCGATTCTTTCGGAGGTGTTCCACCTACAAATTTAGTTCATTATCTGAAAACAAACAAAACCTCTATATACTACAACCACGAACGCATTCAAAATTTCGGAGACGTGAACTGCGGTCATCTCTGTCTCTCCATGCTCGCGTTTCTCTCTAAAATAAATAAGCGTACGATCGAAGACTTCCAGAAAGCACTGTGGAACCTGAAACAGCATCACGATGGGCGTGTTCCATCTCACGAGCGAATCTTCGATCTTGAAACTCACGCTGCACGACGACATCGTCTATCCTAAATCCGTGGCTCTGCGTGCATTCTAAAGCATGTACCTCATACCTATCGTCACGCATCACAACAACAAAATTAGCGTCGGAAGCGAACACATCGTCGTCACGCCAGGCCAATACAATCTTTCCACTTTGCAAGCTCAGTTACCCAAAGGCACGTACCTTTCTCAAAATTCGGTCACGCACAGAGTGGAAATCCTATCCGCGACGGAGACCGTGGACCTGGGCACCATGGGATAACTTTTAGGTTTCGAGAACGTCACCAAACTCGAAGCTGGCATCAAGCACGTAGCAACCAACATTCCTAAATTTCTAGCCATAGAGACTCTGAACGTTCACTGCAACGTGGCGGAAGGCATGATCACGAAATCCTCGGACGGGGGGTTGCTGGGAAGTCAAAAGCAGACGGGAATCATAGCCACTTTCAAACCAAGTTCCGAGTTCATGGAACCGATCATCTACACACCTTCTTCGCCGATCTATTTTCCAGTATGTCGCAACCGCATAGACGACATAGAGTTGGTGGTGACGAACGAGAAGTGCCACTACGACGGCCATCGTGGAGATCAACGTATAATAAATAACCATACACATCATGGAGCAAATCGAAAGTTACGAGTTGCAATCTTTCCCTCCGAACCGTCGCACTTTCGCAAATTTGAACGAAGCGAACAGGGAGATCGAATACGACGAGGACGTAGGCGACGGGTTCGTTCATCCTCACAGAGCGGACCTCTACCTTCAATTCGACGTGGTGAAGAAAGAAAGCGGAGAAGCCTTTCCCGCAGCAGCAAACTTGATACTCATGGACAACTTCGTGCCTCACCTGTTCTCGCAGGTGGAGGTGAGGAAAAACACAACCGTCATCGACAGAATCGATTATCCAGGCATCACGTCGACGGCAGTGGGAACATTGAAATTATCCAAAACGGACGCAGCATACTATCAAGCGGGGGGATTCGAAGCGGGGACCAAAATATCGACGAGAAGTCACACGGTGCTCTTTCCCATGCGTCTGCTTCCCGGTTTCTTCTCGGACTACAAGGAGATCATGTGGAAGGGAGGACTGAGGATCACGTTTCGAAGAGCGGCCAACGACAACGACGCACTGATGCGATACGCTACTTTGGGTCCGGACGGCACCACGCCGATAGCCAACACTTTACCCGAAGCAGCCAAGTGCGTCATCCGGAGCATGGAGTTGAGAATGCCGGTGGTGGAATACGAAACGAACTACGCCCTCAAGTACAAAGCGGAGATCTTGAAAAGTCCGCAGGTGCCGATTCACTTTCACGGTTACCAGTGCGTGCAAAAGTTGGCGACGGGAAGTCACATGGAATTCGACGTGATGACGCAGTTCAACAACATACAGTTCGACATGCCAGATTTCGTCGTAGTGCTCTTTCAGACCGGGCGCGATAAGAATCAGGAAAAAGATTCCAGCAAGTTCGACGACTGCAAGATCAAGAACGTTTATCTCAAGAACGGTAGGAACGAAGTGTTCCCGCGCGAGAATTACAACCTCGACATGACCAAAGACGATTACCTCAAACTTTACGAAGCTTACACCTCTTACAAACGCGTGACCGAAGGAAACGTGCACGTGTACTACACGCCCAGCGAATTCAAAACCCACAGGCCGATGTCCGTCATCAACACGACGAAAAGAAAGCAGGTGGTGGTCAACGATCGAACCAACATCAAGATCGTCTGCGAGTTCCACGACGCGCTGTCTGCCGATACTCTATGCAGCGTCATCCTGATCGCAGAGAAGTCTTTCGCCTACGACGTGAAGAACGAGAAAGTCACGGAGCAGTTTTTAAAAAAAAATCCTAAAAAAAAATTGCCACATACTAAAAAAAAATCAACACGGTTATATAAAATATAATGTAAGTTAGTTCGGTGTGCAAATAAAAAAAAATGATAGGTCACTGAAGATCGTAAAAAAAATCGTAAGATAGGTTAAGTTATGTCACGTAAGATCGTGATCGAGTAAGATGTTGGCAACATTGCGAGAAAATAAGGCTTGTGTCTTACAAGAGCAAACCATTAAGTCGAGCCCCACTTTCGGTTGGTGAACTCTCTCTCCATTTGGGTCTACTACAGTTCGGTGTGCAAATAAAAAAAATGATAGGTTACTGGAGATCGTAAAAAAAATCGTAAGATAGGTTAAGTTATATCACGTAAGATCGTGATCGAGTGAGGTGTTGGCAACACTGCGAGAAAATAAGGCTTATGCCTTACAAGATAAAACCATTAAGGCGAGCCTCACCGAGCCTAATTTTTGTGCGCAGAACTCTCTATTTGGGTCTACTGGTTTTGGTGAACCCCAAATGATTAAAGTGAGTTTTTGAGGTTTTGGTGCTGTTTTCTTCGCTGTGAAACATCGTCAGCGCAATAAATGAGGCGCGGAACGTGGAGAGAAAGTGAGTTTTTGAGGTTGAGTTTTTGAGGTTTTGGTGCTGTTTTCTTCGCTGCAAAAAATCGTCAGCGCAATAAATGAGGCGCGGAACGTTGAGAGAAAGTGAGTTTTTGAGGTTTTGGCGAGCCCCACCAAGCCCCATTTTCGGTTTGTGATCTCTCCATTTGGGTCTACTCTAAAGTAGGTCAAAGCACGTAGAGGCTCTCGTGTAGTTTAGCACGTAATAAAAAAAAGAATAGGTTAAGTTATATAACGTAAGATCGTGATATACCTAGCAAGTGTGAGGTGGGAAAAAAAGGGAAATTTTACTAAAACATCGCTAAACGCTAAAACATCGACAAAAAATTGTCAAAATATGTCAAAAACTGATATTCAATTGATAAAAAAATAGGATACAAATGCATACCTACCAAGTATGAGTGGGAAAAAAGGGAAATTTTACTAAAACATCGCTAAACGCCAAAACATCGACAAAAAATTGTCAAAATATGTCAAAAACTGATATTCGATTGGTAAAAAACAGAGGCTACAAATGCATACCTACAAAGTATGACTTAGAAACAATACACTTACACTACTTCCAAAGGTGATCAAATGAAATTGTTGCTCAGCACTACTCAATTGAAAAGATTGCAGTGTTCGAGAAAAAAAAACACGGGAGTTTCATATTCAGCATTCCAGCAAATCTAGCGGCTTTGCGTGAAGTGGGAAATTTGGCAGATGGTAGCGCAGCCATAGCAAAAACCTCAAACGACTCAATAAAGAACAAGGTAGAATTAGAAGAACAGAAACGTCACAACCTGTAAATGGAGAAAAAATGTAAAGGTGTCAAGAAGAACGCTTTGAACAAGTTAAAAAAAGAGGAAACTCTCAGTAACTACGACATTGAATCTCTGATCGAACCGTTGGGAATCAAACACTTCACAGGAGTTTTCATGTTAGATTCTTTACCCTCCGCAGTAAGGAAAAAAGATTGTGGAGTCGTCAACTTGGACAATTACGACAATCCAGACACGTATTAGATATGTTATCTCAAAAATTCGAACAATAAAACGCTTTCGTTTTCGATTCTTTTGGAAGTGTTCCACCGTCGGGTATAGTAAAATATCTTAATGCTTCCAACATATACTATTACGACGAAAGAATCCAAGGTTTAGAGGAAGTGAACTGCGGTTACCTTTTTCGTTTCCAATCTCGCCTTTTTCTCTCGAATAAATAACCCATAAATTCGAGATTTCCAGAAAGCATTGTGGAACCTGAAACATCAACATGTGAGTGTTCCATCTCAGAAGCGAAACTTCGGTCTTGTTACTCACGTTGTACGACGATATTGTCTATCCTAAATCCATCGTTATTCGTCAAGTTTACAGCATGTACCTGATTCCTAACGGAATCGAACACAATAATAACATCAAAGTTGGCAACAAAAAAATTCGCATCATGCCGGAACAGTACAATTTGTCTACTTTGCATGCCAAATTACCAAGAAGAGTACTTTTCTCTTAAAATTCCGAGACCCATACAATTGAGTTGGTGTCTGCAAAAGAAACTTTGTACCTGGGTACGATCGGAAAATTTTGGGTTTCGAGAACAACAAAAAACTCGAATTTGGAATAAATCACATCGGCGCCAATATCCTAAAATTTCTGGATATCGAGACTCTGAACGTTCACTGCAACGTGGCAGAAGGCATGATCACAAAAGCAGACAATATCGGCAGTCACAAACAAACGGGAATTATCGCAAATTCCAAACCAAAGTCAGAATTCATGGAACCGAGCATCGTCACAAATCTACTTTCCCATATGCCGTAATCGAATAGACCAGATTGGATTAGTGGTGACAAACGAAAATGGTGAGGTTGTGAATTTCGTAGGAGCATCTTCCATGGCCATCGTGGAGATCAACATATAAAAAATAACCATCATGGAGCAAATCGAAATTTATGAATTGCAATCTTTCCGTCCAAACCGTCACACGTTCGCCACTCTCAACTAAGCGAACCAAGAAATCGAGTTCGATGTGGTCGTCGTGGACGGATTCGTTCATCCTCACAGATCAGACCTGTACGTTAAATTCGACGTGGTGAAAAAAATAAAAAGGAGAAGAATTCCCGCCCAACGCATATTTTATATTCGTGGAAAACTTCGTACCCTGCCTGTTCTCGCAGGTTGAAGTCAGAAAACACGGAACGGTCATCGATAGAGTCGATTATCCAGGAATCGCTTCCACGGTAGTGGGAAAGTTGAAACTTTCGATAACAGATGCTTCTTACTACGAACCAGGTGGATTCGAAGCTGGAACGAAAATATCAACAAAACGTCACCATGTACTGTTTCCCATGAGTCTACTTCCGGGTTTCTTCTCAGACTACAAGGAGATCATGTGGAAAGGAGGTTTGAGAATCACTTTTCGGAGATCCTCGAATGACAACAACGTTTTGATGCGATACAGTAAATTGGGTCCGGACGGGATCAATCCGCTGCCAAACACCCTGCCCGAAGCAGCAAAATGCATTATTCGAAGTATGGAGCTGAGAATTTAAGTTGTGGAATACGAAATGAAACACACCCTCAAGTACAAAGCGGATATCCACAGGTACCTGTTCCATTTTACAGTTACCAATGCGTCAAGAAACCCGCTTTCGATAATCATTACGAATTCGACGTCACGACGGAGTTCAACATACAGTTCGACATGCCAGATTTTGCCATAGTACTCTTCAAAACTGCGAGGGACAACGACCCGAAAAACATTCCAGCAATTTCGACAACTGCAAGATGAAGAACGCATACCTCAAGATCGGAAGAAACGAAGTTTTCCTGCGCAAGAATTACAACCTAGACATTATCGTCAACGATCACCTCAAGCTTTACGAAGCGTACAGCGCTTACAAAAGAGTGACCACGGTTAACGTGGACATGTACTAAACTCCAAGCGAATTCAAAGCAAAGAGACCCATGTTCGTAATCAACACATTGAAGAGAAAAATGAAATAATAAACGCTTATATACATACATGTAGGTTTAGAAATTACCTGAAAGAGGACAAGCTATCATTTTTCGAACCATACTCTTCTACAACAACTCTCATATCCGTGGGTGGTACGAGATGGTATGAGATAAGACCCAAATTTCATTGACTGGATGTCATTGAATTATCTCACGCGGCACCCATAATTGGGGTTGGGGAATTGGAATTTAACTCGCTGGTCGAGAATTTTCAGTGATAGAAAATTAGCGGTTGTGCTGGAGTCGGGGATTCATACCTACTAAGACAACATATCTCTTCATTGTGTTTATGAACATTGGCCTGTGTATCATAAACTCGTTTGGAGTGTACATATTGACGTGTACATACACCATCGTGTATTAGTGTATGCCTCTTACATATCTTCACATCATCCGAACCCAGTCTCTTCATTCAAGTTTCTTCTCCCTCTGCTCCGTAAGTTCATACCAAAAATTTACTTTTCCGTTGTGGTACACAGTCTATGATTTTCCCAACTACAGACAGCACTACACTTTATCTTCACCTTCTTAAATTCTGTTTACGCTTACTAACACAGGCACTAATTAACCCCTTCTAGTCCTTTTAGCTCTTACGCCCCCAATGGATTACTGGTTGCAATCTTTGCAATCCTGCCCCACGTTTAGGCACATTAAACCTTTGCAAATTTCAATCTTTAAATTGAAATATACAGCAATACAGGCTGCGCTCAACACTCTATTAGTCACTTCAATTAGGAGGAAGCAAAAGTTTACCCATAGGTGCTAACTTTATAGACAGTGCGTTCTAAACAGACTCCAAATATCTCATCGCTTTGCTGGGTGTAAAGTTACACCGGATGAATATATATGTTCATTATAATAACAATATAAGAATACTTTTAACACACTTACTCATGTGTATTTTACCTGTAACTCTCACTTGTATCCAGCTGTAAAACACACGTGCTTTTTCCTTCACCTCACAAGAGCTTTTGCCTGTACAACGTCTGATGTCGAAGAGATAAGGAAGCGTGAGGTGCGAGGGGGAGTATAGTGGCCCATTTATATTTAGAACTTTGCTCGTTGATGACGACAGATACTAACCTACAGGAGAAAGTAGAAAGTATGCGTACTCCCAGCTTAAGCTGTGAACTAGCCGTACCAAACGGTACACCCGACCAGCTGAACGTAGGAGAAAAGTCACCTCCCTGTCGCTAAAAGGTTTGATGCTTCCAAGAAGCGAGCGCTAGGTCTGGAAACAAAGATGCTGCAACACCACTGAATGTTAGTCGTGCATTGGCAAGTAAATCGGTGCCTCCTATGCAGGTATAGTTGGTTAGAAATGAAAGTCCTGGTACTACCAGTCCAGCTGGGCAGGTGGAACCAGAGTACCTATCAGCCAAAGCAACCAATAGAGCACAAATCTCAAAGGGAGATCCTTTTAATATCCACAATGTCCAGACAAGACCCATGGATGTTATGTATATCCATTGTGTATCCATTTCTAGATATATATATTTCTGGATATCAATTTCTTGCTATCCAATTCTGGATATTATTTGGACGTTTATTGGATATCCAGAACTCGATATCTGAAACTCTACCATTTATAAATATCTAATGCATAGCCCAAACATGTATTGAAGTAACTGTGAGAAACATTGTCCGATTCCAAATTAAAATATGTCGCCAGATCTTGTCCAAAACGCGATATCCAAAACAAATCCAATTCTGAATATGCAAACATATCTAGATCTTTTCCAAAATTTGATATCCATATAACATATCTATAACTTGTCCAAAATGGGATATTCGAACATAGCTAGAACTTATCCAGAACTGGATAACTAACAACGAACATAAATAGGATGTGTTTTGTATATTAGAAAACGATCATAATATTTCCGTTATGTATACTTCATCATATTTTATAGCGGAATTTAAACAGTGATTTATTTTTTCTTAGAATCAGAAAATTTTGATTCAGCCTTACGTAACGCTAAAACACGATCGAGACTCAAATCGAGTTCATTGTGCTAACGTAAAGCAGGATAGCAGTTCTTTATATTTCGCATATACAGCACCTATGCACATCATTTTCAGTTGGCGTGTTTTTCCTGAGGACTGAGTGAATCAGAATTTTGTGACGGTTTTCCTTGTTGGTGAGCGTCTTGTTGTTTACTATTATTAGCGATTGAAACTTTTTAAAATCTTAGAATCAGAAACACTACGTACTACTATAAAATGTAGACAAAATTCGGGTCAATGCCCACTTGTAGCATCACAAATCTCGAAGGAATATCCATAGGATATAAGATCCATGTATATTATAGCCTGACAAATTAAGTCCTGATATGCGCAGATCGCTGCGGAGCACTTCCTATTACGTCATCCTCCCCACCACTTTTCTACGTACTGGTCTGGCCTTCAGAGTACGAGTGGTGCCAACTAAGCAAAATTATGCTAAACAAATATGACAAACGATTTTTAATATTTGGATTGACGGTGCTGTCTTATATCAGTTTATCGGTGGTTCATTTGATGTAATCCGGTCTTTGAAAATGCGTGCGGTGCGCGGATCGTAAACTGTAGTATTACGCACGCGCGTTAAGGTTTATAACGAAGAGAAAATTCTGGGCGAATGACTTCATTATCTGAATGCTACATCGAGCAGTGGCCTGTTTTCTTTAAAGCCGAGTGTGATGCGGGTTCTTTTGTTTATCGTACTACAATCACTACGAGATGGCATTGAAATGTTCTTGCTCTGTACTCTTGGCTGCATATTTTTGAAATGGAAAATTGAAATAATGCCGGCTCCAACGAAGCCGCAATCTGATTTGGAAAGTCTCTTAAAGGACAGGCCAGATAAATTGTTTACAACGTTGCAACATATTTCCGAAATCAAGAGTTACATAAACTTCAGTACTATAATGTCGAGTCCACAAGCGCCGCCACGGGAGTCTCTAAATGGATGGTTTCTCAAGTTTTAAAAGAATTGAATTGTACTGATTTGTTGTTTAAAGTCCACTTTATGCACAGTAAGACTCATCGGGACTGAACTGCAGTTTAAAGTGTGATCTGAAACACAATGTGCCTCCACCGGGAATCGAACCCGGACCCCTTGAATACAAGGCGACGACGCTACCACTGCGCCATCGGGGAAGCCAAGTTTTCAAAGAAGGAAAAGGGTTATTGGCGAAATGTAAGCTGAAATTCTGTACTCCGACAGGTAGAAAATAGCCCAGGAAAAGCGAACACAAATTTCGTTGAAAATCCTCAGATCATTCCGCTCCCTCCAGGTTGCAACACTACGAACCAATGTCGCTGAGGAGAATGGAGTAGGGAAATGTGGTGCGAGATGCGCAACAGCTATTTGCAACGTCTTGTTTTTAAACTTGTCAAGTTATATCGATGTTAATATAAATACATAACAGCTTCCTCCTGGAAATTCAGAGGCAAACTCGTTTGGCCATTTTCTGTGTCACAGTGAGTCACGCATGCGCGCGCAAGTTCAAGTCAACGTGCGTTGTGTCTCGCTGGCAAACGACAGTTTGAATACAAGAAGTTATGATACGTGGCAATGAAGAACAAGCTCTCCATACTCTGCTTATCATGGAAATGCGTGTGAATATAAGATATTTTTCACATGTGTAGACGTGCGAGGTTTTTTATGAGTGTGTGTGTGAGTTTGTTTGTGTGCATGTGTGTGTGTGTGTGTGTGTGTGTGTGTGTGTGTGTGTGTGTGTGTGTGTGTGTGTTTGGGTACGCAGATATATTCTTCTTAGGACCGGCGTATCTTTAAACACCTTTCTTAATGGGACCAAAAAAATTGTTGGGACTTTTTTGCCGGTCCCAACAAGGAAAAGGCCATTTCGAGACTCCTGAGACCCCTTGCGACCTGTACGCGAAGTATTTCGAAGGTACCAAAAAATTCATATTTGTTTGATTAGTGTTTATGTGGCTGTGTTACACTCTGCCACCTGCTGGTGAAAGCTGGTACCTTCAAGGCTGTGTAAAACTGTGGTGTTTAATCGCATCATGGTACCGTGAAGTGTGGGTGTGTAAAATCTTGGATCTATTTCGCATGTATTGGTACCGAACATCGCAGGGGGTTGAGAGGCAAGGAAAGGTTCGTTCGGCGGCCGACGGGATTCCCCGCTCGCCTGGTCGTCCTGTTGCTCCCGAGCTGTCAATATTGCCAACTTAAAACTTTGGAACCAAATCTGTTCTTCTATTATACTTTATTCCTATACTCAAACAATACTCTACAAGATAATTTCTTCCTCCAATTGTGACATTTTTATGTATCCATAATAAATTATCAGTTGGTTTTAATATAAAACTAGTAAATGCACTATAAATGCATTTCTAAAGCACATTTTCTTCCATTGCCAAGAAACAAATAGCAGAGTTTTCAGACTTTATTGGTAACATCTCGTTACTTGTTTCGGTCATGCTGAAGAAAAATGAATTGATAACGAAATAATAATAATATTTTTTTTAAAGAAATAAGAATGGAGATTTCTGTTCAAAAGTGACAACCGACGGGGCAATAGGGGTGGGGGGTTATATCGAAGTGACAAGTGACACAGGTACCTTGGTCTATATGCATGTCTTCTCATATCCGCCAACAACAGACCAAGACGACATCATGGATAACATTCATGGAACTTTCAGACCGTAGTGGAAGGCGACAAGTGACACGTATTGCTTTGAGACAATTGCAACACTAATGAATTCAACATTTCGTAACAAAGCAATTTGACAAATTGCACGTCTCGCTTATTGCTTCCGTGTTGCACAGAATGGGCAGTTTTCTAAATATCGTGAATTATGTCGCATCAGTTTGGTGTTCGGGCTTTCGCATTTTAATGCTTTCTGATAGACTAAAGTGGCCCGTGTGTCGTCTTGTCACTTGTCACTTCGATGTGAACCTTAATTGTCACTTGCCGCCGTTGTGTGCTACTTGTTCCCTGTAGCTTCGGTTTGAAGTCTCTCCGTAAGAAACCATTCAACGCGTGGTCACGACCCCAGACGGGAGAAACACGTCAACGCTCATTGCGAGAAACACGTAAGCGACACGTGTTGTTTGTCGTGTCGCATTGGTTCGAAAACGACGCCAGGGGTCCCGGGTTCGAATCCCGGCCTGGGCATAGATGTTTGTGAGTGTTTATTCATCATATCATCAGCCATCCCCATTTTCGCAAATTAGCCAAAAGTGACATAAAAAGCGAAGTAAAATATAGAAAAATAGCATTGGTTCGAATGTTTCATTTATATTTTATCGAATATTTCGTATAGTACATAAACGCTCATACTAAGAATAACAGTGTGTACAAACTAAGGTGTTCATACCGAAGTAACAAGTAACACGCACCTCTTGAGAATATAAGCAAGCATTCAGTGCAGCTGCGCTACCAGAAGACGCCACCAGATTAGAACGACGCAATGCGACTCGACATGTGCACCTTGTCATGTCACTTCGAAACGTCACATATACTTTTGAGTGTTTGTTTCCAAGTTATATGCTTCGCTTCTCACTTTGGTCTGGAAGCTCCCTAAACTCGTACAGGATTCGAACACAGAATCCACAGTGTAGAGACGGAGACAAGTGTTCATACGTCTAAAAGCTAACTGCTTGGTCTGAGTCCTTAACTTCAATGTAGTTCTTTTTCTAACGACCGTGTTTGGCAACACTGTTGTTTTATGCGATCCACCTCTGCGTCCACTGCGCGGTGCACGAGTTTTGTTTGCTACGTTGCCACACCTTTTTTTTCTTCACTTCCCGCCCTCTCTGCTTAAAGTGCGACTTGAAAAGTTAAGAAGCTCCACACCTGACAACGTCGAGGGGGAACACAAGCACGCTCCTCTCTTGCAGAAAATGATCACCGCGACTTGCCAAGCTGCCTGTTATCACGTTCATTTATCTCTCCATTGCGTATCAGCTTCACAAAGTAGGAAACACATCATTTCGTATGTTGAAGTTGATACAATTCCATTTAAGTTACATTCTGTGTCGTGCTCTTGTTGTCGTGTTGTTTATGTGCGTGTATTCAAGAGAACATATAAATAGATAACATACAAATTCTTACGCAGGGATATTCGAATTATTATTTGCGTATCATCCTTAATGCACATTCTTACTTACATAAAACAACAGAGGGGACAATGAAATAAGGGTATATTTGCTAATGTTCTACAACAGACAACTTTGGGGAAAGGGGAAAACCTCGAGTAGAAAACATTGATTTTATTCCTTTATGATAAATAATGCCTGGAAACTACACATGTACTTACCATCTACGATCATAAAGAAAATATTAATTCCATTAATTTTAAAATGACAAGGTAAAATAAAACTATATAAATACTCTTCCCGTTTCTAAACGTGAATAATATGTAGATGTTTATTTGATCGAAATTAAAATAAATTATGTAATAAAGTAAAGGGCCAACATAAAATTCAGTTTTAGTAAAATGAAGCGTGTTCATTTCCTTAGTGTGGCTTTATTGAGACAATATTTACGGAGTTACACAAGCAAGTGTACTTAGGGGAACAGCGAAGCCCTAGGCAGAGGTTATGCCATTAAAATGTGTGTGGGCGAGTGCTACAAAAGGTAAAGTTCTTTCTTGTGCATCTTACGTTGCTACCTTTCAAGCAGAAGATATGGCTCCACACATTCTCGATCACGGCCGTACTGCGGGTGATATTGTCAACAGCACGCTCCGTTGAAGGGATAGTAAAAAATGAAAGCTATGTAGTTAAACTTCCCCTTAAAACGGTATATGCGGTGGAGCCATATAGTGATTCGGAACCCACTTTAAACTGTGGGTCCATTCCCGATTAGCCTAACTGTGCATAAAGTGGAATTAAAACACCAAATCAATCGATCAATCAATCAATGCGTATATGTTCTCATTCAGTAAATTCGACTCTATTGCAGCTGCCGGCCCTCATGGCGGAGTGGTTGGCACATCGCGCTACGTCACCAGGGGTACCGCGTTGGAATCCCGCCCTGAGCATGGATGCTTGTGAGTGCCCATTCATCAATTTCATCATATCATCACTCATCCCCATTTTCGCAAATTAGCCAAAAGTGGCACAAAAAGCGAAGTAAAATAAAGCAGATCAATCGATCAATCTATTGCAGCTGACCTTCGTGGCGGAAAGGTTAGCACAGCGCATTACGACGCTACTTGGGTGTTCCTTCGTGGGTGCTCTTCATCAATTTCATCGTATCATTACTCATCCCATCGTTTCGTCTAGACAAAAGGGGAAGAAAAGCGACGCTAAATAATAATATTCAAATCAAATCAACTGTATTGTATTCATTTTTTACGTTCCGGTCTCCATGAAGGAGTAGCTACGAAGCCAGAAGCCCTAATTTAGAATCCTGAGTAAGGCACAGATATACCATTGTGTTCGTTCTTTCATTTATTTCTGCATTCCACCATTAATGCTCATTAACGATTAACCGAAGAAAAGCAATTCAGATTAACGTTAAAGGCTATACGTTGCATTTTTCTGTCGCTTCATTAATGTTTACCATTTCACTATCCTAGGGGATAATTTTAGTTAAGCAACGTAAGGAATATTTACATTCGAGGCAATCCAAGACGTGGGAAGGGATAATAAATTCAAAATATCGTCTTTCGAAGCGTCACATATATTTTATGCAGTTGTGTTTGTACGTTGAGCATTTTATTGTTAGTTGATTTAGTTTATTTAACGACGAATTTCTACCATTTCTGGCTAATTGCGAGGATGCAAATGAATGTTAGAAGTGGATGAAGGGACAAACATATAACGCAAACCCCACAGAGGATTGTACTGATTGTGAATCCAAGCGCTAGAACCTCCTTCTTCTGCACAATGCAGTCGAGGTTGTACTACGTGGAAGAGAGGTTGACATTTGGATGTATTGAACATTTTATTGTATTATAATTGTCAGATATACAATGTTACAAAGTAACACACTGTATCTAGGAAACTGTAATATATCAAGAGACAGCCACTCGGGATCACAGGATCATAAAATATGCTGACAGCACTAAACTTAACTCTCCTAAGCAACTAGCATGTTTAATTTTTACAATTAGAAATCTAATCAGTGGCGACGATTAGGGGGAACGAGGGAGGCTGTTGTCCCCTTATTTATGCCACTTTTGCACTCACACTATGCTAAATCTTATGCACCAAAGTAAACTGTCTTTGCCCCCCCCCCTGTTTTGGAACCTAATCGCCGCCACTGATTCTAATGACAATTCTACGTAGTTAGGTTAGGTGAGGAGATTTAGGGCTCTTAGCAACCAATTTTCGCTTCGTGTGCACATCGCACTGCACCACGTTCTCCGCTCTCTTGTCACTGCTGTGTGCCGTATTCTATGACATTCTGATATTGTCCTCGGATTTCTTACAAGTTTTCTTTCAATCCTCGATTTTTATTGCATACAACAATGTGTACAATATTCACCATGACAACTTGCCTACTGCTGCAATTGCAAACTGGAAGTAACAAAATGCAACTAATTTTTACTGCTGTAATCTAATTTTGTATTGGTATAATTGTTACTTTCCCTTGCTCGTCCCTACTCTTCGCGGCCTCTTGTCCGGACTTCGAGGCGCCAATCATTCCTCTCATGCTTGTTTCCCTCTGAAATTCAAATGCTATGGAAGAATAAAGCTTTGAATTCAAAGCATTTAGAAGGAAAACGTTTAAGTAAATTTTGTATTTTATTCTAACAATATTAATATAAATAAATAAACTACATAAACATGTGTAGAATAAGTTAATTATTTTAGATAAACAAGTTACCTTTCCTGGATATTCAGGTAAAGAACTAAAGAGTTGTTGCAAGTCACTACCGTCAACATATTATGCGCCGCTCAGTGTTGTGTTTTCTAGCCTATGGCTACACCGAACAACCGATTGGGAATTTTAGGTTTAAAATGAAAGCCTTAACCTCCAAAAGTATCACATTAATATGAATGATTAATCTTAGAAAATGAATGACACTCTTCAACAAAGTTTTAAACTATATAATTGTAGTTCTAAAAACCTACCGATTAAATTCTATTCTTACACAAATATCCATACTTTGAAACATATTTTTATAGAAATAAATCACGGCTTTTCAACAACACTTTCAATGTCAATTAAAATATAATTATATTTTCAATCACTTATTGACGCATAGTCGTAACGTAATTTCCTGAGAAATATGGTGTGAAAAGATTAATTCCCCCACTTCTAAAGGTTCGACACTGTGGACGAGTGCGTTGAGTGACCGTACACTCCGAGTTCGAGTCCCGTCAGCCTGGACGAGACTGTTTTGTGAGTGTCTCTTCATCCATTTAACCTAATCATGATCCATCGTCGTCAATAGTCAAAAGTGGAAGAAAAGCGACATAAAATAAATATGAAATACAAATGACTTCTAAACAACACTGGCCTGGAACACGACAAAGCTTCGTATTGTCCATAAACTACACAAATGAATCTCGTAGTCCATCACCCCTCCCCCCACTTCCCTTTTAAACAGGGGATCATTTGTTGGGGTTATAACTGTACAAATATAAGACATAAAATAGAACAAAGTTGGTTTCAGCGGTGACCAGTTGCACAGCATCAGCTCCCTCAATGCAGGGAAGGGGGAGGCTAGGGACCTGGAAATGTTTTCTATGCCTTCAAATATTGGATAATTTCAGATACATATTCTTTTACGCTAACAAACCGGTCTAAATTGTCCGTTTTAACCCTAAATTGAGTGAAGTAAATTTCCTCGGTCGGTTCACAATGAGAGCTTTCCTTCATATTGAGTATATATGTTCTAAAATAATACTTTCGACAGAAGCAAAAGTTTAATGGTGTGTAAAGGGTGTGTCGAATTGTGTTGTTCTCTTTGGCATACAATTCTCAACCTACGGCTCTATGAATGCACACATTTTAAACAATATTCACTGTACAACTTCCCTAACTGAATGTAATGTATTCGCTAAGTGTTATACGTCTAATAATAATAATAATAAATGCATGTTAACTGAATCAAGTCTTTTTCGGTATTAAGTGCCTTCGATCCCCAATAAATCTTAAATATCGATCTTTATGTGTGAGACGAGAACAAACAAATGCAGATTTTTATGTGTTTTCAAACTATGCTCTCTTCGAGATTCTGTACTTAAAAAACTTGTGGTCCAATCGTGACGAAATTTAAATACGTAGCTCTACTGGTTAATTTTTAATTGGAGTTCAAACTCGAGTCTCCCGACTGTAGACAATCATTCGCTCTCAGGCCATATGCCCTGAAAGCAGAGAAAACAGGAATGGCATAGTCTCCCTTCTTTCCGTAATTTCAAGCGGCAACCCTTGAATCAGCCACGAACGGCGTCACCCACCCCCTCCCCTCCCTTAACGTCCCCTCGCACTCAAGCAAGAAGCACAGCGTCGGAGATCCAATTGCTTACATGGGCCAATCTTGAGGGTGTCAAACAATTACCAAAATTCTGGTTTGAAAGATTGCGTTAATACTTTTTCACAATTTTCCGCAAAGTTTAGCTAAATCTAAAGAATAAACGCGATAATATGGAGTCGTGAACATCGTGTTTGTACCTTCATAATTTTATCATTCCACCTCATTGTCTCGATTCATTCACGAAATAGACCAGCGGCGAAAAATAAACAAAATAGAAATAGCTATGTAGGGAACATTTTAATTGAATAGGTCGCTAATTCTTTCTAAATAATGTGACGTGTAGAAACGTTTATATTACAATCGAAGCAAGCAAGAAATATTTTTTTGCAAAATTGAGGGAAAAACCGGCAATTTTGACCAAATATTTAGTCTAAAATTTCTACTAAAGTAAAAAGTTGTTAACCGTAAGTGGCTACTGGGAGCTCAGAATGTAATCTTGATTTATTTATTTGGGAGATGCAGAAAGTGCCTCGTCTGACCACCCACTTCCTCCAAGCACAAAGTGTGCCTGTATAAAATGAGTTGGCATAATTGTCCTTCCATTAGTACTGGCCATGGTTTGATTGCACATATCTCTCAGACATCTGTATTTAAACTGACTTGCAAAAGCGTTTTAGCATGATTTTTCTTTTACATTTGTTGAACAAAGAAAACTGGGAAACATTGTTAACTTTTCGACCATTTCTTACATTAACCATTTGATTCCCAAGGCCATTTTCACATGTAACCCCCTTGGTCCCGAGCCGATTTTGAGTAAAATGTAGAGTTTCAATTAAATGAGTATAGATCGGAGGCTAATTTCCCTAGAAAGATGAGTGATATCCCGTTGTACGCGGAATGAACCAGAGATTCAGACTGTATGAAATTTATGCAAATTCGGCGTATATGTGGCGATTAACCCGGTAGGTAGAAATGGGTGTAAAATAGAAATACACTGGAACTCTTAGTTTAGTGTTGATATTGGCGATGCATGGCAACTGTAAGCACAAACATTCGTGTATTAGACGACCAAGATTTGAAATGTATGCTACTTTTCGAAGAATTCAATTGCCACTTGTTGCACAGAAAGGCTATTCGAGACTGAACCTACAGTCTAAAGTGGAATCCGTACCACTGTACACGTGTCCCCACCGGTATCAAACCCACGACCCCTTGACGCTATCGTTTTCGAAGACCACAGCAAAACGTCTTTTTCCTATATACAGTCAACGGGAAAGATTATAGCAGGCAAAATATCCATAGTTTTTTCTATTATTTACTTTCCCAGACAGGGCTTTTTTTTAAGAAGCTGTATTATTATTATTTTTATATATTATTTGAAGTAGGGTTACACTTAAGCTTACAGTATTTTTACACGGGAAAATCACATTTAGGAACACAGAATTAATTAACATAATGATTAGCAATTTGTCTATTTTTACATTTGCCTTCGATTGTGCGCACAACACAGGAATTCTGCATTTATCGCAAGTTACACAGGAAGAGCGAGAGAAACCTGCGAAGTGCTTCTACAGATAATATCTAAAATCAACACCGAGTGGTTTTCCCCCATCCCAATAATATGGCTACCGTTCTAAGTTTTTTTTGTGAAAGTATTGTGGATTGTGTGGATTAGTATGAGGTGAAGGTAAGTAATTTGTACCGTCTGGTTAACCACGACGTGGATATGAGAAGGCGTGCAGAACGGTAGAAACGGGATATTTCCTGGAAGTTATCAAAGGTTCTGGTAAAATTATCGTCTGCAATAAGTGAAAAATAATTTTCCAAAGGGCGGAATCACAGCCTGATTCCCTCAAAATGCTGTTCTCTGCTTGCTTTCCTATACTCAATAACATGCAACTCACTATCACTACAATTCACGAATGTTGAAGAAAATAAGATAAGGCATTTTGCCACTGAAACTCGTGCACCCCAAGGTCCGGGCTCAGAAGTTAACTTGAGGTCCAGCGCTGAGTAACTGAACGTAGAACTAAAATTAAAGTCAAAATAAATTCATTAAATGAAGGGCTCGGGTGTAAAACATAGTAAGTGACATATCTCTTTCAAACGATCATTAACAGATATGCGTCAATAGCAACGTATTCACAATTAAAGTGAAACAAGAAAGGACAATAAATATAAGAATGAAACGTAATTGATTTATATTAATAGAAAAACTAAACACAATGTTTCAAGTGTTACGCCGACATCCGTGGCGAAGTGGTTACCATAGCGTGCTACGACGCCTGAGGTTCCGGGTTCGAATCCCGGCCTGGGCATGGGTATTTGTGAGTGTCCCTTCATCGGTTTCATTGTATATCAGCCATTTTAATCTTCGCGATTAGCCAAAAGTGGCAGAAAAGCGAAGAAAAATAAACCAATTCAATCAATCAATCTTTCAGCTGTTCCATAATAAAACAATTTCAACAATTTTGAAACTAATCTACATCTTTAACCACTTAGTAAAGAAATCAGTTTGCTACTTGATGCAAATCTGATATTTATAAATGTAAAAAGATAATTGCTTAAAATGTATTTAATAATGTTATTTTTAAATATTTAGTGATTTAGTAATTAGTAATGTTGTACTTAATTACGTATACATATTAGCGCGCACGTGCGTGTAGATTAAGATCTTTGCCCCCTCAAACAGTGATTTCACACCATGTACACGAAGCAAAAAGAAGAAGAGTCAGTATTGATTGATTGATTTGGTTTTTAAAGTCCACTTTATGCACAGTAAGCTTAATTGGAACTGGACCTACAGTTTAAAGTGGGATCCAAACCACTATGAGCCTCCACCGGGCATCGAACCCGGTACCCCTTTATTACAAGGCGACGACGAAGAGTCAATATGATGATGTTACACCCATATTCTGTCTACCGTTTCAAAGATAAGGGCCTCCGTAATTGTTTCGTGCCCAACGCTGTCGCTTTGTAATCAAAGGATTCCGAGATCGAACTTTCATGCCTGCTTGGGGTAGATTGATCAGAGGCTCGAATCCGACTTTAAACTGTAGGTCCTTCCCGATTAGCCTGTCATGCAAAACGTGGACTCAAAACAAAGTTAAACCACAGATGAATGTGGTTTGACCAAAGTTTTGCTATGACACGTAGGCTATATTAAACGATGAAACAACATTGACCCCCTACCCTTCACTCATCCGTTTTGCATTGTAGCTCGCACGTATTGACTTCAATTATATCCTACTTAAGTGGATGATGGGCAAAGTTTGATAGACAAATATTACCAATTGTTCACCAAGAAGTGATTCTACAACTGATGTCCACTGTCGCACGATATTAAGGGAGTAGCGTCGGCTAGAATCTACGATGGTGTTGTTTTTTATATAATCCGCTTTGTGAGCTAATTACTTCATTTACTTGTGGTTAACTTGCTGGTGTATATAGTGCACCGTAAAGCAGGCAAAATTAAAAAAAAATCCTGTAATGGTTGCATAATCGGGGTATATTTAGTGCTGCTGAAACTATTGATTGATTTGGTTTATTTTTCTTCGCTTTTCTGCCTCCTACGGTTAATTGCGAAGTTGAGGATGAGTGATGATATAGCCTAATGAAATTGATGAAGAGACTTGCACAAACACCCATGCCCTGGCCAGGACTCGAACCAGGGACCCTTGGCGTCGTAGCGCGCTGTGCTAGCCACTCCGCCACGGACACCGGTTGCTGAAACCATCGATAGACGGGATCCGTTATCTGTACTCGAAAATATGACCTCTAAATATCGATATACTGAGAACCGACATTTTCGGTATCTTCGGTAACCAACATAAAGTACTCTCTTTAATGGTGACATTCATTTACCTATATCTTGTAAGGTTGAGTAGTACAGGCACTAACGTTAGGACCTACGAGAATATTTTTGCGCGTCTGTATTTATTTGCTCTCATCGACGCATTGTTATCTTTGCGATAGAGACGGCCGAAACACACCTGCTCTAAATTGCAATTGATTTTGTAATGTTCAAAATGTTATAAAAATAAATTTAACTATATCCATGTCTATATGTCCCGTTTTTTTTTATTTTAGAAATCTCGCAACCCTACTTACAGCGAAAGGGGGAAACTACGTTCAAAACGTAATTACTCTCATCTAAAACGCTAGTTACAACAGAGAAGTAGGGGAGAAACGTTTTCAGCACTCTGAACTCAATATTTCACATGCATGTACTACATGAGAAGCAGCAAATTGAACTTTCCTAAAGGATAAATGGAAAATCTGCTGCTACCAGGGGGCTCTGGGTTCTACTCTAACTAAGCGCTATTAATTCGAGGAGACGATTTTCTTCACATATTGACTCGCATGCTAGTCTTTCATGAAAATCCGCGCTTTTAGTAGGTCATTCCCAAGCAGTGGCATGAATAGATATTGATATTTTTTAACCTTAAAATTCAAGAAACTATTTTCTAATGAATCATTTCTTCTTTTGTTGTTTATATTAGTGATGTTATATAATAATTATAATAATTGCAAAATTATAATCATTAATTAAAAGGGAACCAATTATTGCACCAGTCTTACACACATATTTTATCATTTTCTAAACCTCAAAGTAATATGTTAATATTGAATCTATGCTTTTTCTTGTTCACATCAAATCACCTCTAAATTAGCCGCGATTGATGGTTGTGTGAGGCCGTACATATCGTTTTATATATTCTGATAGATAGTCTGGTCATTGTTAAGAGACTAAACAAAATGCAGGACTACATTTAGAATATAATTGTTATATTTACACCTTCAAGTGTGTTTACAACACGCTCCGAAACGTTTGCCGGAATCATTTCAATGGGTGTGATTTCGCGCAAACAATTGTGGGGGAAGTTGTTGGCTGAATATCATCCAATGGAAACAGCCGCTGAGGCTGGACGCCGGACCGCATCATTACATGTGATACCGTTACCACTACGCGTTGGGGACAATTGCGATAGCAGACAACATTCACACCATTTCGCCATCTTTATTTGCAGTTGAAGTTAATTGTACAGCGAGCTTGAATCATAGTGGGAGTACTGTATCCTCAACCAATTGCCCCCATGCACACGCCACTGTTGCTTGTGTATATAAGTGTTCACTCACTTAGAGGCGAAACCGAAACTCGAGCTCTCAGCGACACAAATCCAGACGCTTTGGCGCCTGAAACAGACGTTCGTTGGATCCTGCATTTCTACAGTCGTGGCCTTTGTCCCACTGCTTTGGTTGCGATGAAGTATTTTGACAGGTTTCCGTCATTCGCTACAGCATACATGCAACAGAAGAATGTTAATGATATGCATATGATATATAATGGTGATTAATTATTATTCGGAAATTAATACATGATTTATCTTCTGCAGAGTGTAAGAATTTTTTCTTCCGATAAAATTAACAAGAACGAAATAATAAAAAAATATTTAACCAGAAATCAACCTTTTGATATATTACCAAAGCAATTACCGACTTTTTTTTAATACTGTCCGATACTGTACGTAAATGCAGTCAGTACCCCTTCCCCCAAAATGATATGTTTACTGTCTCTTTATATATCTCTGGCTCTAATGAATTATTTATTGCCACGTAATACAGATGAAACTGACATAGGAATTCGAACCAAGAATTTATTGTGCTAAGATAATGAGTCAACCGACATTTAACAATCGTTACTTACTTTAACTTTTCCAGGCAGCCATAGCCGAGATATATAAAATAACGTTTCGATTATAATTCTGTGGGTTAAAGTTGGATAATTTTTCGTAAGTAACGAAAACGCTTTGCTCGTTTCCGAATAGCACCTTTCAGTAAAAAGAAATTATAGATTGATCGAGTTCGTGTTTTAAGTCCACTTTACGTTCAGTATGGACCGGACTAGACCTACAGTTTAAACTGTAGTTTATGCCTCAACTGGTTATCGAACCCAGGACCCTTTGATTACAAGGCGGCGACGTTACCACTACGCCAACAAGGAGTCCCAGTAACCAATATATATACAGGGTGTTTCTAAAGGTCGTTTACAAAGCTTGGGAGGTGATTCCTCACACGAAAACAAGCAAAAAGTGTGAGTTCAATTTTTACGACTGAGGCTTCGTTTCCGAGATAGGGGCCTCGCAAAAGGTGACAAAGTGAACGTCTCACCTAACTGGGACGAATACTATCACAGATAGAGAGGCGGTTCCAAGGGAATCATAAAGGAATCGTATGTGCTCAGTCCGTAAGTCACTATGAAAAGTTCACTGCACGCATGCGCAATGGAGTCATCAAAGGAATTGAGGATTTCCAGCAAGAACAATGCATGGAAAGGTTATGGAACGCAGCAAGAAGAACCCTGACAATGAGAAATGCGTTAAAGACAACACATCCCGACCTCAAACATCAAAACATGAGCACGGAACACAAAATCTGAAAAGTTGAGCACGGTTGCATACCCCAGTTACACGAGAGGAATGAACGAATCATGTCATGTGGCATACGAGAGACACATTACTCCACCAGGAGGAGGGAAAGAAAAACCCAATATCAAATGATTGCGACAACGTGTATTTTTACACGCGACAACTACGTAATATACCCCCACCCCCCCCCCCACACACACAACAAACAACAAATTCTACAATGTCTTACGCACAGACAGTGTGTGTCACTGTACACCAACTGAAGATGTCACTGTCTCCACACAAAGGGGGTGGAGAGCGATACCAAGAGTGTTCTCACTGGGATTTGCCGAGGGCGATAATCACAGACGGTTTTCAAAATGTCTGCCGATCACTTCTACGCAGAGATGACAGCGACGAGTCAAGGATTGTCGAGTACGAGCAAACAAGCCAGGTGTATCTGCTACCGTCGCGACGGCGACGTTGATGCGAGCAACGAGGTCCTCAGCTGAAGTGACAGGTGTGTCGTATACGAGGGTTTTCATTTCTTCCCAGAAGAAGAAATCGAGAGGGTTGAGATCTGGCGACCTCGGTGGCCAAGGCACAGGCTCGTCCCTACCAATGAACCTATTGCGAAACACGTCATGCAGGAAATGTCGTACATTACAATCGAAATGAGCTGGTGCCCTATCGTGTTATTACCACATTTCTTGCCGCAGTGCCAAAGGTACGGTCTCCAACTGCTCAGGCAGAACCTCACTAAGAAATGCATGATACGTGCGACCATTCAGGCGAACAGGGAGAATGTATCGTCCAATTAAATGATCATGTACTATCCCGCACCACACATTCACTGAAAACCTGTGCTGGTGATGGGCCACAAAAAGTGCATGTGTTTTGTCAAAGTCCCAGACATGACTGTTTCTACTATTGAAGACATCCATCCTGGTGAAAATAGTTTCATCTGTCCACAATATCTTTGCCCCGAAGTGAGGGTTTGTGTCCAGCTGATGCAACAACCATTGTTAAAACTCCATACGAGGGCGAAAGTCACGAGGTAACCGTTCTTGTACTTTCTGCAGTTTAAAAGGGTGCATTCCTTCCTCTGACAACACTCGCCAAACATTCACATGAAACGTGTTTCGTGCCCCAGAGCGAGCACGCGCGTACTGGTGCCAGGATGTTCTGCGACCGCTGCTTTAACACATCTTCTGCAAACTGATGAATGCGTACACTTCGGGGTCTTCCAACTTCTTGCCGCGGTGGTAACACTGACCCTGTTTCACGCAGTCGGCTGTCCACTACCTGATAGAAGGCATGAGACGGTAAACGTCTATGTGGAAAGCGTTCTCCATAAAGACGCCTTGCCTCACGGCTATTACCACGTGCCTCCCCCATACATGATATGTATGTCTGCTAGCTGGTGGGTCGTATACGCAGCCCTCTGTGTAATAGGGAGCTGGAACAGCAAAGTATCGTTTTTGTTTAACACTGGCACAATGCACAAATTGGCCGTATCACCGTACGAACACCACAGACCAATTGTTGCGATACTTGATCTGCCCACTTCACCACGTCAACTTCTTTCAATACAACATACTAGTACTCTTCAATGCGTATGACAACCTAGAGCGAACTGCTGATCATATCCCAGCACCTGCAACACTACTGGAACGACTGCCGGAGAGAACCAACCCTTCGAGCTCCTCTCGCGGGTACAGCAGTCATGAAGGTCAAACGTAGACTAGGCGAGGCAGACTTGCCTGCGCAGCGCTTCCAAAACTGGTCTCTTTTACGTCACAGTGATCGCGTGCGAACACTCTTGGTATTGCTCCCCACCCCCTTTGTGTGGTGAAAGTGACATCTTCAGTTGGTGTACAGTGACACACACTGTCTGTGCGTAAGACATTGTAGAATTTGTTGTTTGTTGTGTGTGTGTGTGTGGGGGGGGGTATATTACGTAGTTGTCGCGTGTAAAAATACACGTTGTCGCAATCATCTGATATTGGGTTTTTCTTTCCCTCCTCCTGGTGGAGTAATGTGTCTCTCGTATGCCACATGACATGATTCGTTCATTCCTCGCGTGTAACTGGGGTATGCAACCGTGCTCAACTTTTCGGATTTTGTGTTCCGTGCTCATGTTTTGATGTTTGAGGTCGGGATGTGTTGTCTTTAAAGCATTTCTCATTGTCAGGGTCCTTCTTGCTGCGTTCCATAACCTTTCCATGCATTGTTCTTGCTGGAAATCCTCAATTCCTTTGATGACTCCATTGCGCATGCGTGCAGTGAACTTTTCATAGTGACTTACGGACTGAGCACATACGATTCCTTTATGATTCCCTTGGAACCGCCTCTCTATCTGTGATAGTATTCGTCCCAGTTAGGTGTGACGTTCACTTTGTCACCTTTTGCGAGGCTCCTATCTCGGAAACGAAGCCTCAGTCGTAAAAATTGAACTCACACTTTTTGCTTGTTTTCGTGTGAGGAATCACCTCCCAAGCTTTGTAAACAACCTTTAGAAACACCCTGTATATATATATATATATATAACACAGTAATAGGATGAGAAAGAGTGCCACAAGGGAGGATAAACTCTAATAATGGAGAGAGAGTGTATATAGCCTATATAAGTACACAGAAGAGTAACAGTGTACAAATTACTTTCTTTTGGTCTATAACACAACCGATATTAACACACCTTCAAAAAACAGCTTGTACATATGAAGCAAATTAAAATTGATATGTGAGAGCATAGTAGTGCGCACGGGGGTTGCCAGTGGTGCATGAGCACCTCCAAATGCGTCCTCAAGAAATTAAGAATGTAGAAACAACCATTACAATAATGAAAATAATGTATGCCCTGCTGTCTTGAAATTTGAATTTTATTGGTCGGACCTTTCTAAAGTTAAAGCTAGAAGAGTGAAACGACTTGCAGCCAAAGATATCCTCTTCCCTATATTTAAGCTGCTCTTCCCTATCCTCTTCTATACTCTGCTTCGTAAATAAGGAAAGTGTCGTGAGGCTAATGCTCTTTTCATTTTCGTCAGTTAATTTTTGAACACCCTGTGCACTTTTACTTTTCGATCCTTGATATTTTCCTTTCTGACAGTGCGCAGATTATCGTGCAAGAAAATATCTTCTAAATGCAACTCAAATTTCGCAAATTCTTCTTCTCTCATTCTCGCGCAAGATTTATGGTACCACTTTTTACAAAACTACGTTCTATTGCCCCAGCATTCAAGTGTTTTATTCCAGCCTATTTCGGCTGCTTCGTCCTGAGACGGAGAGATCGACTTCGAACCATGTTTGTACCACTGACCTACTTGTCGCTAGCTCGCTAATCCCTTAATCCCGTACAGCTGCAACGAAAAAGCCTGCTCACCCGATCAAACAGTACAGTTCTTTGTCACTTTCTTACGTAGGGCACAAATATTTTACACAAAAATAATCCTATCTCAACTTATTATTAATACGATTTCTTAAGTTGAATGTATTATCTCAACAAATAACCAGAGGGATATCCTGGGTACAAGGCACCAAGTAAGGTTATACAATATATAATCTAAGTTGAAGTTTTATTGTGGACTGACGTCAAAGCAAAAAATTAAATAAAACCGACCGTGGATTTTTATATTTAAATTTATATGTATAAATATACATACAGTGTGGCTCAATAAGTCACTTATCACCCCCGGTACAAGGCCACTGCGACATGGAACGTGAAAATGGCGATGACCAATCGTTGCCTGGCCAAGGGGGAACCACATTGACGTCACCCGCATGGTCGGCAGCCATCTTGAAGTCCGCCATCTTGAATTAAACTTCATAAATTAAAATTGGAAGAGGGTCACGCGACATATCCAAATGGGCTAGAATTTCACCAGGAAAACAACTGTGACATTTGTTTACACCTAACTTTAATTGTTGCAGAGTTAACAATACCATAAAGTTATGGCTCAATAAGTCACTTAACACCCCCAGTACAAAGCCACTGCGGCATGGAACGTGAAAATGGCGATGGCCTATCGTTGACTGGCCCAGGGGGAACCACATTGACGTCACCCGCATGTTCAGCAGCCATCCTGATGTCCGCCATCTTGAATTCAACTTCAGAAATTTAAATGGGAAGGAGGTCGTGCGACATATCAAAATTGGCTAGAATTTTACAAGTAGTTTTCATTTATTTCCCTTTAGTGCGTGTGCGGTATTTGTGTGGTATGGTGAAATGCATTTTGCAAGTGGCAGTTTTTTTTAAAAGAAACTAAATTTACAGAATAATTTTTAATCCGATGTCTATATCTTAAAGATTACATGTGCTATTAATACAGATCATGCAATTAGTGGAAGTGAAGTATCATGATAAGAAAACTTTTAATAATAATAATAATAATAATAATGATAATAATGTCGATACTGCCTAAAACATGGAATAGTCAACGACACCAAATGTTATCAATCCCGCTCTGCCTGGACGACAAACGGGGCTTTGGCTTCTAGACTCAATCAGTCTGTCTGTTCCGCACTGCCCATGCGTATTTGTCATTGCCCTTGCATTAATTTCATCCTAATCTTGGCGATTGGCCAAAAGAGACAGAAGGAAGAAATAAAATAAATCAAATCAATCAGAAGAAAAGAGCAGCAAATGGATGTGCCTTTCCCAAATTGAATATTCATAAGGCAAGTCCCGCATATAATACGAAGGTTAGGATGAATAATGAAACAGTTTGTTGGAACACACACAATTTCATGTCCAGGTTCTATCCAGGATGCGAAAATAGGACACGAAGTTTTTTTGCACCTTACGCTAACCATTCAGCCACAGAGCCGAACTATGGGTCCCGGGTTCGAATCCCGGTAGGGCTTGGTTGTTTGTGAATGTCCATTCATCAATTTCATCATCCCTAGAGAATAGTGTAATTTATTTTCATTTTTCATTAAAATATTTACAGTTAAAAATTTGATGACAAGATATTGTAGGCATGGCATGAGGCAGCACCCCCCCCCCTCCTCGTGATCCAATCTATCTGTCTGTGAACAAAGTGAACTATATAGAATAATGCTGTTCTCTGGTCATAGAGGATCACCGACCTCTACTCCGATGGAGGTACATGGGCGGATACTTTCTTAATGTTACTCGGCCATCCAATTTATAATAATATTTTGAGACGTTTCGGGCGAGAGTATCTCATTTCCCAGTTAATCCACCCATGACTAAATTTAAATTGCATAGGCTATTTTACGCTTAATGGGGAGAGTTTCTTCTATTTTTGTGTCCCATTTTGGATATTTTACGTTGCTTTTCACCGTAGAAAGATGAAGTAATGGCATTAAAATCGCAGAAACACAATGAATCGTCTATGCCTAACCAGCGTTGAACCCGCTTACCTCTGGCTCTGGAGGCTGTTAATCTCACCACTTGACCGTGGTTGGTTGGAACTTTAGTGAATGTACGTATGCCAATAAAATTGTTTATAATGATAGGTTTGATTAGATATATTTCATTCGCTTACTTTCAGTAAATCGCAAAGATTATTTGGATCGAGTGTCTTCATCACGTACTGCAGGGTTCATGGTAGATATGAAGTTAAGAAAACCGTCCCGTAATATTTCCATTGTACCAGAAAATACAAAAGGAAAAATAGGGAGACAGAAGGGTGTGTATTTTAGGGACAAAATATCATTGGACATACTCATAAAAACCATAGGAAGATAAAATATATGGGTTTGAAAAATCGTTTATTGATTGTACTTCTCTTGAACTTGCTTTCTGGCAGGCGAGAGGTTGTACACACCTTATCCCCTTGATGTTGTCGCGAAGTACGCCGTGTTATTTTATATTCTACCGTTGTCCTCGGTCTCCTTAGCGATTTTCTTTCAATCCTCAAATTTTGTATTGCATATGGCATAGTTATAAACATAGTGATGGACAACTTGCCTGCTGCTTCAGCTGCAAACTTAAAACAAGAGTGTGCAAGTAAAATTACGCTATTGCAAGTTCAATTTGTGGAAGCAAACGTTGTCTTTTTCCTTCCTTCATTCCTTCCCTTCGCCGACCCTTCTCCAGACTTCGAGGCACCTAACACTGACACAGCTTGCAGAAGCATTCTTCCCAAACTTGTTTCTGTCTGACTCAAGTGCTAGGGGAAACAAAGCATCGGATCGTATAGTTTCTCAACCTATGGGGCGCGACCCACAGCTGGGTCCCGAGAGGGTGTTTTGTGGGTCGCGAAGTCGGGCTTGAGAATTTACTTACTGCCTTACAAAATTATTACATTTAAAATACTAGTATATATTGTTTCAATATTTTAAATTCAACCCTTGTTGTCCGTAGTCTAAGCTTTACATTTCTGTTATGCGCACCCTACCATTGCTTTTCAGCGCCATCTCTCAATTTCAGCTTTTAAAATTATATATGTATGGCACTTTTCTAGAATGAAGTATGTAAAATTTGTTTAAGCAAGCGTAAAAGAGGGCTTCGTAAATTACTCGATGTTAGCAAAAACACGTGCTATTATAAACTGGGCGCACACCCCTTCAAGTAATTCTGCCGGCACCCATACTTGTGGGTCCCGTGAGTGTAATTTTATTCAGGGTGTTTCCCGAACTGAAAAAGGTTGAGAACTACCTGATTAGAGGCCCTTGAAAAGTTTGATTCACTGATTGATTGAGTTTATTTTACTTCGCTTTTCTGCTACTTCTGGCTAATCGCGAAGAAAAGAATGAGTGATGAAATTGAAGAAGATACTCTCACAAAGAACCCCAATTCCCAGGTCGGGAATCGAACTAAGAACTCGTGGCGTGCTACCCACTTCGTTACTCAGGGCGGTGCTCTAAAGGAAAACTTGAAATTGGAAGTAAATTCCGCACAAAAATGCGTACAGAGTAAGTGAATGGTGGGTGGCGTTTTCTGAATACTGATGGAAATAATTAAAGAGTTGATTTAAGTCCCGAGAATGAAGAGAATTCGTTCAAACCTAATCGGGTTTGGACGGAATCCAAGCAAATATGTGCCTCCACCGGACATGAATTCGGGACCCTTGATAAAAAGTTGACAGCATTACCAGTGCACCATCAATATAAACGGCTTGAAAACACATTGCCCCTTTGCTCGTTTCAAGATGACTCTCAGTTAGAGTCAGCGCCAGGGTGCAGGTGAGGTCCCTGGAGGTCTTTAAGAGCAAATTTAGAGTAAACCGAATGACATATAGTACAGACAGATGCCTTTATCATTTTTCTGAAAATTTATCCAAATGCTGTTTATACGGCCTTACTAAAAAACCTTGCGAAAAACACTTCGTTATGTGTTGCCGAACAAAGTTCATACATTGCTGAAGACATTATTAGAGTTCTCAATCAAAATTATTTGGTTATACCATACAGTGTTGTAACGAGGCTAGAAAAGCCATTTTACCTATCGCATATTAATTTTAAAATGTGACTTTTTGTCGTAGTTTTTTTTAAGTTTGTCCAGTTGCTTATGCCAAATCACAGGAATGCAAAAGCTTTGATAACATAAATTGGGAGAGAAATTGTCTCACACAAACTAATTTGGAAGCATTAGGTGACTGTAACATCTAGCAACAATATATTTCTTGAATATAACTTACCTGATAATTGCAGGACAAACCACATTGTTGGAAATTGACATTGCTGAAATTAATGTTGAATTATAAGGAACGATTGATTGATTTATTTGCTTTATTTTAATTCGCTTCTTGTGCCACTTTTTGCTCATTTGCGAAGATGGAGATGAGTGATGATATCATGAAATTGATGAATGGACACTCACAAACATCCAGGCTAAGGCCGGGATTGAACCCGGGGCCCCTGGTGTCGTAGCGCGATGTACTAACCACTCCACCACGGGGGCCGACTTATCATGAGCGAAACAAGTTTCAAAATATTAAATTTCGTATGTAAATAAATCACCGAATGCATAGTCCGAGTATGCGTATTTTGTAAAATTCGAAAGTATTTTGTTTGGTCACGTGCCGGAGAGGGGTTATAATATGGTGGAGCAGTGGTGGCGATTAGGGGGGGCGAGGGGGGCACTTGCCCCCTGTTTTTCGTCACTTTTGCCCTTGCAATGTGCTAAACTTTATCTTCAAAGGGAAATATTGTTTTTGCCACCGCGGTTTTGGAACCCAATCGCCGCCACTGGGGTGGAGCATTTCCTTTCGTCATTAGGAGCTGTGCCGTTATCCTGTAAACACATTGTCTATGTTAACTTGACGCTCACGTGTCGACCAACCACGAAATTGTTTTTTTCATTTTTTCATTTTTTTTTGTTTTAGTGAATTGTATTGGTCTTCTTGTGCTGATGTGATTTTTTCTCATGATGGACAATACACACATATTGTAATGTCTCCCTTGCCCTCCGTGAGCACGCCTATGAGAAGGATTGTTACTGCTGTGGCTTTCCATCCAAAGTATGATTTAGAACGGTCTTCTTATCCTGAACAGGTATTGAACTTTTGAAAGATCCTAGGTGATTACTTTGAAGATCTGCCTCTTAAAGGAGGAGTTCAAAGATGCATGGATTCAACACACACAGAAACGCTCAGGTCGTTAGACCTAACTCAACTTTTATTCATTTTTATTATTTTACTTCACTTTTCGGACACTTTTGACTAATCGCGACGATGAGGATGAAGTTGATGAAGTGACACTCACATCCATGCCCAGTCCAGAATTCGGAACATTGGACGCCGGGCGACAAGTAAATCGTGTTCACAACCGTTGACTTCGTAGTAACAATTTATCTACTCGTCATTAAATGAACACTGACGTCATCGAAGCTGCTACCTTCGAGATATAAATAACCATCAAGACTTAAGTTTCGGTTGTGATAAATTGTAGACAGTTGTTGCTTCATTCTGCGTGCAACATTTCATCGTAACCTAACCCCTCGATTTCAATGCACCGTGCTGTTTGACACGCTCTTCTTTTCAACAGTTCACACATTAGGTCCTTATTGATGTTGTCATTTATATAGGGTGACCGTACGTCCCGTTTTGACCGGGACAGTCCCGTTTGAGAGACGTGTCCCGGTCGTCCCTTCGATATTATTTAAAAACACTATTTGTCCCGTTTTATAAAGTCAAGGTGTTAGCTTGAAAACCAAGTATAAAGTTGAGACATTTCATGCTAAAAAAAGTTGTATTGTTTTGCGTGTGTTCCGTTAATTGTAGAGCAGTGCATAAGCATGCCCAAGAAGCGTACATGCAGTTTCAATAGGGACTTGGTACAAGACACAAACCAGAAACTCAAATGGCAAATCTCGCGTCAGATGTGTGGGGTAAGGTTTTCAAGGAGATTTATAAACGGTTGATGAAAAAATATAGCTGCTCTCAAGAAGATTGATTGTTCTGATAAATACTTCTTGCACTCCTCAACTTTAGCATAGGGCTAACATCAAAGGTTGATCAGAAGGAACCAGAAATACCGTGTAAGTCACACCGAGATTATAAAAACGACAGTTCATATTTCAAATAATAATAACGATAGTATAATTATAACAATAATTTTATAATTAGGCCTAACTGATTTTTCAGGAGGGGAGGAGGTAAACTGATCTCCTTGGGATGTCCCGTTTTTGGGCCAAAATATTATGGTCACCCTCCTACTAGGGCGCCAAAATATCTAGCTTCGGGGCTCTCATTCCATTCTAATTATCATGCTCTTACCATGAAAGGTCTCCCGCGTATTATCCGCGATTCCGGGTTCGAACTCTGGTCATAGCTCCAAAATTTGGGTGATGACTTAAAAGATTGAATATAGTTCGGAAAACTTAATAACAACGATCTGGCTCCTATTGAGAAAGTCTGATAACTGCGGCAATGGGACTCAATGCGCTCAACGAAGAACCCATTGATAGGCTTTGGTCTTCATAAGGCTGTTGGATATGCAGAGCACCTGCGTTATATTGAAAACTGAAAACTTCCATTACGTGAAGTCAAATGAACAATTTTGTAATTGCAATTTTTAAGTAATAAGCATAATCTTGAGTTTCGGGTCATAGAAACAAATGTTTAGAGTGTGAGCGAGCAAATCAATTGTTACTAAATACATGGTAAAAAACAGACAATTTGGTATACATTGAACAAAGTATATTTTGTCCCAATCCTCCATCCCCGGTCACGTCCCTGGTCTTGTATGTATACGTGTCAGTTAGAAACCGAATTCGTTGCCTGTGTGCTCAATGAAGGTCTGCTTGAGACGATTCCCGACACTTTGGCGCCAGCGGTAAGCTGCGTCGCTCGGAACTTGCTTTTGTCGCGGGCACGATTCGAATGGAAACAGACAGCTCTGCTAGTGATTGTTGCAGTCTAATTCTCGAATGAATATTTCATTTGCTCTCGTTGCCTTCACGAATTCTATTTAAAGCAGCCCAATAAATCAACGAACGAAATAGCTATATTGGGAACTTTTCAACAACTCTCATATTCGCAGCCAGAATATTTTACAATAACAGGTGTTAATTGTATTTTTGACTGTAAACACAAGAATCTAATAAAAATCTTCCCACATTTTTCATCACGTTTCAATGAAGTCAAAAATTACAATGTTCAAACTTTCTTTTAATACTTTTCTAGTTATCCAAGTTACAAGATGTGATTTCTCAATGATAACTTTGTTGCAACATTAATATATTTCTGTCATTGTAATCAGCATTTCTTAGCTACGGTATAGTAAACGTTCATGCAACTTCCCACTCTTTAAAATGATACACTTTTACGTGAGGTGAGATCCCGCCAACATAAGTTAGGATTTGAGGAACAGAAACGGATGACACGCTCACTCAACAAGAGGCCTTGCATCAGTGGTGCTTTCAAATCTGGGCCGAATAACAATTATAAAAGTCAGATCAAGTTTACGCCATAGATTAAGCTGATGCACTCGTATCCGGACTGAGATTTTCTGTGGTTTCTACAAACGACTTCGTCGTTGGCTAGTATTTTTCAAATATTCCTAAATCAAGTAATTGTCCAAAATAGTGGACATTAAGTGAGATAGGAAGTGTGGGTTCTAACAGATACATTCGTGCAACGATTTAATAAATTTTATTTTACCTTTACATGATTCACATTCATATCATCAATAAATATTCCACACCTTTCTGACAATTAATATTATAATGCAATTTCTGAAGTGCAATAATGAACGTGGTATGGTGTCTGACTATCACGGGGTGACCTACCTAGGATTTTATTATTAATTAATTCAATACTTCGAATCAATATTTATCCATTTGCAGTTTTATATGACAGGTCTGCTAAATGAGAAACCGTTGAAGGGAAAAGTGAACTGTGCACCTTATCCGACGAAGAGAAAGAAAACTGTTCGTGTTAACTAACTAACTCCTTTATTACGAAGAATATTTTTTTATAGGATAAATCTCTAACATACCCACATGTACGTATTCGTTTAGGTCTCTGGTTTGAATGTTTGTTTAGAAAAATAAATAACAGAAATAAAAGTTTCATCGATGTAATTAAATGTTACAAAGATTACAAATGTTACAAATTTCATCCTGTCATCACTCATCCTCGTCGTCGCGATTAGCCAAAAGTGGTAGGAAAGCGACGCTAAATAACAAAATCAAATCTTTCCAAGACCGCGAACACACAACCAACATCCATACATTGAAGAAACTGAATAGCACCAAAAGTTTTAACATTTCCTTTAACGCGTGTGTATCTTTATTTTTTCACTTTCAGCCGAGTACTGCAGTGTTGCCAGTTTCCTTCAGTGCTTCACTGTCAAAAGGTTTAACAACGATAAATATTACATCTCTACTTTCGATGCGTGAGGTTCGTGATGATACAAATGCTCAGCACTGAATAAAGATGATGACCGTGATGAACATTTTGGCAACGCAGGAGCAGGATTGCATGGTAAACACCTGATTGCTCCCTTACTGTAGAAAATTATGCAACAGCGCCAGTGGATTGTTCTTATCTTGATGAAGCTACTTTTCTTGGGTGGATTTCGAAATCAAATCAAACTTGGGCGAATATGAGAGTTATTCACTTCTTTCGCTGCTGATACGTTTTCGCCTTTCAAGTAAATGCAGGAAAAGCACGCCTTGTGTGAGAAGCTAAGAGCATTAAAAACGTGTTCGTTCGTCCCTCCCCCTCTCTGTAAGAAAGCAATAAGAATTACGCCCTTTGTTCTCTTCAAACAACTCCATTCAGTTAACCATGTCAAACACATAACAAGACCTGTTCTTGGTGGTTGACTGAGGACGGAATAGGCAGTAAAATGTTACAAAATGAATGTTTGGCCCATCTTTCAGAGCTCAAAGACGAGGTTACGAAGTATCTTTGCTAAACTTTTCTTTGGCTTGTTCAAAGTATTTACTGGTGATTCTTTACTGCTGTGCTTGCTTTATCATTTTTATTTCCGTCATGTCACGATCGGAGCTTCGAAACAGTCGAATGGTAAGGGCCTAAGATATAGGGCCTCCCCGATTTAGTAGCAGTAACATCGTCGGCCTGTAATCAAGGAGATCCGGGTTCGATACACGGGAGAGTGGTTCGGATACAATTTTTAACTGTAGGTCAATCCTGATTAGCCTATCTTTGCATAAAGTATATTTAGAACTAAAGTTAGCACAATCACAGAACATTTCGGTTTCCTGAAGGCAATTGGGGAGCTACGTGGACTAGCAGGTTCCGATCGAGAAAACCAGATAACAGCGGCAATGCGATTCGATGTACTGACCACGTGTCAACCAATGAGGAAGTCTATTAACGGACCCTTGTTATTGAAGGAACCTTTTGCAACGGAGTTCGTTCATCGTAACTGTTACGAAGATAATTAATATATAAATTGAGCGTGTATATATTAACAAAACAGGCTGTTATACTAACCACTACATCGGCTTGTATTGTGTTCACGCTAAACGGGGTTAAATTCTGTTACCGGGTGATAGACCAGTATTATGATGTGCATGCTGCGAAGTTATGTAACAGTGGCGTATCTAGAAGTAGTTTTAGAGGGACATAGTCTTATTTTTGATCAACTTTCCTTCCTAAACACGTAAAACATAGGAAAATAATTCAGGATCTAGGAGTGGTAAAAATAACTCATAACTCCCTTATGCTCACATTTCTTTACTACATTTATGTACACGCCACTGAAAGCTGGTGAATACAGCCCACAAGTGGAGAGGTTTCCTTATTAGCGATAACAGAAGCGGGGTGTAAGGGATGATTTTCTTGTAAGCACCAAAATGCCAACCTCTCTCCACGTATTACACCCTGTACTCAGGAAAGGGGGGGGGGGGATTGCCACTAAGCTATCTTGGGCTATAACCTAGGGTCGCACAAAAATGAGACCCTGAAGGGGCAGAAGTTAAAAAGACCATCGACTATTACATTTTCTTAATGTTGTGATAATAGCAAATTAGAACATGTCAGATCCTTTTACCTGCTTATTTAATGAATGAAGGTAGAAGGAAGGAGTTTCTAGCGTTTAAATAAGTTCTTGCATGATGATCCTATTTTCAAAAGTCAAGTCATATAAACAATATGTACAATTTTTATGCTCGAATATAAACAATTGTTCCTCGTAAAAACGAATGTAAACATTTTAAATGCCAATAATTAAAACTCAAGTGAAGTGGAGGGATACTAACGGTCGAAATTAACATCCTTTTTTCTTGGTTAATTCGCGTCCAGTGTGGCTACCGTAATGTAGTGTTGGTTTCTGTTCCTTTAGTGCGTGTGCAATATTAGTCTGGTATGGTGAAATGCATATTGAAAGTGGCAATTTTAAAAGAAACTGAAATTTACTGAATAATTTATAATCAGACGTGTCTATATTTTAAAATTTACAAGTGTTATTAATACAGAGCACGCAATTAGTGGAAGTGAAGTACCATGAAAACAAAACGGTTAATAATAATAATAATAATAATAACAATGATAATATCGACAGTGCCTAAAACAAGGGATAGTCCAGGAGCCGAAATTTTATAAATCCCAGTCTGCCTGGACTACAGTCAGTCTGTATTGCGCACTGTCCATACGTATTTGTTATTGCCCGCGCATCAATTACATCCCAATTTTCGCGATTGGGTAAAAGAGGCAGAAGGGAGAAGTAAAATAAATCAAATCAATCAGTAGGAAAAAAAAGTAAAATCCTCCCCTGTGCTTTGTACCACGCCATGAGGGCATATACGGGGTGTGGAGTTGGGCCCCACACTTTCTTGGTCACAGCCGAAGCCCTGACCGCCCCCAGAGTTTCCTCCAGATACCCGCTTTGTACGACGCTGGGTGGGCGCCAAGGCCGCTTGAACAGGTGGAAAAAATCCCGTTTCTCCCTCGCCTGGTAGTCAGACGCCCTAACGACCGAGTTACGGCGGCAGTATAAAACAGCAGCAAATGGCTGTACCTTTCTCACATTGAGGATTCCTGTGGCAAGTCTCCCATATAATATGAAGGTTAGAATGAACGATGAAACAGACTTTCGGAACAAACACAACTTCTATCCAGGATTCGAACCTAGGACACCGAGTTTGTAGCGCGTCATGGTAACATTTCAGCCACAGAACCGAACTGAAATACTTTGTAATTGGGCGAGTGATTCCCGACACTTACACGATACAACTGGGAAGATAAAAAAGGACTGTTGCATTGGCGCCTTGAAGTCTGCGCAGAGCATTCAACCATATCAGTTACAATACCTCAACTTGATTTCATGGTTTCAAGGTGAAAAGTATGTTGTGTTTCGGCCGTACAACTTATAGATTTGCATCAATAACATAGTGTTAATGCGCAGGGATATGTGAAAAATGCCAACGTTGGGGTATCCGATAAAATAAAATAAATGATAATTCAAGGATCGTGGATTAAGGGTGTTGGTTTGGTAACTGGCTGCCGCAATTACAACTATAGAAAATTAAACCTTTGTAATTAAACTCGCCTAAAAATTCTTGGTAAATTGTTTTGCATCTCCATACAAATTATTTAAACCCATCGTTTCTCAACCTATGGGGCGCGACCCACTGCTGGGTCCCGAGAGGGCGTTTGATGTGTCGCGAAGTCGGGCTCGAAAATTAATTTATTGTGTCTCATAAAACTCTTATATTTAAATTACTAAGATATATTGCTTTAACAATTCAAATTTAACCCGTGTTGTACGTACATAGTCTAAACTCTGCATGTCTATTATTTACGCTCTACCATTGTTTTTTACCGGCATCTCTCAATTTCAGCATGTGTTATTAGTTAGACTATAGTAAATTAGTGTTTTAAATTACATATTTACTTTTCTAGAATGAAGTATGCGTAATTTGTTAACGCAAGTGTAAAAGAGGGTTTCTTAAAGAACTCGATGTTAGCAGAAATATGATTAAACCCCCTCAAGTAATTCTGCCGGCGCCCATTTTTATGGGTTCCGTGAAGCGTAATATCCTTCAAGGTGGATCCCGGACTGAAAAAGGTTGAGAACCACTTATTTAAAGGTAATATATATTTTCAGTTTGAGACACAACAGAGGGTGAAGTGGCGGTTTTTGAAGGCCTGATGAATTTGCCGCATTTTTCATACAAGCGAATGGGTGGGGATATGTGCACAAAATGTAAATACTCGTATTTAAAACGCCAGTAACAATAAAGAAATAGAGGGGAAATTGTTTTCAGCCCTCTGTCCTCAATATTTTGTATGCATATACATAAGAAACACGGACTTGAAGTTTCTTATGGGATAAATGAACAATTACGTGCAACCCTCCCCTCCTACCACCAGAAAATCTTTGGCACTCTGCTACCAAGGGACTCTACCATAACTTTGCGCTTTTAGTCAGAGGAGACGTGTTTCTTCACACATTCACTGACATACTAGTAATTCATGATAATCTACGCTCTTGAAGGTCATTGCCAATCAGTGACATTATGAATAGAAATGCGGAAATATAGCTCGCACACTTTGAAACAGTGTTCATTAAGAATAACTCGTGAAGCTTTCACGTCGAACGGTGCAGAAACTTAGTTCACGTCAAAAGTCACGTCTTGTCGAATTGTATTACTTGTCCCCATCTGTCTCCACATTTCGTGAATTTTACCGTGAACGAATCGATCACGGTTAAGCTCTCGCAATTAGTAATATTTTATTATTACTGCAAGAATTGTCCATTACTGATAGGCCTAATACGTGAATTTCATTCCATGCCCGTTACCTTTATCATTTTATGAACAAAAGTAATTCAGAATCATTGGTAGGTATCATCCACAAGGAACAATGTAATTAATTTTATTTTTAAGCAAATAAGAACCTTCGGGTTTAAGAAGGCTAGGAAGTTAGTTAGTTAGTTAGTTAATTAGTTAGTTAGTGTGTCTCACTGCTACACGGAAAATCCTACAGGAGTTTTATTTTCCTTGGAAGTCTGAGATTCACCGAACCCCCATATAGTACTAATTATCTTCATCGTTGTGATAAAAAAACAAAACATAAGTATTTGTGTTGTGAATACAAAAGCTAGAAAATTGCATGTCACGGCATTTGATGTTATCTGTAACAAAAAAAAAGCATGAGGATCATGTCGGAAATAAACTTGTAAAGAGCGAGGCTTGCAGTATGAAGCTTCGAGGATGGCAGTTCCTAATTAGCTCAGTATTAACCAACTAATTCTTTTGCCTTCTTAAACTTGAAGATTTAGCAACAAAAGCCTTCCATCTCTCAATTTTGTACTAATCACACAGCTGGAAGCTTGTTTGTATCACTCTCACTGTTTATTCAGATTTTGACCTTAACTATTGATCATGCATTTTTATTGCATGTTTCCCATGTCAACACAAAACATATATTTTCTCTTGGATTAATTTTAACTATGATAATGAAAATTTAAGAAAGAGTAGAGAGAGAGAGAAAGAGAAAGAATACCATAACAAATAGCTTCTAACATTTTAAAATATATCCTACCATATTCTACATATTCAACGAATTCATTTGATTACAATGCAACAACATTTTATTATTACGTCATATGTTTCAATATTTTCATAGTCATCCAAACGTTTGACAAAACATTTTTTTAGTTACGAAGATAGGAAGAGCAAAAAAGTAGTTGAATAATTTGGAGAAGTATTTCCAAATAGGGGACAGTGTTTTAATTTTTTTTTTATTTCTTTCTTTCGTGTAGCCACTATGTTATCGATAGGATGTAACGAACCCGTCTCGTCACAATTTGTACGAGTCGCACCTCTATTTTTGTGACCTTTCTGATAAAAATATGTAATTAGAAATGTATCTATTTAAAAACAGGTTACACCTCTAATTTGGTAAACTTACTTAATATTTAATGTAAGAATATACTTTTAATAGTTTATATTTCTTCCACTTGCTTACGCTAGTGTCGCCGACCCAATATAAAGGCGAGAGCGGGGCTAGCATCTCAGTTTGACTCCGTCTGCGGACGAGAGAAGTAGGGCTCTGCCTACGGGCAAGAGGTAAACTCCTCCTAACAGGAGAGAGAAAAAGATATCCCACTCCACCTTTTGGTGAGAGAAATTTACTCCACTTTAGTGTGAGAGGACCCACTCCGCTTTCGGGCGAGAGAAACCAACTCCGCTTTAGGGCGAGAGATATTTAGGTACATTTTTCTTTCATAAAACCCCGTCATCTCGACGTTGGGGATGGTAACAGCGAAACCCCGTCTCCTCGATGCTGGGAAATTCGCTTCTTAGAATCTATTGCTTAGTTTTTGGCCTGTTACTCCTACATGTAAACAAAATGCTGTTTCCAAGGTTACACTAATCTTTCACTTTTAGATGCTTTGTTTATAAACCATTTGTGATTGTTTTTCTAACAAGAGTACTAGGTATCATATACAAAGTTGCATGGGTTTACCTGTTCCTTTTTCTTTAAGGGTTAAAAGGCCGTAACTATATAGAGAGGCCCAAATATGAATATATATCTCTGTATCTGTGAAACTATAAGTTGGATGTATAAAACTACTGTAAAAGGGTCTAAGTTCCTTTCTTGCTTAAGTTTGTCATGAAATAAACCTTTACATGTTTTAGTTAATTTTGAGTTGTCAATGAACTTAACTGGTCAACTACGTTATAGCCCACTAAGTGCAACATACAACCGAACCCTGAGTGTAAATAGAGTCTCATGCCGCCACTGGAGAAAAAGGTTAGCATTATGGGTAGACTTGTAACACTTAGCTAACTAAGCTATTGGTCATCTTCTTCTCCACCTCCGAGTGGACTGTTACAAGGAACAAGGCAAAACCAACATTACCACTATGTTATTGTGTTGAAGAGGATTTTTCCGTTATCAATTGTGTTCACACACAAAACTTAGTACCTGTCTGCATCCATACCTAGATCAAAAAATTCAAACCCCTTGTAACTTATTTAATTATTTACGCTTGTGCTTGTATTTGCTCTCTTCGGGTTTAAAAAAACCTAGAGAGTTAGTTAGTTGGTTGTTTCCCACTGCACTATTTCAATTTTTGAATAATCACATGTTAGTTATGAATGCATTGTTGACATCCTGTCTGATCATATATGTGTTTGGGCTGAGGTTCCGTATCTACCTGCAACATTATTTCTTTTTTTTCCTTTTTTCTTGTTATCTGCTTTCTATATTTAACATTAGAAACAACACATTCCCATTAACAGTATTTCATGTTATGCAAAACATTTAAGTTTATACACCATCAGAAGTGTGATTGCAACAACGTTACCACTACGTCATCCGACAAAAAGCCAGAATCGGTATTGTTATATTTTATTGCTCAGGTCATTTCATTTTTTAATATGTATAGCTATAGTGAACATACTAACTTAAGCCCTCAGACTAGTTTTAACGTGTTCATATTTGAAAAAAAAATGCAAAATACGCCTTGAATATTTCAACCAATCCACTTTACTAGATTGGAGAAACTCTAACTATTGTCATTTCGAACCTTTAATTGCCCCCCCCCCCCTTGTAATTTTTGGATCAATTACCTTTTCCAAATTAACAACAGGACTGAGGCGGTTCCTAAATGACAATAGTTAAAGACTTATTTTAGCGAATTACGCCGGCATAAGCTAAGTACGTGTTGCTAGAAGGCCTTCGTCGTTGCAAGTCACCTAACCCATTCACTAAGAAATAAGAAACAAAATATTGACGTACTGAAAAAAGTTGACTTGTTCACCGAGTTCAGATGTTTACTCATTGATGACTCCGTCGTTGTCGTCTATCAAAAACCTAAGTACCTTGGAAACAGTGAGAGAGTTATCCAAAAATCTCCCCTTGTCGATTTTTTTTGGTGACGTAGAGTACGCGTAGAAAGGTCGGGTTTAGGACGTCGGTCGAGTCTCGGTGTCCTCTGTCCTCCCATACCAAAATAAACATAGGTCGTCATGGAGGGAACCAATTTTTTTCATCAATCGAAAATTTTCCAAGTCCACAGCGTTAAAAAAATCTTAAATTGCAAATATCTCGAATTTTTGACAAACAGAGGTGTCCCATAGGACAAAAAAAACCTACAAAGACAGAGACATGGACATAACACATCTTAACCTAACTTAACCGGGAACACGGATAGGACCCCGGGGACAGGGGTCCAGGGACAGGGGGAAGGGGACTCCCGCGAACGCGAGCCCGGGGACAGGGATAGGACCCCGGGGACAGGGGTAGCGCTGATCGATATTTAGACAATGAAACAACAAACCCGTCAAACTCGCTCACTCAGGACTCGTGAGATCCTTGAATCCCAGCCTGCAGACCAGGAACACGAGCTAAAGTAAGGGGCCATTATTCACACTGAAAAACTACCGACCAGAACCGGGTTCGAACCTATAGCACACGCATGAAGTCAAGAACGAGTGAACGCCTTAACACGCACGGCTACGGAGGAGAACCGATAGAGGTCGTGTATAATTGTTCTTTTATGCGTCCACGCCACATGAAGGGAAATTCGGAGCGAGATTTTTAGCTAAAAGGGAAATTTCGATTAAAAATACCACAATACCGCAACTGCACCACCGCTAATACTACCACAACTAATTATTATTCTATTATGTCATTTGCTTAGGTGAAGGGAAAAGAATGGTCCAAAAAGGGAAATTTTGCCCCTTGGGAAGGCCCTCATACTGTGGCAACACTGCGTCCACGTCGCCGGTGGTGACATTTAGTAGCAAACACCAGAAATATTTCCACAGCTATCGTCTTCATGTTCTCGACTGAAATATTAAAACAAACGCGGAGTCCAATGTAAGTTAGTTCGGTGCGTAAAAGATCGCAAATAAAAAAAAAGATAGGTTAAGTTATATCACTGAAAAAAAAAATCGTAAGAAAAAAAAGGATAGGTTAAGTTATATCACGTAAGATCGTGATATACCCACAAGTACGAGGTGGGAAAAAAAAGAGGAGCATTGAAAATACCGCTACAATACCATTTTTGCATTATGAGGAGCAGGGGTCCAAAACGTCGTAGGAGAGGTCCTCCCGTTAGGTCGTAGCAGGGGGAGCCACATTGTAGAAGATCACACATGAGTTTAAAAGAAAAAACATCGTATTAGGTCGTGGCAGATTACGCTGAGAGCAGGTCGTAGTAGATTACACTGAGGGACCTTACAGTAAGAGGAGACAGCAGCCTTATAGGAAAATGTCGTAAGTCATTTCAAAAGTAGGTCAAAGGACGAGTTAGCATAAGAGCAAAATTTGCAGGAGGTAAAAAATAGCTTAAAAAGTGATGCCAGAGCTTTTTCTGTCCATTTTTCTCTCATTGTAGGTTAGTTTAGTCCGTAAAACGTCGTAAAATAAAAAGTAGGTCGAAGGACGTTCCCAGAACGTACCATTCAACCTACTCATAATTACCAACCAATTGTACACTGTTACAAGGTACACAAGTACCTTGGCGGAACATACATCTGTATAAGGGCTGATAGGCCCTCAACCTAAATTTTCCTCTTATGTACGTTACCTTCATCATTTTATGAACGAAGGCAATTGAGAAATATTGGTAGCGAACATTGTAATTGACTTTAATTTATTTTCAATTTTTTTAATACAAATATCAACAGTTGAAAATTCGATGAACAAGGGGTGGTGAGTTTGGAGTCTTTCCCTCCCCCTGCCCATCACGGATAAGCTATTGCTAACAATAAATCATTTTAATTAAGAGCGCGGGGGAAGGGGCTGTAGTGAAACTAAGTAGGTTATACACAATACAGCAGGGATCCTGGGTCTCACGGAAGTCCCGTGGATGATCTAAGGTCAATTTTTTTCCGGCCTTGTCCATGCATAAAACGGCTCTGGAGGTCACCCAGCCTCAAACAAACGGGTGCCTCGGGTTAAACTTGAGGGGGTTAAAGGCGGCAAGAACGTGCTGCTGATCACATCACCTCCAAATTGGCCTAGACTGAAGAGTATGTGAGGCTCTACACATCTCTTTAGATAGTCTGATGGTCTGGTCATTGCTACGAGACTAAACAAAATGCTGAAGGACTACATTTAGAATATAATCGTTATATTTGCTTTGTAACTTCAATCACTGCCACGAGTACTGTAGGTGCAATGCCTATCAAGTGTGTTTTCCGAAACGTTTTCCGAGATCATTGCGGTGGATGTGATTTCGCACAATGAATTGGGGGAAAGTTTGTTCGTTTAATATCATCCAATGGAAAGTGAACCACTGGGGCCCTAACGGAGGGGCAACGGCGGATCGCATCATTTCATGTGATGCCGTTAGCACTACGTCATCGGGAACAATTGCAATAGCGGACAGCAGTCACACTATTTCCCCATCTTTCTTTGCAGTTGACGTTAATTATTTGTGCACTGAACTTGAAAGAAATAGGGAGTACTTATTTCCCAACTAACTGTCCCATGCACACGCCACTGTTGCTTGGGCTTGTTCACTTAGAAGCGAAACCGAAACTCGGGCTCTCTAGCACACAAGTGGCGATACAACTCCAGACGGTTTTGCGCCAGGGACAGAGAACGGTTTAGCAACTGAGGTTCGGTTGGAATCTGCATTTCTACAGTCGTGGCTTTGTTCCACTGCTTTGGTTGCGATGAAGTATTTTGACAGCTGTCTGTATTTCGCTGCAGGGTTGTTGCAAGGGGTAATAAAAGAATGTTAATGCTAGTATTACCTCGTTTGATATAACATGGATTATTATCTCTCTTTGGATAAAATTAACAACGGCAAGATAGCAAAGTATTTAATCAGAAATCAACAAAATGAATACAGCATTTACTTTTCTTTACCTTTTGATGTATTACCAATGGAATTAGCTGTCTTTGTTTTTAAATACTGCCGATACTGTGCGTAAATGCAGTCAGTAACCCTGCCCCCAAAATGGTATGTTTACTGTCTCTTCCAACGCTCTCTATTTCTAACTATTTACTTATTGGCCTCCTTAGGCAGATGAAACTGATATGCGAATTCGAACCCAGAATTTCTGGAGCTGTGATTATGAGTCGCAGTCATAGCTGCGATATATAAAAGAAAGTTTAGATTACAATTATGTTGAAGTAGGAGAATTTTTCGTAACGAAAGCGCTTTCGTCATATCAGAATAGCACCCTTCAGTAAACAAACGATTGATGTGATTGACTTTGTGTTTTAAGTGCACTTTATGCACAGTGTGGGTAATCAGGACTAGACCTACAGTGTAAAGTGAAATCATGTGCCTCCACCGGCTATCGAAGCCGGGACCCCTTGATTACAATGCGACGACGTTACCACTACGCCAACAGGGAGGTCCCAGTAAAGAAACAAACACAATACGAGTACAAAGAAGTGTAACAGTGTAAGATTTACTTTCTCTTGTTCTACCTACTAAACACCCGATATCATCACACCTTCAAACACCATCCCTAGTTTTGGTTATCGTCAATATTTCCTTGCACACATGAAGCAAATGAAAATTGATATATCAAGGCATGGTGGTGCGTACAGGGGGTGCCAGTGGGGCCTGAGTGCCCTCTCATATGTCCTCAAAAAATAAAATATGTATAAACAACCATTACAATAATGAAAATAATGTCTCCTGCGCTGCCTCCAAATTTGAATGTTAACAGTTGGGTCGTTCTCGAGTTACAACTGGGGCCTCCCCCGCTGTTCGATACCCTGTGGAGGCACATAGTGGTTCGGATCCCACTTTAAACTGTAGGTTTAAATTAGCTTTACTGTGCAGAAAGTGGACTTAATAAAATACTTACCAAATTCAATCAATCAATCAGTCGAGTTAGAGCCGGTAGGATGAAGAGACTTGCAGCCAAAGCTGGAACCCATCCGGAGAGATGACCTTTCGTTCGGGATTCACAAGAGATGAGAGGAAATAATTGAATGCTGGTCGAATTTCAAACAAATGATGTTGACTAATACAATAAAATACAATGTTAACAATACCCACAATAGTTTCCAAAATGATCTACGTAATCTCTACGATGTTTCTAGACGAGAAACGTTATACTTGAGAGGTTTCAAAGTAGACTTCGATTGATTTGATTTATTTAACATCCCATTTCCACTACTTTTGGGTAATTGCGAAGATGAGGGTGAATGGTAATACGATCAGATTGATGAAGTAACAATCACAAACCTACATGGACGACACAACCCAGGCACCATAGCCTCGTTAGTCTGATAAATACAGTTCAGGGTCAGACTCCAAGACACACATTTTGGCGAAGTACAAAAGAATTTTAACTATATTCTTCTTATTATTATTCAATTTGTTCGACATAGCATGCACTTTTTCTTGCATAACAATTGTGTTACTGAATTCTAATTAGATTTTTATGTGTAAATATTTAGCGTACCACATACTGCACGAGAAATTACTCTACTCGATTTATATAGGGCCTTCTTAATCTGTTTTTCGTGGGGGGGGGGTGCAAAACTGATATAGCAGTCACCGTTTTGCTGGTGTGTATTAACGCTTTTCGTATAGTAACGTTATCGGCCTGTAATGGAGATGTCTCCGATTCGATTTTCAGTGGCGGCACATATAAATAGTGTAAATACCGTCACAACTCACAATAATAGGAAAAGCTGTGCTAAGGTGATAATGCATACCCATAAACAACAAGGTTAAATATTTATCTTCATATACCTAATGGTTTCTGTGAAAGGGGGGAAATGAACGCATGACAATTAAGCTAACACTGTCCAGATAGGCAACTGAAACACCCCTTAACACTCCCATGCATGCATATGTGTGTGATGGGTAGGGAGAGGAGAGCGTATAGTTTAGAATTCCATTACTTACGTCTTTAAGTGACATTTCAAAAGCTGAATATCTGTTCCTCAGCATCATGAAACATGACCTTGAGACTCCGTATCGTATCGTTAACTAAATAAGGACGGAGAAAAGGATGGTAATTGGACATTATTGATTGTTTTGGTGTACTTCACTTTTCTTTTCTGTCACTTTTGACTAATCGCTAATATGAGGATGAGCTCTGTTATTAGTTATTTTAGTCGCAATTAGTCACCGTGCACAGTTTTTTTTAAAGTAAACGCTTTCTCCACAACTACATAAGTTTGAGTAGAAAAAAATAGTTGTAAGGAACACAAACATTTGCTAGTAAAAAAAGCGTGATCTGCGCGCTTTAAAAAATTACTAGCAACATTTTTTTCTTGGTAATTAACAAATCACCCAACTCTTTAACGGCTACGGCCACTAGGCCTAACTACATATAACAAAGCGTCACAGATTCAACTACAGTTTCTGCCTCGATCGATACTCTCATCACGGGAATTTAAACGTCATTTCTACAGCAATTCTTTTCTCAAAAACCATGACAGTGCAGTTATGCAACGTGCGTGTATAAATTCCAGCCACAGAAGATCCTGCATGTGGAGATAAGGAGTGTCTGCCAAATGGCAACCGTTGCGGAGAAAGCGGAACGGGACGGATAAAGCCGCGTGTACACAGAATATTACCTACAAATGTTATCAACATTCTGTTACCAACACGGTTAAGAACAGACATTGCCAACAAATGTTGGTTGCCATAACACTACTTTCACTTTATTTTTGTTAATAACTTTTGTTAACATTTTGGCTGCAAGATGCCGACTGTGGAGGAAGTTGATTACTCTCTGTGGCAACATGAGTCATTTTGGCCCCACAGAGAAGACAGAAGATTCTGGATGAGACCTTCACTGCGGGCAGGAAATAATTGTAACGGAAGTGTCCTTTGATCTTTACCGACTTCTAGTAGATAACATTTCTGTTTCCAACAAGGGAAATCTGTTGCTAACGTGAGATGTTGATAAGAAATTCATAAGCGTTTTTCGAAATATTACCAAAATTTGCTGGTGACGTGTGTGAGCAACCCCGGTGTAAACGCGGCTTTACAGCATGGATAAGTCCTGGAAAGTTTCGATACAAAGTTTGTTTTCCAATTGTTTTGTTATCCTGAATTGGTATTGAACTACAGCTAGGATCGTAGCAGTTAGTTAACACACTATTCTGTTCATCATTTGAAACTTTTCAGGTACCAAAATTTTTAAAGTCTGTTTTATCCACAGTAAAGCTAATCGGGACTCGAACTACAGTTTAAAGTGGTATCTGAACAAATATGTGCCTTCACCGGGTATCGAACCCGTCGAACATTTACTGCAGCTGCGCTACCAGCAGATGCAACCAGAAAACAACGACGCGACGGGAGACGTGCACGTTGTCATGTCGGTTCGAAAGGTTTGAAAAGTTGCATTTGTTATTGAATGTTTGTTTCCAAGTGACAAGTGTCGCTTCTCGCTTCGATCGGGAAGCTCCCCAAGACTCGTACGGGATTCGAACACAGAATCCCTAGTCGTAGAACACGGAGCCAAGTATTTATACTTCTCAAAGTTAACTGCTTGATCGCAATCCTTAACTACATTCAATTTCAATGTAGTTATTTTTTTAACAGTCGTGTTTGGCAACACTGATAAGTGAAGCGAAGTTTTTATTCTCGCCATGCAACCACGGCGAGACCGTGGATGTCTTCTTGCGACGTTGCTACACGTCTTCTGAATCGCTCGCTCTGTTTAACGTGCGACTAAAAGAGAGGGAGAGCATTTTCCCCTGTGTCTGTTGTCACGGTATCTTACGCTTGATCTCTCCATTGCGTAAGTTTCACAAAGTAGGAACTGTGTCCTGCTCCTTACATCGGTTTGTGTGTGTATGTGTTCAAAGTTCAAATATAAAGAGATAACATACAAATAATTAAGCAGAGATATTCGAATTATCATATGCGTATAATGCATTTTCATATACATAAAACAACCGAGAGAACAATGCAATGTACATTTGATAATGGTCCCCAACAGAAACTTTGAGGAAGGAGAAAAACCTCGAGTTGAAGACATCGATTTCATTCCATTTTGATAAATAATGCCTGTAAACAACATGTACTTGCCTTCTATGATATTAATGAAAATATTAATTCCACTGTAGTAAACACTACTTGCTAGATGGCAAAATAAAATATAAACTATAAAATATCCTTCCCGTTTCTAAACCTGATAATTTATAGCCGTGTATTTGATTGCATTTTATAATTAATAATGCAATGAAGTAAATGGTCGCACAGTATTTAGGTTTAATTGAAGATAGAGCATTCCTTCCCTCAGTGTGGTCTTTATAAAACAATATTTACAAAGTTACAGAAGCAAATGTACTTGAAGGGACAGCGAAGCGTTAGGTAGATTTTATGCCATCAAAATGTATGTGGCGACTGCTACAAAAAAAGTAAAGTTCCCCCTGTGTATGGCACCGTGCCGTGACACCATTCGAGCAAATGATATGGCTCCTCACATTATCGACCTCTGCCGTAGTGAAGGAGACATGAATGATCAACACCACGCTCTGATGTAATCTAGGGATCCCGGGTTCGACACTCGGTGGAGGCACATGGCACAGTGGTTCGGATCCCACTTAACTGTAGGTCCAGTCCCGATTAGCATAAAGTGGACTTAAAATTCCAAATCAATCAATGAATCAAAAACCACGCTCTGGTGAAGCATTATAAAGGGAAGTCTCCTCAAAACGAACGTATTCAGTAGATTCGACTATATTGCAGCTGACCTTCGTGGAGGAAAGGTTAGCACAGTGCGTTACGACGGTACGTGGTTTCGGTTCGAATCCCGACCTGCTCATGGGTGTTTTTTTGACGGTGCATTTCATTATATTATTACTCGTCCTCGTCGTTTGGATTAGCCAAAAATGAAAAAAGCGACGCTAAAAATAATCTAATAAAATGTAATCATTATTTACCTTCCGGGCTCCATGAAGAAGTGACTACGAAGCTAAAGCCCTACTTTTGAATCCTGGGTAAGGAATGAATATGTCATCGTGTTCGTTCTGATTCCACCATTAATGCGCATTAACGATTAACCTACGACGTAGAAATACTCTTAAAATAAACGTAAATATACGTTGCATTCTTCTGTCGCTTCATTAATGTAGATCATTTCACTATCCTAGGGAAAAATGTTAGTTTAGCAACGTAAAGAATATTCACTTTCGGGGCAATCCAAGGCATTGAGAGGCAGTGGTGAAGCAAGGGGTGCGAGAAATGCGCGGCCGCACGGGACCTCGCGCCTAAAGGTGTCTCGAGTCGCATTAGCTTCATACGAAAAATGTTATAAATAGAAGTGGGGGAAAAAAACATGTGGGCAATAATATTAAACTATTCTGTATTCATCTGGTTTTAAATTCTAGTTAAACGTTATAATTTGAATGAATATGTCAAATCAGGGGCATAACATACAGGCAGGCAGGAATAAGTAAAAAATGATCGTCGTTTTTCTCACGTGAAACAGTTAGCAACAATTCACGATAACTTGCTTAGACATTTGTTCCCATTTATTCTTTCATTAATAAAAAGCCCGTTGTCTTGTATTCTCTTCTTTCTCTTTATCTTTCACTCCCGATTATAATAAGTTAACAACAAACGCCTCCAACTGCCACGAAGCAAGTGTGAGGCATTTAAATGCTCGCGTTGTTTTATTTCTTCCTAGAACAGGCCCGTACCCAGGATATTTTTGAGGAGGTTGGAGACAGATCCGAAAATGTGGAACAAAAGGGAAGATCAGAATTGCTGTTGGATTTGTTGAGTTAGGTTATTTTACGTTGATTCTCTGACACTTTGGCTTATCGCGATGATGAGGATGAGTAACGATATGATGAAATTTATCAAGGAACACTCACAAAGAACATCCAAGGCCAACCCTGGATTCGAACCCGGAACCCACGGCTTCGTAGCGCGCTGCGCTAACCACTCCGTCAAGGTGGTCGACCCTGGTCGGCGCAATGCTGTTGGGAGTACTGGATGTGACCACCAATGTTTCGGTAGTATTATTGTACGAGCTAGTGCTAGCTCGTAGATACAGTGCTAAGTGTACACTCAACGGTTAAAGCAATATGTCCATCTCCTTTGAATTTTCATTCAATCTGTTTTCCAAAGTGTCATGATAATGGGTTGAAATAGAAACGCAGATGTCAACATAAGCTTCCCATAAAAGAATCAATGACCCCGTAGAAGAACATAAGATGTTAAGTAAAGAGAGAATGAAAATGGTGGTGAACAATTTGCCTACTATTATCTTTCCTAGCTATAGATTGTAGAGTTGCAATGTTATCGTCCAAATTATCGGGAAAAAATCAACTCACCGATAAGCCCTCTCCCCCCTATCCGACAATCAACATTCAGCAACACTATCGCTTACAGACTAATGTTGTCACGTGGCATAGAGCTTGGTGCTTATTGTTTACATTCAATTCTCAGAAGTTGAATAGTACTGTGTTCCGCAAACTAAAAATGTTTTCATTAGTTTAGAAATGTTCTTGTACTAGCACCATTGAACAGCCATGATAATTTTATGGTTAGAAAATAATACGTATATTAATTAAATTATACGTATTAGCAATCATTATTAAAATGAAGAACATGTCAAAATGTGAGTTAACCTCCCCCCCAAAAATAAACATTTTCGAAACACGACTTAAGTTTGAAAGAAATTGGGACAGGGATTAGAAGAAATGGACTGTCCTGACTAAATTGGAATGTCTTGTAAACATGCATCAATGATTATAAAACAAAAATTACAAAGACAGTTTACTTTCCCTTGGTAGATAAGGTTTAGCATAGTGCTGGCGCAAAGGTGGAAAAAAAGGGAGAAGCGACTGCTCGCCCCATTTCCCCTTAATTTCCGCCACTGGATGCGGGCCTCGCCTTCCAATCTCGTCCAGGGCTTCGCATAGGGTGACCAGACATACTCTTTTTAAGAGTATTATACTCTTTTACAGGTTCATATACTCTACACTCTTTTCAATTTCCAAAAATCCACAAATATACTCTTTTCCTTGCTATTTAATTTCATTCATTATCTTACGCGTAAATCCACAGAACGGAAAACGTCAAGATGTCAACAAACTGAGGTATTTACTCCTTGACTCAAGAATTTCCTATGAACAATTTCAAGAGTCATTTTCATATTCCATCAACAAGCAAAACATATTTCAAATTAATTGGAATTTAATAATAATGATTAGAGCCCGGAAGTTTGGCAAAATGCCTCTTTTTATTTAGTGCATATATTGATAAAAGTTTTCCGGATATACGTTTTTTATGTTGTTTCGAATGTTTTAGAAGCCTTTTCATTTTGCCTATTTTGCCTATTTGGGACCCCACTGCCTATATTTAATTATAATGCCTTTTTCAATGAAATTTGACATTTTTTTTTAAAAAAAATGTTGGCATTTATTTTTCTTCCGTTTATTACGTGAATAATTTTCGCCTTATTTAAGTAATATTGAACTCACGCATGTTTCAACATTGCTGAAGGAGAAAAGTGTGAGAAAAAAGTATTTCATGCTGAGTCAGGATATTGCCTTTCGGTTAACATTTACTTGTGCATGATTGACTGCTGAAGTGGAGAGGTTGATTTCGAAAACAAAGAAGATATTTCTGAAATCTCCCTCTCGAACCCGAAAATTTCAGGAAGTTACGCCTGAGCTTAGTTTACCTCCGCAACCAGTCTTGACAACATGGGGAACCTGGATATCAGCAGCTATATATTATGCCAACAACCTTGAAAAAATCAGTGAGGTGATCGATGCTCGTTCCTTTATTATCGTATATGTTGAATATATAAACAAAAGCTAATTCTATTTGGAAAACCTCGTACACTTACTGGAAGACAAACTCCTTGAAGAAAAGTCCTGTCTCTCATACGAAACACATGGCCTCATCGGGAACGTCCCGAGCGCCAAAAATCGAATAACACTCGATAGGATCGGATCAAAGCGATGTAAATGCATTTTTTTTAACTAAATCGTGAATATGGGAGCAAAAAACCTTGACGTTTTCTAACATTGGGAACCGTTATTCATACCTATAGCTAGAATAATGTATTTTTTAGAATTTAAAATCTCAAAAATGGTTTTAATTCATTGTAACCTTCAAAACTTAGAAAATAAATAAAACTACTGCCTTGTGCGGCTAAATTATTTTTCTCTCGAGAAAATAAAATGCTTTATGTCTTCCGTAATTAATTTGAAGAATGGTGATACTGTGTCGTTATGTAACACGTGTAGACGCATCAGAACTGAATATGTAGTAAAATATTGCAGTTTCAATATCCGCACTCTCAACTATCTAAAACCACAAAGTTTTTCGAGCCCATATTTAGAAACTACATCAAGATAACATGAAGATACACACGCTTCTATCTATCATTTGTGTACACACCTACACCCAATTCTTAAATATATATATATATATATATTTAGCTAATATAAATTGTATCGACATCGTCAATGTTAATAAATATTATATTTTGTGTGATGCATTTTCGTATAATGTTCTTAATATCAATGTATATCATGACTGACAATAATATACCCAACTAGAAAGCATTTCTTTACATATTAAAAGAAGCAGAAATATATGAATAAATATTAAGAGGTTTTTCCCAATATAGAAATTGTCACACAATGTGTGAAAATGCGTCAAATGATTTGAGTATAAATTGATTTCCTTGAACAGTTAAGAAACTTTTTTCAACAAAACTCACCAGGAGATTCATTTTTGTGATAATGTAATATTTCAGACAAGTAGTTTTAGAAAAAGTGGTGTAATGAAGATTACAAATTAAATTGTTGATTTATTTCCGTTCAACAAATGTAAGTTAAAAATTCAACTAATCCATTGAGACATAGTTTTAGCTCCTGCTATGTAATGAATGAATAATTTATTTGCATATATTTAATTCATTATCATGGAGATGTTGTTCATATGATTCAATTCAACAATGCGAATTTACATCATTCAACGAATTTGAATTACTTTTATCTCCTGTTAAAATTCGGTCCACTATTTAGCTTCAGTGATATACTCGTATTTCGAAACCCAATGGAGGCACACATTGGTTCGGATTCCACTTTGAACTGTAGGTCTAGTCCCGATTAGTCTTGCAGTGCATCAAGTGGAATTAAAACACCAAATAAATCAATCAATCAACCAATCGTATTTCCAAACCCGTTTGAGGCACATAATGGTTCGAATACCACTTTAAACTGATGGTCCGGTCCCGATTTACCTTATTGTGCAAAAAGTGGACATAAATCGACAAATCTAATCAAATCAATCGGATTTCCTGATGAATAAATACAGTCAATACACTGAATTACCAATAATATCAAAAGCAATAGTATCATTGTAAGTCTTTCGGACACAAGGGCGTTCCTCATTGTTATTGCAACACGTGACTTGGATTGATGGGATTTAATTACTCACTGTTGGCCCGAGATGGGTCTGCCTAATTTGTACGATGCACGCCAAAGAAAATTATAGTACTTACTGCGTGTCGCTTTATCACAAACCTATGCCTCTGGAGTGGAGGACCATATTGTATTCCATAAGGTGATTCGACTCGGACGATAGCAAATGACACACACTGATAATAACGAAGATATATTGACAAACAAAAGATTACATGTACGTACAAACTTTCTGCAATGCAACGAGATGGACGGAATGAAATCACAGCGAACACTCGGCCATATTGTCTCGCGAACTGACTGGGCGTCACTCTCTCTCTTTGTTCGAGATTAAACATAAATAAAAAATGAAAGCCCCTTACATCTACTAATAAAAATATCAAATATATAAATTATGACTTGAGACATATGTTTGACCAAATCAATTCACTTATCTCCGGCCTTCTTGCACTGAAGGAGTGGAACTAATCTGTGAATCGAATCAATCTCTGGAAGATGCCTGAAGCTGTATGAGTAGTGTGTTTGGTAATAGGATGAGGACAAAAATTATACAAATGAAGAGCTCATATGATTAAACAGATTGATTCGGCTATACTTAAAACAATGTCAAGATGTCTATATGAATCAATCGGCCAAGTGTGGACACAGTTGAATCTAAAGAATCTTGAGCCCTAGTGTACAAATGAAGAAGCCTCAACAGACAGATTTGGCCATGTGTGCAAAAGCTGAATCTACAATACAGGATTACCTTGGACAAAGGCAGGCTGCAAATTGGAACTGTTACCTGTTTTCTTCCTAATCTTTCATCAGTTTATTGCTCGGGGCAGTAATTACTTAGCTCAGAAATGCATTTGTCTGTCAGACAGTTTTGATTGGGAAAATTGATGCATTTCTTGCCCCGGGCAATAAATTATGCACGCTTAGGGGCTTTTATATTCCATTATTGCTGTCACGCATGGGGGGGGGAATCTACACAGGCCTTGACACATGGCATTGACTCCAATTCACTGAAAGGGCTTAAAACTTCCATTAATATTTCTGTGTAATAGGGGGAAAATTCTTAGTAAAAGAACATTACCCTCTTGCATGCTGTCATGCAAACCTGACTCCAATCCAAAATGCTTTGCTCTGAAATAATATATACACAAGTAAGACTTTCAGAATATTCACTGCACAGTTAAAATCCAATTTTGACTGTATTAGCTGATATCCAGCTCATAACTCCTGGGCTCTGATACTCAGTAGAGCGTGGCATAGCTCTATGGCTTATATGCCTTGTAATCAAAGGCTCCTGGGTTTGAGGCCTCCCCATAGAGAAGTGTTAATATTGCTGCCTTGTAATCAAGAGGCTCCCGGGTTTGATACCAGGTAGAGAGTGTGGGCATAGCCCCATAGCTTATATGCCTTGTAATCAAAGGCTCCTGGGTTTGAGGCCTACCCAGAGAAGTGTTAACATTGCTGCCTTGTAATCAAGAGGCTCCCGGGTTTGATACCAGGTAGAGTGTGTAGGACTCCCTGATGGCAAAGTGTTGGTATTATTGCCTTGTAATCAAGAGGCTCCCGGGTTTGATACCTGGTAAAATGTGTGAGATTGAAATACATGTGGCAGAATAATATCCAAACACGTGAGACTTTGAGAATATTTACTGCTAGCTGATATCCAGCTGCTAGCTCCCAGGTTTGATACCTGGTAAAGTGTGTTATACAACAGCATAATAGAGCAAAACTATTTTATATTGGGGATCACCAGAGCCTAGTTACTGCTGTTGTCTGGGTATAAAAGCACCAGCTCAGCCACTAACTACTGTTATAATTGTTTTGGCATACTATCCATAGTTCTGTTTTCTTGGAGCAAGAAATTTTATATAAACAAACAATAAAAATGCCAAACTTGAAATATTGCAATCAATGCAATAAAATTATATCTAGTTCTAATTGGGCTAGGCACCGGCATAATTGTGATCCTAAGAAATGCAGAAAACCTACAAAAATATGTCCAAGATGCCATAAAATATTAAGCAAAGCATATTACAATAGGCATAAGTGTACTTGTTATGTACAGTCATCAATATTGCCTTCACAGCCATCTACATCTGGTCTGAAAAGGAAGCATGAAACACCTGTTAATGCTAGACCGGCAAAGCAGCCACGCTATGCACCACCTATCCATAGCAGTTTTGCTGGCCAACTTAGGGATCACTGTTTTGAATCAGAGCCAAGATGTGATATTAAGAATTTTTTGAACAGTATAAATCCTGATGTGCAGGCAATTCTAAGTGCACAAAATGGCTCTTGTAAGCTGTCCCTCAAATTGTTTACACAATATAAGAAATCAAATGGCACAAAATTTACACAGCCCCACATAACAGAAACTGTAGCTGTATATTCAAATGCAAATTTAGACAAAATAATAAGCAGTTTGATAGAGCAATTGAATATTAAACACTCTGAATTTGCAGCAAAAGAATCAGGATGGAGCCTATGCGGATCTTCACACAAGCTCTATGTTAATATTTCTGAATTCAGCCCATTACAAGGATCTTCATGTCTGCTATTACCTGCCAATATCAAAAACAAAAGAGCCGTGGTTAACATAAATAATAATGATGAGAAATGCTTTTTGTGGTGTATTTTAGCTGCTTTGTTTACAGTTTTAAGGCATCCTGAGAGAATAAGTTATTATAAACAATATGAACACAATTTTGATGATGCTATGGAGGGCTTAGAATATCCAATGTCTGTTCAGAATATTGATAAATTTGAAAAAAAGGCCAGGGATATCAATGGTAAACAATTATCTATTAATGTTTTTATTTGTTCTACTGGCCGTGGCAATTGCTTGATAGAACCTCTCAGAATCAGTACACTTGATGATGATTCTGCTGTTCCGATTGATCTGCTCTTATTTGAAGGGGATGACACACACCATTACACTCTGATACACAGTCTTGAAGCTTTAGTCAGAAAACAACTAGACAAATCTAAGACAATATTCAAGTTGTATAGAAGATGTTTGACTGTATTAGATGGTAGAAAAATGGTGAATGGGGTTCGTGAAGTAAATGCAGAAATTGCTAAAAACAAGTTAATTGAACATTTAAAATACTGTGGCAACCATAAACCTGTTCATATGCTTATGCCTAACCCAAATGAAAATGCCAAAATCAAAAAATTTGAGGCCTTTTGGAACACCCAGCATATATAGTCTGTGATTTTGAATCAAACCTCAAACCCCTTCCATTCTGCAGCCCAGATCCTGATGAATCTTCAGTTACATCATACCAGTTACATGAGCCTTCTAGTTTTTTGTTATATAGTTATACAGAATGGAGTTGCTAGTGAACCACACTTATACATGGGATCAGATGCCATCAAAGAATTTGCACATAGAATAGAAAATGAGTGCCATAACATAGCATCTAATGTCCTATTAAAATCAAAACCCATGTTGCCTTTAACAGAGGATCAGATTGAAGATTTCAACAATGCAGAAAAATGACCGGTATGTGATTCTGAATTTTCAGATACAAATATCAAGGTGAAACACCATTCTCATACAGATGGTAAATTCAAAATGGCCCTGAGTAATAGCTGTAATATTAAGATCCAGAGATCAAAATTTGTCCCTATATTTCGCCATGGTGCATCCAATTATGATTTTCATCATTTGATCAGGTTCGAGGGGTTTGACAAGCAGAATTTAAATATTTTAGCAGAAAATAATGAGAAATATATTGCTATTAGCAAGATAATTAAAGTTAATGGTGTTCCCATTCACTTAAGATTTCTTGATTCCTACAGAATTCTGTCTGCTAGCCTGGCTACACTGGCCAGTCAATTATCTGATGATCAAATCAAAATCACATGTGCTTTGTTTCCAAATCAGGACCTGAAATTAATTAGGCGGAAGGGTGTATACCCATATGACTATGTTACAGATTTTTCTAAATTTGATAAATGTTCTCTGCCACCACAACAAGAGTTCTACAGCAAACTCAGAGCATCTGGAATCACTGATGAAGATTGTCACCATGCCCAGATGATGTGGAACAATTTAAAATGCCAGACATTTGGTGATTATCATAAGGCATATTTAAAACTTTATGTCACTCTCTTAGCTGATATACTTCAGGCATTTAGAAAATCATCGATGGAAAATTATAAACTGGATCCAATCTATTTCTACTGTGCTCCAGGCCTAGCATGGTCTGCAATGTTTTAAAACACTAAAATCGAGTTGGATCAGATCCAAAATCAAGATATGTATCTGTTTATGGAACAATGTATAAGAGGAGATATGGTGCAATGTTCTCAGAGATATGCCAGAGCCAACAACAAATATATTCCTGATTATGATCCAGCACTGCCATCAAATTATATACTGTATGTAGATGTTAACAGCCTCTATGGTTATGCTATGATGGATAAACTGCCATATGCAGGGCTTGAGTGGGTTGAAGATTTCAACATTGAAGATCTTCAGGATTTTGATGACAGTAACTATGGCCTGTTCTTAGAGGTTGATCTGACAATTCCTGATGATTTACACAACAAATTTTCTGATCTGCCCCCAATTCCTGAGGTTAAGTGTTCACCTGGCTCTAAACAAAAGAAGCTCATGATGACTCTAGAGCCAAAACAGGATTATGTCATATATTACAAAAACCTCCTCTTCCTGATGCATCATGGTGTTCAAGTGACCAAAGTTGGCAAAGTTTTGAGGTTCAGGCACTCAAGATGTTGAAAACATATATTGATACAAACACAGAGCTTCGAACATCTGCAGTGATCAAATTTGATAAGACCTTGTTCAAATTGATGGTAAATTCATTGTATGGCAAAACCATAGAAAATGTCAGAAAACATACTGATGTTAAATTAATTACTGACCCCAGCCTGAGCAAAAAATTGATAGCAAAGCCTAATTTCAATTATAGAAGAATTTATGATGAACATAAGGCACTTTTCAACATGAAAAAACAAAGATAAAGTTTGATAAGGCTATTTATGTAGGGGCTGTGATATTAGAATTGGCCAAATTACACATGCTGGAGCTCTATTATGATGTATTGAAACCTATTTATGATGATCGTGTAAAACTGATGTACATGGACACAGATAGTTTTATTCTTGATATTCAGACAGAAGATGTTTATCAAGATATATCACAGCCTGCATTGCTTAAATATTTTGATACCAGTGAACATACAAAGATTCAACCCCACAACAAAAAGGTGCCTGGGAAGTTAAAAGATGAGACACTTGGTGATGTTATTGTGGCATTTGCTGGGTTAAGGGCCAAGATGTACAGCTTTGAAACATGTAGTGGTGTTGTTGCCAAAAAGACCAAGGGCATTGGCTGAGTAACTGTTGACAAAGAGCTCCAATTTAAAGATTATGAAGATTGTCTCAAAACCCAGAGATTAATCAGAACATCAGAATGCAGAATTCAGAGTGAGGATCACTTGTTGACTACAAATATTGTAAGAAAAGTGGCTCTGGACCCACATGATGATAAGAGATGCATTTTGTCATGTGGCATACATACTCTACCATGGGGTCATTGTGATTTGAAAAGTGGCAAACAATGCCCAATTACAGAGCATGATTTGAAATAAATAAACATGCCTATGAACTTATTTGGGTTCAAAAAACAGGCTATTATGGACCTGCCAACACCAGCACCATCTCCTGATATACAATCTGTAATATCTAAACTAAGTGGTTTGTTAATTATTCATCTGAACAGCATACTTACAGATGTTGATGATAAAACAGGAAAAACATTGTACATATTTAACAATAAATTAAATCATTACCAATTACCTGTAGGTGGTAAATTACAATTTATTACAACCCCCGAGGTTAATGTCAAGATTTCAGTAGGGAGAAATATTTATAGAATTAAGCACTCAAACATGTTTCTGCTGGTGATTGTTTATATATTGAGGTCCCGGGTTCCTATGACAAGCTTATACCTTTTTTTATAAAATTAAGAATTAGATATTCAATAATAAATACCCACTAAAACAAAATGCCTAATGATATATTTGGCCATTCAAGGCATGAAGATCAAAGTGATGAGATTCTGATGCTTGATGTCAGAGTCAAAAAATTAAGAAGTGAATTACAAGCTTTACAAACCACACTCAATACCAGTCTTCAACTAGAAATTACAAATTTACAATCACAATGCATGGACCCTCTTCTTAAAATTGATTGTGAACTCAAAATGCTGCTTCAAAAATATACTGATTTGGCTACATTAGATAATTTTCAAAATTTAGAGGAAGCTGTAGCAACTCTTCAAGCCAAATTTAAGACCCAGGCCACCAACTCTGAGCAATTGAAACAACAATTGGAAGAGCAGATAAATAATGTCCAGACACAGCTCCAAACAATTGTGAAAAGCATAAAATCACAAGAAGATTTTGATCTAGTAATTTCCACTCTAAAAGAACAGATTCAATCACTACAGATACCTAATCTGGATCGCTTGAAGAATGCCATAGCCGAGGTTAAAGAAAAAATTGAGACACTTGAAAATTTTATGAACATCTTCTGATGCTTTGAGTGCTATAACTCGGAGTGTTGCCAACATCAAGCTGCAACTTGAAACATATGAAGATTTTGGAAAAATTCAGAGTACCATAACTCATCTTGAGGGTACAAAAGCAGCAGTGCAAAGGGAACTGACAAATGTACAAGAATCTCTAGAATCCCGCTTGCCTGGTATTGTAGACACCCTTGTCAGTGTCCAGAAACAGATCACAAAACTTGAAAACCTCAACACTGAATCTGAGCTATCTCATTTTCATCACTTGATCGATGATATCCAAACAAAGCTTGAAATTTTACAACAATCAACACCTACTCAGGCAGACATAACCCTGCTTCAAGATGCTATGCGTAGTGTGGCTGATACTTCTGAATTAAATAATGTGAAATTGGCACTTGAAACTTTGCAGAATACTGTATCAAATCTGCCTACATCACAGGAACTTAAAAATATTAGGAGAGCTGTGAATCGCATATTGAAATCAGAAGATATCAAGAATATCCAGACAGAGATCAAACAACTTACTCAGACAGTGGCCACTCTACCAACTAATCAACATATTAATGAATTGCATGCCTTGTTTGAGGATATCAGAAGACAAGTCCATGATCTTACAGCTCAAAATTCAAAATTGGCAGTTGTTGAAAATCTACAGCAAATTGTAGCTAATATCAAGCAACAGCTAGGAAGCATGGAATCCAACCAAGCAAATGCTTTGTCTGCTTTTGCCACCCAGCTACAAGAGATTGTGCAACAATACAAGAAACTTGCTGTGGACATAAGAATTAAACCAGGCCACGATGAGATTGTTAGGACTATCAATGTGCACCTTGAATCTGTAACAAGTAGATTGCTTACAGCAGAAAAAGAAATAACTGGCCTAATCGAGAATCCTAAGCATACAATAATCCTTGAATTGTACAGTATCCCCAACAAAGAATAGGATTCACCATTTACACCAGGTGGCAAAATGTATATGCTGTCCCCTGCACAATTTTATCACCAGTTTTTTGTTGGGGGCACACTTAGACCAATCAAGATCAAATATTGGCTATAACCACAGGCACACCACTACCCTACCTTAACAATAACAAATGCTGATAACAAAGCAAAAATCACCAGTGTAGAGTTAGAGGATTTTACAGATCCCAATACATTAGAGACATCTTATGCTGAAGATGATGGCTCTCTGGAATTTAATATACAAATAGGAGACAAACTGTATTTAGAAAATCCTGTAGTATCAGCTGCTGAACACCCTATAGTTGCAATATATTTTTGATGAATTACACAGACAAGCCAGACATAATTATAATAGACTGTCTGTGGTTACAAAAGGCATAGATGATTTATGGCAGTGTGACTTGGTTGAGATGGCAAGTGGACAGCTGAAAAACTTAGACAAGATCAACAAGGGCTACAAGTATCTACTCACTATCATAGATACATTTTCAAAATTTGCCTGGGCTGTGCCACTCAAATCCAAGACTGGAAAATGTGTTACAGAAGCCTTCAGGACAATCATCAATCAGAGTGGAAGATCACCGCGCTATTTGCAAACAGATAATGGCAAAGAATTCTATAATTCTGTGTTCCAACAATTTATTAAAAGCAAGTCAATACAACATTACTCGAGTTACATTGATCTCAAGGCCTCTATTGTAGAAAGATTCAACAAAACCCTAAAAAATCATATGTATAAACAATATACCCTTCAAGGTAATTATAAATGGCTCAAAATCCTACCAGAACTTTTAGATAGATATAACAACTCGGTCCATTCCATAATCAACAAGAAACTCTCTGAGGTAACTTCATCTGATGAGCAAAATTTGATCAGCACTGTTTATTATCCTAGATACCAGCCAACTACAAGAAAAGCCAAATACAAGGTAGGTGATCAAGTAAGAATCAGCAAATATATACACTTATTCAAAAGAGGCTTTACCAGAAACTGGAGCACTGAATTATATACAGTGGTTCAAGTTAAACCTGGGACCCGTAACACATATATAATAAAAGACCACCGAGGAGAAATTCTCAAAGGCAGGTTTTGTGAAGAAGAATTCAGCAAAACTAAGCAACCTGACACATATCTCATCCGCAGAAAAGGCAACAAGATACTTGTCAAATGGCTAGGACTTCCAGAACACAGCTGGATCGAGGCAGACAAAGTGATACTATGAACACCTGGGATGTTATAAAGAGACTGCCAGATCCTGAACAGCAGATTAAGAGAAATGGAAAGCTGCTGCCTGATAATATTAGATGTCTTATTGTTGGGCCATCGGCTTGTGGTAAAACTACACTAATGATTGATAATTTTTTATTGGCACCCAACTGGTTAGACTGGAAAAAGAGGCACTTGTATGTCTTCTCTAAGAGCTTGGAACAATTAAAATATCAGCAGCTGATGAGGCTATATAATGGACTGGATATAGCCACTTTTGAATCAGATGTTAAGCCACTCCATGAATATCTGGATAACTCTGTTGTTGTGTTTGATGACATTATACTGGATAATCAAAACAAGGTTAGAATTTTTTTTAAACAGGGGCGGCACAAAAACATAGATTTTTTCTACCTGGTACAGACTTTTTCTAAAATACCGAAGCAGCTGATCCGAGACAACAGCAATTTTATATGTGTGTTTCATCAAGATCATACCAACCTCAAACACATACATGATGAATATGTAGGTGGGGACTTGAGCTACAATGATTTTTCCAAGTTTTGCAGTAGGTGCTGGAACCAGGACAGCTATGGGTTTGTCACAATTGATATGAGAAGAAAACTCAATAGTGGCAAATACAGAAATAAAATCAACAATTTTCTAGACATTGAAACATATATAAATAACCATGAAAAGGCCAATCATTGATGATCTTAAATTAAGAGATTATCTTGTAAAAAGATTTAATGGATGGAAATCAGAGAACCGAGGAATCTATGAACAACACAAACAAATAGAACAGCCTATTATTGATGCTATTAGTGAATTAGGTAAAAATATCAAAACTGTTACAGAGCAAAATCAAAATTTGATCACAGAGCTTGTACCTGTAGCTGCTAGGAACATATAAGATTATCCAATCACCCCACTTTCTAGTATTCATACTCCTAGCCCTGTTCCTCCTCGAAGAATTGAAGCTACTCAGGATCCTATTGAATTGGGTCTTCTTGCTCAAAAATATTTAAGCACACCTAAAGACAACAAAGATGAGGTGTTTGGCTTATATGCTGACACAGAGCGTGATGTTAGCATCATACATACCCTGGCACACCTGGATTGTGGGAACTGATGACTAGGAAGAGACCTGGCAGCTATACAGATCAATATTATGAACATTACAAATAAATATTAATAAAATCAGATGCTCTATACCAGAACAATGATCCCACACAAAAAAGAGTCAAGTCTAGCAGTGGAGCAAAATATAACAACTTAATCAAGCCCATATGGTCACAGATCAAGACAGGTAGTGGAATGAAACAATACAACACCCTGCCTAAAGAATTTGTGTGGGTTGCTGATGTCAGGAAACTTGTAGATAGGTTGCTGGTGATAGCTGGGGAAGAATATGCTTTCAACCACAATTTTTACAATGAAAAGGTTGGAATTATGGACATGATAAGCACCAAATTGTCTAATTTTATAGTGAATGACACTAAGGGGATTGGATATCTTATAAAAATTATTAATACTCTACCACCTAAATTTTGGAATATCTCTGAGGGTCGGGGGCTGGCTAATGACATCATAAACAAGCTGCCATTTGAACTACACATTCCAGGCTATCAGTATTGTGGTCCCGGTACAAAATTAGACCATAGATTAAACAGAGATGAGCCTGGTGTTAATCCCCTAGATGCTGCTTGTAGAGACCATGACAGAGCATACAACACACATTCTGATCTTGAGAGGCGACATGTTGCAGACAAGAAATTAGAAGAGGCTGCATTTGGTAGATTTGTAAGCAAAGATGCTTCTTTAAGTGAAAGAATAGCAGCATTGGGGACAACCATAGCTATGAACACCAAACAAAAACTGGGGTGGGGGTTGTGATAGATTAAATAAATTTAAGCCACTTAATTAAGCTATGTAATCCCAGAATATGTATATAATAAACCTAGGATGAAGGCCAACGGTGTTATGTATCAGATACCTTATGCAGGTCTTAAATCTCTTAAAACTATTGATAGTCTTTTAACCAAAAACAGCGCAAGAAAAAAAGCTCTTGTCTTGCCAAGGGCCATGGTATGAAATTATTACTTAGTATCCCTCAATTAAAAAAATTACAGCATTCTAGAAAAAAATCACATGTGGGTGGTTTCATATTTACTATCCCGGCCATCTTAGCAGCTTTGGGGTCTGTTGTGAGCTTGGCTGGGGGATCAGCTGCTATAGCAAAAACAGTAATAGATGCCAAAAAAATTAAGGCAGAATTAGATGAATTGAAGCGCCATAATCTGGCCATGGAAAAACAAGGCAAAAGTCTTAAGAGAGCCATGAATAAGTTTAAAAAAACAAGAGCCGCTTACAAACCAAGATATTGAAGCTTTAATCAAGCCACTGGGCATCAAAAATTTTAGAGGTGTGTACATGTCTGATTCTTTACCAGAACAACCACTCAACAAAGAGTGTGGCATAGTTAATTTGGATAAGTACAAAAATCAGGGCACTCACTGGATCTGTTATCTAAAATATTTAAAAGATGAGGTATTTGTGTTTGATTCATTTGGAGGTATTCCACATGAAAATTTAGTAAAATATCTAAAATCAACTAATCTTTTTTACAATAATGCACGTGTTCAAAATTTCTAAGATGTTAATTGTGGACATCTGTGTTTATCTGTTCTTAGATATCTGTCTCAAATAAATAAACCATCAATTGAAGATTTTCAAAAGGCCCTGTGGTATCTGAAGCATCATGGGAGTATTCCATCTCACCAGCCAAAATTCAATATTGAAACTTAGAGTACATGATGATATAGTGTATCCCAAAACAATAGCTCTCAGAGCATTTTATGGCATGTACTTAATCCCTAATATTACACACCACAACAACACAATTGCAGTTGGTGATCAAAAAATTGTTATCACTCCAGGGCAATACAATCTATCTACTCTAAATGCTCAGTTACCTAGAGGTATAGTGTTAACTCAAACTTCTGTCACTCACAGATTAGAGATTGTGTCTGCTACAGAAACAGTGGATCTGGGTACTATAGGGGAGCTGTTAGGCTTTGAGAACAACACAAAACTTGAACCAGCCATCAAACCCACTGCTATTAATATACCTAAATTCTTAGCCATAGAAACTCTAAATATTCACTGTAATGTGGCCGAGGGTATGATCACCAAATCAAATGGCATAGGCACTCACAAACAAACTGGCATCATTGCAACATTCAAACCTAACTCTGAATTTATGGAGCCAATCATCTACACTCCATCACCAACATTATATTTTCCTGTGTGCCATAATAGAATAGATTAGATTGAGTTGATGGTCACTAATGAAAAAGAATAATTAGTTGATTTTGCTGGAGCCACAACAACTGCTATCATAGAGATTAATATTTAAATAAAAATACATACAAAAAAATTGGAAAATATTGAGAGTTATGAGCTACAATCATTTCCCCCAAACAGGAGGACCTTTGCAAATTTAAATCAACCCAACACAGAGATTGAGGTTGATCTTGATGTAGGGTATGGCTTTATACACCCCACAGAGCAGATCTATACATCACATTTGATGTTGTAAAGCTCGATGGTACAGATTATCCGGCAAATTCAAATATAAGATTGGTAGACAATTTTGTGCCGCATCTGTTCTCTGAAATTGAGTTCAGAAAACATGGTGTTGTTATAAACAGAGTAGATTACCCTGGTATTACCTCTACAGCTTTGGCCACACTAAAATTATCCAAGACCGAGGCTTCTTACTACAAAATAGGTGGATTTGAGGCTGGTGATAAAATATTATCCAAGAGCCACACTGTGCTGTTCCCCATGCGCCTGTTGCCAGGATTCTTCTCAGATTACAAAGATAGTATGTGGAAGGGTGGTTTAAGAATTACATTTACAAGAGCTGCCAATGATAATAATGCTTTGATGAGGTACAGTACATTAAACTCTACAGGGGAATCTCTGCCTAATACTCTACCTGATGAAGGTAAATGCCTTATTCAGACTATGGAGCTAAGAATTCCAGTAATTGAATATGAAGCCAGTTATGCTCTTAAATACAAAGCAGATATCCTAAAAAATCCACAGGTGCCTTTACAATTTTATACATATCAATGTGTGCAGAAGCCTGCCACTGGTAGCTATTATGAGTTTGATGCTACAAATTCATTCTCTAGTATACAATATGACATGCCAGATTTTGTGGTGTTACTGTTTCAGACTGGAAGACACAATAATCAGGAAAAAAATTCAAGTAAATTTGATAACTGCAACATCAAGAACATATATCTTAAAAATGGCAGAAATGAGGTGTTTCCTAGAGAAAATTATAATTTAAACATGTCCAAGGATGATTTCCTCAAATTATATGAAGCATTTACAGCATACAAAAGGGTCACTACTGGCAATACTGACATGTATTACACACCAGATGAATTCAAAGCACAGAGACCCATGTTTGTCATCGACACCTCAAAAAGGAAACAAGTTGTGGTTAATGACAGGACAAACATTAAAATTATCTGTGAATTCCACGATACACTCCCTGATGACACCATATGTAGTGTTATTCTTATAGGTGAAAAATCATATGTATATGATGTAAGAAATGAGAGAGTCACAGAGCAATTCTAGAAAACCTCTGCATATTACATTGTCTTAGTACTAGATATGCAAGTTGGGCCTGGTGTCCAATTAAAATATTGATCATATTCCAGGTAACATATTAACATAACAGCAACAAGTATTTAAGCATATATGACATTATACTACTGTGTAAGCAAAAGCTCTTATGAGCATTTTTGGCTTAGTTTTAAGTGTAGCCATAACAATATCAAGAATACTATATCTTTTGCAGGCTCACAAACAACAATCTCACAGATTCAACTTTTGCACACATGGCCAAATCTGTCTGTTCAGGCTTCTTCATTTGTACACTAGGGCTCAAGATTCTTTAGATTCAACTGTGTCCACACTTGGCCGATTGATTCATATAGACATCTTGACATTGTTTTAAGTATAGCCGCATCAATCTGTTTAATCATATGAGCTCTTCATTTGTACACTGTGTAATTCTTCATTTGTACAATAGGGCTCAAGATTCTTTAGATTCAACTGTGTCCACACTTGGCCGATTGATTCATATAGACATCTTGACATTTTTTAAGTATAGCCGAATCAATCTGTTTAATCATATGAGCTCTTCATTTGTATAATTTTTGTCCTCATCTTATTACCAAACACACTATTTGTATGCACTGTGGCCACTCGCACTAAGCCGTCTCTTCCTGGTTGGACGCTGGTGGTTCTTCCCAATTTCCACGATAGGGGAGGAAGTTGTCGTCTTTGATGACAATTATCAAAACTGGTTTGAAGCTTTCTTGTACGCTGGTCCACTTGGAACGTTGCTTGATTGATTGATTTAGTTTATTTTATTTCTCGTTTTGTGCCTCTTGACTAATTTTCGAAAATGGGGATGAGTGATGAAATGATGGAATTGATGAATGGACATTCACAAACAACCAAGCCCGACCGGGATTCGAACCCGGTTCCCTTGACGTCGCAGGGCGATGTGCTAACTACTCGGTTGGAACGTTGCTGAAGACCGTCTAAATAGTCTTTGGACTATCGCTACAAAATGTTTTGATGAAAGCTTTGGAGTCCTTGCCATCTGGACAGTCGATTTCCTGGGAGGTCAGTGAGGTCTAGCTCGAGAAAGGAAGTAAGGGCTGAACCAATGAGAAAATGTCCAGGAGTGAGAGCACTTAAATCTTCTCAATCGTTTAATAAAACAGTCAAAGGCCTTTATTTTAGGCATGCTTCTATTTGGGTGAGCAAAGTTGGAAATTCCTCAAAATTCAATGTTGACTTTCCTACTACTCTAAATAAATGATACTTCAAGCAGCGTATTCCACTCTTCCATATTCCTCCGAAATGTGGTGAGTTAGGTGGAATGAAATGCAGCTGGAAGGATTCGTACTCCTGAATATTTTGTGCGAATTCCTGTCACGAAAATAAGCTATGTAGTTCTTTAAGTTCGTTTCTTGCCTCGACGAAATTCTTGCCATTGTCACTGTAGAGATTGGCACATTTACCTCTACGAGATGTAAATCTTCTCAGGGCTGCGATAAATGCGTCTGTGGTGAGATAGGAGGCGAGCTCTAAATGTATAGCCTTGGTGGCTTGACAATTGAATAAAGCCACGTACGATTTGCTGAGTGGCGAATGCGATTTCAACAGAAAAGGTCCACAATAGTCTACACCAGAGTTGAGAAATGGTCTAGACGGTGTGACTCTAGGTGACGGAAGTTGACCCATGAGTAGCTTGGCCGTGGTTGCCTTCAATTTGTAGCATGCGAGGCAATTGTGAGTTACTTGCTTGATTGTACGCCTTGCTCGTACAATCAAGTATTGTTGCCTGAGTGACGACAATAATAAATGTGATCGTGCATGAAGCTGTCTCAAATGTTCCGCTTCTATTATAGCTGTGTCAGGTTACCTATCGAAAGTAGAATAATTTGTTGTTTTGTTTCATAAGTCAAATTGCTTTCTTGAGTCTTCCTCCAAAGCGAAGAAGATTGTTACCGTCCAAAACTGGGTGCAGGCTCTTCAATGTGCTGTTGGATGAAACTTGTTGGTGCCGTTGAAGATCTTGAATTTCAGACTTGTAGCTTGATAGCTGAACAGTCTTGATGAATGTATGCAATGCTGATTGCATTTACTTTGTTGAAAGACTTCCTTTTACTTTGTTGTTGGACTTTCTGCAGTTATGTATGAATCGCCGACAGAAATCTATCATTAGAGTTAATTTCTATAATTTGGAGAACCGTTCGATTGTTTGCTCAAATGAATTCTGGCAAATTGATACTGCCGTTATACTTATTCCCTCCGGTATTTCTACTTTCCTTGGCTGCTGCGTAAGTGGCCAATGCTCTTCTGTATCTGTTAACCAATGTGGCCGTGCCACAATAAATGGTTATGCTGTATTGAAGTGGATTCAATATCTCTTGAGATTATGTCTGCCGTGTTATCTGCTGAAGGAACATGTTTTGAATCGCTAATTTGCGTAATGTCTTGAATCTCTGCTACCCGGTTGGCTACAAAGGTTTTCTATCTGTTGGATGGTGCGGCTAACCATGCCAGAGATGTATCTACCATCAGATGTAAAACTGGTAAATCCTTGTGGACTAATCTTGCTAGGAGTGATGCTGCACATAATTCAAGACGAGGTAATGTCACCTTCTTGACTGGCGCTACTCGTGATTTAGCACAAAGAAGATTTACTGCTGTTATACATTTGTGGTTAGTTGAATGCACATACAAACATGCTCCATAAGCATATTGGGATGCATCTGCAAATCCATGCATCTGGATATTTCTAACTATCCCATTATTTAGAACAAAACGATTGACTTCAATGTGTTTAATTGACGGGAGTTGTCTGCTCAACTTTTGCCATTTCTGATTCAAGTCTTGTGGAAGTTCTTCATCCCACCGAACATTGCATGTCCACAATTGTTGAAGAAATGATTTGTAAGTAATAACAATTGGAGTGATGAGACCTAAAGGTTCAAATATTGACACAACGACTGATGCTACATGTCGTTTAGTGCTTGATATTTCGATGCTATTTGCTACTTCAGAAGCTTTGCTGTTCATCAGTAATCTATCAGCATTAGGATCCCAAGATAAGTCTAAAGTCTTCACTTCTGAATCGTGAAATTCGACAGGAAGTTTTATTTCACGCATGGCTGGTGGAACTGCTTCTGGCAATGTCGTTATGTTCGAACACCATTTACGCAAAGTAAATCCTCCACGCTACATAATGTTAATTAATTCTGCCTGAATCTGCAATGCTTCAACTACGTCTTGCGCTCCGTTCACTACGTCATCATCTAACATGTCTTCCTTCATGATACTACTGATGCGAGGACCAGCTGATTTCGCTGTCTGCCAGTTGCTGTAAGCATCTAGTAGCTAGGAATGATGTCGAAGCTGAGCCATATGTAAGCGTTCGTAGCACAAAAACTTCAATTGGATGTTTGTTGGAGCTTGTACAGAATATTCGCTGTAATGGATTGTCATCTTCTTGCTCCTAAATCGTTCTATACATTTTCTCTACATCTCCAGTGAATGCTATAGGATGTGTGCGAAATCTTGTCATGATGTAGAATAAATCTTGTTGTATGGTGGACCCGACCATCAATATGTCATTGAGCCTCTTGCTACTTGTGGTTTTGGCCGATGCGTCGAAAACAACACGAACCTTGGTCGTGGAACTCTGTGGTTAGATTACAGCTTGATGTGGCAAATAATAGGCTACCCTCTGGTCATGAAACATTGGTCCTACAGGTACCATGTGACCTAGCTGTTCATAGGCTTTCATGAATTCTGTGTAAGGTATCTTTAGTTCCGGTTGATGCTCAAGTCTTTTCTCTAATTGGAGAAATCTCTTGGTGGCATGTTGAAGTGAATCGCCCAATACTTCTCGGTTTCTTTGAGTGGGAGTCGAACGACGAATTTGCTGTTTCGTCCCTCACCGTGTTTTCACAATATTGACACTCACAGCTGATTTCTTCCTTTGTTCTATGCCTGGTTTATATTTCCTCAAGGTCTCAAAATCGCTGAAGCTGTAGGTGAAGACATTCATCTGTTCGAAGGAAGCATGATATCGATGAATTGTTGCCACTGCATTGTTGTGGAATGCGTCCTGCGACTATCCATCCGAATTCAGTGTTCTGTAGAATCGGCAAATCAGCTGAACATGCTATGCGATCAGGCTTGAGATTTTTGAAGAAGATCTGGGTACCTATTAAAAGATCTATCTTCCCTGGCACTTCGAATGTCGGATCTGCAAATGTTACATGTCATGGTAATGATTGATAATCGGTCGACTCGATGTGAAGTTAAGTTGCTTGTGAGCCGCGGCAATATTGAGCATTCAATGTTGGAACGCCATGTACTTATTCTAGATTGCAACCGAATATCCACCTTGAAATTTGCTTCCGACTCGACATTGTTTATGCCTGCAAGTGATGCGGATATTTCTTCAGTTTGAGGTGCTGAATCAAATCGTCAGATACAAAGTGGCTCTGGGATCCACTGTCTAGCAAGGCTCTTCACTATATCCATTGACCTGCATGATTCTTGACCTTTACCATTGCCGTGGAAAGTAACACGCGTGATGTATCTGCCCTTTGAGTACACAATAAGAAGCTTGTGGGGGTTTGATCTTGATTCTCGTTTTGCGTTGCTTGAGAATTTTCATTCTTGCCTTCTTCCGTACATTCCGTGCTGGAAAATGACGTTCTTGATATACCATCATTATGCAACAATGTGTTATGCTTACGTGAACATTTTTTACACGAACCTGCCTGGCATAGACGCAGTATGTGATTTGGAGATAAGCAGTTCCTGCAGAGTTTATTCATTCTAAGACAATCATACTTCTGTTTGTTAGTCGCGTCGAAGAATGATGCACACTTAAAGAGAGCATGCGGCTCTTTACAAAAGAAACAGGAGTCTGCATTATTTGTACTAATGAAAGATTTCGAGAAACCCTTATTTGATCTTACATTGTAATGCTGAGGTTTGATTGTTTGTTTTTTTACATCACATGGTGCGGGGTGAATGCTTTCCAGCGCTTGATATCGTCTTTTCAAAAAAGAAAAGAAATCAGCCCTGCTGACAAAATCTGTTTCACCATTTTGCAGTTCCCACGCTTTCCTAGTTCCTGAATCTAGCTTAGACACAAAATGCTGAGTGAGTAACATGTCCGCCAAAGGTATACATCTGTGTAAAGCGCATTTACTGCATTCAAGTTGCTTGTCGCACATCCCACAAAGGAACGCAATTCCTGAGCACTTTCCTTGCTGACTGCCTTGATGTGCAATATTTCATGAATGTACGATGAGGCGATTAGCTTCGTCTTTGAATATCTACTCACTAACAACTTCCAGGCAACTGCGTAGTTTGCCTCCGTGATGGTAAGTCTTGAATGAGCTTGTACGCTTCGCCCTTGAGCGACGAACGTAGATACTGAAACTTCTGAATGGAAGCGATGTCTTTGTTAATGTGTATTAAAGACGTGAAAGTGTCTTCGTAGGACAACCAGTGCCGATAATCACACTCAAACGTTAGTAATTCTATTGTAGGAAGTTTGAGCCGGGTTGCTGTGACATACGATGTGTTGGCAGCATCATGCTCCGCATGAACCTTATCATGCTGCGATAATAAAGCTTGCATCCGGGCACTCAAATTGTAGTACGCCGTTTCCAATTCGTCTCTGACGTCATCCTGCGATGAACCAGTTTCAGCATTTAACTGATCTTGCACTTGCTCAATGTCCACCCAAATGCGAGACAATGCATTGAAACGAGTACGTACTTCTTCAATGTTTCCTTCACTTTCACTTAATTGATTGACGAAAGTTTCCATTCGAGTGATTTTTCATTTTAATGTCCCTGGGTGTCTAACGAGAGGCTGCTGCACGTCGCTCACACTCATTTTTATTAAGAATACGAAAAAGGTTAAAGGAAATAAATGCTAGGAAATGAGCCAGACAAAGTAAAATATACTTATCGACCTCCTGCGCTGTTGTTGTGAAGAAACTGATGCATGAAAAGTATCGTCCAGCTGTTTACAATCCTTTGCTGCGAACGACAATGGAGCAGAATTCTGGGCAATATGGCTGCTGTAAGAAACTGTTGTTTCCGCAGTGCACTAGCACTTGACCTTGAACTTGAACAGAATGGCACGTAGCTGAAACATCCGTGCCAGTAAGGACCAAAATGATTGAATCCGGTAACTGGACGACCAAAATGAATGGAGTGTGTTTTGTGGCCACTGATGAACCATATGTGCTTGCCTGTTGGCCGAAATGGGTCTGTCTAATTTGTACGATGCATGCCAAAGAAAATGATAGTATGTACTTACTGCGTGTCGCTTTACCACAAACCCATGCCTCTGGAGTGGAGGACCATATTGTATTCCATAAGGTGATTCGACTCGGATGATTGCAAATGACACTCACTGATAATAACGAACATATATTGACAAACAAAAGATTACATGTATGTACAAACTTTCTGCAATGCAACGAGATGGACGGAATGAAATCACCGTGCACACTCGGCCATATCGTCTCTCGAACTGTCTGGGCGTCACTCTCTCTCTTTGTTAGAGATTAAACATAAAACAAAAGTGAAATCCCTGACATCTATTGATATCAAACATATCAATTATGACTTGAGGCATTGCATAATCCAAATGACCTCAAAACTGACTGATCTTTCAAAAAAACCATAAACACTTTCAATTTAATTTAATTTAAGAACTAAGAGCAACCCCAGAACAAATACACTTGGCGTAAACTGGGAATTTCAATGAACGATGTCTTATCTCCCCAATTTTGCACTGAAAACATCAAAATGCTCTAAGAGCTCCACTTTTCATGCTTTGGAATTTCTCTCCCTCATGTGGATCGCAATTTAATAGATTATTAAAAAAGATAAAGAAAAATCGTCCGCAAACACATCAATTTGAAATTCATAAGAATGCCCTTCGAGTATTCAAGCTGAATCAATGTTTTTGTTTTTATTTTTGGAGACATGCTACGTGTTTGTTCTGCCGTCAAGATTTATTTTCTCTTTCCCACGAAAATTCATAAAAATATTATCCGTGACTATCAATTGTACCTACATGTTTATAAGACATGTAAACGTGAAATATTTTCATTTATCACATAATTGAAATTTGTGAGTTTACCTTACACATTACCTTACAGCCGATCTACGTAGATATGATCAATATATTTTATTTTCCTAATAAACTTACAAGCTAAAGTAATTTCTTTCGAAGCATAATATCTACAAGCGGTCCTAAAGTATGGAGGTATAAAACGTGAAGCTTTTTATCTTAGAACTACCTTTGGACAATAACTGTGTCACAAAGTACCAATAGTATTGCGGTGTTCGGTCCCGTTGAAAAGAATATGTAAAAAGTAGTTCCTTCTGTAAGAATGGATGAAATAACCTGCTGATTTAACTAACTGAAGTAGCACTAAGCATTTAAGGTTTCGTCAATTAAAAATAGATCAACCAAAAGCGTTTCCCACACCACACCATTATCTTAGCAGCACTAACCATCGACTATAATCCGTCCAAAGTACGTTATGAGATAAAAATCATCGCGTATTTTCAATATTAATCAACATGTGAATATAAAAAATGAACTCGTAAATGTGAAGGACTTTTCATTCCAGTGGAAGCATCACACTGTAATTGCTGGAAACAGCAATTCACAAAACTCAAAACTGATTAAAAATCATGTGCAATGCCTTGCAAACTTCTAATGCTTCTCCTGACACGTCGGAAAGAAGCAGATTGGTACAATATATCATTCATAACTTTTTACTGGTAAACTTAACTTTGAAATAACCTACACATCTGGATTTCTCGTAAAATCCTAGTCTGATTTGATACTTCATATCACACCCTGCCCACTTAGAATTTTGAAATGGAATTAATGATGTAGGATTTGAATATGGTGGACGTCATCGTCATATGCCATATACTATTCAACCTCATCACTATTAAAAATGTAGAGCGTTAGACTTGTGGAACAGTATACCATTCAAATTTTATTTGGGTGTCTCTATACTTTAGATCGCTTCATATATTGTTTATAAGCAATGCAAACACACTCTAATTTGTAATTACCTTTCATTAAAGCTGTAACCTCTTGCCACAATATGCTTTACTCCGTGGATGGAAGTGTTGTTAAGATATTTCCGGACATGCTTCATCGTCATTAATTCTGAGTGCACTCCTTTGTATAAATTGGTAATTCTACCTAAAAATAAGGTAAAACGTTTCAAGTTAATTGTGAAATAAAGACAATTATTATATGTCAGTTTTTTGGAAGCAAACTAGACGTAATGGATAAAAACGGATTTCCTTTTTGGAATCAGCATGCTGAAATTATTCAAACACATCCAAACCCATTTCGACCAGTGATATCATTCTAATAATGTTACAAACAGTACTTATAATACAATTCCAGCTACGTCACTGGGATTATTGAAATGTTGAATTGTGCAACATCTGTATGTGATATGCCAAAACTAAAACTACATCTAACATCAGGACAATTGATTTCACTTATTTCACATTAAATATTTATTGCCGCATGATTTTCACATGCCTGTGTAATGTAATGGAATTTCACAGAGCTGTTCAGGTGGAAAAGCATATGAAAAAATAGAAGCAGATACATAGAAATGTTACATCAGGCAAATGTGTATTTTGTGAGAAACAATCGGACAATGGTAAATATGTTCAAGGATTATATGCTTTTTATCCCCAGTATCCATTCCAATCCGAAACAAGATAGCGTAAAGAAACAACTTTAAACAACGTTCCAAACTTTAAAAGTTCTGGGATCGAAAAAGGAGCCTTTAGATGAACGAAAATATTACCATTAGGGGAAGTAGTAGTTCGTTAGCACTCGCTTTGTTGCATCTTCCATCTGCGGGTTTTACTTATATAAAATTAATCTACACTACCTTTAAAAGAATGGCAAGTCTCATATATTTGGATTAAAATAACCTAAAGACTGTATTGGCAATGTTGGCGCATTGCAAAATTATATTATCTGTCTTGTTCTTGAAGAAAGGATCAGTAAGAATTTCGAAGTTAACTCTAACACACACTGTTGTTAGTCTCTTAGATTAGAACGTACGTATATCCAACTTATCAAGATCTAATGGACAGGGCAATATCTAAAATAAATGGATAACACAAGAAAAACAATTACAAGAAATTCAAATCATATAAGAGTAGTACAACATAATGCCCAAGGTGCCAAGCTGGCAATGCAAGAGATTATACATTACGTTACAAACAATAACATCGATATTGCGATGATCCAGGAACCCTACCATATCAAAGGGAAGATTGTTGGACTTCCTGTATCTACTAAGTGCTTCGCTTACTCCAAGACACCAAAAGCTGTTACTTTAGTAAGAAATGAGGATATCCAAATTACCTGGAGAAAATCCTGCTCAACATCGCACTGTGTGGTGTAAAATGTTGAGATGGGCTGTAAAATCTGGACTCTAATAAATATTTACTCTCAGTTTAAAGAAAGAATATCGGCATATATACAAATGATGGAGAGAGCAATTAGGCACCACAATGGTTCACATTCAAATGTCCTAATAAGTGCGGATGCCAATGTCAAATCTCCATTATGGTATAGCGAGGAACTTGATAACAGAGGCAAGGAAATGGAAGACCTTATTGCAAGTAACAATCTTCATATTGCAAATAGGAAATCCTCAATACCAACCTTTTGTAATAATAATGGTGGTAAATCGAACATAGATATTACTTTAGTGGATTACGAAGACCGGCAGTTCATTAATAACTGGTGGGTTAAAGACCTGACGACCAGTGCTCACAATGTAATTGGATGGAACATAGGCTGTGTTAAGGATGGTACATGGATGACTCCGAAATACAACATAAAAAGAAAAAGGAGTAGGAAAGAGCAAGACGAACTAAGATATAAAGTCAGGAAAGGTTTTGAGAGTAACCCAGTTGTAATAGACCAAAGGTTACAAGATAATGTCATGACAATAACATCAACATTGACAACAGCAGTTAACCAATCTTCAAGGCAGAGCTCAGCAGAGAAAAAAAAGTGTGGCCTATATATATCTTGACAAGAAGAACGATCACAAGGAAATTGCGCAAGAACTACCAGAGAGTAATTGAACCTAGAATAAAACAAACCTATTTGGAAAAATATAGGAAATCCAAATGGATTTATCAAGACCTGTTGAAACAACACAAAATTAAACAACATCACTAAAGTATCAGATCGTTACAGATCCATGGAGCATCAGATATAAAGTGGTAACTGGGAAACTAAGACAGGCATATACACCCGAAACCTTAAAACGTCAAGATAATACGTACACAAACTCATGGAAGGATACTCTGCTGTACTTAATGGAAAGGTTGCTACCCCTTGACAGTGATGCTGAAGACTCTGATATTCAAAGAAATATTATATGTGAACTGCAGGAGACTTACGAGAATGATACATTAGTTCTACCTTTTGCCAAGGAGGAAATTGCCCTGGCAATAGACCAACTTAAATGTAAGAAAGCCCCAGCGCCTGATGGACTGGTCAAAAAATAACTAAGAATGAGTTATTGGAAAGTTTGCAACAAGTTTATAACCAGTGTCTTGCAGCTGGTGTGTTTCCAGAGAACTGGAAACTGGCCAATCTGATTGTCTTGATGAAAGACCAAGATAGAGATCCCGAAGAGCCGAATTCCTTTCGACCAATCTGCCTGTTGGATACAATGGGTAAAATCTTAGAAAAGTTAGTAGTTAAGCGATTGAACGAGAGAAGAGCATTAACTGGGGTGTCAGAAAAACAGTATGGATTCACCCGTGGACGTTCAACAGAGGATGCAATACAACACATACATTCATTCGTCCAAGAGAATTCACATAAATATGTACTGGTCATCACACTTGATATAAGCGGCGCTTTTGATAATGTGTGGTGGCCGTACATATTGAAAATTCTTAGAGAGACTCAAACACCCTTACCATTGTTCAACTTGATAAGGAACTACTTAGATGGCAGATCTGTCTAGTTTAAAGGGCCTCAACAGACAGTTAAAAGAGAAATAAATAAAAGATGCCCACAGGGATCTGTTCTGGGCCCGGTTCTTTGGAACCTTACTTTGGTACCGCTATTATACTCTCTCGAAGAATCCAAGGATGTGGCAGAAGTAACGGCATATGCCGATGATATCCTGATTCTCATAGAAGCAAACAATCGCAGAGAGATAGAAGTCCATGCAGGGGAAGCCCTAAGACTAGTCGAAAATGAAGATAGCAACTGAAATATCCCATCATGTTCTGCTAAGAGGGAAACTTCAAAGACCAGCTATTATTAAGAGATCTAATATAATTGTTAAAGTAGCTCCGCATATTGAATACCTAGGCATAACTTTGCAAGCCCAATTTAAGCTAAGAATGCACATTGAAAATGTGGTTGGGAAAGCTAAGAAGGTTCAGCTTCACAAGATCCTCAGTATGGAAAATCAAGCTTACAAACTCCCACAAGAAATATCGAAGACATATTATAGATCGATCTTCTTGAGTATAATATGCTATTCATCATCGGTAAGGGTTCATCTCACTGACCAACAACAGTTGATTAAAAAAATGAGATCCTCACAACGGAATGTATTAATGAGAATATTTCGAACCTTTAAAACTATATCCACAACATAAATCATAGAGATTGCAGGGGTGCTTCCTATCGACTTGGAGGTTAAAAGGAATGCCTCGAGGTGTTGGTGGAAAAAAGGAAATTACATGAAGACCAACCGAATTCTGGGTACCCAGATTAATAGCCTTGCTGAAATAGGCTCATGTTTATGGGATAAGTGGCAGGCTGAATGGAGGCAACAGCAAATCTCAATCCACAGCAAAAGATATCTTCCTGATGTGAGGATAAGGAAAAAGTTTTTCAAACCAACAAGGGGCATGGTCCATTTGATTTCTGGCCATGGACCATACAAGTTTTACTTCAAGCGATTTAACTTAAGTCACAATGACGAATGTTTTAAATGTGGTGTTGAAGATACTCCGGAGCATGCAATTGTTAACTGCACTAAGCATTCTAGTAATTAAATTTAGAGTCTAAGGCAGGGACTTCTAGAGGAGACCTTGGCAGCTGACATCTGGAAAACTGAAAGGTTTCCAAGAATCAATAGGCTGGCAGAGAAAATCTCAACCTTATAGGAGGAGAGCTACATCCCAGAATTGAGAGTGAAACGTAATGAAGACACAATTCAACTCACTCTATCAAGAAGGAAGAGTAGCAGAATCAGTAACTTGGAAAGGAAATCCCAATATCAAGAATTGGAAGTGTCTGAAGAATCCAGTGAAGTGAAATTTTATGAAATCGGCCCTACAGCATTCAACAATGGAAATTCTATTTAAAATCACTACGAGGAACCATACCAGAAGACTCAACAACGTAACTCTGGCTGGTGTTGGCAGACATAACAACCAAGGAACCGTCATGGACTAAAAGACGGTCCGCAATTGGCCTTAGTGGACCTCAATGGATAGTGTATTCATGGAAAACTGTATGTGTATCCCTAAGTGTAGATTTAAAAGTAAAGTGTGATCACTCCAAGAACCCTGGTAATGGACCATGGACTAGCGAAACTTTATCCACGGATCTGTCATGAATTTTACATTTATCCATTGGATGACGTCCAGGAACCTTAGAGGTTCCTGGACGTCATCGGAAAACTAAATCGAAGTCGAAGAAAGGAGACTGACGAAGAAGCCATCATCCGGTCTAGTAGCTCCCCTCACTTTGGGAGGCTAAAGGATCTAAGGATCCACAGTATTAATCTTAATTATGTATCAATATTCTGTGCTTGGTATACTGCATTATATTTCTTATATAATCATCATATTATTTATTCTATTTTATATCAGATTCTATTATATGTTACTAAGCAAGGACAAGGGATTCTAAATTGTGATTGTGATGTCTTAAATACTTTTACTAGAGCAAACATCATAGGAATCGGTCTAAGGACCATGACTGAAAAAGTCAATCATTTCTGACATATCACTTTCATTATTATTTCCTATATTATTTATATACGTTGTTTGAATGTATCCATAGTATTTATTCTTTCCTTCTTTCTTATCTTTGTTCTGACACAAATACTATACATAGAGAAAACATCCAAACAGTAAACACACCTTGGTTTTTAAGATAGGCACCAAGGTTAATACTTCTCCACCATCACCTGCATCCTCCGTTCATCCTTTCCGTTGGGACAATACCGCTCCTGGTAAGATTATAGATAGATTAGCAATCAACGCCAAGTACGCCAGGAGAGAGGGTGATATGTGTGAGTGGCGAGAGGAGGCTTGAGGACCTCGTCCTTCAGTAACTCCATCTAAAAGTCTCTTAGATTGTCTCCTAAACTTCTTGGCTCTTCACTGCTAAACAAGTTTTAGAACAAACGTTCACCTTTCATAATTCAGATCAACTGTCTTTCAAAACTAAGTCCACTGTCGTCTCCACGACTCCAAACTTAAACTTCCGTCTCCTCCCAAAAACTCCAAACGACTCCCTTTTCTACTACCGACCAACTGCCTTGTTTCGGATTCAACTTCCATGCTCTCAACATAAGCTCCTCCTACTTTTCCATCTCACCCCACTTTCCTCTGCATTAACTGGCAAATGCTTTTTGCATGAAGTTTTGCTGAAGTTAACACATTTCTTAAAGTGTCCTGCCTGTTACCTTGCAAAGCTTAACTCGAGAATAAAAATGAGAGATACGTTACGGCACACAGCTTGCCGAAAACAAAATCCTTTGAATTATTAAAGATTTAAGATAAAGTGCAGGTATATTGCCGTTTATACCAATCCAGTCCCGTAGAAGGTCTATTTATTAGCAAAGAAAATAATACAAACAATCCTATAAAAGAAAACATTAGCATCTTCAAATAAATCTAAAAACCGAAAGGGAAAAACAAACTTGCAATCAAAATTAGATTCTAATGACAGGTGTCAAACCTTCAATCTAATTTTGGCAATCAAAAATCAATACATAATCTGTTTTACTAAAAACACTAAAATTGAAAATCAAGATGACAATCAAAATTGGAAGTCCAATGGAATTGAATGAACGCATATATACTACAATGTTTTTGCTGAGCATAGAAAGACACGAACACGAGGTTTTCCAAGAAATATTTATCCTCCAGCCCACGGTTTTGACGTCAGTCCGTGCTAAAGAACTTTGAGAGATATGTTTGTACGTTTCAACCGCTGAGACCAAGGAACTCAGATACACCTCCACAAATTGCGAATCCGTGCTTTTGTGGAAGATGAGTGTTTCCAACCCTTAAAGATAATCGTTTTATAGCTTCCATCAACAAAGCGGATTTTACTATGTAACGAGGAATATTATTAAGCAACGGCAAATATATTATATTATTTTTAAAAAGTTTATTTTAGAAAGAAGAGTCATTATTCTGGAATCTACGGAGAAATTAATTCGGAAAATAGTGATTTTACTGCTGTCTAATTTGTTTGTGTTTGTCTTGTGTTGTAGTTGTGGTGCGTACTTTGTTTATGTTTATATTGTGTAGTAGTTGTAGTGTGTTTATGTTTATATTGTGTTATAGTTGTGATGTGTTTATGTGTGTCTTGTGTGGTAGTTGTGGTAGTTGAGGTGTGCAATGTGTTTATGTTTGTCTTGTGTAGTAGTTCCTCCATTCATATTGGGGGTTAGGCGTAGAGCTGACAACTCTGCACTGTAAAAAAATGTCAAGAAACAGCAATATAAGGCCATGGATGTTCCCAAGGTAAAATATTCCGGAGGTATAATAGTCCCCCGTTCGGATCTCCGGGTGGGGACTACTTTGGGAGGTCCCTGGACTAAGGATAAGATCTACATTAGGAATAAGGATATTAAATTCGGCACCTGGAATGTTCTGAGCCTTTAACGGCCTGGGGCATTTCAGTGTACAGTTAATGAGATAGTTAAGTAGAAATTGGATGTAGTAGCTGGTCAGGAAGTTATGTGTCCAGGAGAAGGGAATTGTAAAATTCAAAATTATACTTTTTTCTATGGTGGTACTGAAAATCATAATTTTTGAACTGGCTTTTTCATAAATAATAGAATTATCTCGGCTCTTAAAACAGTAGAATTTGTTAATGATAGGATATCATATGCAGTTTTACGGGGTAGATGGTGTAGAATTATTTTAATAAACACAATGCACAAACGTAATGCAATAGAATAAGCAGCTAAAGAAAGTATAGGATACAATAAACCGAGACAAAGTAAGCCATGGTTTGATAATGAATGTCATAATCTAATAGAAATAAGAAATCAGGCTAGACTTAGGTGGTTAAATAACTCTCATGATACAAATCTAAACAATTATAATAGAATAAAGCGAGAAGTTAACTGCATGTTTACGAGTAAAAAAAAGAGATTACTTGAAAAGCAAAATTAACGAAATTGAAACAAACAGCAAAAATAAAAATATCAGAGATTTATATGCAGGTGTATATGAGTTTAGAAAGGGTGGCAACCTAAAGTAAACTTGATAAAAGATAAAGACGGTGATTTTCTAGCTGACCTAAGCGATATTCTAAATAGATGGAAGAACTATTTTAATGATCTTTTAAATGTCCATGTAGGAGATAAATCAGAAGTAAATGAAGCAGAACCTTTAGTTCTAGAACCTAACTTGACCGAAGTTAAAGATCCTATTAAAAGGCTAAAGAACAACAAAGCACCTGGCATTGATTTAATACCAGCTGATTTAATTAAATATGGTGGAAATTCATTAATATGTCAAATTCATAAATAAATTTGTTTAATATGGAATAAAGAAGAAATCCCTCAACAGTGGAAAGAATCCATAATTGTTCCTGTGTTTAAAAAGGTGATAAAATGAACTGCAATAATTACCCTGGAATTTCTCTAGTCTCAACTACATACAAAATATTGTCTAACATTCTTTTAACAAGACTAACCCCATATGCTAATGAAATTATAGGTGATTATCAATGTGGATTTAAACGTAATAGATCAACTACAGATCAAATTTTTCACATCAGACAGACACTTGAAAAAAAGTGGGAATATAATCAAAATGTCCATCAGCTATTCGTTAATTTCAAAAAAGCATATGATTCGGTCAAAAGAGAGAAATTATATAATATATTAGTAGAATTTGGAATACCTAAGAAGCTTGTTAGTATGATAAAAATATGCACCAGTGAAACAGAAAGTAAAATTCGTGTGGGTATTAATATGTCTGACAAATTTACAATTCATGATGGGTTAAAACAAGGAGATGCATTATCTCCATTGCTCTTTAATTTTGCCTTAGAATATGCTGTTAGGAAGGTAAAAGAAACTAAAGATGGACTAAAATTAAATGGTGTGACTCAGTTGTTAGCATATGCAGATGATGTAGACTTACTGGGGGATGATGTGAATACAATTAAGAATAATGCTAAAATATTTTTCAAAACTGCTAAAGAGATAGGTTTGGAAGTTAACAAAGAGAAAACTAAATATATGCTTACAGGCCGAAACCAAGTGTTAGGTAATAATCAAAATCTAATTATTTATAACAACTCGTTTGAACCAGTTTTCGAATTCAAGTACTTAGGAGTAATATTAACAAATGAAAATTATTTTAAAGAAGAAATAAAAAGTAGGCTTAATTCAGGAAATGCATGTTACTTCTCTCTTCATAAACTTTTGTCTTCTCGTTTAATATCTAAGAAACTAAATTTAAAATATACAAAACAGTAATTTTGCCTGTAGTATTTTATTATATGGATGTGAAACTTGGTCCCTTACATTGAAAGAGGAACATAAATTGAGAGTGTTTGAAAATAAGATCCTTAGGAAAATCTTTTTACCTAAAAGGGATGAGGAGACAGGTGAGTGGAGAAGGTTACATAATTTAGAACTACATAATTTGTATTCATGTCAAGATATTAGAATAATTAAATCAAGAAGACTTAGGTTGGCAGGCCATGTGGCACGAATGGGAGAGGAAAGAGGAGTTTACAGGATTCTTGTTGGGAAACCTGATGGTAAAAGATAACGTTGAGATGGACCTAAGGGAAATCGGTAGGGATGGATTTTCCACATGATAAAAAATCCCTTCGTCGCTGTCAATTATAAAATAAAATTTCGCTTTCACCAATGTAAATTTAGAAGGTTCCAATGTATGCAATTTGTAATAACATTATTTGGCGTTAATAAAGCAAAAACACTAATTAGTAAAATTTTGAATAAGAAATGAATTTCCTGATGTTAAAGGGGGTCGCTACTATTGTTTATTTTTAGCTTTCAACATTTTCATTACATCCCGTTCGTGGTTAGAAGAAAAGCCAGATTATGGGGGAAATTTACACTAAATTTCATGACATTTCATACAAAATTTTAAGAAAAATGCCAAACGTCAGAATGTTCATTCATTTCGAGATGAAATAAATGACGTTTTGTACCATCATCATATACGTACATGTGCGATACAGCAGACAGTGAGATAGAACAACAAACCTCACCAAATCCATTAGCAAACATATCTTGTTTCGCATCTGATACGTGCTGGCAATTAATGTACGTAGGGAAAGTGATTTTGTCTTTTGTGTCTTGCAGTACAATATATATATATATATATCCTAGATCAACCTAAGGCTCCGTCCCGTACGCTAGTGCAACATTCTATGAAATGACTTCTTGCAGTATTTGTTGAGTGTTTCCGTCAGACCGGTAGCCATCGAAATGCAATTATGTCGAGGGAACAATTATGGAGCTTGAGATCAACTTCAGTTTTTTTAAATCATCTCACAAATGTACAGGCAGTCTCAATAGAAGGAATGCAAAAAAGGCCCTACTACCAAAAAATATACGTGCACGCTGACCTTAGAATGTAGACACATAGATGAAATATAAAAATTATATAATGACTATTGCTATTCTATTTCACTATATCTTCTAACCAGTTCTATATTAGGAAAGCAACATGGTTCGATCACTATTGAGAGATTTTTCATTGTTTTGTTTTCAATGGTATGCGCTTTTGTCCTGGTGACTGAAAAGATCAGGACGTGTTTTACGCGAATGTCTGTTCCCCCGTTTTTCTATTTTCTTTTAAGATGAATTATGTACTACGGCACACATGTATTATGTGTAAAGTGTCTCTGGTCTGAAACCTTCGGCTGCAGCTTCTTTCGGATGTCATGCCCAGAAATAGGTTTGAAGAAATAATGAGATTTATAAGATTTGATCTCAAATCTACACTTACGCCAGTCATCCCCATTGCTCCACGGAAATACAACAAGGCAATAAATTCATCAAGCTCATCTTGAGAAATCGACCAGATAGGATCATCTAAAACTCGACGGGCCTCAGCTTCTGTACATTATTCATATTTCGCAGCATGGTATCAGTTACAATCAGTCTGAATGCACTTGCAAAAGTATTATCCATATTACGAGTAGCGTGTGACGTCTGCTTTGGTACGAACTATATTATGTTTTTGTAATCTTCCGCATGTCTTGTTGTTTACATCCAATACCGTCCACATAGTCTGATCCGGAGCCACTTCACTGCCACTAATTCGAGTACAATTCCCTTGTTCAGATTCTTCACTTCAATCACTTGAATCACAATCAGTATATTCGACATCTACGTCAGAACTTCTGGAGATATCTTCTTTTTCAAGGTCTGTAACATCTGGGTTTTCAGTCCAGCTGTCACTGCCTTCATCACCAGAAACACTATCGTCAATATCTTGCAACTGTGCTAGAATCTCTGCCCCTGTAAGTCGTTTACTCACTGCAGACTCCATAATTTACAAACACTAAAACATATTGCTTGAAAACAACCACAATGGCTGTTCACAATTGTTTCAGGCACATCTATAATAGACCTTCATAAAAAGGTATCTACAAGAATCGAAAAAGTTGTGTTTTTTTATCCAGGGTTAAAAAATAGGCAGGTGTCAAAATGACCACCCTGGTAGTTCTTGGTAAAACATCATTTTCAAAGATTACCAATATTAATTTAAATCTGATTTTTAAGGTGTAATCACAATGATTAGAGAGAAGAAAATTGACGCCCCCTGTTCAGCATATTTTAATTAATGTTCAAATTATAGAATTGTGAATGAGGTTGAGGGGTCTAAATGACCCCTTTGGTAGTTCGTGTGTTACGGTTAGTTTATTTTCTATCTTAAACCAGTTGTCGATGACATCACAAGTATCACCTGATCGTATTATGTGGTCAAATGGACACACGGGAAAGGATTTCCGTCTGTTGATTTAATTTTGGACATTAGTATATATGTATTTTCTTTAGATAGTCAGGCCTCCCCGATGGCGCAGTGGTAGCGTCGTCGCCTTGTAATGTATGATCCCGGGTTCGATACCTGGTCAAGGTACACTTCACAACATCTTATTTGACCGACCCGAAAGAATTCTAAGTCCCGAATTCGTAAACTTAGCAATATTGCACTTCGGCTCCAAGTGAGAGTAGCCAACTTTGGTTTGGTCCTTCCACTAGACGAAAAACGCTGCGGTGAGAGGTTTTCAATTTCGCGCTTTCCATGAACTTAGAAACTATAAACCGCTATTATAATACGTAAACAATCAAACAGAAATAATAAATTGGAAAAAGAACCTTGAGGAAATTTTACGATTCTGCTTCCTCGACTTGAAATTAGAGGGGTTTGAAACACTGAATACAGTTTATCTCCACCTGGAGGATATCGTCATCAAGTTTGTGCAGAAAGAAGTAAGTATTTGGAGGAGTTTATACGACATTTTATTTACAATAGCTTGCATAATATCGAACAGTTCTCAAAAAATAATATTTTTCACGACTTGTGGAGAAAATGTGCTTGGAACACAGGAAGATGGGAGTCTTCATAAACGTCAACATGTTTTTAAGAGTATTATGTCATGAAGTTATCGTACAGCAGTAGGTTACACCCTGCTTTCCTTATTTTTCGTCAAGCGTGAAAGGTCGCGTGTTCAAATCCCAACCTCTCCTCGTTTTTTATTTGTTTTTTCTTTTTGCAGAACAGAGACCGTTGATATTAGAATATTTGAAAAAATGAATCCGATTCACACTTGAGGGACATCCCTTCAACGCATATTTCCCCTCAGAAGTTGCAGATTTCCAGTTTGTAAAGTTAAAAATTGTTTTAGTTATTGTTCATATGTTGTGTTAACACACACGTCATGATTAATTCACAAATCACATATGTATTCAGGATGCAACATTTTATAGTTATTTAAGTTATGTATTGTTTGTTCTTTACTGACACCTAAAATATTGTTTAATTGATTTTGATATACTAAAACAAACATATACAGTTATGTTAAGTAGTGATGTAGAGCATTACTGTAACGAAAGAGAGCGTTTAATGAGTTCAAATTGCTAAGAATTGTAATTTTATGTCCGTTCCTTGGTAATGACTGTTGTCAATCCCCTCACCACGATCTTACCATGCGTCTAAAAATAATAGTAAATCGCCAATTAACATAAGTAAATGGTTATTGCGACGGAGGACGATTCAATAAGAAACTACTAATAAGTATTTATATAGTGAGTGACAAACAAAAAAATCAAAACCTCATATTGATCGTTAATTCGTCACTGCCTTTGTATCTAAAATGTTTGTCTTGTGTGAACAGAAAGTACGAATATCAGATATAAAAAACTTTCCCCACTAACTGCAATATTCGATACCACCATTACAGACGTAGCTCTACGTAACTTGATTCTGCGCATTCCAAGTGGCATGTGACTTCCTCCTATCATCGAAACAACTTTATCTTACTATTTTCTTTCACCTCGTGATATACAGAGACCAATGTTAACTTCTTAGCATGGTGGATAAACTTTACATCCAACGATGAACTCCTGATAAAAGAAAAACCTGTCTAGGTGGAGAATCGAACCTACGACCTCCTTCGTGAGAATCAAACACGACGCTACCTTTCCTCCAGGTAGGTCATGTTATGACTAGCTACCAGTTTGAAGAAACCAATTCACACATAATGCCATGTATATAATTTCCTCATGGCAATTTTCATGAGGAAAGAAATTAAGAAAATTCGATGATGAAAGGGAAAGATGATGAACATGTCTATTGGTGTTTTGTCATATTTTGTAAATTAATTGTGTAAAAATCCCGTGTTTTGAACAAGCAACTGTTTAGTTACGAAGTCTTTTGTTATTGTTTAAGGTAGCAACAGGAGAGTGAGAAGTAGTAATTTGAAGAATTGACAAGAAACTTCAGCTTTTATCCAAAGACTGTATGAAACGAGAGAGGAAAGGGATATTCTACGTATGAAATATAAAATATGTGTGAAAATAAAAGAACGGAAACCCTGCAAGATAATACTAACGAACTTCAAACTATGAAAAAATATTTTCGTGGTGGAAAACTGCAACTCATTTTCGAAATATGAACTTGATATTTTTCTGTATTAGAAAGTGGAGAAAGAAGCAAATTTGTGAGGAGTTTATGCAAGAAAAATTTAAGTAAGTCGACTCCTTCCCTCCAACTTTTTCAATGGTCATAATTAGTAATTAGGGTCCGGAAGTTGAGGAAATCCTCCGTAGTCGAGCGGGTTAAGGCGTTCACTCGTCTTGAGATTGTTCGCTGCGGGACGGCGTAGGTTTGCAGGTAATAGCTGCAATATTAAGATCCAGAGACCAAAATTTGTCCCTATATTTTGCCATGGTGCATCTAATTATGATTTCCATCATTTGATCAGGTACGAGGGGTTTGAAAAGCAGAATTTAAATATTTTAGCAGAAAATAATGAGAAATATATTGCTATTAGGAAGATAATTAAAGTTAATGGTGCTCCCATTCACTTAAGATTTCTTGATTCCTACAGAATTCTGTCCGCTAGCCTGACAACACTGGCCAGTCAATTATCTGATGATCAATTCAAAATCACATGTGCTTTGTTTCCAAATCAGGACCTGAAATTAATTAGGCGGAAGGGTGTATACCCATATGACTATGTTACAGAGTTTTCTAAATTTGATGAGTGTTCTCTGCCACCACAACAAGCATTCTACAGTAAACTCAGGGCATCTGGAATTACTGATTATGATTATCACCATGCCCAGTTGATGTGGAACAATTTAAAATACCAGACATTTGGTGATTATCATAAGGCATATTTAAAACTTGATGTGACTCTCTTAGCTGATATACTTCAGGCATTTAGAAAATCATCGATGGAAAATTATAAACTGGATCCAATGTATTTCTACAGTGCTCCAGGCCTAGCATGGTCTGCAATGTTTTTAAACACTAAAATGCAGTTGGATCTGATCCAAGATCAAGATATGTATCTGTTTATGGAACAATGTATAAGAGGAGGCACGGTGCAATGTTCTCAAAGATATGCCAAAGCTAACAACAAATATATTCCTGATTATGATCCAGCACTGCCATCAAATTATATACTGTATGTAGATGCAAACAGCCTGTATGGTTATGCTATGATGGATAATTTGCCATATGCGGGGCTTGAGTGGGTTGAAGATTTCAATATTGAAGATCTTCAGGATTTTGGTGACAGTAACTATGGCCTGTTCTTAGAAGTTGATCTGACAATTCCTGATGATTTACACAACAAATTTTCTGATCTGCCCCCAATTCCTGAGGTTAAGTGTTCACCTGGCTCTAAACACAAGAAGCTCATGATGACTCTAGAGCCAAAACAGGATTATGTCATATATTACAAAAACCTCCAGTTCCTAATGAATCATGGTGTTCAAGTGACCAAAGTTGGCAAAGCCTTAAGGTTCAGGCACTCAAGATGGTTGAAGCCATATATTGATACAAACACAGAGCTTCGAACATCTGCAATAAGCAAATTTGATAAAACTTTGTTAAAATTGATGGTAAATTCTGTGTATGGCAAAACCATAGAAAATGTCAGAAAACATACTGATGTTAAATTAATTACTGACCCCAGCCTGAGCAAAAAATTAATAGGAAAGCCTAATTTCAATTATAGAAGAATTTATGATGAGAATATGGCACTTTTCAACATGAAAAATACAAAGATTAAGTTTGATAAGCCTATTTATATAGGGGCTGTGATATTGGAATTGGACAAATTACACATGCTGGAGCTCTATTATGATGTGTTTAAGCCTATTTATAGTCACTGTGTAAAACTGATGTACATGGACACAGATAGCTTTATTCTTGATATTCAGACAGAAGATGCTTATCAAGATATGTCACAGTCTGCATTGCTTAAATATTTTGATACCAGTGAACATACAAAGATTCAACCCCACAACAAAAAGGTGCCTGGGAAGTTAAAAGATGAGACACTTCGTGATGTTATTGTGGCATTTGCTGGGTTAAGGGCCAAGATGTACAGCTTTGAAACATGTAGTGGTGTTGTTGCCAAAAAGGCCAAGGGCATTGGCAGAGTAACTGTGGACAAAGAGCTTGAATTTGAAGATTGCAAAAATTGTCTCAAAACCCAGAGTTTAATAAGAACATCATAATGCAGAATTCAGAGTGTGGATCACTTGTTAACTACAAATGTTGTAAGAAAAGTGGCTCTGGACTCACATGATGATAAGAGATGCATTTTGTCATGTGGCATACATACTCTACCATGGGGTCATTGCGATTTGAAAAGTGGCAAACAATGCCCAATTACAGAGCATGATTTGAAATAAATAAACATGCCTATGAACTTATTTGGGTTCAAAAAACAGGCTATTATGGACCGGCCAACACCATCACCCTCTTCTGATATACAATCTATGATATCTAAACTAAGTGGTTTGTTAATTATTCATCTGAACAGCATACTTACAGATGTTGATGATAAAACAGGTAAAACATTATACATATTTAACAATAATTTAAATCATTACCAATTACCTGTAGGTGGTCAATTACAATTTATTACAACCCCTGAGGGTAATGTCAAGGTTTCGATAAGGAGAAATATAGAAATATAGAATTAAGCACTCAAACATGGTTTCTGGCACTGTATATACTGTTTCTGCTGGTGATTGTTTATATATTGAGGTCCCAGGATCCTATGACAAGCTGTACCTTTTTTATAGAATTAAGAATTAGATATTTTATAATAAATAACCACTAAAACAAAAATGCCTAATGATATATTTGGCCATACAAGGCATGATTATCACAGTGATGAGATTCTGATGCTTGATATCAGAGTCAAAAAATTAAGAAGTAATTTACAAGCTTTACAAACCACACTCAATGCCAGTCTTCAACTAGAAATTACAAATTTACAATCACAATGCATGGACCCTCTTCTTAAAATTGACTCAGAACTCAAATTGCTGCTTCAAAAATATACTGACTTGGCCACATTAGATAATTTTCAAAGTTTAGAGGAGGCGATGGCAGCTCTTCAAGACAAATTTAAGACTCAGGCTAACAACTCTGAGCAATTGAAACAACAATTGAAAGAGCAGATTAATAATATCCAGGCACAGCTCCAATCAATTGTCAAAAGCATAAAATCACAAGAAGATTTTGATCTAGTAATTTCCACTCTAAAAGAACAGATTCAATCACTACAGATACCTAATCTGGACCCTCTGAACAAAGCCATAGCTGAGGTTAAAGAAAAAATTGAGACACTTGAAAATTTTATGAACAACTTGACATTTTCTGATGCTTTGAGTGCTATAACTCGTAGTGTTGCCAACATCAAGCTGCAACTTGAAACATTGAAGATTTTGGAAAAATTCAGAGTACCATAAGCCATCTTGAGGGTACAATAGCAACAGTACAAAGTGATTTGACAAATGTACAAGAAACTCTAGAATCTCGTCTGCCTGGTATTGTAGATACCCTTGTCAGTGTCCAGCAACATATCACAAAACTTGAAAACCTCAACACTGAATCTGAGCTATCTCATTTTCATCACTTGATCGATGATATCCAAACAAAGCTTGAAATTTTACAACAATCAACACCTACTCAGGCAGACATAGCCCTGCTTCAAGATGCTATGCAAAGTGTGGCTGATGCTTCTGAATTAAATGATGTAAAATTGGCACTTGAATCTTTGCAAAATACTTTATCAAATCTGCCTACATCACAGGAACTTAAAAATATTAAGAGAGCTGTGAATCGCATATTGAAATCAGAAGATATCAAAAGTATCCAGACAGTGATCAAACAACTTACTCAGACAGTGGCCACTCTACCAACTAATCAACATATTAATGAACTGCATGCCCTGTTTGAGGATATCAGAAGACAAGTCCATGATCTTACAGCTCAAAATTCAAAATTGGCAGTTGTTGAAAATCTACAGCAAATTGTAGCTAATATCAAGCAACAGCTAGGAAGCATGGAATCCAACCAAGCAAATGCTTTGTCTGCTTTTGCCACCCAGCTACAAGAGATTGTGCAACAATACAAGAAACTTGCTGTGGACATAAGAATTAAACCAGGCCACGATGAGATTGTTAGGACTATCAATGTGCACCTTGAATCTGTAACAAGTAGATTGCTTCCAGCAGAAAAAGAAATAACTAGTCTAAACGAGAATCCTAAGCAAACAATAATCCTTTAATTGTACAGTATCCCCAACAAAGAATATGATTCACCAGGTGGCAAAATGTATATGCTGTCCCCTGCACAATTTTATCACCAGTTTTTTGTTGGGGGCACACTTAGACCAATCAAGATCAAATATTGGCTACAACCACAGGCACACCACTACCCTACCTTATCAATAACAAATGCTGACAACAAACCAAAGGTCACCAGTGTAGAGTTAGAGGATTTTACAGACCCCAATACATTAGAGACATCTTATGCTGAAGATGATGGTTCTCTGGAATTTAATATACAAATAGGAGACAAATTATATTTAGAAAATCCTGTGGTATCAGCTTCTGAACACCCTATAGTTGCAATATTCTTGTTTACATACTATGTCTAGACAAATTATTGTTGATGAATTACACAGACAATCCAGGCATAATTATAAGAGACTGCCAGTGGTTACAAAAGGCATAGATGATTTATGGCAGTGTGACTTGGTTGAGATGGCAAGTGGACAGCTGAAAAACTTAGACAAGATTTACAAGGGCTACAAGTATCTACTCACTGTCATACATACATTTTGAAAATATGCCTGGGCTGTGCCACTCAAATCGAAGACTGGATCATGTGTTACAGAAGCCTTCAGAACAATCATCAATCAGAGTGGAAGATCACCGTGCTATCTACAAACAGATAATGGCAAAGAATTCTATAATTCGGTGTTCCAACAATTTATTAAAAGCCAGTCAATACAACATTACTCGAGTTACAGTGATCTCAAGGCCTCTATTGTAGAAAGATTCAACAAAACTCTAAAAAATCTTATGTATAAACAATTCAAACTGCAAGGTAATTATAAATGGCTTACAATCCTACCAGAACTTTTAGATATAACAACTCGGTCCATTCCACAATCAACATGAAACTCTCTGAGGTAAATTTATCTGATGAGCAAAAATTGATCAGTACTGTTTATTATCCTAGATACCAGCCAACTACAAGAAAAGCCAAATACAAGGTAGGTGATCAAGTAAGAATCAGCAAATATAAGCACTTATTCAAAAGAGGCTTTACCAGAAACTGGAGAACTGAATTATTTACAGTGGTTCAAGTTAAACCTGGGACCCGTAACACATATATAATAAAAGACCACCTAGGAGAAATTCTCAAAGGCAGGTTTTGTGAAGAAGAACTCAGCAAAACTAAGCAGCCTGACACATATCTGATAGAAAAAATCATCCGCAGAAAAGGCAAAAAGATACTGGTGAAATTGCTAGGACTTGCAGAACACAGCTGGATCGAGGCAGACGAAGTGATACTATGAACACCTGGGATGTTATAAAGAGACTGCCAGAGCCTGAACAGCAGATTAAGAGAAATGGCAAGCTGCTGCCTGATAATATTAGATGTCTTATTGTTGGGCCATCGGCTTGTGGTAAAACTACACTGATGATTGATAATTTTTTATTGGCACCCAACTGGTTAGACTGGAAAAACAGGCACTTGTACGTCTTCTCTAAGAGCTTGGAACAATTAAAATTTCAGTAGCTGATGAAGCTATATGATGGACTGGATATTGCCACTTTTGAATCAGATGTTAAGCCACTCCATGAATGTCTCGATAATTCTGTTGTTGTGTTTGATGACATTATACTGGATAATCAAAACAAGGTTAGAAATTTTTTTACACAGGGCCGACACGAACACATAGATTGCTTCTACCTGGCACAGACTTTTTCTAAAATACCAAAGCAGCTGATCCGAGACAACAGCAATTTTATATGTGTGTTTCATCAAAATCATACCAACCTCAAACACATACATGATGAATATGTAGGTGGGGACTTGAGCTACAATGATTTTTCCAAGTTTTGAAGTAGGTGCTTGAACCAGGACAGCTATGGGTTTGTCACAATTGATATGACAAGGAAACCCAATAGTGGTAAATACAGAAATAAAATCAACAATTTTCTAGACATTGAAACATATATAAATAACCATGAAAAGGCCAATTATTGATGATCTTAAATTATCTTGTAAAAAGATTTAATGGATGGAAATCAGAGAACTGAGGAATCTATGAACAACACAAGCAAACAGAACAGCCTACTATTGATGCTATTAGTGAATTAGGTAAAAATATCAAAACTGTTACAGAGCAAAATCAAAATTTGATCACAGAGCTTGTACCTGTAGCTGCTAGGAACATATTAGATTATCCAATCACCCCACTTTCTAGTATTCATACACCTAGTCCTGTTGCTCCTCGAAGAATTGAAGCTAGTCAGGATCCTATTGAATTGGGTCTTCTTGCTCAAAAATATTTAAGCACACCTAAAGACAACAAAGATGAGGTCTTTGGCTTATATGCTGACACAGAGCGTGATGGTAGCATCATACATAGAATTGGTAATTTTAGAGTAACATTTATGGGAGATGATATAATTGTATATTCAGAATCTCATCTTGGAGAAAGAGGTGCTTTTGTTAAGTACCCTGGCACACCTGGATTGTGGGAACTGATGACTAGGAAGAGACCTGGCAGCTATACAGATCAAGATTATGAGCAGTACAAATAAATATTAATAAAATCAGATGCTCTATACCAGAACAATGATCCCACACAAAAAAGAGTCAAGTCTAGCAGTAGAGCAAAATACAACAACTTAATCAAGCCCATATGGTCACAGATCAAGACTGGTAGTGGAATCAAACAATACAACACCCTGCCTAAAGAATTTGTGTGGGTTGATGATGTCAGGAAACTTGTAGATAGGTTGCTGGTGATAGCTGGGGAAGAATATGCTGGCAACCACAATTTTTACAATGGAAAGGTTGGAATTATGGACATGATAAGCACCAAATTGTCTAATTTTATAGTGAATGACACTAAGGGGATTGGATATCTCATAAAAATTATTAATACTCTACCCCCTAAATTTTGGAATATCTCTGAGGGTCGGGGGCTGGTTAATGACATCATGAACAAGCTGCCATTTGAACTACACATACCAGGCTATCAGTATTGTGGTCCAGGCACAAAACTAAACCATAGATTTAACAGAGGTGATCCTGGTGTTAATCCCCTAGATGCTGCTTGTAGAGACCATGACATAACATACAACACACATACTGATCTTGATAGGCGACATGTTGCAGACAAGAAATTAGAAGACGCTGCATTTGGTAGATTTGTAAGCAAAGATGCTTCTTTAAGTGAGAGAATAGTAGCATTGGGGACCAACATAGCTATGAACACCAAACAAAAACTAGGGTGGTGGTTGTGATAAATTAAATAAATTTAAGCCACTTAACACTTAATTAAGCTATGTAATCCCAGAATATGTATATAATAAACCTAGGATGAAGGCCAAGGGTGTTATGTATCAGATACGTTATGCAGGTCTTAAATCTCTTAAAACTATTGATAGCCTTTAAACCAAAAAGCAGCGCAAGAAAAAAAATTCTTGTCTTGCCAAGGGCCATGGTATGAAATTATTACTTAGTACCCCCCAATTAAAATAATTACAGCAATCTAGAAAAAAATTGCATACAGGTGGATTTATATTTAGTATTCACGCCATTTTAGCAGCACTTGGTGCTGTAAGGAGCTTGGCTGGGGGATCAGCTGCTATAGCAAAAACAGTAATAGATGCCAAGAAGAATAAGGCAGAATTAAATGAATTGAAGCGCCATAATCTGGCCATGGAAAAACAAGGCAAAGGTGTTAAGAGAGCCATGAATATGTTTAAAAAAAACAAGATCCCCTTACAAACCAAGATATTGAAGCTTTAATCAAGCCACTGGGCATCAAACATTTTAGAGATGTGTACATGTCTGATTCTTTGCCAGAACAACCACTCAACAAAGAGTGTGGCATAGTTAATTTGGATAAGTACAAAAATCAGGGCACTCACTGGATCTGTTATCTTAAATATTTAAAAAATGAGGCATTTGTGTTTGATTCATTTGGAGGTGTTCCACCTGAAAATTTAGTAAAATATCTAAAATCAATTAATCTTTATCACAATAATGCCCGTGTTCAAAATTTCAAAGATGTTAATTGTGGACATCTGTGTTTATCTGTTCTTAGATATCTGTCTCAAATAAATAAACCATCAATTGAAGATTTTCAAAAGGCCCTGTGGTATCTGAAGCATCATGGGAGTATTCCATCTCACCAGCCAAAATTCAATATTGAAACTTAGATTACATGATGATATAGTGTATCCCAAAACAATAGCTCTCATAGCATTTTATGGCAAGTACTTGATCCCCAATATTACACACCACAACAACAAGATTGCAGTTTGTGATCAAAAAATTGTTATCACTCCAGGGCAATATAATCTGTCTACTCTAAATGCTCAGTTACCCAGAGGTATAGTGTTAACTCAAAATTCTGTCACTCACAGAGTAGAGATTGTGTCTGCTACAGAAACAGTGGATCTGGGTACTATAGGAGAGCTGTTAGGCTTTGAGAACAACACAAAACTTGAACCAGCCATTAAACACACTGCTATTAATATACCTAAATTCTTAGCCATAGAAACTATGAATATTCATTGTAATGTGGCCTAGGGTATGATCACCAAATCAGATGGCATAAGAACTCACAAACAAACTGGCATCATTGCAACATTCAAACCTAACTCTGAATTTATGGAGCCAATCATCTACACTCCATCCCCAACATTATATTTTCCTGTGTGCCATAATAGAATAGATTACCTTGAATTGATGGTCACTAATGAAAAAGAAGAATTAGTTGATTTTGCTCGAGCCACAACAACTGCAATCATAGAAATTAATATTTAAATAAAAATACATACAAAAAATGGAAAATATTGAGAGTTATGAGCTACAATCACTCCCCAAACAGGAGGACTTTTGCAAATTTAAATCAACCCAACACAGAGATTGAGGTTGATCTTTATGTAGGAGATGGCTTTATACACCCCCACAGAGCAGATCTATATATCAAATTTGATGTTTTAAAGCTCGATGGTACAGATTATCCTGCAAATTCAAATATAAGATTGGTAGACAATTTTGTGCCACATCTGTTCTCTGAAATTGAGATCAGAAAACATGGTGTTGTTATAAACAGAGTAGATTACCCTGGCATTACCTCTACAGCTTTGGCCACACTAAAATTATCTAAAACCGAGGCATCATACTACAAAATAGGTGGATTTGATGCTGGATTATAAAAAAATATCTAACAGCCACACTGTGCTGTTTCCTATGCGCCTGTTGCCTGTATTCTTCTCAGATTACAAAGAAGATTAGAAGAGCTGCCAATGATAATAATGCTTTGATGAGGTACAGTACATTAAACTCTACAGGGGAAGCTCTGCCTAATACCCTACCTGATGAAGGCAAGTGCATTATTCAGACTATGGAGCTAAGAATTCCAGTTGTTTAATATGAAGCCAGTTATGCTCTTAAATACAAAGCAGATATACTAAAAAATCCACAGGTGCCTTTACAATTTTATACATATCAATGTGTGCAGAAGCCTGCCACTGGTAGCTATTATGAATTTGATGCTACAAACTCATTCTCTAGTATACAATATGACATGCCAGATTTTGTGGTGGTACTGTTTCAGACTGGAAGAAACAATAATCAGGAAAAAAATTCAAGTAAATTTGATAACTGCAACATCAAGAACATGTATCTTAAAAATGGCAGAAATGAGGTGTTTCCTAGAGAAAATTATAATTTAAACATGTCCAAGGATAATTTCCTCAGATTTTGTGAAGCATTTACAGCATACAAAAGGGTCACTACTGGCAATACTGACATGTATTACACACCAGATGAATTCAAAGCACAGAGACCCATGTTTGTCATCAACACCTCAAAAAGGAAACAAGTTGTGGTTAATGACAGGACAAACATTAAAATTATCTGTGAATTCCACGATACACTCCCTGATGACACCATATGTAGTGTTATTCTTATTTGTGAAAAATCATATGTTTATGATGTAAGAAATAGGAGAGTCACAGAGCAATTCTAGAATGCCTCTGCACAATGCATTGTCTTAGTACTAGATATGCAAGTTGGGCCTGGTGCCCAATTAAAATATTCGGGTTAACATATTAATACTCTGAACTGACTGTCAAGTATTACACTAGAGGCAATAAGCTCATATGAGCATTTTTGGCCTAGTTTTAAGTGTAGCCATAACAATATCAAGAAGGGCATTTTTTTGACAAGCTTATGGACAACAATCTCACAGATGTAGCTTTTGCACACATGGCCAAATCAATCTGTTGAGGATTCTTCATTTGTACACTAGAATTCAGGATTCTTGGGATTTTGACGGAGTAGCACACTGTAAGCAATAAGATCATATGGACTACTTGACATAATTTTAAGTGTAACCAAATCTGTCTGTTAAGGTTTCTTCATTTGTACACTAAGATTCAAGATTCTTGGGATTGACAGCATAGCACACCTGAGCAATTCGGGCATATGGTCATCTTGACATAGTTTTAAGTGTAGCCAAAACGGGCTGTTTAATTATATGGGCTCTTCATTTGTTGTCCTTATAATAGGTCAAATACAACTACTTATGTCGGCCTAGGGATTCCCCAAAGGACGCGAACGAAGGTGTTGACGGGATTGGGGTGAGTGTGCGTTCTGCGTGAGCTGATTTCGTCGAAAATAGGCATGTATTGAATGTCCCAAAAAAAACAAAGAAACTTTCCTGACCGAAGGGCACCATGACGTAAAAACGAAAATGAACTGTCATAGGTTGCATACCCTGAAGGGCAGATGGGTGTCCGTGTGATCTGACGTTAAGTACCACATTTCCCGCTAGGGGCGCCAACAGTGTAGGTTTCCTCATGAAGGAGCGCACGTGTCTGTGCCATTCGTGCTTATGGTGCTGTGCCAGCAGCAGGATGTTAAACATTAACGGTTGAATGGAAAGACGTGAGGTTCTTGGACAGTAGTGTTGGTTATACATTTGACCTAGCAGTGTTACGTGTTAATTCTTAGAGACAGACCATCGTGTTCTGTGAAGTGTACTAGTGTTAAAACGGTCATAAACAATTGTAGTCCGGTGTGAGCGATGGCTGCATACACGTCCCAAGAGCTAGCGGGCATGCATCTGATTTATGGGGAAGCTGGAGGTAATAGCCGTGCTGCAAGGCGTCTGTATGGAGTACATTTTCCAAATAGGGTGTTACCATCGCAAACCTTATTTCAAACTGTAGACACTCGACTTCGGGAAGTAGGATCAGTGTTGCCATCTCGTCGAGAAGTTGGACGACCGCGAAGTGTGCGAACACGACGATTTGTGGAAGATGTGCTAACTGCAGTGATGGATCATCCAGGCACCAGTACGAGCGCACTATTCCACGAACGAAACACCTCCCATGTGAATGTGTGGCGAGTCCTCGCAGAAGAGGGGATGCACCCATACAAATTGAAGAAAGTGCAATAACATTTACCTCGGGACTTTGGCCCACATGAGGTGTTTGCCAATTGTTTGTTCATCAAATTAAAATTACCCCCAATTTTCAGAATAAGGTACTATGGACTTCACGAAATCTGGTGTGTTCAATAGTAAAAACAGTCATGTGTGGGAACATGAAAATCCACATGCACTGCTAGTGGCACATCATCAGCACAGATTTGCAGTAAATGTATTTTGCGGATACAGCATGACCATTTGATTGGACCGTACATTCTCCCTGTTCGCCTATGTGGACCCACTTATCAAGCATTTCTCAGTGAGGTTTTGTCTGAACTACTAGAGGACGTGCCCTTGGCACTGAGACAAAGACTGTGGTTTCAACATGACGCTGCACCCCACATTTCGATCGGAATGAGCGCCATTTCCTCAATACCGTATTCCGCAACCAGCGCAGTGGCAGGGGAGGGACTGTGCCATTGCCAACTCGATCGCCTCATATTACGCCCCTGGATTTCTTCCTGTGGCTAGAGATGAAACGCCTCGTTTACGAAATCCTGTCGTGTCAGCCGAGGACTTTGTTGCCCGTATCAATGTAGTTGCAGCATCGATAGCAGAAACGCCGGGTTTGTTGGGTAGCACTAGACAATCCTTGATTCTGTGTTGTCGCCTCTGCTTGGAAGTACATGGTGGACACTTTGAAAACCGTCTGTGATGAGGTTCCCTTCACATCTCCAATAATCATACTGTGTTCCCTTCAGGGTATGCAACCTATCACAGTTCATTTTTTTTCGTATTTACGTCATGGGGCCCTTCGCTCAGGAACTTTCCTTTGTTGTTTGTTGCCATTCAACAAATGAAAATTTTCGTCGATACCAGCTCACGCAGAACGCACACCCACCCCAATCCCCATCAACATCTTCGCTCGCGTCCTTTGGGGAATCCCTTGCGCCGACATTGTACAACATTGCCGCTTGATTTTTTGACAAGAGCGTACCCAATTTCTTAGTGGACCTCCCAACACCGACGACTTCTCTCCACCAGGTTTGCCATTATTCACTTCGAAAAATCATTTTCACATGTTTTCAAATGACAACAAGAAGCCGTTTCCGGAAATTCGACACATGAACTTTCCACCTTATTTTCACTCATACAATCACCTCCCAAGCGTTGTAAACGAACTTACGAAACACCCTGTATATTAGTATGCTTCTTCCTTCTCCTCTCCACTACACTTGCAGATTTTATGAGCTCATGAATTTTCTGACCATGCCCACTTCCGGTTTAATCTACTTCCGGTTTTACTTACTTCCGGTTTGACCTACTTCCGGTTATGCCAGTATTGCCAAAATTGGTCTGCATGGTTTCTTTTTCTATTTATATAATAACCGATACCCAAAATAGTTTAGTATTTTTGATATACTCAAACATAGATTAGTAACTCCAACAAAAACTATATATAGTAACCAATACCCAAAATATTTTACTATTTTTGATATACTAGTTTCTATTCAATTTTCTTAAAATGTTTGTGCTAAATATATTATCTCCAAGTGAGATTGAAATATTGACAACCTCTAGAGTTGTCATATATCCAGAGAATATATATATATATATATATATATATATATATATATATATATATATACCAAATAAGAAACAATGGTATACGCTACTTGTAAAACTGAATGCTACATTTGTGGTAAATTCATATATAAAACAAATTTGTCAAAGCACTTGGCAATATGTACTGGTCAAGCAAAATATCCTAAATTATCAACACAACCCTGTCCCTATTGCGGAAGTATTATTAGCATACGTAATCTAAACAGACATAAGAAGAGTTGTGAATCTCAACCATCTAATAACCAGACTAATCCTAGAAAAAGAGAAGCAGATATATCTCCAACTCATGGTCCTGAATCAAAACAAAGTAGATTTTTTACCACACCTAGTGGAACAGCCTTTGGTGGTCGTCTTAATGATTAACCTTTTGAATCAGAGCCACATTGTGATTTTAAAAAATCTTGAAGAACATAAAATCTTCAATAATAGAACTCTTGAAAAATATACTTAAAAAAATAAACTATTATGTTCTATACTATCCTATCCTCTGAATATGAGAAACCTGATGAAACATGTTATGTACATCACCATTGTTCAAAGGCTCAGACTCTATATTTGAGTGATATAGATAATTTGGAATAAATCTATGACCAGATTATGGACACATTACTCAGAAAACATGAGGAATTTGAGGCTAACGGATCTAGTTGGAAATTATGTGGGAGTCCACACAAACTGAAACCTCTTTCTGTTTCTACTTATGCCCCTCTTCCTGTGAATATTCAAAATAAGAAAGCAGCGATCAATATATAAAATAAAGATAACAAGTGTTTTCTGTGGTGTGTCTTTGCACAACTTTACTCAGTTACTGGGAAAGGCAATCCAGAGCTAGTTCATCATTATATACAGCATGAAACAAAGTTTAAGCATGGTATGTCAGGTATTAAATATCCTGTTGCTATATTTGATATAACAAAATTTGAAAGACAGGTAGAAGTATCACTGGCAATCAATGTGTATGCCCATACAAAGAATAGTTTGTATATCCTTTTAGAATAGGTACTGTGAACAATGAAAATGCTAATGTCATCAATTTGTTACTTATTTCAAATGTTAGAAATTTCCATTAGTGTCTTATTCGCAATCTCTCATTACTGGTTAAAGGCCAAATAAGAAAATATACCAGGGAAATCAATATTTGTCATAGGTGTTAGACTACATTTGATAATCCTATTCACCAGAAATATGTCAAATTTAATAATCCATAAATTCCTAACAAGAAACTTGAAGAGCACAAAAAACTGTGGTGAGAACAAGCCTTTGCATATCATTATGCCCACACCAAAAGAAGCTGAGAAATTTTAAAAACACAAGGTCCTGTAGGAGCATCCAGCTATAATAATAGCAGATATTGAGGCATTTCTCTAACCATTCAACTATTCATACCCTGATCCTGATATCTCGTCTACTACAAATTATCAGCTCCATGAGCTCTGTAGTTAAGGATATGTAGTTGTGTGGCGTAATTAATTAAAACCTAATGAACCGTATGTATACAGAGGACATAAAGCTGTCAAACATTTTATTCCAAAAAATAAAAGAAGTAAGGAAAATTGGTAAAGTATTATCTGTGTCAAAAGCAAGAGTACCATTATCTCCTGCTGAAAAGAAATTATAAGATACAGCTTAGATCGGCCCACAGTGTGAATCATATTTTATAGATGATAATAAGAAAGTTCATCACCATTGTCATTTCACGGGATACAATTTTTAGATCTTGTTCAACAGTTGTAATCTCAAAATGCAAAGAGACAAATTTATTCCTATATTCTTCCATAATAGCAGGGGCTATGATTTTGACATTTAAAAGGCATCTAAGTTATAATACAGAGCACATACGTAGATGTTCTTACTGAAAATCAAGAGAGATACATTAATCTTAACAAAACAGTAAATATTTCTGAGAACAGTACTACTAAGATAAGATTTTTGGACTCCATGCGATTTCTCTCTGCTGGCCTGGATACTCTTTCCAGAAAACAATATAAAAACAAATTCCAAATTACAACTAATAGTTTTCCTCGCTTAGGCTTACAACATATTATAAAAAAAAATTGTCCATCCATATAATTATGTAACTGACGATACTATGTGTAATGATGAACCTCTTCCTCCACAAAAGTGTTCTAAAGACAACTCAGAGAATTGAATATTAAAGATATTGATTACCATCGTGCACAACTGAAATGGAAGAAATTAGCGTGTAGTACAGTGGGAGATTACCATGATGCTTTTCTAAAATTGAATGTGACAATTCTTTCAGATTTATTCCAAGTTTTGGAAATTGTCTACGAATATCTATAATTTTGTGCTACACTTGTTCTCTCTAGTAGAAATCGGAAAACATTGTGCTGTGATAGATAGAGTAGACTATCCATGTATAAGTACTACTGCTATGCAAACACATAAATTTTCCAAAGTATATGCATCGTATAACCAGAAACCAAAATCCTGTCAAAAACCACACAGTACTGTTCCCTATGTGTCTGCTGCCTGGTTTCTTCTCAGACTACAAGGACATCATATGGAAAGGAAGTTTGAGAATATGTTTTTGTAGATCGGCCTATGATAATGATGCTCTGATGCGTTACAGTACATTGAATGCAGATGGTACAGCATTCCCCAACAGCCTACCTGAAGTAGTCAAGTGTATTATCAAGACCATGGAGCTGAGAATACCAGTGGTGGAAAACGAAACTAAATGTGCTCTCAAATATAAAGCAAATATTCTGAAAAATCCACAAGTTCCTATTGGATTTTACACTTACCAGTGTGTCCAAAAACCAGCCATTGGTGGCCATTACGAATTTGATGCTACTAATAAATTCAGTAGTATACGGTATAATATGCCAGATTTTGTAATTGTACTGTTCCAGACTGGGAGAGAGAAGTCAAGAAAAATATTATAGCAAATTTGATAATTGCAAGATTAAAAATATTTATCTAAAAAATGGACGTAATGAGACTATCTCCCGTGAAAAATGTAATCTGGACATGGCACTAGATAATTATCTCAAATAACATGAAGCACACACTGCTTACAAAAGAGTGACTGAGGGAGAAATAAATTTATACTATACTCCCAGTGAATTCAAGGCATGCAAGCCAATGTTTGTCATCAAAACGTCAAAATGAAAACAGTGGTAGTCAATTATAGAAGAAATATCAAAATTGTATGTGAATTCCATGAGCCTCTGCCTCACAACACTTTATGTAGTGTTATTATTATTGCAGAGAAAACATTTGTTAATGCTGTAAAGATGAGAGAGTCACAGAACAATTTAGGTGCTAAAAATTCATTTATTTACTAGACCACAATACTACTGTCTGATCTGAACTTCTAACTCAGTTCTAACAATATTACAGGATGTATATTAAAATAATATCCACTTCTCTTAATGCTAAATATTCAAAGTACAAATACAATTTATAAGCAAAGCAGGGTGTCTCAAAAATAAGTAGTAATCCAGTTGTCAGTAATTTAGTCAGTTTTTTAAGAAACTACCTTGGCACTATTCTCAAACAAGAATAGCCGCCTTCTTGAAACATAACGCCAAGAACACTCTTAAACAATGAACAGAGTGTCACATGATCCTTGGGTTAGAATATACCCAAGTCAGACATTGAATGATGTTAATCATCATATTACTAGGATTTAGAATTCGTTTCACGATTAGACAATTTGCTACACCTGTGAATTAACTAAATCCACTATAAGATATGGAAATATAGCTTAATTTTAGTTCAATTAGGCTATGGTATCAAACGAGGTTGTCCGTAGATCCAATCTACTTATTCTACTCCTACTTTCAAATTTTAGTGTCTTAAAATACAGATAATCCGTGAGCAGTAGTTTTCCAAACAATGGAAAATATAGAAACAAAATCAATAATTTTATAAATGTTGAGTCCTTATAAGATATTTTGTGACGTTATAAATAACCCCTAAACAAAAATGACAAAAATGAAATTGAAGACAATTCGAATTTACGTGACTATCTGGCCAAAATATTTAAAGGCTGGAATCTTAAAATATATGAACAACACAAGCGTCAGTATCAACAAATTATTTATGCTATCAGTGGTCTTGCTAGATAAATTATGAGTGTTACAAAATAAAATAAGAATCTTATGAATGAGCTAATGCCTCTTGCTGCTTTAAATTATTCAGATTTTTCTCCTACACCACTATACAGTATTCATACTCCACTAGTACTCCAACAACCACTTACTAAGGAGAAAAATGAGTTAGGTCCCTTGGCAAGAGAATACCTGAGTAAAGAGAGATTTGAAAAAGATGAAGTGTTTGGATTGTATCCATCCATGAACCTTAATGAAACAGTAGTCTGAAAAATTGGAAAATATTGAGTTACATTTCAAGGAGATGATGTGAAAGTCAATTTGGGTGGGTCCAATATCTGGTCTAGATATCCAGGTACTGTGGGACTGTTGAAACTCATCGCTAAGAAACGCCCAAAAGATTAAACAGATGAAGATCACCAGTGTTACTCAGAAATATTGATACTGTCTCATGCTCTGTACCAAAACAATGATGCTAGTCATAACAGTGTTAAATATTGCATTGGGAATAAATACAATAATCTCATTAAACCTATATGGAACCAACTCAAAACTGGTAGTGGCATTAAACACTACAATGCACTACCCAAAAGTTCGTGTAGGTGGAAAATGTGAGAAAACTTATAGATAGATTGTTGGTCATTGTAGAAGAATAAATTCTGGCAGCAATAATTCCATAATGAAAAAATAATTATTGTATATGATTAATACTAAATTAGCCAATTTTATTGTAAATGGCAGTAAAGGTATATGATACTTAATTAAAATTATTAGTTTTCTACCTCCTAAATTCTAGAATGGTCAGGATTTAGTTAATTGCATTATTACCAAACTTTCTTTCGAAATGCACTAAACTAGAACAACGACTGGAGAAAGGTAAGAGACTAATTAATTCCTTGGATGCAGCTTGTAAAGACAATGACATTTCCTACAATACTCATACTAATCTTAGTGTTCGTCATGAGCCTGATCAAAAATTAGAGCAAGTAGCATTTGGAAGACTAATCAGCAAAGATTCTTCTTTAGGTGAAAAAATAGCAGTATTAAGTACGACGATTGTCATGAATAGAAAACAAAAATTAGGGTAGGGACTATAATCTAAATATATATATAAATACCTATCATTATGAAACCTAAACGTATTGTATATCTAGTATCTTATTCAGATCTAAAATCTCTGGGATCCTTAGACAATCCTCCTCACCAAAAACAAAAGGAGAATAAAAATTTTGTTTGAGTAAGGGTCATGGAACGAAATTAACTCTTAATGCACCTCAGGTGAAAATATTACGGAGTTCCAGAAAAAAAGAAACACATTGGTGGTTTCATATTCAGTATTCCAGCTATTTTAGCAGCTCTAGGTGCCGTGGTGCTGCTATATCAAAAACAGTTATTGACGCAAAGAAGAACAAAGCTGGACTAGAAGAGCAAAAACGTCTAAGTTGGCAATGGAGAAGAAAGGCAAAAGTATTAATGCTTTCAGAAAATATTAAAGAAAATAGAAATATTCTTCAAATTTGATATTGAAAATTCAATTGAATTATTGGGAATCAAACACTTCAGAGATGGAATGATTACTAATTCTGATGGCAACATAAGGAGTCAAAAACAAACTGGAATCATAGCAAATTTCAAACCAAATTCTGAGTTTATGGAGCCATTCATATACATATCCTCCTCACCAATTTATTTTCCAGTATCCCACAATCGTATAGATCACAAGCGTCAGTGATAACCAACGGAAAGATGAACTAGGAGATTTTTGCAGATGCTCCTACTACAGCAATCATAGATATTAATACATAAAATAACCATCAACATGTAGAATATTGAATGTTATGAATTGCAGTCTTTCCATCCCAATCATCGTAATTTTGCTAATCTCAATGAACCAAACTGTGAGATTGAGATGGATTTGGACGTTGTGGACAGTTTTGTACACACTCACATATGCATATTTGTATATGAAATTTGAAGTAGAATAAAATGAGAAAGGTGAAACATTTCCCTCTGGTACAAATATAAAATTTGTAGTAGAAATCAGAAAACATGGAACTGTGATAGATATAATAGATTATCCATGTAGAACTTCTACGACCACTTAAATTTTCCAAAGCAGACGCAACCTATTACCAGTCTGGGGTGTTTGAATCAGGAACCGAAATCTTGACAAACAGCCACAGAGTACTGTTCACCATGCGTCTGATGCCAGGTTTCTTCTCAGACTACAAGGACATCATATGGAAAGGAAGTTTGAGAATCACTTTTTGTAGATCAGCCAATGATACTGATGCTCTGATGCGTTACAGTACACTGAATGCAGATGGTACAGCACTCCCAACAGCCTACCTAAAGCAGCCAAGTGTATTATCAAGACCATGGAGCTGAGAATACCAGTAGCGGAATACGAAACTAATTATGTTCTCAAATATAAAGCAAATATTCTGAAAATCCACAAGATCCTATTGGATTTTACACTTACCAGTGTGTCCAAAAACCAGCCTCTCGTGGACATTATGAATTTGATGCTACTAATCAATTCAGTAATATACAGTTCGGTATGCCAGATTTTGTAATTGTACTGTTCCAGACTGGGAAACAGAACAGTCAAGATAAAGATTCTAGCGAATTTCATAATTACAAGATTAAAAATATTTATCAAAAAAATGGACGTAATTAGATTTTCCCCCGTGAAAATTATAATCTGGACATGGCAAAAGATGACTATCTCAAATTATATGAAGCATACACTGCTTACAAAAGAGTGACTGAGTGAAACATAGATGTATACTACACTTCCAGTGAATTTAAGGCACACAGACCAATGTTTGTCATCAAGACGTCAAAAATAAAACAGTGGTAGTCAATAGTAGAACAAATATCAAAAATTGTATGTGAATTCCATTAGCCTCTGCCTGACAAGACTTTATGTAGTGTTATTATTATTGCAGAGAAAACTTTTGTTAATGATGTAAAGAATGGGAGAGTCACGGAACAATTTTAGTTGCTAAAAAATATTTTTATTTACAAGACCACAATACTATTACCCGATCTGAACTTTTAACTCAGTTCTAACAATACATGTTCATTAAAATAATATCTACTTTTCTTAATACTAAATAGTCAAAGTTCAAATAAAATTTATAAGCAAACCAGGGTGTTTCAAAAATAACTAGTTATCAAGTAGTCGTTTTTTTCTTTTTTTAAGAAACTACCTTCGCACTATTCTCAAACAAGAAGAGCCACCTACTTGGAACATAACCCCAAGAACACTCTTCATCAATCAACATAGTGTCACCTGATCCTGTGGGTAGAATATACTTAAGCGAGACATTCAAGAATGTTTATCATCATAGTACGAGGATTTAGAATTCGATCAAACAAGTTCGTCCGTAGAAATAATCGATGTATTCTACTCAAATTTTCAAATTTAGTATCTTAAAATACAGATAATCCGTGACCAGTACTTGTGCATAGCGTTTGCAACATTGTATTTATCGGTTTTGCTGGTAACAGTGTAAGAACTGAAATAAATGTAAAGTGGTCCCAATAATTATTTAGAAAAAACTAAATTTTTTCAGTCACTCCCAGGTCTTCTGCCTGTTACATGCGAGGCACAATGTCGATTCCTGTAACGGGTGTGCTTAAGTAGGAACTTCTCATCATATTTGTCTGGTATGAATATGAGATGATGACCGCCATAGCATAGCAACTAACATTGTCCTTTTGTAATAAAGTGGTCCACGTTCGATTCGCATTCGAATTACTGTACATTGCAAACTTGTTCCGATTTCACTGTAAACTATAGATTTACATCTTATAAGACTATCTGGTCATAGATGGACTAAAAATATTTTTTTTCGGAGGTGGTAAAGGCAACCGAAGGTCCATGTTGATCACATCACCTTCATTATGGACAAGATCGAGATTACCTTCACACCTCTAATCATATTACAGGAGAGAAATGTACATACTTACTTCACATCTTAACGTGTGCTACTCATATAATTTATTAAAAGTTTCAAATACGATATCAAATGACCAACTTATATGGAAACTGTGACAGCTGCAGGAACAACAAAAAAAAACTACACAAGATGACAAAAACAAAACATTTAAAAGTTACGCATACTTTGTCGGAAACTGTGTTCTGCCAAGTCTTTGGTGATATATTATTGTAAATGTGTTGAAGCGTACAGAAAATAGAATGTTGGAGAAGAGAGAGCCTTGTAGTTGGATTGTGGAAGAGGCTGTTTGTATGCTCAGCAGCCCGTATTTTGTGAATACTTGAAGATTAAATTGATGAATTAGAAATTCTGTTTTTTTCTTCTCATTGACGATATTATCCCAAACAATGTCTTGTTTAATACTTCGCTATGAATTTGAGGTGGCTGGATAATCAAAAATGACATAATATCTGTTTTATCTGTCTAGTGCGAATTTTCTCTTGAAATTCTGTTAACTTTACATACAAAGGTGGTGTAAGTGACGATTTTCTGGTAAGCCACCCAAAAATCAACCTCACTTCCATGTAGGACAGAACGGTAACTGCAATATAGCAGGCCAACGAGGCTCTGGCGGCTGGACGCACGACCAGAGTCCTTAGAAACAGTATAGTTTCAGCTCGTGTTAAGGAATCAATAAATTAATTAGTTAGTTTTAAAAATGGATATTTTTTAATACAAAAGTATGTCTTCATTTATATTTAGGTAAGGAGGTATATACCCGTATTGCGTGAAGAGCAATGTGCTGGAGTGCCGACAATATAAAAGCCAATTATATACAAAGTTTACCAGTGCTTTACATTTGAAGCTATGTTACAAAGCAGTGCATGCGGCCGAAGAGAAGCAGTAATATGGCATTCAGTGTCTATAAGTGCCAAAGCTGTGCCAAATAGACCAATAGAAAGTATCTCATCCCTAGGTCCATCTTCCTCTACAGAAGCTATTAGGTAACCTGTTTGTGACAAATGGTTTCTGCTAACATTGAGGAGGGTATCAAAAAGCAGTTATCGAGGTTACGGCGTGTTTCGAATCGAATAAAATAGTTGGCAACGAGTGTTTCGTTCTGACATGATGGTGTTTGTACGGCAGAGTTCTATCAATCTTAGAACATATACGAAACTATGCAATAAATTACATACACCTTGCAACCCTGAAATGTGAGTATCCCTAAATGCTTCTCTTACAAAAGAATATGACGATGTTCGGATATATTCTTCAACAATAAACACTCTTTCCTGTGTAGAATATGGCATTTTAAAAACACACACACGACGTCAGCATAAGTAGACACAATCTGGAATGCCGTTCGCGGCAAACAGCAACCACCTAAGGCACAGAAAACAAACATTGATACACGTTCTTCTGTACCCACATTTCAGGGTTGCAAGGTGTATGTAATTTATTGCATATGTTCGAGAATAACCAACTTTCTCCTTTGTCGTTAAAAGTGCCTTAGTGTGATAGCCTGAGGTGAAACACGTCTGTTAGTGACACGTGACACCAACAGTGTTGCCAGTGTCCTGCGTAATATTGTCAAAACATCGATTTTTGGAACAGCCCATTTATTCCCTTCTGCAATGTTTTTGAAAATTCGTCAAAGTTCTTTTTCTGTCAAATTCAATAGATGGCCATTCAAATTGTTCGTTGGTATTGTGAAATGTTGCAATAATTTACCTCAGTGAGTTCTGTGCATCAATACACACGATTTGCAAATATTTTTTTTCCGCCTTTGGCAACACTTTGCTTATTTGTTATTAAAACATGCATGTTCTTACATATGTTTGTCTCTCTAAATTTTCCCAATATACAGGGCGTTCTCTTGGCAGAAAGCGTTTCTTCTAATTCCGTTTCGCTATTCCGTTATACGGTCGTAAACACCGGGTTGCGTGACTTTTCGGACACTCTGTATAATGTTGGTGATGTGGTGTAGATGATTTGCTCCATAAATTAAGAGTTAGGTTTGAATGTTGCGATGATGCCAGTTTGTTTGTGAGTTCTTATGCCATCTGATTTGGTGATCATACCCTAGGCCACATTACAATGAATATTCATAGTCTCTATGGCCAAGAATTTAGGTATATTAACAGCAGTTTGTTTGATGGCTGGTTCAAGTTTTGTGTTGTTCTGGAAGCGTAATAGCTCTGCTATAGTACCCAGATCCACTGTCTCTGTAGCAGACACAATCTCTACTCTGTAAGTGACTGAATATTTAGTTAAAGCAATACCACTAGGTAACTGAGCATTTAAAGTAGATATAGGGTGGCTCAATAAGTCACTTAACACCCTCAGTACAAGGCCACTGCGGCATGGAATTTGAAATTGGCGAAGACCAATCGTTATCTGGCCAAGGGGGAACCACATTGACGCCACCCACACGGTCGGCGGCCATTTTAATGTCCGCCATCTTGAATTCAACTTCAGAATTTTAAATGGGAAGGGGGTCGTGCGACATATCAAAATGGGCTAGACTTTCACGAGAAATGCAATGGTGAAGGTTTTTTCGACGTATCTTTAACCAGTAAAAAGTTATGACTGAATTATTGTACCAATTTGCTCCTTTTCGAGGTGTTGCTATGGTGGTCCCTAATGCTGCTATTTTTTTCACCCAAAGAAGCATCTCTGCTTACTAATCTACTGAAAAGCAGCCTCTTCTAATTTTTTGTCTGCCACATGTCGCTTGTCAAGATCGGTATGTGTGTTGTATGTATGTCATGGTCTCTACAAGCAGCATCTATGGGATTAATACCAGGGTCACCTCTGTTTCGTCTATGGTCTAGTTTGGGACCAAAATACTGATAGCCTGGTATGTGTAGCTCAAATGGCAGCTTGTTTATGATGTCACTAACCAGCCCTCGACCCTCAGAGATATTCCAAAATTTAGTGGGTAGAGTATTAATAATTTTTATAAGATACCCCATGCCCCTAGTGTCGTTGACTATAAAATTAGACAATTTGGTGGCTATCATATTCATAATTCCGACTTTTTCGTTGTAAAAGTTGTGGTTACCGGCATTTTCTTGGCCAGCTATGACAAGCATCCTATCTATTAGTTTTCTTACATCGTCAACCCAGACAAATTCTTTAGGCAGTGTGTTGTAATGTTTGATCCCGCCACCTGTCTTGATTTGTGTCCATATGGGCTTGATTAAGTAGTTGTATTTTGCTCCACTGCTAGACTTGATTCTTTTTTGTGTAGGGTCGTTGTTTTGGTACAGAGCATCCGTTTTTATTAGTATTTCTTTGTAGTACTCATAGTCTTGATCTGTATAGTTGTCAGGCCGTTTACGGGTGATCAGTTCCAACAATCAAGGTGTTCCAGGATACTTAACAAAACCACCTCTTTCTCCAAGATGAGATTCTGAATATACAATCAGATCAAAGTTACCCTAAAATTGCCAGTTTGATATATGATGCTACCGTCACGCTCTGTGTCAGCATATAAACCGTCTTTGTTGTCTTTAAGTGTGCTTATTTATTTTTCAGCAAGAAGGCCCAATTCAATAGGATCCTGACTAGCTTCGATTCTTTGAGAACGAACAGGACTATGTGTATGAGTACTAGAAAGTGGGGTGATTGGATAATCTAATATGTTCCGAGCAGCTGCCGGCACAAGCTCTGTGATCAAATTTTGGTTCTGCTCTGTAACAGTTATGATATTTTTTCCAAGTTCACTAATAGCATCAATAATAGGCTGTGGTGTGCGCTTGTGTTGTTCAGAAAAACCTCGGTTCTCTGATTTACATCCCTTGAATCGTTTTACAAGATAGTCTCTTAATTTAAGATCGTCAAAGATTGGTTGTTTCATGGCTGTTTATATACGTCTCTACGTCTAGAAAATCATTGATTTTAGTCCTATATTTACCACTATTGTTTTTCCTTTTCATATCGATTGTGACAAACCCGTAGCCTCTTGGTTCCAGCACCTAACACAAAACTTAGAAAAATCGTTGTAGCTTAAGTCTGCACCTACGTACTCGTCATGCATGTGTTTCAGGTTAGTATGATCTTGCCGAAACGCTCATATAAAATTGCCGTTGTTTTGTAGCAGCTGTTTTGGTATTTTAGAAATGTCTGCGCCAGGTAGAAGCAATTTCGAACCTCGTTTTGATTATCTAATATAATGTCATCAAACACAACGACAGAGTTATCGAGTCAGTCATCGAGTGGCTTAACATCTGATTCAAAAGTGGCTATATCCAGTCCATTGTATTGCTTTATCAGCTGCTGATATTTTAATTGTACCAAGCTCTTAGAAAAGACGTAAAAGTGCCTGTTTTTCCAGTCTAACCAGATAAGTGCCAGTAAAAAATTATCAATCAGTAGCGTTGTCTTACCACAACCCGATGGCCCAAGCATAAGACAACGAACATTATCAGGTAGCAGATTGCCATTTTTCTTAGTCTGCTGTTCGGGCTCTGGTAGTCGCTTTATAACATCCCAGGTGTTCATAGTATCACTTTCTCTGCTTTGATCCAGCTGTTTTCTGGATGACCAAGCCATTTGAACAGTAGCTTGTTGCCTTTTTTACGGATGACTTTTCTATGAGATTCCTGTCAGGCTCTTTAGTTTTGCTAAGTTCTTCTTCATAAAATCGGATATCGTTGTGATGGTCTTTTATTATATATGTGTTATTGGTCCCAGGTATAACTTGAACCACTGTAAATAATTCAGTGTTCCAGTTTCTAGTAAAACCTCTTTTGAATATGTGTTTATATTTAATAATCGTTACTTGATCACCTAACTTTTATTTTGGTCTTCTTGTTGTTGGCTGATATCTCGGATAGTAAACAGTGTTGATCATTTGCTGCTCGTCAGATTTGGTTACATCAGATGGCTTCTTATTAATCGTGGTGTGGACCGAGTTGTTATACTTGTTGTTCTGGTATCATAGCAACCCATTTATAATTACTTTGAAGAGTAAATTGCTTATATATATATATGTGACTTTTAGGGTCCTGTTGACTCTTTATACAATAGAGGCTTTGACATCGCTGTAACTTGAGTAATGTCGTATTGACTGGCTCTTAACAAATTGTTGAAACACCAAATTATAGAATTCTTTGCCATTATCTGTTTGTAGATAGCGCGGTAATCTGCCACTCTGATTGATGATTGTCCTAAAATCTTGTGTAACACATGCTCCAGTCTCGGATTTGGGTGGCACAGCCTATGCATATTTCGAAAATGTATATATGACAGTAAGTAGATACTTGTAGCTCTTGTTGATTTTGTCTTGGTTTCTCAGCTGTCCACTTGCCATCTCAACCAAGTCAGCTTGCCTCAAATCGTCTATGCCTTTTGTAACCACTGGCAGTCGCTTATAGTTACGTCTGGCTGGTCTGTGTAGCTCGTCAAACTATGGTTTGTCTAGACATTGTAAACAAGATTATTGCAACTATGGGGTGTTCCGCAGCTGATACTACAGGATTTTCTAAATACAGCATAACCCCTATTTGTATGTCAAACTTAAAAGAACCATCATCTTCAGCATGGGCTGTTTCTAGTGTATCGGGGTCTGTAAAATCCTCTCTCTCCACACTGGTGATTTTTGGTATGTTGTCAGCATTGGTTATTGACAAGGTAGGGTAGTGGTGTGCCTGTGGTTGTAACCAGTATTTAATCTTGACCGGTTTGAGTGTGCCCCTTACGAAGAACTGGTAATAAAATTGTGCAGGGGACAACATATACAGTTTGCCATCTGGTGTAAATGGTGATTCGTATTCTTTGTTCGGGAACTCTGTACAATTGAAGGATTGCTGTGTGCTTAAGATTCTTGATTAGGCCAGTTATTTCTTTTTCTGCTGTAAGCAATCTACTTTTTACAGATTCAATATGCTCGTTGATAATACTAACAATCTCGTCGTGGCCTGGTTTGATTCTTATGTCCACAGCAAGTTTCTTGTATTGTTGCACAATCTCTTGAAGCTGCGTGGCAAAAACAAACAGAGTATTTGCTTGGCTGGATTCCATGGTCCATAGCTGTTGATTGATGTTGGCTACAATTTGCTGTAGATTTTCAACAACAGCCAATTTTGAATTTTGAGCTGTAAGATCATGTAAGATCATGGACTTGATTTCTGATATCCTCAAACAGGGCATGTAGTTCGTTAATATGCTAATTGGTTGGAAGAGTAACCAGTGTCTGAGTAAGCTGTTTGATCTCTGTCGGAATATTCTTGATATCTTCAGATTTCAATATGCGATGTACGGCAAATTTAATATTTTTAAGTTCCTGTGAAGTAGGCAGATTGGTCACCGTTTTCTGCAGAAACTCAAAGGCCAATTTTACAGTATTTAATTCACTAGCATCATCCACACTACGCATAGCATCTTGGAGCAGGGCTATGTCTGCCTGAGTAGGTGTTGATTGTTGTAAAATTTCAAGCTATATTTGAATATCATCGATCAAGTGATGAAAATGGGATAAGCTCAGATTCGCTATTAAGATTGTCAAGTTTGGTGATCTGTTGCGGAACACTGTGAAGGTTGTCTACGATACCAGGTAAACGGGACTCCAGAGTTTCTTGTACATTTGTCAGATCGTTGCTTACTGCTGCTATGGTACCCCCAAGATGGCTTATGGTACTCTGAATTTTGCCAAAATCCTCGTATGTCTCTAGTTGTAGCTTGATGTTGGCAACACTACTTGTAATAGCACTCAGAGCATCCGAAGATGGTAGGTCGTTCATAAAATTTTCTAGTGTCTCAATTTTTTCTTTGACCTCGCCTATGGCATTGTTTAAGGGGTCTGTAGTGATTGAATCTGCTCTTTTAAGTAGAAATCACTAGATCGAAATGATCTTGGGACTTTATGCTTTTGACAATTGTTTGGAGCTGTGGCTGTACACTACCAATCTGATCTTCTAGTTGCTTTTTCAGTTGCTCAGAGTTGGTAGTCTGGGTATTAAATTTGGCTTGAAGAGCTGCTACGGCCTCTTCAAGACTCTGTAGGTTATCTAGTGTAGCCAAGTCAGTGTATTTCTGAAGCAGCAATTTAAGTTCTGAGTCGATTTTAAGAAGAGGGTTCATGCATTGTGATTGTAAATTGTTAATCTCGAGTTGAAGAGTGGCATTGAGTGTGGTTTGGAGAGCTTGTAAATCGCTTCTTAATTTTTTGACTCTGACGTCAAGCATCATAATCTCGTCGCTGTGATCTTCGCGCCTTGTATGGCCAAATATATCGTTGGGCATTGTGTTTTTTAGCGGTTATTTATTATAGAGTATCTGATTCTTAATTCTATAAAAAGAGGTATAAGCTTGCCATAGTGTCCTAAAACCTCAATATATAAACAGTCACCGGCAGAGACAGTATATACTGTGCCTGAAACCATGTTTAAGTGCTTAATCCTGTAAATATTTCTGCCTACTGAAACCTTGACATTGCCTAGGGGGTTGTAATAAATTGTAATTGACCACCTACAGGTAACTGGTAGTGGTTTAAGTTATTGTTAAATATATACAATGTTTTACCTGTATTAACAACAACATCTGTAAGTATGCTATTCAGATGAATAATTAACAAACCTCTTAGTTTAGATAGCATAGATTGTAAATCAGGAGTGGGTACTGCTGTTGGCAGGTCTATTATAGCCTGTTTTTTAAACCCAAATAAGTTCATTTGCATGTTTATTTATTGCAAGGCATGCTCTGTGATTGGGCATTGATTGCCACTTATCAAGTCGCAATGACCCCATGGTAGAGTATGTATACCACATGATAAAACGCATCTCTTATCGCCATGTAGGTGCAGAGTCACTTTTCTTGCAATATTTGTGGTCAACAAGTGATCCATACTCTGGATTCTGCATTCTGATGTTTTGATTGTGCTATATGATTTGAAGCAATCTTCGTAATCTTCAAATCTGAGCTCTTTGTCTACAGTTACTCTACCAACGCCCTTGGCTTTCTCAGTAACAGCACCACTGGATGTTTCAAAGCTGTACATCTTGGCCCTTAACCCAGCAACTCCTACAATAATATTGCCAAGTGTGTCGTCTTTTAACTTGCCAGGCACCTTTTTGTTGTGTGGTTGAATATTCAGATGACCAGATAATTAGCTGGTATTGAAATATTCAAGCAATGCAGTATGCGCTATATCTTTATAAACATCATCTGTATGAATATCAAGAATAAAGCTATCCGTGTACATATACATCAGTTTTACACGATCAGCATAAAAAGGCTAAGCACATTGTAATAAAGCACCAGCATATGTAATTTGGCCAATTCTAATATTACAGCCCCTACATAAATAGGCTTATCAAACTTGATCTTAGTTTTTTCACGTTGAAGAGTGCCAGATTGTCATCATAAATTCTTCTGTAGTTGAAATTAGGTTTTGCTACCAATTTTCTGCTCTGGCTGGAGACAGTAACCAATTTGACATCAGTAAGTTTTCTGACATTTTCTATGGTCTTACCATACACCGTATTGTGTTATCGCACGTGTTCGAAGCTCAGTATTTGTATCAATATATGGATTCAGCCATCTTGAGTGCCTGAACCTTAAGACTTTGCCAACCTTGGTTACTTTTACACCATGACGCATCAGGAACTGGAAGTTCTTGTAGTATATGCCATAACCCTGTTTTGGCTCTAGAGTCAACATCAGCTTCTTCTGTTTAGAGCCAGGCGGACACTGGTACTCGGCAATTGGAGGCAGATCAGAAAACTGGCTGTGGAAATTATCAGGAATTACCAGATCGACCTCTAAGGACAGGCCATAGTCACTGTCATCAAAGTCTTGAAGATCCTCAATGTTGAAATCTTCAACCCACTCAAGCCCTGCATATGGCTGATTTTTCATCATGGCATAACCATATAGGCTGTTGGCATCCACATAAAATATATAGTTTGATGCTCGCACAGAATCATAATCGGGAAAATACATCTTGTTGGCTTTGGCATATCTTTGAGAACATTGTACTATTCCCCCTCGTATATATTGTTCGATGAACAGATACATGTCCTGGTCCCGGATCAGATCCAATTTTATTTTAGTGTTCAGAAACATATCAGACCATGCTAGACCTGGAGCACTGTAAAAATCCACCGGGTCAAGGTAATAATTTTGTATTGAGGATGCTCTAAATGCCTCAAGTACATCGGCCAAGAGCATCACATCGAGTGTCAAATAGTATTTATGATAATTACGAAGATTCTGACAATTTAAGTTGGTCCACATCTACTGGGCATGGCGATAATCATCATCAATAATTCCTGATGCTCTGAGCTTGCTGTAAAACGCTTCTTGCGGTGGCAGAGCACACTCGTCAAATTTAGAAGAATCAGTAACATAATCGTATGGATATACACCCTTACGCCTAATCAATTTCAGGTCTAAATTAGGAAACGAGTCAGACGTAATTTTGAATTGGGCATCAGATAATTGACTTGTCAGAGTGGCAAGGCTAGACGACCGAAATCTATATGATTGTTAGGTATATGGGCCTGCCATTAACACTGATTATTTTGCTAATAGCTATATATTTTTCGTCATTTTCTGCTAAAATATTTAAATCCTGCTTGTGAAACCCCTCGTATCTGGTCAAATGATGATAATCATAATTAGAGGCACCGTGGCAAAATATCGGGACAAATTTTCGTCTCTGGATCTTAATATTACAGCTACTACACAAAGCCTGCTTATATGGACCGTCCGTATTGCAAAGATCACGCACCTTGATATTTGTATCCGAAAATGCAGAATTGCATACCGGGTATTTTTCTGTACTGTTAAAATATTCGATTTGATGCTCTGTTAAATATAGCATAGGTGTTGATTTTAATAATATATCCTGGGCTAAGCGACGGCACTCATATTCTATTTCACGTGAACATTTTTTGATAGCATCTTGCCCCATGTATAAATATGGTTTACTAATAACACCATCCTGTACAACCACATAACAAAAACTAGAAGGTTCATGTAGCTGATACGGTGTACTTGATGATTCTTCAGGATCTGGCCTGCAGAATGCAAGCGGTTTGAGATTTGATACAAAATCACAGACGATATACGCTGGGTGCCCCAGCAAGGCTTCGAATTTTTTGAATTCGGCATTTTCGTTTGGTTTGGGCAAAGCCATATGGACAGGTTTATGGTTGCCACAGTATTTAAATGTTCAGCCAACTTCTTTTTAGCAATTTCGGTATTCTCTTTATCAACACCATTTACTATTTTTTGACTATCAACCACAGTCAAACATCTTCGACACAACTTGTATATTCTATTGGATTTGCCTAGTTGTTTTTTGACTAAAGCTTCAAGATTGCGTATCACAGTGTAATGGTAAGAACCGTCTCTATCAATTAAGAACACATCGATCGGGACAGCAGAGTCATCATTAACGTTGCTGATTCTAAGAGGCTCTATTAAGCAATCGCCACGACTACCAGAACAAATAAACACATTAATAGATAATAGCATACCATTGCTACCTCTGGCTTTTTTTCCAAATTTATCGATATTCTGGACAGACATTGGATGATCTAAGCCATCTATAGCATCATCAAAATCATGTTCATGCTGTTTATAATGATTTATTCGCTGTGGATTATTTAAAACTGGAAACAAGGCAGCTAAAATACACCACAGAAAACATTTCTAGTCGGTATTTTCTAGGTTAACCACGGCTTTGTTGTTTTTGATATTGTCAGGTAAAGGCAGATATGTAGAACCTTGAAGAGGTCTGAAATCAGAAATATTAACATAGAGTCTGTGTAGGGATCCGCAAAGATTCCATCCTGATTCTTTAGCCCCAAACTCAGAATGTTTGATAAGCAATTGGTCTATGAACCTGCTTAGTATTTCGTCTAAGTTTGTATTTGAGTATAGAGGTACAGTTTATGTTAAGTGGGGCTGTGTAAATTTTGTGCCGTTTGGTTTCTTATATTCAGTATACAATTTAAGAGATATCTTATAAGAGCCATTTCGTGCATTTAGATTCTTTAGAATATCAGGATTTTTACTGTTTAAAAAATTCCTAATATCACATCTTGGCTCTGATACGAAACGGTAATCCCTTAGTTGACCGTCAAAACCACTATGAATAGGTGCATTTGCCGGTCTAGTATTATCGGATGTAACAAACTTTCTATTTAGACCAGATGTAGATGGTTGTGGGGGCAGTGATTGATGTCTGTGCAGAACAAGAACCTATATGTCTATTGAAGTATGCCTTGCAAAATTTTCTATGGCATTTTGGGCATATTTTACTGGGCATTTTGCGTTTTTCAGGATCACAATTACGTTGGTGTTTAGCCCAATTAGGGCTGGATATATTCTTATCATATTGATTACAATATTTTTGATTTGGTATTTTTTTGTATTTATATATAATTTTTTGGGGCTCAAATAAAAAACTATATACTTAATAAAAATATCAGTTGGGTTCAGCAGTGTGCTTTGTATACTTAGTGTGTTACTATTTTTGGTTTTGGTATTTATATATAATTTTTTGGGGCTCAAATCAAAAACTATATAATTAATAAAAAAATCAGTTGGGTTCAGCAGTTTGCTTTGTATATTTAGTGTGTATACATAGTATGTATATTTAGTATGTATACTTAGTGTGTTACTATTTTTTGGTTTTGGTATTTATATATAATTTTTGAGCTCAAATCAAAAACTATATACTTAATAAAAATATCAGTGGGTTCAGCAGTGTGCTTTGTATACTTAGTGTGTTACTATTTTTGGTTTTGGTATTTATATATAATTTTTTGGTGCTCAAATAAAAAACTTGTAACTAGCCTGGCCCCCCACACTTTACCTCCGCACTCGAGGTTCGGTGCACTTCGTACTCGGCTCTGATATTGTCTAGGGGTATCTTTCTTTGTACGACAATGCACGTGGGTTGCTACAAGTCAACATAATTATATAATTAACTACAAGAGACAACGGATAACCTTTGCGAAACCTTTATTACGATAGGGGATAAATTACCTTGTCCAGCTTTTGTGAAATTAAAAACGGAAATTTTGGATAATTTCTATAGTTTAATTAACGTAAAATTTAAAGTATATACATGTCGTTTCCGAACGTTCATTTCTCTAATTATTTATCAGGCCAAAACTCTAATTTTTGATTTTGGAATCTCTATTGTTTGTACCTGGATGCTTTACATTTCATGAATTACATCTGAAGTACGCTTGTCACAAGGTAGACTCGCGTTACTCCAAGAAACGTCTTAACAGGCGCTAGGTCGCCCGACGTGTACATTTCTCAACCTCCACGGTGACAAGGCACTAGGCTGCCCGGCGCACCGTAATTACTTCAAAATAACATCCAGTACAACTACCTTTTTACCTGTAAACTGGACACCAAGGCACTAGCTTGCCCGGCAATCCAATCTCATGCAGCATCCGTTTCGGGAGATCTGTCCTCCGGTCCTAGCCGACCGAAGCAAAAACAGCCTCTCCCTTCCAAGTCTCAGTTCCAACAGCCGACCTCCCCCACTCTCATGTGTGAGTTTATATACGTTTGGTTGGCGTCTGTTGCCAACCGCCGTTCTTTCAAAAATTTTAATCTTTACAGCTAAACTGCCCGCCTTTTCTTTGAACGTTCGAAACACGAAGAAAGAACAGAAAGCTACATGGTATTTATACATGGAATAATATGAACCTAAAAATGCATAATAAATTGATTTACACTAATCAGATATATATATATGTTTATACACTTGATTACCCAATTAATTAACATATTAATAAATATTACAATAAGAAAAAAACACTGTTGCCCTGACACGGGGCAGGGTAACAGATTCCCCCTCCCCAGCGTTACAATTCAATCTGAAATTTAATTTTCAGTCTTTTTGAATTGTCTTAAAGTCACTGAGAAAAGTTAAGCACTGTATCTGAAAAAAGAAAAGTTCACTGAAAAAGTTATTTTCACTACACACCACAACCGTCTCTCTGAAAAGAAGAGTCTCGATTTCACTGTACTAAATATCCAACTTCCACACGGATTCTTCCTCCTGGAATCCTGGAATCTCCTGGACATCGCGGTCATCTGGTCATCAGGACTGCTCCCAGGTGCAGACGTATTCAGCTCCTCCACCTTCCAACGAACATGTCCAGCTCCCGCTCTAGGGTCGACTCAGCCTCCTCCTCGGTCCATCCGAAGAACTCCCGGCTCCTTAGTCCCCTAGTCCGTGCGTCTGGGACATCCGCGGTACTCGGTTCGACTCCTGCCGAATTTCAGCTTCAGTTGCTTTCCAAGGTTCTATCGTTCGATCACACGACCCGATTTTAAAATGGCTTTCTCATTTTTCCATCTATAAGGAAACTTTCCCTTCCTTCTTTGGGCATCGAACTGCCATCCTTCAGCATTCTCTTAGCGATGAAAATCTCATGTCCTCATGTGCAGAATATTCATCTACTTTTATCGGTAAAAGGTTTACATAACACAAAATCCAACAGTCCGTAATTTAAATCTTATATTCACATGAAATAAATTTACCAGAACTCAATTGTGTAGCGACAATAAATCAGGAACTTAATTACTACTGTACAAACTAGAAGTCAGTCACTCGGCTTCCTTTCCATCATTTTTCACAGCCCTTCTACCCCCTCCCCTTGAGATGGATTCTCAGGGTAGAATTTAGGGACGAGTGCTTTCCCTCACACTTCTCAAATTTCTTCTCGGAATGACCTTCAGCTGGTCAACGTTAGCCAGAACTTTCTTCCACTCACCCTCCTTTTCCAAAACAACATTATTTGGAGTAGTGAAATTCAGAATTCTGTAGATCCCTTTGAATTTCGGGAAAAAGCACGCAGTTTGCTTATTAAAAGCAGACGAAATTCTATGCTCTTGAAGCAATACTTGATCTCCGACACGAAGATTAACGCTTCTTCTGCCCTTATTGTAGGCCTTTGACGCCTTTTGCCTCGTCTTTTCTTCTTTTTCTCTTGCAAATTCGAAAGCCGCGCCCATTCTTTTCTTTAACTGTATGACGTAATCCATCTGTCTCTCCGCCGTGACGTCTTCCCCGGTTCCATCTTCCCTCTGAAGCTCAATTTTCCGAGTGTCATGCGGCGTGTACAAATCACGTCCAAAGAACAAGAATGACGGTTTCAACCCAGTCATCGAATTCGTTGCATTATTGATGGCAAAACTTATCGCGTCCAAGTTTTCAGCCCACAACGAGTGTTCCTTGCAGAACTTCCCAAGTGCTTGCTTGATTATCTTAATCGCTGCTTCTGATTTGTTTGCCTTCGGTCTATATGGCGTAATATAGACCGGCTTGCAATTCACAGAACGCAACGTTTGTGAATACAATTTGCTTCGAAATACACTCTGGGTGTCACTGACAACGTATTTCGGGAATCCTGATTGAAAACAGTACTTCAGGAATGCTTGCGAGATCGTCCTCGCCGTTGTGGTTCTAAGCGGTGTCAAACTAATGTGCCTTGAGAACTCGTCTTGAATGACTAAACAGTACTTGTATCTCCCCTTCGTACTTGTAGGCAGTGGTCCAAAAATGTCCAGAAACACTTTGTATCCAGGCGCAGTAGATTTTCTCGAGTTCATAAATCCCATCTTTCTGCTGTTGTCAGGAATATACTGAAGACAAGTGATACAACTTTTGAAATAGTTACTGACATCTTTGACTACTCCGTCCCAAGTATAATTCTCTAGGACCTTAAACAATGTCTTTCCATGTCCTAAGTGCGCAGATAATAAATCATCATGCGAAGATTTAAGTACTTCACTCTTCAACTTCTCTGGTACCCACAGCTTCAATCTGGAGCTAAACGGTGGATAAAGTCCAGTGTTTTCGTCAACGAAACGGTAAAGCAGTCCATCATCGTCGAGACAGGAATGTTGTAGATAAAAGTCAAATTTTCTCTTCTCTCGAGCATCCTTTATTTCAACTTCATCCCCATTTAAACATCCAATTAATTTCGACAAATAAGGATCACTCTGTTGTTCTCTTTTCCATATATCTTTATCGTTAAGATCAACGGGCGGCGAAGTTTCTTTCTGTCCGTCCGTCTGTCTTCCGCTTACAGTGTTCCCAGCTGCATCTGTAAACATCGCTTCCGTTTTCCTTTTCTGCTTCCGGTCGAATTTCTTCTTTTGCTCAGAAAGTGGCCTAGGTTTCGCTCGGAACGGCTTCTCGTTATCCACAACCAAACGAACCTCGTAATCCTTTGCTAATCCCGGTTTATCTTGAAAAACATCAATATGCCTTCTCAGTATGGCAATCAATTTCGGCTTGTTTTCCTCTGAGATATCGGTACCCTTCATCAACATGGCAATCCTTCTCTCTTCGTCAACCCCCTCCCCTTTGATGTCGCTGCTACGTGTCTCCGCTCCGCAAGCAGAAACGTTCTCTCGGACTCCTTCGACTCCATCCGTGGTCGAACCCAGTCCCCTAGAACCAACAGCATCAACGCTGTCACGTGTCGGCGGCGAATCAAAAGGCACGATTTTCGAAAGATCAGGCTCAATTGCCCACCCGTTACGATGAATCATGAGTATAAGTCCCAGCTTAGCCATTAATGTCCTTCCCATTAACATTTCATGATTAGCATTAGATAACACAAATATCTGATCCCGAGCCTTGTGTCCGTGAAACTTAATATTCACGTAAGCGCTCCCCAAAGATTCCACATTTCCTTCCGCAAGTATTACTTTAGTTTTTCAATCCTTCAATTTTACTCCATTTTTCTTCATTTTCTCGAAAACCTCCAAAGACACAAAGTTATTGGACGACGCCGTATCAATACATGCGTGTACTTCCACATTAGCCACGTTGCATAAAACGATAGGTTCCCTTACGTCTTTTACATTTACATTGTGAGGTGAAAAATTTTCCTTCCGCGTAAAATTTGCAGTTTCCACGCCACGAACTTGACAAATTCTTGGCGACTCTACGAGTTTTTTGTTACTTCATTCCCACGTTCATTTATCTTGTTTTCCAAACGGTGATTTGAAGCTCTGCAACCTTTCTGTCCACAAGTGTAGCATAATTTATTTCTCTGGCAATCTTCCTTCGAAAAGCGGTTCTGTTTGTTTTCATCCCTCGCCGCAAGCCGCGAGGGTGGAGGGCGTGAAACCACATGTTCAGCCCTCAAGCGCTCGACTTTCGGGCGGTCAAAACCAATGCTCACAGGGTCCAAGAAAATATCAGATTTCTTTCTCCCCCTCTCCTCTTCGCATTCCTGGTTAACGGACTTTCTCAGCACTAAGTTGCGAATTTCGTCTTCCGAAACGAAAGACTTGAATCTCTGTTTTTCCAAAAACTCCGCTTGTAGTTCTAGCGCGTACTCGCTCAATTCTCTCATAGAAGTGAATGTCTTGTTGTACAAATAATCCCTAAATACCGGATTGCAGTGCGACTTCACAAAGTAAATTCTCTCCTGCGCAGAAGTCGAATTCCTTATCCTACTAAAATGCCTGTCAACCTTGCGAACGTATTCCGCCAATCCCTCGTTAGCAAGTTGAAACCTTTGCGACAAAAATAACTCTGCTTCTCTCTGATAATCCAATCCATGAAAAGCCTGCAAGAATTTATGCCTGAATTGTAAAAAATCACCGAACGGTTCCGTGAACAAAAACCACTCCCACGCTTCATTTCGCAACGAAAGAGGAATAAACTGCTTCAGAAGATCATCTTCAGAAATTTTCAGCGTTCTCGCGTAATCTTGAATCCTATACAGATACGAAAAAGCATCTTCCTTCCCTACATTTCCCTCAAATGTCGGAAGCGGCAAACGAATTTCCTCCATTGCTACTTTCGGACCGCACCTCTGTTCCTCAACAACAGAAAGTTCTGACGCGGTCGGGCAGGACCTACTCGAGTTACCAAGCGACATTCTTGTAACTTCCCCTTTTCTGTTTCGCAAGATCATCGATTCGATCCTCGTCCGTTTCTCTCCTTAACTTTCAAAGCAAAAATCTCTTTCAATATCCTACGACTGGTCACCAAATATATAAGTTCAATCGCGGACAGAGCCCCCAAATAAATATGTAACTAGCCTGGCCCCAACACTTTACCTCCGCACTCGAGATTCGGTGCACTTCGTACTCGGCTCTGATATTGTCTAGGGGTATCTTTCTTTGTACGACAATGCACGTGGGTTGCTACAAGTCAACATAATTATATAATTAACTACAAGAGACAACGGATAACCTTTGCGAAACCTTTATTACGATAGGGGATAAATTACCTTGTCCAGCTTTTGTTAAATTAAAAACGGAAATTTTGGATAATTTCTATAGTTTAATTAACGTAAAATTTAAAGTATATACATGTCGTTTCCGAACGTTCATTTCTCTAATTATTTATCGGGCCAAAACTCTAATTTTTGATGTTGGAATCTCTATTGTTTGTACCTGGATGCTTTACATTTCATGAATTACATCTGAAGTACGCTTGTCACAAGGTAGACTCGCGTTACTCCAAGAAACGTCTTAACAGGCGCTAGGTCGCCCGACGTGTACATTTCTCAACCTCCACGGTGACAAGGCACTAGGCTGCCCGGCGCACCGTAATTACTTCAAAATAACATCCAGTACAACTACCTTTTTACCTGTAAACTGGACACCAAGGCACTAGCTTGCCCGGCAATCCAATCTCTTACAGCATCCGTTTCGGGAGATCTGTCCTCCGGTCCTAGCTAACCGAAGCAAAAACAGCCTTTCTCTTCCAAGTCTCAGTTCCAACAGCCGACCTCCCCCACTCTCATCTGGGAGTTTATATACGTTTGGTTGGCGTCTGTTGCCAACCGCTCTTCTTTCAAAAATTTTAATCTTTACAGCTAAACTGCCCGCCTTTTCTTTGAACGTTCGAAACACGAAGAAAGAACAGAAAGCTACATGGTATTTATACATGGAATAATATGAACCTAAAAATGCATAATAAATTGATTTACACTAATCAGATATATATATATATGTTTATACACTTGATTACCCAATTAATTAACATATTAATAAATATTACAATAAGAAAAAAAACACTGTTTCCCTGACACGGGGACAGGGTAACAAACTATATACTCAATAAAAATATCAGTTGGGTTCAGCAGTGTGGTTTGTATACTTAGTGGGTTACTATTTTTTTGGTATTTATATATAATTTGTTGGGGCTCAAATTAAAAACTATATATTTAATGAAACTATGTACTTAAAAAAACTGAAAAAAAACCACATGTGTCTGTCAAGTAGACCGGAAGTGAACCGGAAATGACCGGAAGTGGACCAGAAGTAAATATGTGTGGGTGTCGGTGTAGGTGTGGGTAGGTGTGGGTGTAGATGTAGCTAATAAGATTACACTTTTCAGAGTATTACACTAAAGGCAATTAGATCATATGAGCATCTTGGCCTAGTTTTAAGTGTAGCCAAAACAATACCAAGAGGGGCATATTTTTCACGATCCTATGGACAACAATCTGACAGATGTAGCTTTTTGTACGTGTAGCCAAATCAATCTGAGCGGGGTCATATTTTTTACAGGCAATCCCCGAGGGCTTTTTTACTAAAGTCTTGGATTTTACAGAATAGCACACTGTAGGCAATAAGCTTATATAAGCATCTTAACCTACTTTTAAGTGTAGCCAAATCTAGTCTGAGGACGGTCATACTTTTTGTGTTCCATTAATATCGTATTTTATACTACTCCTCAAGAAGAGGACGGAAGTAGTGTTTTTCTTCATTGACTTCATTAGTGGTTATAATGTACTTATATATAACCGGCTATAACGGTGCAAGATAAAATTGAAATGGTGTACATTTATGGAGAAAGTGGCAGGAATATCAATGATGCTGTGATTCTTTATGCTCAACGTTTTCCAGACCGGGTGCGATCACACACTTCTTTCTAAGAGTTCTTTTAACATTTCTCCACCTATGTAACTGTACAACCAAAAGAAGAAGAATCGCAGAAGAACAATTGCTGAACAAAATAATGAAATTGCGGTATTAGCTGCAGTGGCTCATAACCCCAACGTTAGTACTCGACAAAATATCGTGAATAGATAATTTCGCAACCTACTGTGTACCAAATACTGAAGCGTAGAAAATATCATCCGTTTCATGTTTCGTTGCATCAATAACTTCATGGCGATGATTTTCAGAACTGAGTGACATTCTCTGAATGGGCGCTTCAGCAAATACAAGCAGAACACAATTTTTTACTCGACTTTTGTTCTCTGACGAGTCGACTTTTACAAACCACGGTATGATTAATTGACACAACATGCATTATTGGAGTGTTGAAAACCCGCATTAGTTACGCCAAGTTGAACATCAGACAACGGATGTTGTATTGTAGAAACCCTAAGTTGTTTCGAATTTTTGGCGTTTCTCAATAACGTAAGCGCCTCACCACGTTCCGCGCTGTCACAGGATTACCTCGTCGGCGTCGATGAATCTTGTTTCCGACAAAAACTGGTGGTAGGCTTTGGCCGGTGTCAGCATGCATAGTTTGCCACTGGGATTAAAGGGTGAGGTGAACCCTTAGATCGGAATGCTGTACATTTTGATGACCACCGTCGACTTGAGATTCTCGATGCTGACATTCAAGGTGCTCACGTTGGTTCTAACTTCGGTGTGGACGTCCTCCAATCTGCCCTGCATTAATTCCAGATGCTCGTCTATGGTACGGTCGATTAGCTTGAACTTGACTTCAACGTAAATTTACTTGAATTGCTCTCTCAACACGCTAAACTTACTGCCCAAAGTGGCCAATTACGCTTATTGACTTGCTTCGGTGCCGCCCATTTATAGCTTCACGTTCCAGGTGATTTGCTGCATGTTTTCCACGAACATCAACTTGGATGTCTGGGTCGAGAAGTTGTGCACTTGCGTCCTCTTTTCTGCAAACAGCGTATACTGCTCGCTTGTGTTATGGTTGGTAGGAATATCGCGGTGATGTCTTGAAGCGATGCGTATCTAGTTTGAATGTTTTTGGTGTCCTCCGATTTGCGTTATCTTCACGGCTTTGGGGTCCTGGGAATTGGGTAAGGCCGCCACCGTGTTTGGAGCGTAGTAAGAGCTTTCTTCACTGCATCAAACTCGGAGGAGTCCGCAAGAGAGCGCATGCCTTGTTGCAGTTGCGTTTCGTCATCTTGGGTGGGAGTGGATTGTTGCAGCGTTTCGAGCTTGCTCTGTGGGTCGTCGATTTTGTGCAGAAAACACAACAGCTCGGATCCGGTGTTCAGATTTTCCAATTTCGCAATCTGATCTTGGAGACTGTCCAGGGTGTCCTGAATGGTCAGCGACTTGGATTCCAGCGCTTATTGGACGTTCGAAAAAACCTTTATGATGACGGCGCGGACATCCTCGATGTGGGCTATGATACAGTTCTGTTTACAAGATTTGGCATACTCGTTTGAGTTAAAGATTATTAGAAATCAGTTGACCTGAGAAACACTATTTTAAAGATAACACAATACAGCACTAAATGTTATTTTTTCTAGAACAAATAAATTTAAAGATGATAAAAATCAAAAAAGAATAAAAAGAAATAAAAAGAAAAATTGCCGGCCTCTCATGGCAATTAAATACATCTTACTCGCATTCTGAAAACACCACAATCACACTGCTGTGGACCTTGCACACAGGTTTCCCACATCTTCTGCAACGTTCCGTCGTCTTCCTGTCCTCTTGTCTTGTGCAGACCTGGCATCTTACTCTTTTCTTTGAAGATTGTGGTGTTTGCTTATAACGGGTATAATTTTAAAAGCTCCCCCACATTCTCCTTGTTAAATTAACAAGGAGTTTTGCGTCACTGTGTTCCTGACGCTCGGCTTTAGACGTCGGACAAAGTAAAATCCGGCAACGCTGTTTCCACTAGCGGGAGAACCTTGTAACTCAAGGGAGAAAGCCACTGCTACGGGCGGGGTTTTCTGCCCAGAGACCAGTAGTTGCATCTGAGGCATTCGTACAATAAGGAGCTTCCTTCTCCTTCCTTGAACGCTGGCGAGGGTGATCAGATCCGCGTCGACACGTGAATTTGACTGTGGCGTTAGCTGATGACTGGACATGGAATAACTGGGTATACTAATTTAACCCATTTCGGTTTATGTTAAAGTTAATTGACCGGTCATTTTTATTTAATTATGATTTTCAGGAATAGTTTTGAATATTCCACTTGGTGCATTGCATCTTAGTTCGTTTATTCCATGCCAAGCACAGTACAGTTCAAAATTCGTCAGTTTGAATTTTGAGAAAATCATCGATAAAATAACGTAGTTTGCGATCACCCAAACCATGCAAATGTAATTTTATTTATTTAATATGTGTGTTCATAGTCACCGACTTTTAATGGTACGTAAATGGTTAAAGGACTTATTTATTACTCATGTGGATTTTATTATATTAGTAGTGTAAACGTATATAATACTGGGACAACAAATGATGAGCTTATATGATTAAACAGACAGATTTGGCTATACTTAAAACTACGTCAAGATGCCCATATGGGTCAATTGCCCTAAGTGTGCTCTGCTGTCGAATCCCAAGAATCCTGAATTCTAGTGTACAAATGATGAAGCCTCAACAGACAGATTTGGCTATACTTAAAACTATGTCAAGATGCCCATATGGGTCAATTGCCCTAAGTGTGCTATGCTGTCAAATCCCAAGAATCCTGAATTCTAGTGTACAAATGAAGAATGACAGTGTACAAATGAAGAAGCCTCAACAGATTGATTTGGCCATGTATGCAAAAGCTGAATCTGTCAGTCTGTTGTCTGTAAGCCTGTTAAAGATATAGTCTTCTTGATATTGTTATGGCTACACTTAGAACTAGGCCAAAAATGCTCATGTACGTGCCTCTAACAACTTACAGATCTAATACAATACAGGATTACCTTGGATAAAAGCAGGTTGCAAATTGAACTGTTACCTGCTTCCTTCCTAATCTTTGATCAGTTTCATGCCCAGAGCAGTAATTACTTAGCTCAGAAATACTTCAGTCTGTCAGACAGTTTCGATCGGGAAGATTGATGCATTGCTTGACCTGGTAATAAATTAAGCAGGCTTGGGAGCTTTCATATTCAATTTTGCTGGCACGCATGGGGGATAATCTACACAGAAAAATAAGCTGAAAGGGGGCATTATTGATATTTCTGTGTAATTCTAGGGAAAATTCTTACTAAAAGAACATTACCCCTTTGCATGATAGCATGCAGGCCTGACACATGCTACTGACTCCAATTCACTGGAAGGGCATGAAACTTTAATTAATATTTCTGTGTAAGAGGGAAAATTCTTACTAAAAGGACATTACCCCTTTGCATGCTCTCATGCAGACCTGACTCCAATTCCAAAAGTCTATGCTCTGAAATAATATATACACACGTGAAACTTTGAGAATATTCACTGCAGATCCAAAGTTGGACTTTGACTGTATTAGCTGATATCCAGCTGATAGCTCCCGGGTCTGATACTCGGTAGAGTGTGGGCCTAGCCCCATGGCTTATATGCCTTGTAATGAAGAGGCTCCCGGGTCTGATACCTGGTAGTGTGTGTGGGCCTCCCTGGTGGCAAAGTGTTGGTATTATTGCCTTGTAATCAAGAGGCTCCCGGGTTTGAGGCCTCCCCGATGGTGAAGTGTTAGTATTGCTGCCTTGTAGTCAAGAGGCTCCCGGGTCTCTTACCTGGTAGAGTGTGTGGGCCTCCCTGATGGCAAAGTGTTGGTATTATAGCCTTGTAATCAAGAGGCTCCCGGGTTTGAGGCCTGGTAGAGTGTGTGAGATTGAAATACATGTGACAGAATAATATCCCCACAAGTGAGACTTTGAGAATATTCACTGCAGATTTAAAGTCCAACTTTGACTGTATTTAGCTGATATCCTGCTGATAGCTCCCGGGTTTGATACCTGGTAAAGTGTGTTATACAACAGCATAATAGAGCAAAACTACTCTATATTGGGGATCACCAGAGACTAGTTATTGCTGTTGTCTGGGTATAAAAGCACCAGCTCAGCCACTAACTGCTGCTATAATTGTTTTGGCATACTATCCATAGTTCTGTTTTTTTGGACCAAGAAATTTTATATAATAAACCAACAACAAAAATGCCAAATCAGAAATATTGCAATCAGTGTAATAAAAATATATACAGCCCTAATTGGGCTAGGCACCGGCATAATTGTGATCCAGAAAAATGCAGAACACCCACAAAAATATGCCCTAGATGCCATAAAATATTAAGCAAAGCATATTACAATAAGCATAAGTGTACTTGTTATGTACAGTCATCAATATTGCCCTCACAGCCATGTACATTTTCATCTGGCCTGAAAAGGAAGCTTGAAACACCTGTTAATGCTAGAGCAGCAAAGCAGCCGCGTAATGCACCTATTCATAGCAGTTTTAATGGCCAACTAAGGGATTACCGTTTTGTATCAGAGCCAAGATGTGATATTAAGAATTTTTTGAACAGTATAAATCCTGATGTGCAGGCTATTCTAAATGCACAAAATGGCTCTTATAAGCTATCCCTCAAATTGTTTACACAATATAAGAAACCAAATGGAACAAAATTTGCACAGCCCCACATAACAGAAACTGTACCTATATATTCAAATACAAATTTAGACAAAATAATAAGCAGTTTGATAGATCAATTGAATATTAAACATTCTGTATTTGCTGCAAATGAATCAGGATGGAGTTTATGCGGAACTCCACACAAGTTATATATTAATATTTCTGAATTCAGTCCACTAAAAGGTTCTACATATCTGCCATTACCTGCCAATATTAAAAACAAAAGAGCCGTGGTCAACCTAGAAAATAATGATGAGAAATGTTTTCTGTGGTGTATTTTAGCTACTTTGTTTCCAGTTTTAAGGCATCCTGAGAGAATAACTTATTATAAACAACATGAACATGATTTTGATGATGCTATGGAGGGCTTAGAATATCCAATGTCTGTTCAGAATATTGATAAATTTGGAAAAAAAGGCCAGGGATATCAATGGTAAACAATTATCTTTTAATGTTTTTATTTGTTCTACTGGCCGTGGCAATTGCTTGATAGAACCTCTCAGAATCAGTACACTTGATGATGATTCTGCTGTTCCGATTGATCTGCTCTTAATTGAAGAGGATGGCACATATCTTTACACTCTGATACACAGTCTTGAAGCTTTAGTCAGAAAACAACTAGAGAAATCTAAGACAATATTCAAGTTGTGTAGAAGATGTTTGACTGTATTTGATGGTAAAAAAATAATAAATGGGGTTCGGGAACAGAATACAGAAATTGCTAAAAACAAGTTAGTTGCGCATCTGAAATACTGTGTCAACCATAAACCTGTTCATATGCTTATGCCTAACCCAAATGAAAAAGCCAAATTCAAAAAATTTGAAGCTTTGTTGGAACACCCAGCATATATGGTCTGTGATTTTGAATCAAACCTCAAACCCCTTGCATTATGCAGCCCAGATCCTGATGAATCTTCAATTACATCATACCAGTTACATGAGCCTTCTAGTTTTTATTATGTTGCTGTACAGGATGGTGTTGTTAGTGAAGAATTTTTATACATGGGACCAGATGCCATGAAAGAAATTGCACATAGAATAGAAAATGAGTGCCATGACATAGCATCTAATATCTTATTAAAATCAAAACCTATGATACCTTTAACAGAAGATCAGATTGAAGATTTCAACAATGCAGAAAAATGTCCGGTATGTGATGGTAAATTCAAAATGGCCCTGTGTAATAGCTGTAATATTAAGATCCAGAGACCAAAATTTGTCCCGATATTTTGCCGTGGTGCATCCAATTATGATTTTCATCATCTGATCAAGTACGAGGGGTTTTACAAGCAGAATTTAAATATTTTAGGAGAAAATGATGAGAAATATATAGCTATTAGCAAGATAATTAAAGTTAATGGTGTTCCCATTCACTTAAGATTTCTTGATTCATACAGAATTCTGTCCGTTAGCTTGGCTACACTGGCCAATCAATTATCTGATGACCAATTCAAAATCACATGTGCTTTGTTTCCAAATCAGGACCTGAAATTAATTAGACGGAAGGGTGTATACCCAAATGATTATGTTACAGATTTTTCTAAATTTGATGAGTGTGCTCTGCCTCCACAACAAGAGTTCTACAGCAAACTCAAAGCATCTGCAATCACTGATGAAGATTATCACCATGCCCAGTTGATGTGGAACAATTTAAAATGCCAGACATTTGGTGATTATCATAAGGCATACTCGAAACTTGATGTGACTCTCTTAGCCGATATACTTCAGGCATTTAGAAAATCATCGATGGAAAATTATAAGCTGGATCCAATGTATTTCCATAGTGCACCAGGCCTAGCATGGTCTGCAATGTTTTTGAATACTAAAATGCAATTGGATCTGATCCAAGATCAAGATATGTATCTGTTTATGGAACAATGTATAAGAGGAGGCATGGTGCAATGTTCTCAGAGATATGCCAGAGCCAACAACAAATATATTCCTGATTATGATCCAGCACTGCCATCAAATTTTATACTTTATGTGGATGCCAACAGCTTGTATGGCTATGCTATGATGGATAAATTGCCATATGCAGGGCTTGAGTGGGTTGAAGATTTCAATATTGAAGATCTTCAGGATTTTGATGATAGCAACTATGGCTTGTTCTTAGAAGTTGATCCGACAATTCCTGATGATTTACACAACAAGTTTTCTGATCTGCCCCCAATTCCTGAGGTTGAGTGCTCACCTGGCTCTAAACAGAAGAAGCTAATGATGACTGTAGAGCCAAAACAGGGTTATGTCATATATTACAAAAACCTTCAGTTCCTGATGCATCATGGTGTTCAAGTGACCAAAGTTGGCAAAGTTTTGAGGTTCAGGCACTCACGATGGTTGAAACAGAGAGCTTCGAACATCTGCAATGAGCCAATTTGATAAGACCTTCTTCAAATTGATGGTCATTTCAGTGTATGGCAAAACCATAGAAAATGTCAGAAAACATACTGATGTTAAATTAGTTACTGACCCCAGCCGGACCAAAAAATTAATAGCAAAGCCTAATTTCAACTACAGAAGAATTTATGATGACAATATTGCACACTTCAACATGAAAAAAAAGAGATTAAGTTTGATAAGCCTATTTATGTAGGGGCTGTGATATTAGAATTGGCCAAATTGCACATGCTGAAGCTCTATTATGATGTGCTGAAGCCTTTTTATGGTGACTGTGTAAAACGGATGTACATGGACACAGATAGTTTTATTCTTGATATTCAGACAGAAGATGTTTATCAAAAAATGTCACAGTATGCATTGCTTAAATATTTTGATACTAGTGAACATACAAAAATTCAACCCCACAACAAAAAGGTGCCTGCCAAGTTAAAAGATGAGACACTTGGTGATGTTATTGTGGCATTTGCTGAGTTAAGGGCCAAGATGTACAGTTTTGAAACATGTAGTGGTGTCGTTGCCAAAAAAGCCAAGGGCATTGGTAGAGTAACTGTGGACAAAGAGCTCCAATTTAAAGATTATGAAGATTGTCTCAAATCACAGAGTTTAATGAGAACATCAGAATGCAGAATTCAGAGTGTGGATCACTTGTTGACTAAAAATGTAAGAAAAGTGGCTCTGGACCCACATGATGATAAGAGATGCATTTTATCATGTGGCATACATACTTTACCATGGGGGCATTGTGACTTGAATAGTGGTAATCAATGCCCAATTACAGAGCATGATTTGAAATAAATAAACATGCCTATGAACTTATTTGGGTTCAAAAAACAGGCTATTATGGACCTGCCAACACCATCACCCTCTTCTGATATACAATCTATGATATCTAAATTAAGTGGTTTGTTAATTATTGATCTGAACAACATACTTACAGATTTTGATGATGATACAGGTAAAATATTATACATATTTAATAATAATTTAATCATTACCAAATACCTGTAGGTGGTCAATTACAATTTATTACAACTCCCGAGGGTAATGTCAAGGTTTCAATAGGGAGAAATATTTATAGAATTAAGCACTCAAACATGATTTCTGGCACTGTATATACTGTTTCTGCTGGTGATTGTTTATATATTGAGGTCCCGGGATACTATGACAAGTTTATACCTTTTTTAAAGAATTAGGAATTAGATATTTTATAATAAATAACTACTAAAACAAAATGCCTAATGATATATTTGGCCATACAAGACATGAAAATCACAGTGATGAGATTCTGATGCTTGATGTCAGAGTTAAAAAATTAAGAAGTTATTTACAAGCTTTACAAACCACACTCAATGCCAGTCTTCAACTAGAAATTACAAATTTACAATCACAATGCGTGGACCCTCTTCTTAAAATTGATTCAGAACTTAAATTATTGCTTCAAAAATATACTGACTTGGCCACATTAGATAATTTTCAAAGTTTAGAGGAAGCTGTAGCAGCTCTTCAAGCCAAATTTAAGACTCAGGCTACCAACTTTGAGCAATTGAAACAACAATTGGAAGAGCAGATTAATAATGTCCAGGCACAGCTCCAAACAATTGTCAAATCATAAAATCACAAGAAGATTTTGATCTAGTAATTTCCACTCTAAAATAACAGATTCAATCACTACAGATACCTAATCTGGACCCCTTGAACAATGCCATAGCCGAGGTTAAAGAAAAAATTGAGACACTTGAGAATTTTATGGATAACCTACCATCTTCTGATGCTCTGAGTGCTATCACTCGTAGTGTTGCCAACATCAAGCTGCAACTTGAGACGTATGAAGATTTTGTAAAAATTCAGAGTACCATAACCCACCTTGAAGGTATCATAGCAGCAGTACAAAGGGACCTGACAAATGTACAAGAAACTCTAGAATCTCGTCTGCCTGGTATTGTAGACACCCTTGTCAGTGTCCAGCAACAGATCACCAAACTTGAAAACCTCAACCCTGAATCTGAGCTATCTCATTTTCATCACTTGATCGATGATATCCAAACAAAGCTTGAAATTTTACAACAATCAACACCTACTCAGGCAGACATAGCTCTGCTTCAAGATGCTATGCGTAGTGTGGCTGATGCTTCTGAATTAAATGATGTGAATTTGGCACTTGAATCTTTGCAGAATACTGTATCAAATCTGCCTACATCACAGGAACTGTAAAATATCAAGGGAGCTGTGAATCGCATATTGAAATCAGAAGATATCAAGAATATTCAGACAGAGATCAAACAACTTACTCAGACAGTGGTCACTCTACCAACTTATCAACATATTAATGAACTTTATGCTTTGTTTGAGGATATCAGAAGACAAGTCCATGAATCTTACTGCTCAAAATTCAAAATTAGCAGTTGTTGAAAATCTACAGCAAATTGTAGCTAATATCAAGCAACAGCTAGGGACCGTGGAATCCAACCAAGCAAATGCTCTGTCTGTTGTTGCCACCCAGCAACAAGAGATTGTGCAACAATACAAAAAACTTGTTGTAGACATAAAGATCAAGTCAGGCCACGATGATGTTAGGTCTATCAATGAGCACCTTGAATCTGTAACAAGTAGATTGCTTACAGCAGAAAAAGAAATAACTGACCTAATCAAGAATCCTAAACATACAGTAATTCTTGAATTGTACAGTATCCCCAACAAAGAATATGATTCACCATTTACACCAGGTAGCAAAATATATATGCTGTCCCCTGCACAATTTTATTACCAGCTTTTGTTGGGGGCACACTTAGACCAATCAAGATCAAATATAGGCTCCAACCACAGGCACACCACTACCCTACCTTATCAATAACTATTGCTGACAACAAAAAAAAATTCACCAGTGTAGAGTTAGAGGATTTTACAGACCCCAATACATTAGAAACATCTTATGCTGAAGATAATGGTTCTCTTGAATTTAATATACAAATAGGAGACAAATTAAATTTAGAAAATCCTGTAGTATCAGCTTCTGAACACCCTATAGTTGCAATATTCTTGTTTACATACTATGTCTAGACAAATTATTGTTGATGAATTACACAGACAAGCCAGACATAATTATAAGAGACTGCCAGTAGTCACAAAAGGCATAGATGATTTGTGGCAGTGTGACTTGGTTGAGATGGCAAGTGGACAGCTGAAAAACTTAGACAAGATCAACAAGGGCTACAAGTATCTACTCACTGTCATAGACACATTTTCAAAATATGCCTGGGCTGTGCCACTCAAATCCAAGACTGGAGCATGTGTTACAGAAGCCTTCAGGACAATCATCAATCAGAGTGGAAGATCACAGCGCTATCTACAAACAGATAATGGCAAAGAATTCTATAATTTGGTGTTCCATCAATTTATTAATAGCCAGTCAATACAACGTTACTCGAGTTACAGTGATCTCAAGGCCTCTATTGTAGAAAGATTCAACAAAACCCTAAAAAATCATATGTATAAACAATTTACCCTTCAAGGTAATTATAAATGGCTCAGTATCCTACCAGAACTTTTAGATAGATATAACAACTCAGTTCACACCACAATCAACATGAAACTCTCTGAGGTAACTTCATCTGATGAGCAAAAATTGATCAGGACTGTTTATTATCTTAGATACCAGCCAACAACAAGAAAAGCCAAATACAAGGTAGGTGATCAAGTAGGAATCAGTAAATATAAGCACATATTCCAAAAGGCTTTACCAGAAACTGGAGCACTGAATTATTTACAGTGGTTCAAGTTAAACCTGGGACCCGTAACACATATATAATAAAAGATCACCAAGGAGAAATTCTCAAAGGCAAGTTCTATGAAGAAGAACTCAGCAAAACTAAACAGCCTGACACATATCTGATAGAAAAAATCGTCCGCATCAAAGGCAACAAGATACTTGTCAAGTGGCTAGGACTTCCAGGACACAGCTGGATCGATTCACACAAAGTGATACTATGAACACCTGGGATGTTATAAAGAGACTACCAGAGCCTGAACAGCAGAATAAGAGAAATGGAAAGCTGCGCCCTGATAATATTAGATGTCTTATTGTTGGACCATCAGTTTGTGGTAAAACTACACTAATGAATGATAATTTTTTATTGGCACCCAACTGGTTAGACTGGAAAAACAGGCACTTGTACGTCTTCTCTAAGAGCTTGGAACAATTAAAATATCAGCAGCTGATAAAGCTATATGATGGACTGGATATAGCCACTTTTGAATCAGATGTTAAGCCACTCCATGAATGTCTTGATAACCCTGTTGTTGTGTTTGATGACATTATACTGGATAATCAAAACAAGGTTAGAAATTTCTTTACACAGGGCCGACACAAAAACATAGATTGCTTCTACCTAGCACAGACTTTTTCTAAGATACCGAAGCAGCTGATCTGAGACAACAACAATTTTATATGTGTGTTTCATCAAGACCATACCAACCTCAAACACATACATGATGAATATGTAGGTGGGGACTTGAGTTACAATGATTTTTGTACGTTTTGCAGTAGGTGCTGGAACCAGGACAGTTATGGGTTTGTCACAATTGATATTACAAGGAAACTCAATAGTGGTAAATACAGAAATAAAATCAACAATTTTCTAGACATTGAAACATATATAAATAACCATGAAAAGGCCAATCATTGATGATGTTAAATTAAGAGATTATCTTGTAAAAAGATTTAAGGGATGGAAATCAGAGAACCGAGGAATCTATGAACAAAACAAGCAAACAGAACAACCTATTATTGATGCTATTAGTGAATTAGGTAAAAATATCAAAACTGTTACAGAGCAAAATCAAAATTTGATCACAGAGCTTGTACCTGTAGCTGCAAGGGACATATTACATTATCCAATCACCCCACTTTCTAGTATTCATACACCTAGTCCTGTTGCTCCTCGAAGAATTGAAGCTTCTCAGGATCCTATTGAATTGGGTCTTCTTGCTCAAAAATATTTAAGCACACCTAAAGACAACAAAGATGAGGTTTTTGGTTTATATGCTGACACAGAGCGTGATGGTAGCATCATACCTAGAATTGGCAAATTTAGAGTAACATTTATGGGAGATGATCTAATTGTATATTCAGAATCTCATCTTGGAGAAAGAGGTTTTTTTGTTAAGTATCCTGGCACACCTGGATTGTGGGAACTGATGACTAGGAAGAGACCTGGCAGCTATACAGATCAAGATTAGGAGCGCTACAAAGAAATATTAATAAAATCAGATGCTCTATACCAGAACAATGATCCCACACAAAAAAGAGTCAAGTCTAGCAGTGGAGCAAAATACAACAACTTAATCAAACCCATATGGTCACAGATCAAGACTGGTAGTGGAATCAAACATTACAACATCCTGCCTAAAGAATTTGTGTGGGTTGTTGATGTCAGGAAACTTGTAGATAAGTTGCTGGTGATAGCTGGGGAAGAAAATGCTGGCAACCACAATTTTTACAATGAAAAGTTTGGAATTATGGACATGACAAGCACCAAATTGTCTAATTTTATAGTGAATGACACTAAGGGGATTGGATATCTTATGAAAATTTTTAATACTCTACCACCTAATTTCTGGAATATCTCTGAGGGTCGGGGGCTGGTTAATGACATCATAAACAAGTTGCCATTTGAACTACACATACCAGGCTATCAGTATTGTGGTCCATTCACAAAATTAGATCATAGACTAAACAGAGATGACCCTGGTGTTAATCCCCTAGATCCTGCTTGTAGAGACCATGACATAGCATACAACACACATACTGATCTTGACAGGCGACATGTGGCAGACAAAAAATTAGAACAGGCTACATTTGGTAGATTTGTAAGCAAAGATGCTTCTTTAAGTGAGAGAATAGCAGCATTGGGGACCAACCATAGCTATGAACACCAAACAAAAACTGGGGTGGGGGTTCTGATAAATTAAATAAATTTAAGCCGCTTAATTAAGCTAAGTAAACCCAGAATATGTATATAATAAACCTAGGATGAAGGCCAAGCGTGTTATGTATCAGATACCTTATGCAGGTCTGAAATCTCTTAAAACTATTAATAGTTTTCTAACCAAAAAGCAGCGCAAGAAAAAAAGCTCTTGCCTTGCCAAGGGCCATGGTATGAAATTATTATTTAGTACCCCTCAATTAAAAAAATTACAGCAATCTAGAAAAAAATTGCATACAGGTGGCTTCATATTTAGTATCCCAGCTATTTTAGCAGCGCTTGGTGCTGTTGGGAGCTTGGCTGGGGGATCAGCTGCTATAGCAAAAACATTAATAGATGCCAAAAAAATAAGGCAGAATTAGATGAATTGAAGAGCCATAATCTGGCCATAGAGACACAAGGCAAAGGTGTTAAGAGAGCCATGAATAAGTTTAAAAAGCAAGATCCACTTACAAACCAAGATATTGAAGCTTTAATTAAGCCACTGGGCATCAAAAATTTTAGAGGTGTGTACATGTCTGATTCTTTACCAGAACAACCACTCAACAAAGAGTGTTGCATAGTTAATTTGGATAAGTACAAAAATCAGTGCATTCATTGGATTTGTTATCTTAAATATTTAATAGATGAGTGATTTGTGTTAGATTCATTTGGAGGTGTTCCACCTGAGAATTTAGTAAAATATCTAAAATCAACTAATCTTTATTACAATAATGCCCGTGTTCAAAATTTCAAAGATGTTAATTGTGGACATCTGTGTTTATCTGTTCTTAGATATCTGTCTCAAATACATAAACCATAAATTGAAAATTTTCAAAAAGCTTTGTGGTATCTAGAACATCATGCGAGTATTCCATCTCACCAACCAAAATTCAATATTGAAACTAAGATTACATGATGATATAATATATCCCAAAACAATAGCTCTCAGAGCATTTTATGGCTTGTACTTGATCCCTAATATTAAACACCACAACAACAAGATTGCAGTTGGTGACCAAAACATTGTCATCACTCCAGGGCAGTATAATCTGTCTACTTTAAATGCTCAGTTACCCAGAGGTATAGTATTAACTCAAAATTCTGTCACTCACAGAGTAGAGATTGTGTCTGCAACAGAGAAGGTAGATCTGGGTACTATAGGAGAGCTGTTAGGCTTCCAGAACAACACAAAACTTGAACCAGCCATTAAATACACTGCTATTAATATACCTAAATTCTTAGCCATAGAAACTCTAAATATTCACTGTAATGTGGCTGACGGTATGATCACCAAATCAGATGGCATAGGCACTCACAAACAAACTGGCATCATTGCAACATTCAAACCTAACTCTGAATTTATGGAGCCAATCATCTACACTCCATCACCAAAATTATATTTTCCTGTGTGCCATAATAGAATAGATTATATTGAGTTGATTGTCACTAATGAAAAATAAGAATTAGTTGATTTTTCTGGAGCCACAACAACTGCTATCATAGAAATTAATATTTAAATAAAAATACATACAAAAAAATGGAAAATATTGAGAGTTATGAGCTACAATCATTCCCCCCAAACCGGAGGACCTTTGCAAATTTAAATCAAGCCAACACAGAGATTGAGGTTAATCTGGATAAAGGAGATGGCTTTGTACACCCCCACAGAGCAGACCTATATATCAAATTTGATGTTGTCAAGCTCGATGGTACAGATTATCCGGCTAACTCAAACATAATCTTGGTAGACAATTTTGTGCCACATCTGTTCTCTGAAATTGAGATCAGAAAACATGGTGTTGTTATAAACAGAGTAGATTACCCTGGTATTACCTCTACAGCTTTGGCCACACTAAAATTATCTAAAAACCGAGGCATCATACTACAAAATAGGTTGATTTGAGGCTGGTGATAAAATAATATCTAAGAGCCACACAGTGCTGTTTCCTATGCGCCTGTTGCCAGGATTCTTCTCAGATTAAAAAGATATTATGTGGAAGTGTGGTTTAAGAATTACATTTAGAAGAGCCAACAATGATAATAATGCTTTGAAGAGGTACAGTTCATTAAATTCTACTGGGGCAGCTCTGCCTAATACTCTACCTGATGAAGGCACTTGCCTCATTCAGACTATGGAGCTAAGAATTCCTGTAGTTTAATATGATGCCAGTTATGCTCTTAAATACAAAGCAGATATACTTAAAATTCCACATGTGCCTTTACAATTTTATACATATGAATGTGTGCAGAAGCCTGCCACTGGTAGCTATCATGAATTTGATGATACAAACTCATTCTCCAGTATACAATATGACATGCCAGATTTTGTGGTGGTACTGTTTCAGACTGGAAGACACAATAATCAGGAAAAAAATTCAAGTAAATTTGATAACTGCAACATCAAAAACATATATATTAAAAATTGCTGATATGAGGTGTTCCCTAGAGAAAATTATAATTTAAACATGTCCAAGGATGATTCAAGGTTCAAATCCGGGAACTTTTCTAACGGTGAAAGCGGCCCCGGCGCCCACCCAGCGTCGAATAACATGGGTACCTGGGGGAAACCCTGGGGGGTAAAGGCGGTCAGGGGCGTGATGCTGATCACATCACCCCCACTCACGACCGGATCAAGAAAGTGTGGGGCGTTACCCCCACACCCCCTATACGCCTTAATGGCGTGGTGCTATGCACAGGGGAACACTTTACCTTTTTTTTTTACCTTTTTTTTACCAAGGATGATTTTCTTAAATTATACGAGGCATATACAGCATACGAAATTGTTACAACCGGGAATACCGACATGTATATCTCACCAGATGAATTCAAAACACAGAGACTCATGTTTGTCATCAACACCTCAAAAAGGAAACAAGTTGTGGTTAATGACAGGACAAACATTACAATTATCTGTGAATTCCATGATACACTCCCTGATGACACCATATGTAGTGTTATTCTTATAGGTGATAAATTATGTGTTTATGATGTAAGAAATGAGAGAGTCACAGAGCAATTCTAGAAAGCCTCTGCATATTACATTGTTTTAGTACTAGATATGCAAGTTGGGCCTGGTGTCCAATTAAAATATTCAGGTTAACATATTAATTCTCTAAACTTAAACCGGAAGTGGACCGGAAGTAAACCTGAAGTGGACCGGAAGTGAAGAGATGAAGAGATATGTGGGTGTGGGTGGGTGTGGGTAGCTCTTATGATCATTTTTGGCCTAGTTTTAAGTGTAGCCATAACAATATCAAGAAGACTATATCTTTAACAGGCTTACAGACAACATACTGACAGATTCAGCTTTTGCATACATGGCCAAATCAATCTGTTGAGGCTTCTTCATTTGTACACTGTCATTCTTCATTTGTACACTAGAATTCAGGATTCTTGGGATTTGACAGCATAGCACACTTAGTTCAATTGACCCATATGGGCATCTTGACATAGTTTTAAGTATAGCCAAATCTGTCTGTTGAAGCTTCATCATTTGTACACTAGAATTCAGGAGTCTTATGATCTGACAGCATAGCACACTTAGGGCAATTGACCCATATGGGCATCTTGACATAGTTTTAAGTATAGCCAAATCTTTCTGTTTAATCATATAAGCTCATCATTTGTTGTCCCAGTATTATATACTTTTACACTACTTATATTCTACGGATAGCTATATTTATGAAGAGATATATTGTCAGTTGTTGGGGAAAAGTTGCAAATTGTACGGGGAATAGTTTGTTAAAATAAATGGCCACAACATTGAAGTTCGACATTTGTAATTGTTCTTTTGTCGATTAAGCATTCCATCCCCTTTTGGTGCATGTTGAGATTGGTTCAGTTTTCGTGGCTAGACGACCACGAATTCTGAAACCAATATCTAATCGCGACTACTAAAATAAAACGGGAAGTATACTGTATGTTGGGGATCGGATGCTCGAGATTCACGTTAATTTGTGAGTCGGCGTAAGGGGGCCAAAACTTGTTATATCTGTTTTCATACCTCGGTATGATGAATGATGATTTTAACAAAGAGGTAATAAATGGTGGAATTGAGTAAAAAGAGAAAAGGGTTACGGTTTGAGTATTCTTACAAGTCTAGCTTTGACAATTAACCTTTTTTCTTTTGCTCTAATTTTGGCCAATGCTGATGTGAAGTGGTCGATGACCTAGTGGTATAAGAAAACCTATTTAGTAATTTTTATTTTTTTGCTTCCAAAATTTTACCACTATATTCGAATGACGCGACCACGTCACAACATTCAATGGTTGCAGAGCAAACGAGTAACCCCCTTACTGTTTCGAGAATTGCGCGTTGCTTTTGACTTGATCTATTTTTTGGTAGGATTTTTTGTATATTTTCACATTTGACGATGTTGCAATTAAAGGGTTATATGCAGTTAGATCCCTCCTCGACACTTAAACGTGTTGATTACGTCAAGGCGCCCAAGGTTCTGTTCAGTTCATCGAGGAAAGGGGATTCCGGTACACCTGATAAGGATAGTGCTGTTTCTTCTCATGTGTCCTCCTAGTTGTCCGATAAAATCATGCTACGCAATATGGACGCTGAAATTCATGCTTTATCAATTTGTACTGGCGCTTCTTTGGAATAACTGTTTTCATTCATGCTTAACGTCCAAGTAATAGTAAGTTTTGATATATACCCAGATACCTTGGTGCTTCAAAATTGTTTACGTAAAACTGCTGGTAACTTAAAAACCCTTTGGCTTGAAGCTATAGCCGCTAAGGCGTCTTGGTTTGCACTCAAATATCAAGTGTGGAAAAATATGGCACCGGAATCGTCACTGGCGAATTTGATTAATTTAAATATATGCCGCCGTCAAACAGATCTGAATCTATGTCAGTTTTTGTCTCTATCATCGTTGATTGTGCCAATACTCTTAATCTTGTATGGGAAGAAGACGTCCTAGTGGCCGAAATTTGCACAAGTTGCTCCCTCAGACTCGGGTTGTCCTATTGTTCCAGAAAAAAACTAAAACCTTAGCTGTATTATTGAGCCTTGCTCAAGAAACGTCTTCTATGGAGCATGAATTTGACGTGGCTCCGGCAAATGATGATACTAAAGATGAAAATTCGAAACCCAGGTTAAACGTGACGCCATCTCCTAATGTGAATTTAACAGGCACCATTCGAAGGTCTCATAATGTAAGAAATGTGCAATGCCGCCGCTGTTTACGATGGGGGCATTTTCAGAAATTCTGTAGAGTTAGGATACCAAATACCCCTCAACAAGAGCATTATATGTAAAAGTAGCGGTAATTACTATATTAGTGGGGCGAGAAAGTATGAGCCCCCATCAGACTGATTTGGCTTCACTTGAAACTAGGTCAAGATGTCCATATGAGCTTATTGCTCAAGTGTGCTACTCTATCTAACCCAAAACTTTTGTAAAAAAGCTCTCTGGAATTTCCCGTGAAAGTATGAACCCCTCAGATTGCTCAGATTGATTTGGCCATGTGTACAAAAGCTACATCCGTCAGATTGTTGTCCATAAGCTTGTTAAAAATATGCCCCTCTTGATATTGTTTTGGCTACACTTAAAACTAAACCAAAATGCTCATTAGAGCTTATTGCTTTTAGTGTAATACTCTGTAAAGTGCAATCTTATTAGCTACATCTACACCCACACACAGCGACACCTACACATACACCCACACATATATACTTCCGGTCCACTTCCGGTCCACTTTCGGTCTACTTCCGGTTTAATTTCAGAGTATTAATATGATAACCCGAATATTTTAATTGGACTCCAGGCCCAACTTTTTTTTCTAGTACTAAGACAATGTAATATGCAGAAGTCTTCTAGAATTGCTCCGTGACTCTCTCATTTCTTACATCATAAACATATGATTTTTCACCTATAAGAATAACACTACATATAGTGTCGGCAGGGAGTGTATCATGGAATTCACAGATTATTTTAATGTTTGTCCTGTCATTAATCACAACCTGTTTCCTTTTTGAGGTGTTGATGACAAACATGGGTCTCTGTGCTTTGAATTCATCTGGTGACTAATATATGTCAGTATTCCCGGTTGTAACCCTTTTGTATGATGTATAGGCACATATATTTAAAGGAAATCATCCTTGGACATGTTTAAATTATAATTTTCTCTGGGGAAAACCTCAATTCTGTCATTTTTAAGATATATGTTTTTGATGTTGCAGCTATCAAACTTACTTGAATTTTTTTCTTGTTTATTGTTGATGGCCGCGGTGGCTCAGTCGGTAACCCGTCTGACTACCATGCTAAAGGTCCCGGGTTCGATCCCCGGCCTGTTCAAATCCGGGAACTTTTCTAACGATGGAAGCGGCCCCGGCGTCTACCCAGCGTCGAATAACATGGGTACCTGGGGGGTAAAGGCGGTCAGGGGCGTAAGGGTGATCACATCACCCCCGCTCACGACCGGATTAAGAAAGTGTGGGGCTTTACCCCCACACCCCCTATACGTTTTCATGGCGTTGTGCTCTGCACAGGGGAGCACTTTACCTTTTTTCCAGTCTGAAACAGTACCAACACAAAATCTGGCATGTCATATTGTATACTGGAGAATGAGTTTGTAGCATCAAATTCATAATAGCTACCAGTAGCAGGCTTCTGGACACTGATATGTATAAAATTGTAAAGGCACCTGTGGAATTTTTAGTATATCTGCTTTGCATTTAAGAGCATATCTGGCTTCATATTCAACAACCGGGATTCTTAGCTCCATAGTCTGAAGAAGACATCTACCTTCATCAGGTAGGGTATTAGGCAGAGCTGCCCCGGTAGAGTTTAACGTACTGTACCTCATCAAAGCATTATTATCATTGTTGGCTCTTCTAAATGTGATTCTTAGACCACCCTTCCACATAATGTCTTTGTAATCTGAGAAGAATCCTGGTAACAGGTGCATCGGGAACAATAGAGTGTGGCTCTTGGTTAATATTTTATCACCAGCCTCAAATCCACATATTTGGTAGTAAGAAGCCTCGGTCTTGGATAACTTTAGAGTGGCCAAAGCTGTAGATGTAATACAGGGTAATCTACTCTGTTTATAACAACACCATGTTTTCTGATCTCGATTTCAGAGAACAGATGTGGTACAAAATTGTCTACCAGTCTTATATTTGAGTTAGCCGGATAATCTGTACCATCGAGCTTTACAACATCAAACTTGATATAGAGGTCTGCTCTGTGGGGGTGTATAAAACCATCCCCTACATCAAGGTCAATCTCAATCTCTGTGTTGGGTTGATTTAAATTTGCAAAGGTCCTACGGTTCGGGGGAAATGAATGTAGCTAATAACTCTCAATATTTTCTATTTTTTTTTGTATGTATTTTTATTTAAATATTAATTTCAATGATAGCAGTTGTTGTGGCTCCAGCAAAATCAACTAATTCTTCTTTTTCATTAGTGACCTTAAACTCAATATAGTCTATTCTATTACGGCCCACAGGAAAATATAATGTTGGTGATGGAGTGTAGATGATTGGCTCCATAAATTCAGAGTTAGGTTTGAATGTTGCGAAGATACCAGTTTGCTTGTGAGTGCCTATGCCATCTGAGTCGGTGATCATACCCTCGGCCAGATTACAGTGAATATTCAGAGTCTCTATGGCTAAGAATTTAGGTATATTAATAGCAGTGTGTTTGATGGCTGTTTCAAATTTTGAATTGTTCTGGAAGCTTAATAGCTCTGCTATAGTAGACCTTCTCTCTAGCAGACACAATCTCTACTCTGTGAGTGACAGAATATTGAGTTAACACTATACCTCTGGATAACTGAGCATTTAGAGTAGACAGATTATACTGCCCTGGAGAGATGACAAATTTTGATCCCCAACTGTGATTGTGTTGTTATGGTGTGTAATATTAGGGATCAAGTACATGCCATAGAATGCTCTAAGAGCTATTGTTTTAGGATAAACTATATCATCATGTAGTCTGAGCTTCAATATTGAATTTTGGCTGGTAAGATGGAATACTCCCATGATGTTTCAGACAGCACAAGGCTTTTTGAAATCTTCAATTGATGGTTTATTTAATTGAGACAGATATCTAAGAATAGATAAACACAGATGTCAACAATTAACATCTTTGAAGTTTTGAACACGGGCATTATTGTAATAAAGATTAGTTGATTTTAGATATTTTACTAAATTCTCAGGTGGAATACCTCCAAATGAATCAAATATAAACGCCTCATTGTTTAAATATCTAAGATAGCAAATCCAGTGAGTGCCCTTATTTTTGTACTTATCCAAATTGACTATGCCACTCTTTTTTGAGTGGTTGTTCTGGTAAAGATTGAGACATGTAGACACCTCTAAAATTTCTGATGCCCAGTGGTTTGATTAAAGCTTCAATATCTTGGTTGGTAAGCTGCTCTTGTTCTTTTTAAACTTATTCATCGCTCTCTTAAAACCTTTGCCTTGTTTCTCTATGGCCAGATTATGGCTTCTTAGTTCATCTAATTCTGCCTTATTCTTCTTGGCATCTATTACTGTTTTTGCTATAGCAGCCGATCCCCCTCCTAAGCTACCAACTGCACCGAGTGCTGATAAGATAGCCGGGATACTAAATATAAAGCCACCAAATGTGTTTTTTTTCTGGATTGCTGTAATTTTCTTAATTGGAGTGTACTAAGTAAAAATTTCATACCATGGCCCTTGGCAAGGCAAGAGCTTTTTTTCTTGCGCTGCTTTTTGGTTAGAAAACTATCAATAGTCCCAAGTGATTTGAAACCTGCATATGGTATGTGATACATAATACCTTTGGCCTTCATCGTAGGTTTATTATATACATATTCTGCGATTACATAGCTTAATTAAGTGGCTTAAATTTAAGTTGTAACACTTATTGCTGGGACAGTTTTTTTAGTCTGTTACAACCCCCACCCTAGTGCTATTTTTTCACTCAAAGAAGCATCTCTGCTTACTAATCTACTGAATGCAGCCTCTTCTAATTTCTTGTCTGCAACATGTCGCTTGTCAAGATCGGTATGCGTGTTGTATGATATGTCATGGTCTCTACAATCTAGATCTAGGGGATTTATACTAGGGTCACCTCTGTTTAGTCTATGGTCTAGTTTGGTACTGGGACCAAAATACTAATAGCCTGGTATGTGTAGCTCAAATGGCAGCTTGTTTATGATGTCATTAACCAGCCCCGACCCTCAGAGATATTCCAAAATTTAGGGGGTAGAGTATTAATTATTTTTATAAGATATCCAATGCCTTTAGTGTCATTGACTATAAAATTAGACAATTTGGTGGCTAACATGTCCATAATTCCAACCTTTTCCTTGTAAAATTTATGGTTACCGGCATTTTCTTCCCAGCTATGACCAACAACCTATCTACAAGTTTCCTGACATCATCAACCCACACAAATTCTTTAGGCAGGGTGTTGAACTGTTTGATCCCGCTACCTGTCTTGATCTGTGACCATATGGGTTTGATTAAGTTGTTGTATTTTGCTCCACTGCTAGACTTGACTCATTTTTGTGTGGGATCATTGTTCTGGTATAGAGCATCTGATTTTATTAATATTTCCTCGAAGTGCTCATAGTCTTGATCTGTATAGCTGCCAGGCCTTTTCCGAGTCATCAGTTCCCACAATCCAGGTGTGCCAGGATACTTAACAAAACTGCCTCTTTCTCCAAGATGTGTTTCTGAATATACCGTGCGTCCATTTCGATCTGCAGCCGAGAGATCGGGAGAAGCGTGGCGGGCGGCGCTGACGGAGATGCCGACATTTGCGGCCTGAAATGCCCGCTTATTTTTATGGACATATGCAGACATTTAACGTGAAACACTGTAGATAATTCAGTGCTCCAGTTTCTGGTAAAGGACCTTGTGAATATGTGCTTCTATTTGCTGATTCTTACTTGATCACCGACCGTGTATTTAGCTTTTCTGGCTGTTGGTTGGTATCTAGGATAGTAAACAGTGTTGATCATTTAATGCTCGTCACATGAAGTTACCTCAGAGGGCTTCACGTTGATTGTGGAATGGACCGAGTTGTTATATCGATCTAGAAGTTCTAGTAGGATAGTAAGCCATTTATAATTACCTTGAAGGGTAAATTGTTTATACATTTGACTTTTTAGGGTTCTGTTGAATCTTTCTACAATAGAGGCCTTGAGATCACTGTAACTTGAGTAATGTTGTATTGACTGGTTTTAATAAATTGTTGGAACACCAAATTATCGAATTCTTTGCCATTATCTGTTTGCAGATAGCGCGGTGATCTTACACTCTGATTGATGATTGTCCTGAAGGCTTCTGTAACACATGCTCCAGTCTTTGATTTTTGCGGCACAGCCCAATCATATTTTGAAAATGTGTCTATGACAGTGAGTAGACAATTGTAGACCTTGTTGATTTTGTCTAAGTTTTTCAGCTGTTATATTGCCATCTCAACCAAGTCAGCCTACCACAAATCAATTATGCCATATGTGACCACTGGCAGTCGCTTATAGTTATGTCTGGCTGGTCTGTGTAGTTCATGAACAATGGTTTATCTAGACATAATATGTAAACAAGAATATTGCAGCTATGGGGTGTTCAGCAGCAGATACCACAGGATTTTCTAAATACAGCTTGTCCCCTATTTGTATATTAAATTCAAGAGAACCATCATCTTCAGCATAAGCTGTCTCTAATGTATCGGGGTCTGTATAATCCTCTAACACTACACTGGCGACTTTTGGTTTGTTGTCAGCATTGGTTATTGATAAGGTAGGGTAGTGGTGAGCCTGTGGTTGGAGCCAATATTTGATCTTGATTGGTCTGAGTTTGCCTGTAACATGAACTGGTAATAAAATTGTGCAGGGTACAGCATAGACAGTTTGCCACCTGATGTAAATGGTGAATCATATTCTTTGTTGGGGATACTATTCAATTAAATAATTACTGTATGGTTAGGATTCTCGATTAGGCCAGTTATTTCTTTTCTGCTGTAAGCAATCTACTCATTACAGATTGAATGTGCTCATTGATAGTCCTAACAACATCGTCGTGGCCCGGCTTGATCTTTATGTCCACAGCAAGTTTCTTGTATTGTTGCACCATCTCTTGAAGCTGTGTGGGAAAAACAGACAGAGCATTTGCTTGGTTGGATTCTAGGGTCCCTAGCTGTTGTTTGATGTTGTCTACAATTTGCTGTAGATTTTCAACAACAGCCAATTTTGAACTTTTGGCTGTAAGATCATGCACTTGATTCCAGGTATCCTCAAAGAGGGCATGGAGTTCATTAATATGCCGATTAGTTGGTTGAGTGGCCACTGTCTGAGCAAGCTGTTTGATCTCTGTCTGGATATTCTTGATGTCTTCAGATTTCAATATGCGATTCCGAGCTCTTTTAATATTTTTCAGTTCCTGTGATGTAGGTAGATTGGCTACAGTATTCTGCAAAGACGCAAAGGCTGTTTTCACAGCATTGAATTCAGTAGCATCAGCTACACTATGCATAGCATCTTGGAGCAGGGCTATGTCTGCCTGAGTAGGTGTTGATTGTTGTAAGTTTTCAAGCTTTGATTGGATATTATCAATCAAGTGATGAAAATGAGAAAGCTCAGATTCAGTGTTGAGGTTTTCAAGTTTGGTGATCTGTTGCTGGACACTGATAAGAGTGTCTACAATACCAGGCAAGCGGGATTCTAGAGTTTCTTGTACATTTGTCAGATCACTTTGTTTTGCTGCTATGGTACCCTCAAGATGGCTTATGGTACTCTGAATTTTTCCAAAATCTTCTTATGTCTCGAGTTGCAGCTTGATGTTGGCAATACTACGAGTGATAGCACTGAGAGCATCAGAAAATGGTAGGTTGTCCATAAAATTCTCAAATGTCTCGATTTTTTCTTTAACCTCGGATATGGCATTGTTCAGAGGGTTCAGGTTAGGAATCTCCAGTGATTGAATCTGTTTTTTTTAGAGTAGAAATCACTAGATCAAAATCTTGTAGTGACTTTATGCTTTTGACAATTGTTTGGAGCTGTGTCTGGACATTACCAATCTGCTCTTCTAGTTGGTGATTCAATTGCTCAGAGTTGGTAGTCTGAGTCTTAAATTTGGCTTGAAGAGCTGCTATGCCCTCCTCTAAACTTTGAAAATTATCTAATGTAGCCAAGTCAGTATTTTTCTGAAGCAGAAATTTGAGTTCAGAGTCAATTTTAAGAATAGGGTCCATGCATTCTGATTGTAAATTGGTAATCTCTATTTGAAGACTGACATTGAGTGTAGTTTGAAGAGCTTGTAAATCACTTCTTAATTTGGGACTCTGACATCAAGCATCAGAATCTCATCACTGTGATCTTCGCTCCTTCTATGGTCAAATATATAATTTGGCATTTTGCTTTAGTAGTTATTTATTATAGAGTATCTGATTCTTAATTCTATACGTTTGTCATAGTGTCCCGGGACCTCAATATATAAGCATTCACCTGCAGAGACATCATACACAGTGCCAGAAACCATGTTTGAGTGCTTAATTCTGTAAATATTTTTGCCTACTGAAACCTTGACATTACCCTCGGGGGTTGCAATAAATTGTAGTTGGCCACATACAGGTAAGTGGTAGTGGTTTAAGTTATTGTGAAATATGTACAATGGTTTACCATGTTTTATCATCAACATATGTAAGTATGCCATCAGATGAATAATTAGCAAACCAATTAGTTTAGATATCATAGATTGTATATCAGAAGAAGTTGTTGGCAGGTCCATGATAGCCTGTTTTTTGAACCCAAATAAGTTCATAGGCATGTTTATTTATTTCAAATCATGCTCTGTGTTTGGGCATTGATTGCCACTTATCAAGCCAAAATGACCCCATGGTAAACTATGTATACCACATGATAAAATGCATCTCTTATCATCACGTTGGTCCAGAGCAATTTTTCTTATAACATTTGTAGTCAACAAGTGATCCACACTCTGGATTCTGCATTCTGATTGAACTTTGTGATTTGAGACAATCTTCATAATCTTTAAATTGGAATTCTTTGTCCACAGTTACTCTACCATTGCTTTTGGCTTTTTTGGCAAAAGCACCACTACATGTTTCAAAGCTGTACAATTTGGCCCTTAACCAAGCAAATACTACAATAACATCTTCAAGTGTCTCGTCTTTTAATTTGCCATGCACCTTTTTGTTGTAGGGTTGAATCTTTGGATGTTCACAGGTATCAAAATATTTAAGCAATGCAGTCTGTGATATATCTTGATAGACATCTTCTGTCTGATTATCAAGGATAAAGCTATCTGTGTCCATGTACATCAGTTTTACACAATCACCATAAAAAGGCTTCAGCACATCATAATAGAGCTTTAGCATGTGTAATTTGGCCAATTCTAATATCACAGCCCCTACATAAGTAGGCTTATCAAACTTAATATTTGTTTTTTTTTTCATATTAAACATTATCATCATAAATTTTTCTGTAATTAAAGTTGGGCTTTGCTACCAATTTTTTTCCTCTGGTTGGGGTCAGTAAATAATTTAACATCAGTATATTTTCTGATATTTTTTATGGTTTTACCATACACTGAATTGACCATCAATTTGAACAATTTGCACATGTTCGAAGCTCAATGTTTGTATCGATGCATTGCTTCAACCATGTTGAGTTCTTAAACCTCAAGACTTTGCCAACTTTGGTCGCTTGTACACCGAACACGTCAGGAACTTGAGGTTCTAGTAGTATATAATATAAACCTGTTTTGGTTTTAGAGTCATCATTAGCTTCTTCTGTTTAGAGCCAGGTGAACACTCAACCTCAGGAATTGGGAGCAGATCAGAAAACTGGTTGTGTAAATTATCAGGAATTGTCAGAACAACCTCTAAGAATAGACCATAGTGACTGTCATCAAAGTCCTGAAGATCCTCAATGTTGAAATCTTTGACCCACTCAAACCCTGAATATAGCAGTTTATGCATCATGGCATGACCATATAGGCTGTTGGCATACACATAAAGTATATAGTTTGATGACCGTGCTGGATTATAATCCGGAATATATTTGTTGTTGGCTCTGGCATATCTCTGAGAGCATTGCACGATGCCTAATCGTATACATTGTTCCATAAACAGATGCATGTCCTGATCCTGGATCAGATCCAATTGTATTGTAGTGTTCAAAAACATGGCAGACCATGCTATGCCCGGAGCACTGTAGAAATAGATTGGATCCAGCTTAAAATTTTCCATCGATGATTTTCTAAATGCCTACAGTATATCGGCCAAGAGAGTCACATCAAGTTTCAAGAATGCCTTATGATAATCACCAAGTGTCTGGCATTTTAAGTTGGTCCACATCAACTGGGCATGGTGATAATCATCATCAGTGATTCCGGATGCCCTGAGTTTACTGTAGAACTCTTGTTGTGATGGCAGAGCACACTCATCAAATTTAGAAAAATCAGTAACATAGTCATATGGGTATACACCCTTATGCCTAATTAATTTCAGGTCCTGATATGGAAACATAACACATGTGATTTTAAATTGGTCATCAGATAATTGATTGCCCAGAGTAGCCAGACTAGCCGACAGAATTCTGTATGTATCTAGAAATCTTAGGTGTATAGGTTTACCATCAACACTAATTATCTTGCTAATAGCTGTATATTTCTCATCATTTTCTGTTAAATATTTAAATTCTGCTTGTAAAACCCCTTGTACCTGATCAGATGATGAAAATCATAATTGGGTGCACCGTGACAAAATATCGGGACAAATTTTGGTCTCTGGATCTTAGTATTACAGTCATTACACAGGGCCATTTTGAATTTACCATGTGTATGAGAATGGTGACGCACCTTGACATTTGTGTCTGAAAATTCAGAATCACATACCGGTTATTTTTCTGCATTGTTGAAATCTTCAATCTGATCCTCTGTTCAAGGCATCATAGGTTTTGATTTTAACAACACATTAGAGGCTATGCAACGGCACTCATGTTCTATTTAATGCGCAAATTTTTTGATTCATCAGGATCTGGGCTGCATAATGCAAGAGGTTTGAGGTTTGATTCAAAATCACGGACTATATATGCTGGGTGCCATAACAAAGCTTCAATTTTTTTGAATTTGGGATTTTCATTTGCTTTAGGCATAAGCATATGAACAGATTTATGGTTGCCACAGTATTTCAGATGCTCAACTAACTTGTTTTTAGCAATTTCTGTATTCTGTTCACGAGCACCATATACTATTTTTTGACCATCAAAAACGGTCAAACATCTTCGACACAACTTCTATATTCTATTGGATTTGCATAGTTGTTTTCGGACTAAAGCTTCAAGACTGTGCATCAGAGGGTAATGATATGTTCCATCCCCTTCAATTAAGAGCAGATCAATCGTGACAGCAAAATCATCATCAATTGTACTGATTCTGAGAGGTTCTATCAAGCAATTGACAAGACCAGTAGAACAAATAAAAACATTAATAGATAATAGCCTAGCATTGATATCTCTGGATTTTTTTTTCAAATTTATCATTATTCTGAACAGACTGTGGATATTCTAAGCCCTCCATAGCATCATCAACATCATGTTCATGCTGTTTATAATAACTTACTCGCTCTAGATTATTTAATACTGGAAACAAAGCAGCTAAAATACACCACAGAAAGCATTTCTGGTCGGTATTTTCTATGTTAACCACGGCTTTTTTGTTTTTGATATTGTCAGGTAAAGGCAGATATGTAGAACCTTGTAGTGATCTGAATTCAGAAATATTAATATAAAACTTGTGTGGAGATCCACATAGGCTCCAACTCGATTCCTTAGCAGCAAACTCAGAGTGTTTGATAAGCAATTGCTCTATCAACCTGCTTAGTATTTTGTTTATATTTGAGTATACAGGTACAGTTTCTGTTATGTGGGCTGTGCAAATTTTGTGTCATTTGTTTTCTTATATTGTGTAAACAATTTGAGGGATAGCTTATAAAAGCCATTTTGTGCATTTAGAATAGCCTGCACATCAGAATTTATACTGGTCAAAAAATCTTAATGTCACATTTTGGCTCTGATGCAAAACGGTAATCCCTTATTTGGCCAGCAAAACTGCTATGGATGGGTGCATAGCGTGGCTGCTTTACTGGTCTATGATTATTGGGTGTTTCAAGCTTCCTTTTTAGACCAGATGAAGATGTATATGGATGAGATAAAGTAGAAGGCTGTACATAACCAGTACGTATATGTTTATATGTTAAGTAATCCATGCTATATTTTCTATAGCATTTTGGGCATATTTTTGTGGGTGCTCTGCATTTTTCCGGATCACAATTCCTTTGAAGCTTAGCCCAATTAGGGCTGGATATATTCTTATTGCATTGATTACAATATTTCTGATTTGGCATTTTGTTGTTGGTTTATTATATAAGATTTCTTGGGGTTCAAATCAAAACTCTATACTTAATAAAACTATGAGAAGTTGTAAAGCTAATAGCCTACAATCACACAGGTAGAATAAGTATTGATCTACAGAAGCACTGCCCTAGCACAAATGCCTGTGCATACATGCATGTCGTGGTGTGCATAGAAAGGCAATGACCTAATACCGTGTGTCATGTATTGATCTTGTATAACAAACTGGAACAAATATAAGCCTCACTCTAAATATGAGTGGATTACAACAAACAAGCGGGATGTGTCAAATATCAGACTCCTTTATACAAGATATAAGACTTTTGTTCAGTATACCAGAAATATGTTTAATATGAATATAGGAAATTGTATATATCAAACCAAACAGACCTGTATGAGGAGCACTGCAACAACACATCTGTACTCTTCAACCACTCTCACAATACAAATGATATGTAATGCAAAAGCTCTTGCCTAATAATTTGTTGCATAATATTGGATAATAATTTGTTGCACAACATGATGCAATAGAAGTAGACCAGAAGTAAACTCGTGTGTGTGTGTGTGTGTGTGTGGACCGGAAGTAAACCGGAAATGGACCGAAGTGGACCGAAACTGAACCGGAAGTGAACCGGAAGTGGACCAGAAGAAAATATGTGTGGGGTATGTGTAGGTGTGGGTGTGTGTTGGTGTAGGCGTAGCTAATAAGATTACACTTTAGAGAGTATTACACTTAAAGCAATAAGCTCTTATGAGCATTTTGGCTTAGTTTTAAGTGTAGACAAAACAATATCAAGAGGGGCATATTTTTAACAAGCTGATGGACAACAATCTGACAGATGTAGCTTTTGTACACATGGCCAAATCAATCTGAGCAATCTGAGGGGGGTCATACTTTCACGGGAAATTCCAGAGGGCTTTTTTACAAAAGTCTTGGATTAACCCATTAGTGCCCAAAGTTGATTTTTTCATCAGATTTTAATCTTATTTAGTAAATTGGGTTTGTTTGTATATAAATCGACCCAACAACTGATATTTGATCCCCAGTTGCCAATCATTGTCTATATATAATGCGTCCCTTTAAAGGGACGCTGGGCACTCACCTTAGATAACTGACATGTTTTTCAAGAAAGTCTGTATTTCTTTTTCCATCAATTTATTGATTCTTTCCTAGACTTGGAACATCACAATAATTGTTTTACATACAACATGGACTGCTGTTTCTACTCTATACATGTATAAAAACTTTTCATAAAATATATTTGAACAGAATATCATATCAACATACGTATTTTTGTTACACTTGAAAGCAGATTCACAATGTAGAAAAAAGTGAAAACTTTTTATACATAAATTATATATAAGAAATTATTTTAAGAGTACTCTCGGCATTTTTCCAATAATATTTTTTCAAAAACAAAACATATTCAGCATTTCTCATTGCTCTTTGCTACTCAGAATAGATATAGGCTATGTGATTTCTTTGGTTTTTTATAACTTGTGATGATACTTCTTGAAGCATTCAGCATGTAGTCCAATATCACATTTTCACATTTATAGTAAGATTTATTCCCACACATTTGACATCTTCTTTGAGTTGCACCTTTGACGATCCAGTCATTCAGTCCATCAAAGCGAACACTTTGTTGAGGTGTTGCAGATCTCCTGCCTTGTCCAGAGAGACAACCATACTGTTTCAGTAAAGTAATGGCCAGCTCTCGGCGAAACTGGAACAAACTTTCATTTGATCCAGTTACTTTCTTCTTTAGATACCAGCAGTTAACCACAGCTACATAAAAAAAATACACGAAAATTAGCCACCACCACTTCATTTGACGGAGTCTTCTTCTGAAAGCTGCAACTTACTGATCCATTTGATCAACACCTCGCATGCAATTATTGTAGAGTTTGAAAGGGTTGGGGCGAGATATTTGAATGCGCTTATTTTCAGTACGTGACCACCTTGACACTGTACCTTCCTCTAGCTTTTCAAAGTTATCAGCTATGTTAGCAACATTATTGTCCAACTATCAGACAATAACCACCCTTCCACTGGACATGAATTCATAGCTTCCTCTGGTCTTTTCCTTGAAATCAGGAGGCTTTGTCAATGGACAACCTGCAGTCCGATTGTCACGTATTGTTCCCAAGGCTTGGTATCTTTCCTCTTGAAGATGTGCCAGTAGGTGGTACGAAGTGAAGTAATTATCGAAGTATAATATATGTCCATTATAACCTGGTACTGAAGCTTGGTCCACCAACCCTAAGAAAACATCACCTACCAATCCAAATTCCCGAGATGCATCTTCAGATTTCTTCATGTAAACATCAATTGCATACATGTAACCATCTGACGAACACAAAGCCCAATTCTTGTATCCGGATTTTATTGGCTTTCCTCGTATAAACTGCTTAGCATAATGACGATCATAATATGGCACCATATTTTCGTCAATAGAAATATTATTATCCAGGGTATTGTTTCTCAGGAACCGTTCCTGCAACATGGTAAGGAATGGGCATAGCTTATAGAGACGATCATTTGAATCTAGCGTGAAATTATCAGCCAAATGAAAATTCTTGATTATATCGTCAAATCTGTTTCTCCTCATAGATTTTGACAGTAGTTTTGGGACATCTTCTTCCAGGGACCAGTACAAACAAACAATTTCATCGTTTGTTACAGACAGCTGCTCATTTCTTTGTGAGGAGTACAAATTAGTTTGTGAGATAATCAGGTCCATCATTTCACTGTCAAAAAGGAACTGGAAGTATTCAACAGAAGATTTTATATGACGTTCAGAAAAAATTGGTGTTGACAACTCTTGACACTTATTTCCGGTATTGGTCCCTTTTGAATTCGTCCATTTAGGGTGATGAAGAGTTTTCCTTTTTTTGATACGTTATGTGTAGTATCATTTCTTACACTATCAGTATAACATTCCTCAGGTTGCATACTGTCACAGTATTCCTTACGAATCGGTCGAACTTCACATTTTGCAATAAGTGTTTGCACTCGTCATCCGAATCATCGGAATCTTTATCTGTCACTCCACCAGACTCTTCTGGGGGCTCCATGAAAATATCTAAACCGTCATCACTCTGTTCTTCTTCCTCCAGAATTTACAGGATTTCTGCTACTGAGCTACAAAGTAAAGAAAAATATTAACAGAATTAGGTACATCTATTATGTAGATACGCGCATGCGCAAAACATATAGCTACTACTAAACGTTTTGTTAAGTAAGCCTCTTTAATTTATTGTTCTCTTTCTGTCATAATTTAAATCAGAATTGAAGTTATGGCTATGTTTTGCCCTCACTTTTATTCATCTGCAAAAAGAGAAAATAAAGGTTTTTTTACTGTGTCAATGCCCAGCGTCCCTTTAAAGGGACACCTAAATTGTTGTTGTTGTTGTATTGACACTGTTAAAAACTTTTTCACTTTCATGATTTTAGTTAACAGGTGATCCATTTTACTGTCATTAGACATAAAAAATATTTTTAAAAAATAATTAAAACCATTAAATATTTATAAATTACTTACCCAAATCGCTCCATAGCTGCCATATTGCAGAATTCTAGACTTCAACTGCATGTAAAACACAAAGACTGGAATGAAATAATAAAAGCGAGCAATGGACTAAAGAAACCATTGTTCTGACAATGCAATCAAAGAAAAGAACAATCAACATAACAAACGGTGCAAAAATTTTCAGTTTCATTCTAACGTCCTTTTAAAGGGACGCTGGGCACTAATGGGTTAAACAGAGTAGCACACTTGAGCAATAAGCTCATATGGACATCTTGACCTAGTTTTAAGTGTAGCCAAATCAGTCTGAAGGGGGCTCATACTTTCTCGCCCCAGTAATATAGTAAATACCACTACTTGTAAACATTGTCTTGTATTGTTCGGAATCAAAATTGTAGTAAATTTGGCAGATTCATTATTTCTGCGTGAATATTTTTCAATATTCTTTTCTATATCTTCTTGTTTCTTCTATTCTATTATTTCTTCTTATTAATGCTTGGGTTATTTTTGTTTCATGTTTTTTACTTCGATGTTCCGCATTATATGCATGATTGCTGTAGACGTGCCACCTGCTGACCTGCCACTACAGATTCTGCTTGGTTCACATGCATCTGCTCTACATTGTTGCCAATGCATTGGATTTTTTCGTCGCAGCCGGGATTGGACAATTTCGTCGATTTGTCGATGGCTCATCTTGAAATGGAAACGGCAAAGGATGGGGCTTCATCGCCAAATGTGGAAGTAAGTTGATCGATGCACTCTTGTCTTGATAATCCACGTCGAAAATCGTAAAAAAATCATCGCACGAAAATGTTCACGAGTTAATTCCATTTTATTGTTGTCGCGCAATCTCCAAGGCAACATAAACGACACAACTGAAGCTATTGACAAAACATTTGAAGTACGTTATGGTCAATAATGCCAGACGATTCCGTGCAAACGTCAAATCGCGCCAACCTTCAATCAGTGTTGCCAAGGCTCAAGATATAAATAGTGACCCTCGTACCTCCATGATGAAAATTCGGATTTTCGTAATCTAGTTTTCCAACCGCAAACATTATGCAACAAATCCATTTTTAGTATTTTTACAGGCATTTGTAAAAACTTTTGAGTTCTGATGTATTATTTTCTTAACTCCTCATTATCGCATTGAACTGTGTGATAAATTTCAAAAAGATCTGAAGTTTGGTTAAGGAGAAAATAAATAAAACGTAAGCAAGGGTATCTTGTGTCAAGGGTCTCAAGAGTGAAATACAACACTGATTTGATGACATTCAAAGTTCTGCAAAATGAAAACCGCTTGAGATAGAATGAAAAAAAATTGGGGGTTCCTATCAACCATAAATGAATGGTTTATACGAAATTTCATCAAAATTAGAGTTGTATGGTTTCAAAATCTTAGTTTCTTGAGTTGATTTGATGTGGAATGACCCAAGCTCAATTCATGTTCGTGAACAGCAATCACCAGAAGTTTGTTTGTGACCGGGAAATCACCAAGACCCGCCCCAGAACATGTCTTGTGTGTGACCAGCACCTTCCATAAGTTTTAACCAAATCCAGTATTCTTCATGTTCCTGAGGCACAAGCACCAGCAGTTTTTTTTTGACCTGTAACGCCCAAGTAGTCTATGCTAGTCCTTCCTAGTTCTTACAGTTCAGTCGCCGTCCTCCACCCCAGGATCCTCAAGAAAATGCCTCACCCCCCGACTACAGGGCCTGTCATCAAGGAAGCCAAGGGATCTACCTGCCGTCCCTCCAACGGAAACTCGCGCATTTTCATCTCCCAATATATCTACAAATACGCCGCCCCTGTGATAACAGTGCATTCTCCGTCCGTCCACTCCGGTATCCACAAGAACATGTCCCGCATCTATGTCAGTGCCTCAGTGACATCAGTCTGTCCCAGTCTCATCGTCGCGTCTTCAGAATTACCAGTGCACTTGCCGTCCGTCAACCCAAGGAACCCCAAGATACGCCGAAAATGTTCGTGTGTTCGAGTGAGCATGTGTTCGCTTAGTTCACGTATTCGTCTGTCCTCGGGTGGATTACCGTCTCCGACGTTTCCAGAAGATTCCCATTAGCCAATAAACACTCACCACAGCCATTGCTAATGGCTAATACGTCATTGAATAATGAACGGTCACTAGTGTCTTTTTCAGTTTCCACTGGGTTCACAACGCCTTCAGCGAGTTCATCGTGTATAAACCTAAAACTAACAAGTGTAACATCAGGGAAAAGTTGCAGAACGACTTGACAAACTCTTAAACAAGATTTCTGACACCATCACCATTATTTCATTACTTATATGTAGAAAATTGACAGACAATGATTTTTGGGGGCGAAACGCTTCATGTATATACTATACATCTCATATTTTTCTAACTTAAATTCCCTTAGGTAGGCTAAGCGTTCCTGTAATTGGCACTGCACAGTTCTTTTGGCGCGTTGAGGAATATTTTTAGAAATTAAGCTCTGTGTGAAACTGGCAACATTGGTCTTGCTCCCGCAATGTTGCCTTGTCTTACGTTGATGACATTTGGAAGCGGCGTTTTTTTTGTTTGTTATTTCTTGTGGGAAAATAGCGTATATCTGGAAGGATTTTGTGTTTTTCAAGATTTCTGCTCAATTCTAGAGAGGTAGTTTAAGGAATATGTTTTCATGTTTTTCTTGATATTTATTGTTGTAATGAAATTATTGCACATGGTTCATGTTTAACGGTTAGCTGGACCCTAATGGAAGAGCATTGACGTCCCATTGCCAACAAATTATATAATCGCTGCACTCTTTCAAAGGTGACAAATATTCATGATTAAAAGTGGTAAACGTTGTAAGTGGCAAAAGCGAAACTATTGGGAAATCGCATCGTTCCGCACATCAGTCCATAAGAACGTGCACACTAGTGACCTCTTTACACTCTTTTTCAAATTAAGAAGGCTACTAGCCACATTTCACGTTTGCCACATTTCAGAGTTTAACGTTGAAAACGATGCTTGAATTATTGCGGCACTTACAGCGTTTACCAATTTTTGCGCATGACGCCCATTTACTTGGCACAATGGCCAATAGCTCGCAATTTGGAAGAAATAGAACTTTCATGTTTTTAAGACTACCATGGTGCTATTTTCAAAATAATAATGACGTTCTGACTTTGATAGCCTTATGATAACCAGTAGTTGCCTCCAGTGCCAAGTACCAGCATTCAGACTGACAACTATTGGTACAGACTTTCGGTATTTAAACCATTTCACTGATTTAATTTTCTGAGTTCTTTCACAATTTTCATTAGGCATATTCTTATTTGAATTGTTTTATAAGTACAATATAGGCTTCGCTACTACGTAGCCTACAATAACTGTGAATGTTATTATTCTTAGCACGTTGTAAATATGGAGGGCCAATAACTGGGCACAAATGTGAAAATAACTGGTCAGTGTATGCCAACAACTATACATTATCAAGTTCTGAAAAAAAATTAAAAAACTCTTTTCTGTCTTTACTGTGTCTCAATCAATTACACTTCAGAACAGGTGTAAAAGTTTATAAAATACCGTAACCCCAAAAAATATAAAATAACTTTCATTTTTTTCAACTAGTTCCTCTTAAAGTGCCAATAACTAGTATGCTTACCCAATCATTGAGTTGGTGTTGTAAGTCCACTTTATTCACAGGAAGGCTAATCGGGAGTGGAACTACAGTTTAAACGGGAATCCGAACCAATATGAGCCTCCACCTCCTTTATGTATCATTTCAATACTTCTGTGACAGACATTCCAAAGGTAAACCACTGTATGTATTTTATGCTATATTTTTCTTCTCGCGTGCTCCTCGAAAAGATTTTCTTTTATTAATAAACATGAAAACAAACTGTTCAAAATGTATGAACAATCACAGTGTGCCAGACAATGGTCAACAGGAACTAACCACTTCACAGGGTATCAGCAATATGCCTCCGATTTCAGTTTTTTTTCTCACGTGTGTTAAAGTGCTTCAGTGGTAGTTCGTGTAACAGTGGTAAACACCGTTACCACAGAACTGTGAAAAACTGCAGTTCAGTACCAGCGGAACTTTCGTAGTAAGCACGCGTTAATTGTTATGTTTATAATCCAGCTTGTTTAGAGTTATAAGTGTATGTGTTTTGGTTGTTCTGTCTTTCCTTTCTTCTCCTATCACCCACTTGTATAACATTATTTTTTGGGGGTTGCGTAAATAGATTGTATTTTCCAATTGACTTGACTGGCCGGGTACACGTCACAAACAATGAAACATAACTTCCCTTGGTGCAATCATTTTTTTCCCACGCAGGTGAGTCGTATTACTCCGAAGGCCTGACTCGAACCCACGACCCCGGGCCTCATATCCCGATAGTCTAATCACTTCATAATTTGGGCCCGGATCAGGAAGCGGGAAATAGCTTCCTACAAAAACATAGCACCGGAAATCTTCAGCGGATCATCAAAAATGCGCTGATACGATTTTTGCTGGAAATAGTAGGAAAGATAATGAAAACGCGGCCTTATGCTAAAAAACAGTTAACGACAGACGCGGATTAATAAACAGTTTTAAAGATCACGAATTCGAATTCCACATAAATAGTTCGAGAGAACATTTCTCGCCCCAGTTCTACTCAGAAATTTATCGCGTGAACAGTTGTTGTCTTCAAGCTATAGGTTGATTATCGACTAATACGTAAATAGTTACCGTTTGAAGTGGTGAGCTAATGAAGTTTCATTTCAGGGACTGTGTCCTCACATCTAGATCTACAGGTAAACGAATATTCCTTTATGTCCTGTTCTATTGTTCTCACCCCCTTGGGAGACGAGTTAATCCCGAAGTGTTAATATCGAATGTTTAAGTGTTGTGCTTCCTAACATGATAACGTTGTTTCTCCGAGGTGTCATCCAAGCTAACAGTGTACCTCTCGCATCCAATAGCTCTCGCAACCGGCTCTCACATAGCCTAAGATTCCATCCTCAATAAGAACCGTAGGGTTTGTAGACGATATATACAATATATAATGAATCGAAACTGAGATGGAAATATAAAAACGGAGAAGATTTTTTTAAAAAAATCTTCATTCAAACCGACGTATTTGGAGGAAGGTTCCCAGTGTACTTCAAGTATAAGAGGGATGAAAAAATACCAGCAATAAAAATATGACAGGTATATATTTACATAACGTAATACGTGGTACTATAGTCTTCAAAGGGACAAATGCCTCCCGACTGCCACTCTCCCTCCCACAGTCCTACCTTGAGGTGTGGAAGTTGTCAACCCATATTGGACTGACGTAGGTTTAGCTCATCGAACATTCACCCGTTATGGGAGATTATCAAGACCGGGCTACGGTACTCACTGGTAGCTCCTTAATGTCCTCACGATGGTAAGTTGCCACCGGTCCTATACAAAGACCGACAACCCAGAGACTTAACCAACGCGGAATCGAACACATGCCGTTTCGCAGTCAGATCAATATTTTGAACCTGAAGCTGTCTGTGAAACTAAGAAACAGTGTGTTTTGTAAATTATTCAAGAGAACCGTAAATGAATCTTCATGGAATCAATATAAAGAGTCAATAAATTTTACTACATCCCTTATTCGACAAGAGAAAAACGTTACCTTCAACATCATAACAATAAAACACCAAGACAACCAAAGAATGTTTGGAAGGAGCTCAAATCTGTAGTCATTGGTTCAAAGAAAGGTGTTCTGCCCTCCACTTTATTAGTTCAATTCACAGTGGTACCTCAAGAATGTTTAAAATTCATTAACTGAAAGTATAATAACACACTTCCTGAATTTGCTATTAAATAATTGGATGATTAACCTGTAAGAATATGTTTGTCTCAAATCAAGTCTCCTGTTATTGGTTCAAATGGAATATCAACTACAATTCTCAAATACTATTTGAAGTTTTCCTGGCGCCGGATAATAAAGTAGTTTTCTCAGGCATTCAAACAGATAATTTCCGGATAAACTTCCGCAGATTTCAATCACACAAAGGAAACGCCGCTGTTATACTTGAATCCACAGAGTACGACAGCAAGATCACCGGCATTCTCACCGACGGCACATACTGGCCTTTACCCTAAGAACGCACAGCCGCACCCTTAAGATGAGGGTGACGTTAGGTCTCGAAACTTGGAAGCCTATCTGCAAATCACCTGGCTAATGTTATTGCTGAGATTATTGCTTCTAATGCTAAAGTTTTTGCTTCATTTTAGTTTGTCCATTATCAAACATATTATTTACGTTTCGCTCGAGGGCCCAATTTTTCCCAGGGCAGTAGCTGGAATAACACCATTCACTGAGACGACTGGAGAGTAGTTATGCACCCGCGTAGAGTCCGATAAATCAATTGATTGGAAAAGATCGATCAAAGATCAATTGATGACCAAGCAGTGTGGGCAAGCAAGGGTGGTGGTTTTGGGTGATGACGTCATAAATGGGTGGGGTTTATTTTGTTAGGAGGGATTTGATTGGTGTGACGTCATTGAATGGATTGTGTTTAATTTGTGAGGAGTGTTTTGATTGGTTGTTGGGGGGAGGAGGAAAAGTCGGTGGCGGTTGGGGAATTTGATAACACTATTTCCTGTTGTTAATGATGAGGTGACGGTTTTCTGGGAATGTTGATATGGGTTGGGGTTTCCTGTTGTTAATGAGGAAGTGACGGTTTTCTGGGAATGATGATATGGGTTTCCGTTGGGGGGCGTAAATGACTGTTGAAGTTGATAAGAGTCGACGGATGAGAAGATAAAGGAGTTGGAAAGGAAATGTGTTGGGATGTTGAAGTGATATGGAGAGATTGTGGAACACGTGTTGGGACATGTCGGATGTTTCTTGGAATGGGCGTGTAGAAGTTTGTGGGAACGTTGGTAAGGTATGACTGTGTGCAGGATACGTTAGTAGGCGGCGGAATGGAGAGCGGGCAAAAAGGAAAAGAGCGGGTTTGTCTAATTGGTTTTTAGGGCGTTGGTTATCAGTTTAGTTGAGATAAATGCTATTTGTGTAGGAACATGTGCTGATTGCGGTTGGGACTGTAAATGCAAAGATAGAGAAAATGTGATACTGTTTTTGCTGGATGGAGAACGGAAGGAAAGAAAAGAAAAAAGTACGTTTCTCCGAAGAGGTGGATGTGTATGCGATACCGGGGGAGGAGGATCGACGAGGTACGTGGGCACTCGACGCTCTGCGCGAGAGGATGCGCAAAGAACTTCAGGGAGAAGTTATCAGCGTGGAAGAGGAGGGGTAGGTAGGTATATAAAAAGTCCCGTTGTGTTTGAATTTCACTATTCACCAGACATCTTCAGCTGTGTACATGATTGGAGATAGTTGTTACCGGAGGAAGCGATAGAACCGCTATTCGAAGGTAAGTATGATGGGTTTGGTGTCCTGGGTGTTGACGTTTTTCGGTGGGGTGATTGGAAAATTATCCCCAGCTGAACCAGTTTCGGATTGTAGTAGTGACGTACCTGCTCCTGAAAGTTTACCGGAATCATCGATACGTCCAGGTGGGAGTACGGTAGAGAAATGGTATGAGGGTAGTTGTATTAGCGAAGCAGAATTTCGACGTAGTTGGGAGGAAAAAATGCCGCCCATCATGTATACGAGAAACTAAAACGCTGTAGAGGAAAACGTATCGATGATGACGGTAAACATTCAAGGAGGAGGAAACAGAATATTCTGAAGAATGTTGTGTCTAACCCCTTATATGGCTATACGGAGTACTCTCCATGTAAAACAACGTGTCTGGCATACCCTGCTACGATTTCTGGTCTAGGGAAAGTGAAGTCGTCGGTCAAACCAAAATCGTCTGGTGGAAAGAATTGTGAGTTGCTGATTATAGATGCACCTGTAAGATTCCGAGAATCTCTTCTGGTCACATATTACAGCAGGAATGTATCGCGTGAAAGATCTTTGGAATTGGACAATGATGGATTTGCGATCAGTATGTTCTATTCCCGACATCGTACGCACTGATTATGCGAGACACATTTTGTTACAGAAAGAGCTCCCGTGTACAGCCACTTACCGTACTGTGTGTGGTCGGAGAAGGTAGCAGATGATATAGCTGCACACGGGTACCAGGCAGGGCCGTTCATTGTAGTTACGGGGGTTACCTCAACTAACTGTATATGCCAGGAAACAGAGACGGAGTTAAATTCCGAGCATATAAATGTAGATTATCTGCATGTTCCTCCTCAATGTGTTGCCACAAAATATCTGATGGGAGCCGGCGAGAACTTGAGACATTCTGTTTCAGGCATCGAGATGGTTCGCTATGAGAATTTGGAGGAGCTAGTTAGTGAGGAAATCCCACGTGTCTACCGAGTAGGGTGCCACAAGTCCTACATGATAGTTGATTACTGTGACGTTTCAACGTTAATGCAGATGTTTCGAGAAAGTTACCGAGACTCTGTATTAACGTTGAACGAGATTTTCAAATGGTTCCACACCGGTATAATGTTAAACAACTCGATAGGCACGGTAATGAGTGTGAACGGCCAATTTTTGGATCCTGCGGAATTACTGGAGTACGGTAACGATCCGACAATAAGTGGACTAAAAAGAATATTCATTTTTCTTTCCAGCATATACAAAGTGGAGGAACAGTTTTCCGGAAGTAGAACCCCACCGACACGGCGGTACCCAGATATCATAGAAGAGACGGACACCTCAGAAATTGACGAAGAGTGAACGGTGAGAAAGCATATTGTTTTTGTTCTGTATTCCGGAGTAGGGTATAATTTCCGAAACTGAGGGTAAAATAAAAAAAGATCGATATTTAAAAATAGTAATAAACGTGTACATATATATTTAAAATGAGCTATGAATACAAAGTTAGAAGCGATAGAATATAAAAAACAGAAAACTTACCGGAGATTCGGTACTTATATCTGTTGAGCTTCTTCTTCTTCTTCTCCGGAAAGTATCTCCACTATCTCCGGTTGGGGGTTATTTCCACCCGAAGATAGTGAAGTAGTAGAGTTACCAGCATTCGGTATCAGGGGGGAGGACAGGCGTGCGAAAAATAGAGCAGAACTCGGAGGGGGAATTTGTGGAAGAGCTGCAGGTTCGAGAGGCACGGGTTCTGTAGCAAGAGTGTGAGTAGTAGAGGTAGAAAGTTTGGAACGGTCGAAAGGTGACGGAGACGTAGGCATTCGGGACAGAGGGGGTGGCGGGTTAACTGTTGTGGTAGATGAAGAAGTTTGTTTCCGTCTTAAGCTCTTCCCTGATGTTAGATGCTGGTAACGTCTTACATGTCTTTTTCGGAGAGTATCGAACCTGTAAATAGATATAAATATTTTGTGAGAAAATGCATATAAATATATAGAACAAATTAGTAATGATTAAAATGTTTAAATTTAGAAGAACGTTTGTAAGTATAGGACAGTATGTTTCTATGTGTGAATCGGGAATTATCAGATACTTTAATCGAAAAATTGTAAATATGCGTGTATAAGAAATTATAATTTGAGAATTCCAGAAAAAATGTATTCCAATATAATAGACGTGTCAAAATATTGTATTATAAAATATGGTATTTACCCTGTTTGGTGGGTACGGCACTCGTCCAGAATCTCGTTCTGCATATCATGAGTACCGAATCTCCGTTCCAGCTCCTCTTCCATCTGGTCCAACTTTCCCCTCATGGCGTCTGTTTTTTGCTTGAAGAATTTTCTGTTTTGCTGATTTATCCTGTGATATTTCGCCAATATATTCCTTATTTTTTCTGAGAAACGTCTCTTCCGTACCCGTCAACACACCGAATATCTGCATTAATATGAACTGTGTCTGCATCATGTTGCCTATGGTGAAAAACTTTTGCTGAAAACAAAAAAACATATGTCTTACTTTTTGTTTTTTATTTCCAGATGGCATCCCTACCGTTCGAATTTGACCTTCTACACGCGAATGTGAAAAATGAAGCTGAACGTGGAGGTGAGAGAAGGAATCTATGGAGCAAGACCCATGCGAAGCAGGCTGAGAAGCAGATTGCGTGCTTTGTAGATTTTTGCGAGGAGAATGGTTTAGCTGAAGAGTTGTTGGAAAATCTGGAAGAGGTGTGCAAGGATATGGAGGTTAGGCTCGACAACCTCGTCAAGCTGTTCACGTACATATTCGAGAAGAAAGAAACAAGTCAGGTGTTCGAGGGGTTTATTGAAAATATAAAAAAGCTACCTATGTACCATCCCACTTCAGCATGAAAGTGTGTTTTGAACTGATGGAAGTTTTCAAAGTTGTGCGGAAGTAGAGAGGTATAGATAAAATGGGGGGTACAGAAGGTGAAATGGAGAAGAGGATGCTGGAGATTTTGAAAAAACGAAAATTGGATAACTAAAAACTAACAATGCTAACACACTAATCATCTTATTCAATTTTCGTTATTTCTATATATGTAATGTATATAACTTGACATGTGTGCAGAATAACACTGTTTTTTCTGATCCATATATGTATTTTGAATAAATGGAAATAATAAACATATATTGAATATATATAAAAAATGATTATGTTAATTATTTACTTCGAATACTTACAAAGTTCTCTCTCTCCATATTCTTGATGGCTTCTATAAGATGTCAGAACAAACACTGTCAGTGTATTCGACAAGTTTCATTTTCCATTCGCAATATCAAAAGGAAATGGGTGGATGTTGATATCTCTGTAAGGAAATGGGTGGATGTTGATATCTCTGTACGGAAGTGGGTGGATAGCGGTATCATATTCTGCTAACGAGAATGACAAACCATTCGCAGTATGTCACAGAACCCGCTAACACACATAACTCATGGTTAAAGTGTAAAACCGGATACCTTTGTAACCGTAAGTTAATGACCGCTAATAACAGTATATATATATATATAGTTGTAACCGTAAGTTAATGACCGCTAATAACAGTATATATATATATATATATCACACACACACACACACACATGTCAGAGTATATATATATTTTACATATACATCTTGATCTTGACCTTGGCCTTGACCTTGACCTTGACCTTGAGATGACCTTGGCTTTGAGATGGCCTTGACCTTGACCATGACCTTGACATCGACCCTGACACTGACCTTGACCTTGACCTTGAGATGACCTTGACCTTGACTTTGACCTTGACCTTGAGATGACCTTGACCTTGACCTTGACCTTTGTGCGAAAAATTAAAATCGCTATATCTCGACTCCTAATTGAGCTAGGAGGATGATTGATAGCTTGTTGGACTCGGAGTGAAGTCCTCTCTCCGGTGAACCAGGTTTCATTGTTGTAGGACCGGCCGTTTCCTACTTTCTTTATTTTCAATCGTAGACCCCCTTCCGACACTCTACTGAAAGGTCTCGACGTGCAGATTACGAATTTGTCATCACTTCCGGTCTAGCTCAATTAGGAGCCGAGCTATTTCCTTATATACGTCCTTCTTCCTTTACCGATAGATAAACATTTCAGACGTTCCTTCGTTAAGCATTTATCTACATCCTGTATCCCGCGTTTTCAGATAAACATAAAAACCGTTACATAGTGATATCAAAGAGGAAAACATGTGGTGAAGCCTGTTAACCATTTCCGGGATAATTACATAGGGTCAGTAGAACCGTTAGGATCGGAGATAACTGTTGCATCATGCTTGCATATATAAAGAACGGCGTTCTCTCCACAAGACAGTCTTCATGAAATAATCATTGTACGATCATGGACGATCATCCGCTGACGATCTGTTAGTGCTATATCGTGACGGATATTACACAACATCTGCACAATTACGGGAAGTGTTGGCGATCATTGCGCACAAAATCATCGCGGGAGAAAGTATCTCATTGGTCGAGGAGTATGACCACTTACTACGGACAGTAACAACATCCGCACCCGATCTTTCAGGAGGAGGATGGACAGGTATTCCCGAAGAGTCCCCAGGCCCCCCATCGACACCTGATCCTGTATCCCGAGTCACCAAGGAGACGCAGGCATCCGACACAGAAACTTCTACAAACGCTGCATCCAGATCACACCCGGAGCCTTTGCCAGGACCGTCATGGAGACCGGACCACCAGCAGGAGGAGGATGGACAGGTATTCCCTGAAGAGTCCCCAGGCCCACCATCGACACCTGATCCTGTATCCCGAGTCACCAAGGAGACGCAGGCATCCGACACAGGAACTAACGCTGCATCCAGATCACACCCGGAGCCTTTGCCAGGACCGTCATGGAGACCGCACCCACCAGCAGAACAGCCATCAAATGGGAAAGGTAAGAAAAGGAAACGTGCTTCAGTATCTCGTGAACAGATAGGGAATATAACATTACATAACATTCAAGAACGTGAATATCCTAAATTAAGTTCCAAGGGACGACGTGACGTGTTGAACTCAGTTTCTCACAACCACCAGTAAATGTCGATCCTCACACTTGGATTCGCGAAGGTGTTGAAAATCTTCTCACCAACGTTAACAAAGACACCAAGGATGAAGACAAAATAGGTTTAACTTTGTCTAACATATCTGACCCAACTGTGAAAGATATTTACATCGGGTGGCATAGATGTGATCAGTTGCATAGTGATAAGGTGTGGAACATTATGTACAAAATACTACAAAGTGCGAAAAGCTTCACTGTTACAGATCGTTTAATTTTACTAGCCGACCATGTCAATATACCTGTTGGACGTGGTGGGGGTAATCGAACATATTGTTTACCTAATTACATGTTAAGCACTCAAAAAAAAAGTATCGTCGGTGTGCCAAATAGAAAAAAACCACTCTGTTTAGCTGAAGCGCTGGTCATAGGGAAAGCCTATGCTGATAACGATCCTTCCTATACTCAATACAGAAAAAACAAAAAAATCTTCTCAAACCTCTTTTCGAAATTATGCGAAAAGCAGATGTAGATCTGACAGACAATACGTGTGCCGGAAGTGGAATCCCCGAACTGAGAAAATTTCAGCAAGTTCTCCCAGAATATAAGATTATTGTATACAACAATCTTCGTGACGTTAAAGATGTTTTGTTTGAAGGACAGGTTGAAAACGCTTCCAAATTTATATATCTTCTCTACGATAACCTGAGACAGCATTATGATGTGATAGTGAACCGTGTTGGAGCATTTGCGGCAAAACAAGAATGTCGCGGGTGTAACGAACTCATATTTCAGAAAGCTCATAACCATCTGTGTAAACAGTTATGTTCTATGTGCCGTTCAACTCCACCGTGTGTGCCTGAACAGGGTGTTCGTAGAATATGTCAAACATGTAACAGAATTTTCAAAAATGAGAACTGCTTCACAAATCATGTTTCTACACCGTTCCGAAACGGTACTGTCTGCAGCGAAATCCAACAGTGTTCCCGATGTTTCAGAATTATTCTCACGAACAATAGATATGAGAAAGTACATAGATGCAACATGAAATATTGTACGGTATGTAATTGTGTGAAACCTGTAAATCATTTCTGTTACATGTCTATACCGAAACCTAAACAGAACTCAAAATTTCTATTTGTGTTTTACGACTTTGAATGCTACACTGACATTCCTTATCTTGAGAAAGAAAAAACTTTTCTTCACGTTCCGAATCTTATTGTGGTGCAGACGGCCTTTCACGCATGTTACAAAAAAGAGGATTTAACGGTTCCGTGTTCTGTTTCTGGAACAAGAGAGTTTATATTCTGGGATGATCCTGTAGACACATTTCTGTCCTATTTGGAATTGCAGCATAAGTTTTCCGACATAATCATCTGTGCACATAATGCACGAGGTTACGATTGTACATTTTTATTACGGAGAATGTTGGAGAGAGAAATGAAACCTCGTGTCATCTTAGATGGTACCAAAATCATCAGCATGACATACCAAAATCTTCATTTTGTGGACAGTCTCAACTACGTTCAGACAAATCTTGCAGGCTTTTCGAACCTTTCGGTTTGCCTGTTCAGAAAGGATATTATCCGCATTTGTGGAACAACTACAAGAACAGAAATTACATTGGACCGATGCTTCCTCCTTCTGCATACGGTTATGAATACATGAAAACAGTTGAAGATCAACACCGTTTCATGTCTTGGTATGACGTCGAATGCATGCGAAACATACCTTTCAACAACAGATACCAACTTCTCCAATACTGCATCAAGGAGGTTACCCTGTTGAGACAAGGATGTCTGAAGCTGAGACAGAATTTCCTAGACATATGCAAAATAGACATATTCAAGGATTGCCTCACAATAGCATCTGCCTGTTCACTAATTTACAGACAGAAGTTTATGCCTGCTAACACTATAGAAATAATTCCTAAAGGAGGTTACCATCATGCAGATCAGATGTCGAAGTTTGCATTGAAATGGCTAACCTACGTTGAAGAACAGAATGATGTAATACTTCTTCACGGCGGACGTACTCGTGAAAAATATGTCATAGGAGGACGTTACAGAGTGGACGGTTATCACGAGGAGACGAAAACAGTGTATGAGACCCTGGGCTGTTACTGGCATGGTTGTCAACGTTGCATATCCGTTAACAGGGATATGTATCCGAAAGATGACGATGAAACCGATCAGGATAGTAACAGTCAGAAACACAGTGACATGTTGAACACTGCAGCCTTCAGATACGAGACAACATGTCGTAAACTTGCGGCTTTACGTTCTGAAGGATACCATGTCGTCACTATGTGGGAATGCGATTTCAACAAAATATTGAAAGCAGATCCTGAACTGAATAGATATCTATCGACACATCCTATTGTTTGGTGCATTCCTTTGAATCTACGAGACGCCTTATATGGAGAAAGAGTTGAAACAGAGAAATTGCAGTACAACGATTTTACAAGTTTGTACCCTTATGTGAACAAATACTGTGCCTATCCTGTCGGCCATCCTACAATATTTCTAGGAAATTCTATTCCTCCGGTAAATGAGGTTTTGAACATGGAGGGACTCATCAAATGTACTATCATGCCACCGAAAACCCTTTTACATCCTGTTTTACCTACAAAAATGCACGGAAAACTGAGGTTTGTATTGTGCAAGGAATGTGCTATCAGATTAAAATGTGAAGGTACATGCAGCCATTCCGATGATCAGCGTATACTTTCAGGAACTTGGGTCATAGCCGAGGTGCGTAAAGCTTGCAGTTTAGGCTACAAAGTACTGTCAGTGTCGGAAGTGTGGAAGTATGAAACATCGATGTACGACCCTGTCACAAAGACTGGAGGACTTTTTTCTGGTTAAGTCAACACCTTCTTGAAAATAAAACAGGATGCGAGCGGGTGGCCTTCATGGTGTCAGAACGACGAGGATAAGCAGAAATACATACAGGAATATTTCGATAAGGAGGGTATTCTGTTGGAAGAAAACAGTATCGAAGTCAATCCCGGGAAACGTACTCTGGCTTAACTCTGAATCAATTTTTATGGGGCAAGTTCTGCCAACGGGACAATCTTTCCCAGACAACCATCATCAAGGAATCGAAGGATTTCCTCGGTAAAATGACTGAAACAAATATCATAATCGGAGGAGTCGTATTCATCAATCAGGACACCGTTTTAGTGAACTGGAAATATGTTGAAGAGGCAGTCAGTCAGAACAGGAAAGTAAACGTTCCTATCGCTGCCTTCACAACATGTCATGCTCGTCTAAAACTTTATGAACTTCTAGAAAAATTGGGTGACAGGGTATGTTATTGTGATACAGATTCACTAATTTACATAGATAGTCCTGAAATGGAATACCATCCCCAGACAGGTGACGCACTAGGAGAACTCACCGATGAATTGGCAGATTTCGGCACCGATGCGGTTTGTGAACAGTTTGTTTCAACGGGACCGAAAAGTTACAGCATGAAAATAACAAAACCGTTCTCCGAAGCACAGTATATCTGTAAAGTGAAAGGGATTACATTGAATACCTCCACATCAGTATTGTTTAATTTCGATACCATGTGCGACATGATAAACAATGAGAAACCTGAAGTTATGGTCGAAAATATTTTCCGAATCAGAAGAACAAAACAGGTCCAAGTCATCAGTACAAATGAAAAAAAGCTGTTTCAGCCAGTATTGTTGAAACGTCAATTCGACCAGGAACATTTATCGTTTCCTTTCGGATACTGTGCAGACTAAAATATGTCGGTAACGGTCCAGAGTTCGAACCCTTCGTGGGCTGATATAAAACGTGTTTGCAGACTGCCAGACCTTCATTTTTCTTCAGAATCTGTAAGACGTTTCTTCAGCATGATTCCTAAACTTTCTCATCCTTTCACCATGATGGTTTGCGGAGCATCAGGAAGCGGAAAAACTACTTTTGTGACAAATATGGTCGATTCCATCGTTCATTTTGTAGAAGGATCCGTCAAGAAAATCATATGGTGTTACGATCAGGAGAACAGTATTCCACAAAGTCTTCGAGATGTGCAATATCATAAAGGTATCGTCGATTGGCAGTCGTGGAACGGAAAAACTCCTACACTCATAATCCTGGATGATCTTATGATGGTTGCACAAGGGGAAAAAGTCGCCGACCTTTTCACAAAAGGTAGCCATCACAAAAACATTTCGGTGGTGTTCATAACACAATCTTTTTCACCAAGGAAAAAATTGCAGGGACATTTCGTTGAACGTGAAGCACTTTGTTATTTTTAAAAATCCTCGAGATATGAACCAATTCACTGTTTTTGCACGACAACTTCATCCTCACCGCATGAAGGAACTCGAAAAAGTATATATAGATGCTACCACGCAACCTTACAGTTATTTGTATATTGATCTCTCACAGTCAACACCGGATCCTTTACGTTATCAGACAGACGTTTTCAACCAGAATTACTCAACTGTATATCTTCCTCAGGAATGTTTAAAACATCGAGATGAGGAAAACGAGGAAGACACGTACCAACTCACGTTCTAACAGGAATAGACATTCGACTTCTTTCAAGAAACATTCACCTTTCTTGCACGTGTTAAAAAATTCACCGCCCAAAATCCTTAAATCATTATTGAAAAGTGCTCCGAAAAAGACAATACGTTTCATCAGCGAATGCTGCCTGAACGTTTTAAAAGGAAACGTGAAAATTAAACCGTCCGCAAAACGCCGCCTGACACCTTACAAGTCGGTCATACGCAATCTAGTGAAACCTAAAGTGAACATCCAAAACGCAGAAAACTTCTTGTTCAGAAAGGAGGATTTCTACCTTTACTTCTAGGCTCCTTGTTGTAGGGTCTTCTCGGTACTCTCATTCCTCATTGAGAAATGACATCTTCTTACAAAAAAATGATCGTCCTTTCACCGGAACAGTTAGCACGTATTCGTTGTTCCGAATTGTCTGTGACTCAAAAATTATCCGTTCTAGATAAGAAGATGAATGATATTCTAAAAATGAAAAATATATCAGACGATCAAAAATGGCGTCTGTACAGAAAGGAACTGGACGAGTATTTATGGCTGAGTCGAAAATCCAAACAACCATTACAGATACCTAGTGTTCAAGATAACGACGGTTCTTCTACTATTTCACCAGAATCGACGTATTTTCCTCAGAATCTGGCAGAGACATTACCCCGTAATACACGTCATCAGTTACAGAATATCATCGATGAGTACCAATCCACGGCACAACATTTGATAGACGGACGTCAGGAAAAAACACTTCCTGATCCGAAAACGTTGAACTTCTCATCGTCGCCAACGGAAAGACCTGGACCATCTCATCGACAGAAGAAGAAGAAGAAAGTGACCGTCCGTGTTTCCAGGAAAACTACACCTTTTCTGAGAACACCTGACGCTTACAAACTGGTTCCTCTGAGAAAAAGCCGTAGACAGAGAGATCGGTCATGGGAGTCTCTAAGTTGAAACACAATAAAATTCTCACCAAATATATTACGATCCCCGACACCATGCTTCATTCTCATCTGTAGATCGTCTGTGGAAAGCTGTACGGGATAAAAATATATCCCGCGATACGGTGAAAAAATGGCTGATGCATCAGGAAACCTACACTCTCCACAAATCTGCGAGAAAAAGGTTTAATCGAAATCATTACAATGTATGGAACATAGACATGCTTTGGGAAGCTGATCTCAACGACATGACATCGATACAAAAACATAACGACGGATACAAATATCTTCTGACAGTGATCGACGTATTTTCAAAATATGCCTTTGCATTACCGCTAAAAAATAAAACAAGCAATTCGGTAACCGAAGCTTTCAAAACAATTTTCGAAGAAAACAGACGGAAACCTGTTACACTACAGACCGACCAAGGAACGGAATTTGCAAATTCTACATTCCAGAAATGTTTAAAAAATGAACATGTACAATTCTCGAGAGCAACAAATTATCCTGTGAAAGCGAGTGTAGTGGAACGTTTCAACAGAACATTAAAACAACGGATGTGGAAATATTTCACCTCAAAGCAGACAAGACGTTATGTAGATATTTTACCGGAACTTCTCGAAGGTTACAACACAGCAATCCACAGTTCCATAGGAATGGCCCCTCGAGATGTCAACGAAACAAACGTTTACATTGTGTGGAAACGTCTTAACAAACCTGACAAACATGTTTCACAACAGTGTTCAGATCTGAATGTTTGTGATATTGTACGAATTTCTGTCGTCAAAGGACATTTTGAGAAAGGATACGAACAAACGTGGTCACGAGAACTTTTCAAAATCCATTCCCTTGTTCAGCGAACACCTGTACCTCTATACATATTAGACGACTTAAATGAAGAACCTGCAAAAGGTACATTTTACAAACATGAACTGCAGAAAGTTTATTCGGATCCTGACGAAGAGTATAAAATTGACAAAATTTTGAACACCCGGGGAAAAGGAAAAAATTTGGAATACCTGGTTCGTTGGCTCGGATATCCGCCTAGTTTCGATTCATGGATCAAGGCATTTTCCGTAAAATAGTTATCGGGAAAATAATTTCCAAAACATATTTATATCAAAATATAAGGGTACTGCGATCCAGTGAGTCCTCTGTGTTCGGCGAGAATGGACGATAATTTCTACGTTTACCTCCTATCATCTGCATCGGAGGAATATTTTCCAGACAACACAATCACCCATTTCACCGTAAAACTTGCTAAACGGATCGATCTGTCTCCAGAATTGTGGGAAGTCGGAATGGCAGAACTACATTATTCAACTCTATACGACAATGTTTTGGAAACTGATTCTGGAATGTTAACTCTTCCTGTTCGGACATATGCAAGTGCTGAGGACCTAGTCTCTACCATCATCGAATCTCTCCCCGACGACCTGGAAATAAGGAGATCCGTTCTCGAGAAATTCTGGCATTTTTTTGACGGAACCGCAATGGGGAACATTTGGATCTACTACCTGTACGGATAACACACTCTATATTAACGAACAACCATTTTATTTTCCTGCAACAACATATGCGATAGAGGATCTGATTTATTTCCTGAAAACAGACCCTGCTAATGTAGCTGTTCCTACTCATCTCAGGTTTTTCTTCAAAGAGGCCGTGTACAAACATCTATCCGTGATAGGGGTTCCGAAGCCTGAACCTGACGATGCTCCAACAAATACCGTTACACCCATAGACGAAACTGATGACTATGCTAAATTTCGATATGACATATTGAAATCTATTTATTCTACGCACGCAATGTCCAATAGTGTTGTGGATAAAAACCCATATATATTTATTTACTCTGATGTGGTGAAACAACAATTGGTCGGGGGAGAAATGGTACGTCTCTTGCGTCTTACCCGAAAACAGTGTTCGGACACAAATACGTCTTGCACAGTACCCGTAGCCCATCAAACATTCGACCCGATTCATTACGTTCCTCTGGATAAAGCCTCTTTCGAAACAATAGAAATTGTGTTGTACGATAGAAAAGGAAATTTCTTACCTTTGAGAACTGGGTCCGTACCCACAATCGCTGTTTTACATTTTCGTAGAAAAGCAAAGTCCTTTTAAAAAACAGTAGACAGCAATTTCTCTCAGTCTTTGTCGAAAAGCGAATGAATCACCATGAATTCGCAGACCGAATATTATAGTAACCAAATCCGTGGAGGAATTGGGCCCATCTACCGTTCAACTAGAAATCAAAAAGGGAGAGGATTGGGGTCACTCTTCGCAGGACTGTTTAGAATGGTGAAACCTCTACTCTGGAGCGGTGCAAAGACGATCGGAAGAGAAGCTTTAAAAACAGGAGCTAACATTATCACCGACATTGCAACAAGCCAACAAACTCCGAAAACTATTGTTCGTCAACGGGTACGTGAAGCAGGTCAAAATCTTCGAAGTAAAGCACAACGAAAAATCGACTCTCTGGTAGGTTCTGGTTTAAGAACAAAACCTGCAACAAGAATTGCTCAGTTGATGTTAAAACGTTCAGCCACCCGTATTAGAACATCTACGATCCGTAAAAAACGAGCATCCAAAAAACGAAGGAAAACATCCGAAAAATCTAGGAGAACATGTAAAAGAAAAATCAAACAGAAGGTCTCAGAGAAAGATATTTTTGGATAATGATGGAGGATAACATGTGCATGATCTCGCAGTTCGACCTCTTCCGGAAAAAACCTATTCAGCAAAATGTGGAAAAAACGTACACAGCCACCTACAAACCTATCGCTTCCATCGATAATCAGAATATAATTCAGTTTGTCATACCGGGGGCAGGAACTGATTTTCTCGATCTTTCATCTGCATATCTCCGTCTGCAAACGCAAATGGTTAAACAGGATGGAAGTCCCATGAGTGCTTCCGAAACCGAAAATGCCCTCACAAAAAACTGTGGGGTCGTGAATTATCTTCTCCATTCACTCTTTTCCCAATGTACAGTGACTCTCAACGGCATTGCTGTAACAACCGCCGATAACAATTACGCATATAAAGCGATCTTCGAAGCAGCTATCAATTACGGAAGCGATGCCGCAAACACGCATCTCACGAATGCCTTGTGGTATTTGGACACACCTGAACAGTAGGTGAAACCCAACGTTCTAGACCGGTGTTTTGACCTACTTTCTCACCTTAATGGATTTCTCTCGTAAGGCATGAGCAGTGTTGCCAACTCCTCACTCGAAAAATCACCAAGGTTTTTGGGTATAACCTAACCTACAATGAGAGAAAAATGGACAGAAAAAGCTCTGGCATCACTTTTTAAGCTATTTTTTATGCCAAACTCGTTTTTTGACCTACATTTGAAATGAGTTACCTATAAGGCTACCCCCCTTTTACTGTAAGCCCCCCCCCCTCTCAGTGTAATCTACTATGACCTGCTAATAGGCTTTTGCTCTCGGCGTAATCCGTTTTACGGGGTAAACTAACCTACAATAAAAGAAAATTAGACAGAAGAAAAGCTCTGGCATCAGTTTTTTAAGCTATTTTTTTACCTTCTACAAATCTTGCTCTTATGCTACCTCGCCTTTTGACCTTTATTTGAAATGACTTACGACATTTTCCTATAAGGCCGCCTCTCTTTTACTGTAAGCCCCCCCCTCAGTGTAATCTACTACAACCTGCTAATAGGCTTTTGCTCTCGGCGTAATCCGTTTTACAGGGTAAACTAACCTACAATAAAAGAAAATTAGGCAGAAGAAAAGCTCTGGCATTATTTTTTAAGCTATTTTTTTATCTTCTGTAAATTTTGCTAACATTGTTCTTTGACCCACATTTGAAATGACTTACGACATTTTCCTATAAGGCTGTCTTCTTTTACTGTAAGGTCCCTCAGTGTAATCTACCACGACCTTGCACTCTCAGCGTAATCTGCCACAATGTTTTGTTATTAAAACTCTCAGGTGTGATTTTCTACGATGTGTGTGTGTGTGATAATCAAAATTTTATTTTTTGTTAAGGAAATCCCCACTACGACCTAACAAACTGCAACCTAACAAAACTTCTCCTACAATATTTTAAGCCCCTGTTATGATATTTTTCTCCTCATGATGTAAAAATTGGTATTGTAGCGATATTTGAAATCGAGTGTGCTGCGTGAAGGGGGAAGAATGAATATATTTTATTGCAATTTTCCAAGTCCCGGTTAAGTCTGTCAAATGACAGACGGATGTTGAACAAGAGAGTGTTCACTTGAATATGGAGTAGATTACGAGAATGAACAGGAAATTACATTGTGTTGGTTTCGAAATACCGTCCTCTTATCTCTAATGAAATTCTATAGCCTTTTTATTACATTGAAATACCTGTAATGCGAAAGGAATTTCCCCGTGCTATGAACATTGACGCAATAACGCAAATTCAACAATACGTAGATCTTGGGATGACGGAAGTATATATAGTGACGTCCAGTTAGCAGCATAGATACCAGTGATGCAAGTCCTTTTATCTCTAATGAAATTCTAAAGCTTTCGCATTACATTGAAATACCTGTAATGCGAAAGGGGATTTTGCGTGCTATCAACATTGACGCAATAACACAAAATTCAACAATACATAGGCCTTGGGATGACGGAAGTATATATAGTGACGTCAGTTAGCAGCATAGATACCAGTAATACAATGCGATGCATTATTCAAAATGATGTGGCTGAAATGTAGGGGGGAAGAAGAATCTTCTAGAGCGGATTGTCTCGGATTTCTATTGGTCCACGTTGCGTTGGCTAACATTTCACTTTTGACCTTATTAGAAAACCGTATAAAACTTAAAGCACTGGTGTAGAAAGTTCTGTTTTTATTTTGAACGATAGTGAAGAGCATTTCTGCAGTATTTCCAAAAGTAAGTAACTTTGTTTCTTAGCTTGCGTGAGTTGGCTTTGATTTATAAGTATGGCTTTGCTTTTGTGAGTTGATTTTTGAAACTGGACCTACAGTTTCAAGAACCACTTGTACATCCACCGGGTATCAAACTCTTGATTACAAGACAACAACGTTATCGCTGCGCTATCGCAGAGGCTAGTGGAAGTACTGATTGATTTGATGTTTTAAGTTTATTTTATGCACAGTAAGACGAATCGGGGGTGGACCTACAGTTTCAAGAACTACTTGTGCGGGTATCGAAGTCTTGATTACAAGGCAACGACGCTACCGGTGCGCCATCGCAAAGTCTAGTGAAAGTCCATAGTTATTCGAATCTTATTTATTTAAAATATTTAGTTTTTATGCACGCTTATTGATATTAAACCTCAAATTAAATAAAATTTGACAACTATATCCAATTATACTTATGGCTACAGAACGAGCATTTGCAAAAAAGTGGCTTGAGATTTTTTTTACTACGTAAACAAAATGGCCGACATGCCAAATATGAACAGGCTATATAGATTTGAGAGAGAGAGAGATGGATAGGAAAAAAATTAATTAAAATTTTATTTCATGATTGCAACACACGGAACTTAATGATTGATTTATTGATTTAGTTTATTTTACTTTGCGTTTTGTATTTTTTGGCTAATTTGCGAAGATTGGGGATGAGTGATGAAATGGATGAATAGACATTCACAAACAACCAAGCCCAACCGGGATTTGAACCCGGGGGACTCTTGGCGTTGCAGTGCGATGTGCTAACTAGTCGGCCACAGGGTCGGGGCAAACACGGACATACATAAAAATTAAATGTTTGGTGCTGATCACATCACATATTACCAACTATGTATTGGACTTCCTATATGCACAGATATGAATTTATTTTTGCTTGTTGTAGTGCAAATATGTCGTCTGGGGGCCTCCTCCATGGTGCAGTGGTAGGTAGGTTTGTATTCAAGGGTTCGATACTCGCTGGAGGTACAAGTGGTTCGGATAACACTTTAAAACTCTGTAGGTCTAGTCCCGATTAGTCTTACTGCACATAAAGTGGACTTAAAAAAAAATACCAACTTAAATGTTGTCCGGTTCGGGTGACCTAGACCTACAGTCTAAAATATTATGGTATTATTATTTCTGCAATTATTTGCAATCTTGGCCAGAGAGAGAGGGGGAGGAGAAAAAATAATATTTTGTTTCAATATCGAGCTTATATTTAAATTTATACATGTGCGCATGCGCGCAGGGGGTAAATTTTATTTTTTGATCGGGTGGGTTGTAAGGTGAGTGAACATGTAGGAAAAGTACTGGTATATTAATTGATTTATTGATTTAGTTTATTTTAATTTGCGTTTTGTACCTTTTGGCTAATTTGCGAAGATTGGGGATGAGTGATGAAATGGATGAATAGATATTCACAAACAACCATGCTCGACCGGGATTCGAACCCGCGACCCTTGGCGTCGCAGCGCGATGTTCTAACCACTCGGCCACAGGGTTGGGCAAGTACTGGTATATACATAGATCAAAGTTACATGGTTCTAGACCCCATAGGAGCCGAGAAAATCGACGTCTTGGAAAACGTCTTAAGACAAATATCTTAATCTTTAAGAAAGTCGACTTCCGGTCTGTCAAGATGTTACTTCCGGTCTGTCAAGAAAATTTTCTTAAGACAATTATCTTAAGACGTTTTCTAAGACATTGATTTTCTCGGCTCCTAATTGAGCTAGGATGATGATTGTGGGTTTGTTGGATAGGTTTTGATGATAACTACTCAACTACAAGCAAGCCCCCCCCTCAATTTGTTTAAGAAATTTGATTTGATCCTAAAAAACACTCTGCATCCTATTGGAGTGCTTTGGATGTGTTTTTAGATTAAAAATTATGTAATTGGGAATATAGAAAAGCGATTCTTGCTTGTTGGCGATATTTTTTAAAACTGCTCTGTGACCCTCTCGTTTTTCACGTCGTATGCGAAGGACTTCTCTGCAATCAGGATGACGCTGCACAGAGTATCGGCAGGCAGCGCGTCGTGGAACTCGCAGACGACCTTGATGTTGGTGCGATCGTTGACTACCACCTGATTTCTTTTTGTGGCGTTGATGACGAACATCGGCCTGCGGATTTTGAATTCGCTGGGGGTGTAGTACATGTCGACGTTTCCCTCGGTCACGCGTTTGTAAGCTGTGTAAGCTTCGTAAAGTTTGAGGTAATCATTTTTGGTTATGTCCAGGTTGTAATTCTCGCGCGGGAACACTTCGTTGCGTCCATTCTTGAGATAAATGTTCTTGATCTTGCAGTCGTCGAATTTACTGGAATCTTTTTCCTGATTGTTATCGCGCCCGGTCTGAAAGAGCACCACGACGAAATCTGGCATGTCGAACTGTATGTTGTTGAACTGCGTCGTCACGTCGAATTCCATGTGACTTCCCGCTGCCATCTTCTGCACGCACTGGTAACCGTGAAAGTGAATCGGCACCTGTGGACTTTTCAAGATCTCCGCTTTGTACTTGAGGGCGTAGTTTGTCTCGTATTCCACCACCGGCATTCTCAATTCCATGCTCCGGATGACGCATTTCGCCGCTTCGGGTAAAGTGTTGGCTATCGGCATGCCGTCGGCGTTCAAGTTGGTGTATCGCATCAGTGCGTTGTTGTCGTTGACCGCTCTTCGAAACGTGACTCTCAGTCCTCCCTTCCACATGATCTCCTTGTAGTCCGAGAAGAAACCAGGCAGCAGACGCATGGGAAAGAGCACCGTGTGACTCCTCGTCGATATTTTGGTTCCCGCTTCGAATCCCCCGGCCTGATAGTATGCCGCGTCCGTTTTGGATAATTTCAATGTTCCCACTGCCGTCGACGTGATGCCTGGATAATCTATTCTGTCGATGACGGTGTTGTGTTTCCTCACCTCCACCTGCGAGAACAGGTGAGGCACGAAGTTGTCCACGAGTATCAAGTTTGCTGCTGCGGGAAACGCGTCTCCGCTTTCTTTCTTCACCACGTCGAATTGAAGGTAGAGGTCCGCTCTGTGAGGATGAATAAACCCATCGCCTACGTCCACGTCGTATTCGATCTCCCTGTTCGCTTCGTTCAGATTGGCGAACGTGCGACGGTTGGGAGGAAAAGATTGCAATTCGTAACTTTCGATTTGTTCCATTTCACTATGTGTGTTATTTATTATAGGTTGATCTCCACGATGGCCGTCGTAGTGGCACCTGCGAAATCCACCACGTCTCCTTTCTCGTTCGTCACCACCAACTCTATGTCGTCTATGCGGTTGCGACATACTGGAAAATAGATCGGCGAAGAGGGCGTGTAGATGATCGGTTCCATGAACTCGGAACTTGGTTTGAAAGTGGCTATGATTCCCGTCTGCTTGTGACTTCCTAACAATCCGTCCGAAGATTTCGTGATCATACCTTCGGCCACGTTACAGTGTACGTTCAGAGTTTCGATGGCTAGAAATTTAGGAATATTGACTGCCGTGTGCTTGATGCCAGCCTCGAGTTTGGTGTTGTTCTCGAAACCTAAAAGTTCTCCCATGGTGCCCAGGTCCACGGTCTCCGTCGCGGATAGGATTTCCACTCTGTGCGTGACCGAATTTTGAGAAAGGTACGTGCCTTTGGGTAATTGAGCTTGCAAAGTGGAAAGATTGTATTGTCCTGGCGTGACGACGATGTGTTCGCTTCCGACGCTAATTTTGTTGTTGTGCTGCGTAACATTAGGTATGAGGTACATGCTGTAGAATGCACGCAGAGCCACGGATTTAGGATAGACGATGTCGTCGTGCAGCGTGAGTTTCAAGATTGAAGATTCGCTCGTAAGATGGAACACGCCCATCCTAGTGATGCTGTTTGAGGTTCCACAATGCTTTCTGGAAATCCTCGATCGTAGGGTTATTTATTTTAGAGAGAAACGCGAGCACGGAGAGGCAGAGATGGCCGCAGTTCACGTCTCCGAAATTTTGAATGCGTTCGTCGTTGTAGTATATGGAGGTTTTGTTCGTTTTCAGATAATGAATTAAATTTGTAGGTGGAACACCTCCGAAAGAATCGAAAACGAATGCTTTATCATCATTTTTGTGGTAACATATCCAATGCGTGCCTGGATTTTCTTGACCGTCCAAGTTGACTACTCCGCATTCTCTTTTTTTAACGGTTGAAGGTAACGAGTCGGACATGAAAACTCCTCTGAAGTGTTTGATTCGTAACGGTTCGATCAGAGATTCAATATCTCGGTTGGTGAGTGCCGTTTCTTTTTTTTAAACTTTTTCATCACGCCCTTCCCCCCTTTCTTCTCCATGGCCAGGTTGTGACGTCTCTGTTCTTCCAATTCCGCTTTGTTCTTCTTCGAGTCGATGACGGTTTTCGCGATGGCGGCACTTCCGCCAGCCAAACTTCCAACGGCCCCCAATGCTGCTAGGATGGCCGGGATGCTGAATATGAAACCTCAGATCTTTTGCTGTTTCCGCGAACGCTGCAAGCGTTTTAATTGTGGAGTGCTGAGAAGTAATTTCATTCCGTGTCCTTTGCTCAAGCAAGAACGTTTCTTCTCGCGTTGTTTCTTGGTGAGTAACCCATCGAGGGCACCTAGATTTTTTAGATTCGAATATGGTATCTGGTACACGACACCCTTGGGCTTCATGTTGATGCTCTATGTGTTATTTTCACGGTATGTTATTTATATATATATTCTGAGATTTTTTCTTGTGTAGTTTTTTTACGGTATGTTATTTATATATTTTCAAGGCCTCGCAGTCGTTACACAAATTCTATTACGTGCTTCGTTTTCTTGCCAAGAAGTTCCTTTGTCCCCTTGTACACAATTCGAGTTTTGTTCTCGATTAAAATAGATAGCTTCTCGTCAGATAACATGTTAGCGTATCGATCTGGTAAAAATAGACTGTATTGTGCGTTGAGCAACAGGCGTACCTTGGGACCATAGTGGGTAGAAACGATTGAACCGGAAGTTATCATGTAAGGTTTGTCGACTTCCAATTCCTGAATTTTTACATACTCGACTGACAAATTTAGCATTTGTTTTAATGCTTGGAGATCACTTATTTTTTCAGTCGTCATATCAAAAAAAAATTTCAAAGTGTTAGAGAGAAATTTAATTGTTTTTTTTTTTCACGATGTGTGTTATTTATATATCAAGTTTTTTTTGACACGTATATATATTATTATTTTTTAACAGAGGAAGAAAGTCCGTGCTTCGGAAAAAGCGATGATGTGCGTAATGATATCTTCCGTCTCCTGCTTAGACTTGCACCAATCTACTGTGTACCGCCTCCTTCCTTGCCTTGCCTCGTGCAATTCATCTAACCTATCGTTTAATTTTTCCCCTGCAGCCGAAAGCAGAATGTTGAGATCACCGCACCTCAGGCCGCTGATCTCCCGAAGATGGTCCTTGAGAACCATTTCACAAGGGATGCGAAATTCCGGCGTCGTTCTTGCTATGATTACAAGTTTTCCTACATCCTCACAATCGCCGTTTACTGCGTGTGTGAATATTTTAGATAGTAGCTCAGGGGGCAAATCGGTTATACGAGACATGTTGTTTTTTTTTACTCTATGTTATTTATATACCCCACCCCAATTTTTGTTTCGTGTTCATGGCGATGGTGGTACCCAGTGCGGCGACCCGTTCACCCAGCGATGCGTCTCTGCTCACGAACCTTTCGAAAGCTGCGTGCTCCAACTTTCTGTCTGCTTCGTGACGTGCGTCCAGATCCGTCTGCGTGGTGTTGTAAGCGATGTCGTGATATTTGCATGCGGCATCCAACGGATTCACACCCTTGTCTCCTCTCTCCAATCTTTTCTCGAGTTTGGTACCCGGTCCGCAGTACTGGTAGCCAGGTAGATGCATCTCGAAAGGTAACTTGTTGATGATGTCGTTCACGAGTCCTTTCCCTTCGGCCACGTTCCAGAATCTCGGAGGCAGCGTGTTGATGATTTTGATCAGGTAACCTATGCCCTTGTCGTCGTTCACGATGAAGTTGGAAAGTTTCGTGCTGATTATGTCCACGATGCCAACCTTCTCGTTGTAGAAATTACGGTTGCCTGCATTCTCCTCGCCGGCTATCACCAACAATCGGTCCACGAGTTTCCTAACGTCGTCCACCCAAACGAATTCTTTGGGTAACGTGTTGTAGCGTTTGACGCCGATGCCTGTTTTGACCTGGTTCCAAATCGGTTTCATGAGATTCCTGTATTTCTCGCCGCTGCTCGATTTCACCCTATTCTGCGAGGCGTCGTTGTTCTGGTACAAGGCAGCCGTCATGATCAGAATTTCCATGTAACTTTGGTAATCTTCGTCGGTGTAATCTTTCGGCTGCTTTTTGGCGACGAGTTCCCACAGTCCCACCGTACCCGGATACCAGGTCCATCTATCCTTGTCGCCTAAATTGACTTTAATGTCGTTGCCTTCGAAGGTCACCTTCGATTTCCCAATCTTCCACACCACACCGCCGCCTTCGTTGGTTTCCATGCTGGGATACAATCCGAACACTTCATCCTTGTCGAATTTCCCCGTACTCAGGTAGTCTCGCGCCAAAGGTCCCAACTCGATTTTATCCGAAGACGACGACGTGCTACCAATAGCTCGACGTCGTGCCGGTGCATCCTTCAGTTCGAACGGTGTCGAAGGAATGCTCGAAATGGGCGTGGGTACGGCGTAAATTTTAGCTGCGAGCGGTACGAGTTCGTTGATCAAATTTTTATTTTGTTCCGTGACACTTTTAATTTCTTTACCTAGACCGCTGATGGCATCGATCACAGGTTGATCCTGACGTTTCTTCTCTTCGTATTATCCGCGATTCTCGGATTTCCAACCTTTGAAGCGTTTCGCGAGGTATTTTCGCAACTTGAGATTTTCGTCCTCGATTTTTCGTTTCGTCATGACGTTTATTTATACACGTCGTTTCTCACAACGTTGCAACGTTTAGAAAATCGTTGATTTTGTTTCTGTATTTTCCGTCGTTGGGTTTCCTCGTCATGTCGATCGTCGCGAATCCGTAATCGTCACCGTTCCAGCAAGTAGAGCAGCAGCGTTCCGAAAATTGATTGTAGTTCATGTCTCCGCCTACGTAGTCATCGTACGCGTGCTTGAGGTTGGTGTGATCTTGACGAAACAAACATATGAAATTAGCGTTGTCGCGTACTAACTGTTTTGGAATTTTGGAAAACGTTTGAGCTAGGTAGAAGCAATCCATTCCTTTGTGACGACCTTGCGTGAAAAAATTGCGAATTTCATTTTGATTTTCCAGGATGGCGTCGTCGAACACAACGACTGAATTTTCACGACAATCGTCGAGTGGTTTTATTTCCGAGGCGAACGTTGCAATGTCCAGACCATCGTACAGTTTCATCAGTTGCTGGTATTTGGTTTGCTCCAAACTTTTCGAGAACACGTACAGGTGCCTGTTCTTCCAATCTAACCAATTCGGTGCGAGGAGAAAATTGTCCACGAGCAATGTCGTTTTCCCACACCCCGAAGGACCTACGATCAGACAGCGGATGCTGTCGGGAAGCAACTCACCGTTCTTTTTTTTTCTCGTTTGACTTTCCGGATCCGGTAGACGCTTCACCACGTTCCACGTACTTACAAGATCACTTCGTTCGCGTCGATCCAACTCTTTTCCGGAAGTCACAGCCATTTGACTAACAGTTTGTCACCTTTCCTATGCAATACTTTCTCGATGAGGTACGTGTCGGGGTGTTTCGTTTTAGAGAGTTCCTCTTCGTAAAATCTTCCTTTCAAAATCTCGCCGCTACTATCTTTTATTATATACGTGTGTCGGTTTCCGGGTAGAACTCGAACCACGGTAAAGAGTTCCGTGCTCCAATTTTTTGTGAATCCCTTCTCGAAGGTGCGTTTGAATTTGCTGATCCTCACCCGGTCTCCAATTTTGTATTTAGCTTTTTTTGTCGTGGGTGTGTACTTTGGACAGTAAACGGTAGAAATTAAACGCTGCTCAGACTTGGTAACGTCAACTGGCTTCATGCCTATCGTTCTGTGTACCGTATCATTATAGGTGTCGACGAGTTCCGGCAGAATGTCGACCCATTTGTAATTCCCCCGAAGCGTGAATCGTTTCCACATGTGTGTTTTCAAGGTTCGATTGAATCTTTCCACGATGCTGGCTTTGATGTGACTGAAGGTCGAATAATGTCGAATGTCATATTTTTGAATAAACTTTTGGAATACGGCGTTGTAAAATTCTTTACCGTTGTCCGTTTGCAGAAACCGAGGTCGTCTGTCGCTTTCGCGAAAAATTAATTTGAATGCTTCCGTGACGCATGTTCCCGTTTTGGCTTTCAAAGGTAGAGCCCATGCGAATTTCGAAAACGTGTCTATGACGGTGAGAAGATACTTGTTGCCCTTGTTCAATTTATGTACGTTTTTCAAATTGCCGCTGCTCATCTCCACGAGGTCACTTTGCCAGAGGTCGTCGATGCCCTTGGTTACCACAGCCAAACGTTCGTAGTTGCGGCGTGCAGGTTTATGCAATTCTTCGACGATGGCTTGCCTAGACATTTTTTTAGAGATTACGTTTCAAGAGAAGCACAAGCGTGATGGGATTCAAAGAGGGTGGCACCTCACCTGTGTTTTGAATAATCAGCTTATCGCCGGCACTCACGTCGAAAACAGTGAGATCTTCGTCTTCGTGTATTTCATATATGTTGCGCGGTTCGTTCCAACGTGCCAGAGGAATGTTTCCCGCTTTCTGGACACCACGATTCGATATCAAGGTCATGGTGGGAACGCTAGCTTTTCTGCCGTGAGACCAGTACGAAAATTCGTTTATCTGAATCGTGCCATCGAGGAGAAACTTGTAGTACGGATGATAAGGATGCAACATGTACAGTTTGTTACCTTCGACGAACGTGGAGATTCTCTGTTGATTGGGAACGCTGTTGATTTCGATGGCTTGCAGAGAATGCAGTTTAGCGAATTTAGTATCGATGCTAACGAGGTTGCTGTGAAGCTGACCCAGTGTGTTTTGTACGGGCACCAAATGCTCGACTATGGTATCCGTTACGGTAGAAAATGATGGTTTGATTTTCACTTCCACGTTCAACTGCTTGTAGTTTTCGTTGAGTTCTTGCAACTTGGCACCGAAAGAGGCCAGCGTCGATTCCTGCGTTGATTGCAGCACTCCAACTTGATCTCTGATGTTGACGACGATGTTCTGAAGGTTCTCGACTTGATTCAATTTCGAGCTCTTCTCGGTAAGATCGTTCACGATGCTTCGCATCTCTGTAAACTGCGTGTGAAGATCGGCGACGCTCTGCGAAGTGGGCAGCGTCGACACCAGCGAACTAATTTCGTCTCGAATCTGTTCCACGTTCGCCGTTTCCGTTTCCAATCGTTTCAGCATATGTGATATGTTCCTTTTCAAAGCGTGCAATTCTTTGGAGGTGGGGAGATTGGCCACTTTACTCTCGAGATCGCTCAACGAACTTTTGATGTCGCTCGAATCGGATAGTGCCGTCACCGCCGTTTTCAATTTTTCCAAATCTTCGCTCGAAGGCACGCTCGTCCGTAACGATTCCAAGTCACCCTGTATGTTGTCGAGTACGTGATGAAAATGAGCAAGATTCGTTTCGACGTTCAAATTTTCTAAATATTCGATCTTCTGCTGAACCGTGCTCAACGTGTCTTGAATGCTCGTCAACGCTCTCGCTTCAGCGTGAATATTTTTAATTTCTTCGTTGATCAATTCCAGAGACGCCTGAAGCGTAGCGATGGTGGTTTGAATGTGTTCGAAATCTTGATAGGCCTCCAATTGAATTTTTATGTTCGCGACGCTTTTACCGATGACCTGCAGTTCGTCCGACGATGGTAGGTTCGTCATGGTATCTTCCAAAGTCTGTAACTTGGATTTAATTTCTTCCAACGTGCTGGTGAATTCTTCTTGTAATTTGGAAACGACGACATGCAAGCGTTCTGCGTCTATATCGTTCACGACGGTTTGAAGTTCAGAGAAATTATTTTCTATTGCGGAAGTTCGTTCTTCGATTTCGAGTTTCAATTTTTCCAAATCTTCATTTTTCGATTGAAATTGCTGTAATTTGGCCAAATCATTTTGAAGCGAATCCACGCTCAACTGTATATTTTGAACGTTGTCGTAAGAAGGTACGTCGACATAATTTTTTATGAGTGTTTTCAGTTCGGAATCGATTTTCAGAATAGGGTCGAGACATTGCGTTTGGAGCGTGGCGATTTCCGACTCTAAACTTTTGTTTATGGTTTCCTGCAAAGCAATCAAATCAGTCCTCAACTTCTTAACTCGAATGTCCAACATGAGAATCTCTTCTGCATGGTCTACACGCTTGGTGTTGCCGAAAATGTCGTTAGGCATTTTTCGTTAACGGTTATTTATAATAGGATAAACGATTCGTAATTCTACAAAGAGAGGAATAAGTTTGTCGTAATCTCCGAGGAGTTCCACGTACAGGTAATCTCCTGCGGAAACATCGTATGCCATGTTAGAAAGCATTTTGTCGTGCTTGATTCGAAAAATGTTCTTGCCGGTAGATATTTTGATTTCGCCCACGTTTTCCGGATTCACGGTGATCCGAAGTTTCCCGTCGATCGGAATTTCATAGAAATGTAAATTGTTGTTAAAAACATAAAACATCTTGCCCACGTCCTCATCCAATTTCGTCCAAATGCTGTTGAGGTGAATAATCAACAGACCGTTGAGTTTAGTTAACGCGGAAGGTAGAAATTCATGATCTGTCGTCGTGCGGTGTTCAGTCTCCATTGTTTGCTTTCGGAAACCAAAAAGATTCATGTTGGTTATTTAAAAAAAAATTGAGGTCGTATGTAATATAAATAACACCACAAAAAAATGTGCAATTTTTAGTAACTTCATCTATGGTAGATCATTTATGGTTTTGGGGTCTAATATAAATAACACCACAAATAGTAACTTCATCCATGGTAGATTATTTATGCTCGGGGGTCTAATATAAATAACACCACAAATAGTAACTTTCATCTATGGTTTCGGGGTCTAATATAAATAACACCACAAAAAAATAAGTGCAATTTAGTAACTTCATCTTTTTTCTTAGCAAAAAAATGGAGAAGAAGGAAGCGAAACGTGCATGTGACGACTGTGGGAAATATATATCCATCTCTTACTTGAGTAGACATCGGAAGAATGTGCATGGGGAAGGATCAAGTAAGAGAGAGCTCGATGTTGACGATCAAGCGCCACGAAAAAAGCAGAAAAGTGCCGGCGAAAGTATTCGTAATATTTTAACCGAGGAGACTTTCCAATCTGAAGAAACAACTGATCTAAACATCTTTTTTCACTCGGTCAAAAACAAGTTAATTTCATCTATCACCGAAGCTTTGTTGCAATGCTCGTTGAAAATCCACCTCATCGTTTCCGTCATTTACGAAAACATGAAAAAAGAGCGAGAAACTTTCCATCATTACACTGGTGTAAAAAGCCTCCACGCCGCCGATGTCGATGAGGTGGATGCCATTTGCAACCGGATGTTTGACGCTTTGTTGAACAAGCACGAGACTTTCGAACAACGTGGATCGGGTTGGACACTTTGCGGTTCGCCTCACGCTTTAACTTTGAAGGTGGCACGATATAACCCGATGGGAGCATCCAGCTACATCGATTTGCCTCGGGAAATAGCCGCTAAGAAAGCCATCATCAACATTCAAAATGAAGATAACAGATGCTTTTTGTGGTGCATCATTGCCGATCATCACCCAGCCAATAATAACAAACATCGTTTATACCACTACAACAAGCCAGAATATCTCTCAGAATTTGAAAAACCTATGGCTGGTATTAATTACCCTGTAAATCTACGAGACATTAGTAAATTTGAGGCACAGTACAAGACAGATAAAAACGAAAGTATAGCAGTACACATCTTCGGATTAGACAAAAACAACGCCATCTACGTTCTCAGACATAGCAACATTAAAAGTAATCGCGTCATCAGATTACTCCTGATCGAAAATAATAATAATTATCATTATTGTCTAATTCAGAATCTTCCAAAATTAACAAGAAGTCAAATTACCACAGATCACCATAAAATTCGAGTATGCGACAGATGCCTGAGTATATTCTACGGTCAAGGAAAAAAGAACGCTGATGAAGAACTCCGAGATCATCATAAAATGTGTAGTAAACATCCGGCCGCAGCTATCAAAATGCCTTCTCGAGACATGACATTTTCCAACTACAAGGCATTACTCTGGCATCCCGTGGTGATATGCGCCGACTTTGAAAGTTTCCAACTTCCACTCGCCACATGCGAACCGAATCCCAGCGTATCGAGCACTACCGAAATTCTACATCACAAAGCCTGCGCTTTTGGATTGATGGTCAACAACACAGGCGATGTTATTTTACATCGCGGCAATGATGCTCCACAAAAATTCGTTCAAACCTTGAAACAGATGGCCATACAATTTGCTCCTCTACTAAGAGAAGACAAAGCAATGAAGTCTCTTACCCAGGAAGAGAAGGAAGCATACGACCTTGCCTCTCAGTGTGGTGTGTGCGAAAGTAACTTCACCCTCGAAAATATCAAAGTTCGCCACCACAATCATCACACGGGAAAATATGTGGCCCCCGTGTGTAACAACTGCAATCTTCAAATCAAAAAACCAAATTTTGTTCCTGTATTCATTCACAATTTGGAGGGCTACGACGCCAAAATCTTCATAAAGGAGATGGGATGCGACGCTCAACCCATTAGCGTCATAGCTCGCACCAACGAGAAATTCATTTCATTCAGCAAGAAGGTGGACGTTGGAAATGGCAATCACGTAGAAATTCGCTTCTTGGACTCCTACAACTTTCTGTCTTCGAGTTTGACGACACTCGTGTCTCAACTCACCGACGATGATTTGGTCGCCACCAGGAAATGTTTCGGCGACCAACATTTAGCACTGTTGAGACGCAAGGGTGTTTACCCCTACGAATACATGACGGATGCTTCCAAATTCTCAGAAACATCGTTACCACCGAGAGAAGCACTTTACAGTCGTCTTAGCGACGCCTGTTGCACCGAAGAGGACTACCATCATGCTCACCTCGTCTGGTCTACATTCTCTTGTCAAACCATGGCCGACTATCACGATCTGTATCTGAAACTGGATGTTACGCTATTGAGCGACCGTTTTCATCTCCATCGCTCGAGAGGAGTGGCAGCATATGGTTTGGACCCCGCTTTCAGCTACACCACACCGGGTTATTCTTGGCAGGCGATGTTAAAATCCACGAAGGTGAAGATAGAACTCATCAAGGACGTCAATCAACTTTTGTTTGTCGAAGAGGCAAAACGTGGTGGAATCGTCCAGTGTCCTCTTCGATACGTCAAGGCCAACAATCCATATGTCGCCGATTTCGATGCAAAAAAACCGACAAACTTCTTGGCATACTGGGACATGAACAATCTGTATGGTTATGCCATGTCCGAGCCTCTGCCCATCGGAGAATACGAATGGATGAGCGAGCAGGAACTTCAAGATTGTTTGGAATGGAGCGAAGATCATGAAAATGGATGTTTCCTGAAAGTAGATTTGGAATATCCTGCATCGCTTCATCGAAAACACCATGGATTTGCGATGGCACCTGTGATGGAATCGGGTCCGGAGAAGAAGCTGATGCTCACCTTCAAGAGCAAAAAAAATTACGTGGTGCATTATCGTCTCCTACAATTCTACCTCCGGCATGGATTGGTTTTGAAGCGCGTGCACTCGGGATTGAAGTTTAGACAGACCAGGTGGCTAGCACCCTATATCGACGGCAACACTCAACGTCGAGCATCAGCTTCTTCTTCCGCAGACAAAGACCTATACAAATTGATGAACAACAGTATCTACGGCAAGAGCATGGAAGATGCGAGAAAAAGAAGAAATATCAACTTGGTCTCCGACCCGAAAAAAATAAACAAGCTCGTCGCTCAGCCCACGTACAAGAACTTCACGATACTGAGCGACACGTTGGTATTGATCGAACGTGCTCTCCGCCACATAACATTCGACAAACCAATCGCCGCGGGAGTCGCGATCCTCGAGTTGTCGAAGCTGGCCATGTACAAGTTTCACTACGACATCATGAAACCACGCTATGGAGAGGCGATCGAGGTGGCGTACACCGACACGGACAGCTTCGTGTACAACATCCGCACCGATGATCTATACAAAGATCTGAAAAACATGAGCCAGCATTTCGACTTCTCTAATTATCCGAAAGATCACCCTCTCTTCGACGACAGCCAGAAAATGACGATCGGGAAGATGAAGGATGAAGTCAACGGCCGCATCATCACAGAGTTTGCGGGTCTTCGAGCGAAAATGTATGCCATCAAAGTTCAGGATGAGACCGAAATAAAAAAAGCAAAGGGGGTGGGGCGTTCGAGCACAAACAAACTAACCGTAGAAGATTACAAGTCGTGCTTGTTCGACAAAAAAATCAAACGCATGACCGAACATCGGATCACGAGCACCATCGACCAATTGCGTACATCCATGATTAATAAAGTGGCGCTTGATCCCCACGACACCAAATTGAGGCTACTGGACTGCAACATCCACACCCGAGAATGGGGATGTCATGACGAGGAAGAAATCTGCTCGCACCATTAAACTTCCGCATCAAAAAAGTACGTATTATTTCTTGCACCACTTTTTATTTTTTTTTAAAAAAAAACAATCATTCACACTTATTTTTGCATTCACACATTTTTTTTTATATTTTTCTATTATTTTTTTAAAAAAAACAATCATTCACACTAATTTTTGCATTCACTTTTTTTTATATTTTTCTATCATATTATGTACACTATTTTGAGGATATTTTTTATTTCTTTCAGATGCTGCACCCCCTACGGAAACTTTTTTAGTTCTTACACATTCCATTCTTAACCAAAATTTTTTCTTCTCTTCAATCATAAAACACACACATTACACACGGAGGTCCTCTGTAGGGAGTCATGGGGGGTTTAAAAAAAAGAACCCATGAAACTCTACAGAGGCATGGCTTTGTTAGCCGTGGCCATTAGAACTGTGTTGGGCACCACGCACCCCTGGCGGGATATTTTCTTTTTTTGAGGGGCCAGGGATTTCCTTAACAAAAAAATAAAATTTTGATTATCACACACACACATTGTAGAAGATCACACCTGAGAGTTTTAATAACAAAACATTGTGGCAGATTACGCTGAGAGTGCAAGGTCGTGGTAGATTACACTGAGAGACCTTACAGTAAAAGAAGACAGCCTTATAGGAAAATGTCGTAAGTCATTTCAAATATGGGTCAAAGAACGATGTTAGCAAAATTTACAGAAGATAAAAAAATAGATTAAAAAAATAATCCCAGAGCTTCTCTTCTGTCTAATTTTCTCTTATTGTAGGTTAGTTTAGCCCGTAAAACAGATTACGCCGAGAGCAAAAGCCTATCAGCAGGTTGTAGTAGATTACACTGGGGGGGGGGCCTTACAGTAAGAAGAGACAGCCTTATAGGTAAGTCATTTCAAATAAAAATCAAAAAGCGAGGTAGCATAAAAGCAAGATTTGGAGAAGATAAAAAAAATAGCTTAAAAACTGATGCCAGAGCTTTTCTTCTGTCTAATTTTCTTTTATTGTAGGTTAGTTTACCCCGTAAAACGGATTACGCCGAGAGCAAAAGCCTATTAGCAGGTCGTAGTAGATTACACTGAGAGGGGGGGGGCTTACAGTAAAAGGGGGGGTAGCCTTATAGGTAACTCATTTCAAATGTAGGTCAAAAAACGAGTTTGGCATAAAAAATAGCTTAAAAAGTGATGCCAGAGCTTTTTCTGTCCATTTTTTCTCTCATTGTAGGTTAGGTTATACCCAAAAACCTTGGTGATTTTTCGAGTGAGGAGTTGGCAACACTGCTCATGCCTTACGAGAGAAATCCATTAAGGTGAGAAAGTAGTTCAAAACACCGGTCTAGAACGTTGGGTTTCACCTACTCTGAACATCAAGATGAAATCACTGCCGACAACACAGGTTTCACCACAAGGAAAAAAAATTCCAGTATGTTCCGACGACAGGCAATCCTACGGAAGTAACAGCCGAGGTCGACCTTATGGGAAAACTTCACATCGATTTCTTCCACGAGTCTAAATACCTGATCAACGGTGTTGAAGTACGCATAGATCTAGCTAGATCACGTGACGCTTTTTACATCTGGGGAGACCAGACATCACCTACAGTCAGAATAAAAATTTTAAAGGCTGTTCTCGAAATAAATCACATCATTCCTACTCCCACCACCAGTTTGGTCATAGACAGAGCACTCACTTACGCTCCTGGCCATTATCCGTTCACCAGAAGCGTCATCAAAGCTTATTCTTACGTCGCCGGAACGCAGCAGATTTCGATCGATAATGCTTTTCAAGATCCTTTTCCGAATGTTGTTCTTTTTGCTATGGTATCCACCGCCAGCTTTCTCGGAGACAGTAAGAAAAATCATTTCGACTTTAGAAGTTATAACCTATCTTCTTTCCATCTTGTTAAAAATGGAGAACTCGTACCTTCCGAACCTTTACGGATCACCACAGGAGGAAACAGCGGATTGATAACACGTGCCTATCAAACTCTATTTTCCGGTACAGGCATTCACCACGCCAATTACGGACACCAGATCACACGGAAAATGTTCGAGAACGGATTCTTTTTCCTGATTTACGACATAACGCCTGACTCTTCAGGAAACGACACGCACACCAGTCTCCAGGAACAAGGCATCATCGGAACCGAGATGCAATCTTCTCCCCCGCTGTCGGAAAACATAACATGCCTTTTGTATGCTGAATTTGAATCTGCAGTAGATATACCTAAAGATAGAAGTGTCATCGTCCATCAGTGAGACAGAATTTTCCATAAATATGTGTGCCTGTGTTTCTGACTCACAGTGTTACCGAAATAGCTCTTAAGTAAACATTATACTGCTTGTGATGGAAAAACCTACCAAAGTGATAACCCGTACTATTAAGCATAGTAGTTTTTCTTCGAAAGTGACAACTTCAAAACCTGTGAACATACAATTGTTTCCCGACCTACTTGACAACAGCCCTGGAAGCATAGAAATGACCAAAGACAGACACATCATTATACATTATTGAAAACATAAGCAGCATGAACACGTCGCAGATCAGACAGATTCTATCTCGTAACTGTTCCACCACAAACATTTTTTACGGTGTTTACCCGAGAGATCTTTTACCTCGGACGTTTCCTAAGCCAGCCTTGGTCATCGCAAACACTGACAAGTCCGACTCCCGGGGTACACACTGGATGGCCTTCTATTTCGACAAAAACAATGTGGCCGAGTATTTCGATTCATACGGATTTCATCCTTTCTATGAAGAATTCATAACTTTCCTGAACAGTCATTCCTCGGTCTGGACTTACAACAACATTCCCTTACAGGGGATATTGGCCACAACATGCGGTCATTACTGTTGCGTGTATGCTTATTACAAAGCACATCACGTTACAACCAAGGATTTCATCCAGACATTTCCACCAGGTATCAGTACAGATGGATATATCCTGCACCGTTTTCGTCAGATTTTCAAATGTTTACCACATTCCAAGTGTCCCAGAGGGGAACAAACGTGTTGCTCTATCCACACGATCCGGGCTCGTGTCATGAAGAAATCTATTTAAAATGTGTGCTGCGTATCTTTCTCTCAGTGCCATCGAGACAGTTCTAGTGAACACACCATGGAACCTCCTGCTGTTTCTATAATGGAGAAACACGACAAACTAGTGACACGCATTACCAATCAGGATGATGTTTCCAAACGTAAACCTCGAAAACGTGTGCAACCCATTAAATTAGAAACCGTTACTATCAAGAACAAGGCGGCTGACGAAGGAATGGATGTGACTACGGACTGTGATTTCATAAAGAGACGTAGGGAAATTGGTTTTTCCACAGACAAAATCGAGTGTCCTAAACTACATGACGTACATGCATGTTTAGATCTCTATCTTGCAAACACATATTTTCTGAACAAGGAAAAAAACAAGTACGTAGCCATAGGATTCGAAAAGGAATCCCCTTTCAATTTGGTGTGGGAGTTTTCGCAACAGGGGAGATCAGCCGTACGTATCGATTCTAAACAGATTAGAGAACTGTGTGCTTTAAAATCTGACTTACTGAATTACGTCGACACTGGTCGACGATTCAATTATTTGGTTACTGGAAAAATCACCGTTAGTGGTGTAAATTTTTTCGGGAAACGTTGCATCTCGATGTATTAACATCATTCACCGGATGCTTTCATTTTCACAGCCTCTAAACTACATTTATTTATGTGTAATCTTTTCAGACCTCTGCAAAAATTAATGAACGAACGTTATCATAAATTACAACCCGAAATGGAGGCTTTTGTATATTGTATAAAAAAGAATATGGTTTCAGAAAAAAAGGAAGTACCCGATGTATTGAACTATTTTTATGTACTTTGGTACAACGAACTGATGATTGAAATATATCTTCAGAACAATCTTGGACACACATTGATATTCTAAATAACTTATGTTATGTATCTGATGCTGTAAAGTATCCATTGTAAATCTATTCCATATTGTAAATGAACCATTGTTATTTTTATGTATTGTAATTCAGTCTTTGTTATTTTATGTATTGTAATATAACCCTTCAGGTATTGTAAACCTTCTATATCATCAATTGTAAATAAAACATTTGTGTTATTCTATATCCATACTATCAACTATAAATAAAACATTTGTATATTTTGGACATTTCTTTTATTTATTACAATAAAAAGTGTACATTATCCAGACATTTTCAATTGCACAGGTTTTTTACCTTTACCATGTTCTTTACATTTTAAACTTTCTGAACTGTTTTTGACACTGCTTAACTTTGGACATTCAAGTTCTTCGATATTGCATACAGTCATCTTACCCTCACCTTTTTTCCCCACTAATGTTTTCACCCATTCCATTTTCTCCGTACCTTTAACATAAACTTGCTGATTCATAAGCACTAAATACAGAAGATCTTCTAATTTCTCGTACGGTAGCCATCCATCATTCCAATCGAGACCATGTTTGTTGGTACGGAGCCAGTAATTCACTCGGCGATACTTTTCACTCAACAAGTGTAAACCATATTGAGGTTTCACTAAACAGTCAAATGCACTGTCGAAAGGAAATTTTAAAATTCCTACTTCTTTACACACAAATTCTCCTTCGACTCCTCGAAAACCTTGAATGTCCAAAAAACAGGCATCCATTTTGTTCAACAGGTGAACACTGTCAATGTATCATCAATACTGCCCCGACATATCGCACACTTGTCCAATTGAGAGGCACAGAGACCACAAGCTACAAAATGTCGACACGGAAGAATTACCACACTGCAAGAGTATTCAAAACATATTTTACAGAGTAGCACAGAATCCACACTCTGATTATCGGATGTTTTTTCAGTAGTTTCCACACTGGCGCAATATTTGCAACTTTTCGAATCACTGTGTAACGCTGCAACACTCTGTATGTAACTACAGGCTGGTATTGCCTGGTAATGTTCTAGAATCGGGCAATCTTCGGATGTCCAATCACACACTCCGTACCCACAATGGAAACATATTACCCTATCACTGAATCCTGAATAATAAAAACCTGCAGTGACTAATTCTTCAGCAGTCTGACGTAATCCTATTGGCCACTTTCTGTAAGTCTTGTATCTCGCATTCACCGACATATAATCGGTGGTAAAATGACCGCCTGCTATCAGACGAGTATGGTAAGTATACACTCTCATATGTCGAACAAAGAAAACTCGTCTGATACTGTAGGTGACGAGGTCCTTGGTATCGGCGATAAAGGTTCAGCCAGAATATCCTCAGGATCGTCGGGGAACAGCCGTCTGCGAAAATCGAAACCTTCGGGAGGAACCACAGGGAAACAAGGATGACCTTCTAAGTTAAGTAACAATGGACGATCACAGCCAGAACACCACACGGAATTTCTGTCTGCCAACAAAGAAAGCCACTCTTTCACTCTCTTCTTCAAAGCTTCGCCCAACTCTTCCTTCCTGCGACGTAGTTCGCAGATACACCCGTGACTCGGAAATCCTGTTCTCTCGTCACCTCTTCTTTTCCTCTCTTCTATCTCCTTCAAAGTCTCGCAGCGACGGTGAATTCTTTTTCCTGATCCGTTGACCACGTGACTTCCACACCAGGGAGATTCAGGTATCGCTACATACATAAACGGGAAATAACTCAGCAACCGATCCAGGGCCGTTCGATCGATGTCCAGATCGCCGCAAGACCGAACAAGTTCCCAGAACTCTTCGTAGCTGATCTCGTAGAAATTCACACCATTATCAGACAAACGTGTACCACTTACATCCATCCTCACATGATACTAAGATCCTCTTTCCTTTCTATGTATACCCTTTTCCCTCCTACGTCACCATTTCCGTTAAACAGACTTAAAACTACAAGGGTACGCCCAAAACATGTTCGGGCATGTTCACACAGAACCGTTACACCACCCGGAAATTGCAAATTCATCCAAACCTACGCCCAAAACATGTTCGGACATGTTCTATTCAGACAGAAAACCGTTACACCCATTTCCAGGAATCTCAGACTCATCAACGGTCTCAAACGGGAAACGCCCCCCAAAAAATAGCCACCCATCTCATCAACAACCAGAAACTCATATCAATCACTCATTAACAACACATCAACGCCATCTGTTTTCAAACACCGGAAACACGTACTCCAATTTATATATGACGTCACACGCCAAAATAACGTAACAAAAACAAAATGGCGTCACAGAAATTAAAACAATTCATAATAATAATATAATATTATTTAAATTAATAATAATTTAATAATATAATCTGGTCACGTGACTTCCATTTTGTGACGTTACAAACAGTCACGTGACTCCCAGAAATTGCAAATTCATCCAAACCTACGCCCAAAACATGTTCGGACATGTTCTATTCACACAGAAAAACCGTTACACCCATTTCCAGGAATCTCAGACTTATCAACGGTCTCAAACGGGAAACGCCCCCAAAAATAGCCACCTATCTCATCAACACCGGAAACCCTTATCAAGTCCTCAATAACAACAGGAAACCCGCTATCTCAAACTTATCAAAGCCCCCAAACGCCCCCCCAGACCCACTTATCAATCTCCTCATTAACAACAGGAAGTCCATATCATTAAGCCCCGCCCACTTTTTCCCAACAGCCAATCAAAACGCTCAAAACCACCACCCTTGCTTGCCCACACTGCTTGGTCATCAATTGATCTTTGATCGATCTTTTCCAATCAATTGATTTATCGGACTCTACGCGGGTGCATAACTACTTGGAGCAACTAATATAAACGCCCATTCACCTATTAGTGTTCTGACTGTGTGTTCAAAACACATAGAAAAAGTTATATATATATATATATATATATATATATATATATATATATAGCTTGGTTGTACAAAACAATATATCCACACCGATACAGTCAGGATTTAGGCCGGCTTTGCTGACAGTAATAAATGACTTCCTTTATGATACGGATATGAAATTCCTCACTGCGCTAATGTTATTGGGCCTGTGTAGAGCATTTGATATGATACAACATACATTACTGCGCAGTAAACTGAAATATTTCAATTTTTCAAGGTCTACTCTTAACTGGTATCTTTCATATCTAAGTAACCGAAATCAGCATTTAAAACTGTCTCTTACTTTATTATGTAATATTTTATATATTTGATTTGGTGTGCCACAAGGATCTATATTTGGTTCCCTATTGTTTACGATTTATATTGCTCAAGTACCCTCAGTTGTAAAATATTTTAACATGCATTGCTATGCTGAAGACACCCAAAAAACTAAATCAATCCGTCCAATAGAAATTGCCATAAGTACTGAATACGTAAGTCATATTTTGGCTGCAATGAGAACATGGTGTGATGGAAATGGCCTTCAAATCAATGCTAATAACTCATGTTACACAAATATTGGAACTCGAAATACTAATGGCACGGTCGAGCTCACTAATACATCAAATAAAATTAATTACAACGTCATAACTAGAGTTGAAATAGTTTCAAATATTGGAAAACATCCCAATGATAAGAATATCCTGAATATATTCGCTGGGCGACTATTGAATACATATTGCCTTTTACACAAATTTGATACGCAGCCTTAATGTATTAATTTCAGTGAATTATATGTTAAATATCTATGACGTCATAATTTGTTTTGTTCAATTTGGTACTCTGTGACAATGATTATGGACTAACTTTAATACATGTGAGTGTGTGTTTCTAAGTGAGAGATATGATTGAATGTTGATGATCGATGCAATTGATTTTCAAATAATAATAATAATAATAATAATAATAATAATTTGTGTACTCGGAGAACAGTTTCGATCTTAATACAGTTTTCTTTGTAACACAAGGTTTAATTTCGAGTGCAAGTGTGTTATATTAACACCAAATGACATTTAATGGTATTTGCGTGTGTGAGAGTTAGTAAGTTTTACGTAAACATACCCATACTTGTTTCCTACATCCCGAGGGCTTCATACTAGGCCGATTAGTCTCATGTTCGCCGTAGTGGATGAATAGTAAGTAGATCCACTGAGTATAAAACAGGAACGTAACAAAATATTACATCTGGCAAGTCGACTTATCTGGCAGCCATGTTGAACCTTCTCAGCAGTTTGCACATCCACCACAGAAGAAACAAATCGAAATGTAACCTTTCACATTGCAACACATAGGCATGTCAGTCGCCCTTTTCATATTTAGCTGAAATAATCGGAATTCCCTACCGAACAGGATGTCGAGTATACCTAAAAAAGAATCTATCCGAAATGAAGTAAATAATTTTCATTCATCAGAGCAGAGATTGTGTCCAATTACTATGATGTAACTTGTAGTTTATATAACGTATATTGTCGATATTTTCTTTTTCATTATAATTTTACTTCTTTTTAATCATTTCAGAATTTAATGTATCATTTTTTCATGCAACATTAATAATTACTATTTGATGAAAGCATCAGCGTGTCGCTAAATCCTGAATTGCGTTTTGTACTGTATTAATAGTTGATTCTGTAAGCACATATACGTAAGAGAAAAAAAATTGAATTTACTCCATGACACGGGCAAGATAGCAGAACAGCCTCAGGCCTAACCTCGCGTCGTTCCAAATAAAGAAATAAAGAATACAAATTCAGTAACTCTGCAATCATTTCGAGTTGTTTGGAATAGTGGTTCACATCCCACATTAAGGTGTACTTCAGTCCCGATTACCCTACCTATACACACAGCTGACTGGTAATTGAAATTTCGTTGACAACTTATTGTTTCAGGTTAGGATTAATACTTAAATTTGCTGTTTTAATTGATCTCTATTTCCAGATTTTTCGATTAACATTTTATAATCTGATTTTCTTTGTAGCTTTTTGTAAATGTTCGAAAGAAACCTTATATTGTTTTTATTCTAAGATGCAACTTCTCGTTTCTTGCTTTCTACATATCCTGCAGCTTTTCATTCCTTGCGCCAGGAGCCGATCAAGATGTTTTCGAACGGGTGGGTGGTTGTGGGCAGTGTATGTAAGAGATATTGTATGAGTTTTTAAATGTGTGCTACCCCACTCTCCCTCCCCCTCTCTATCCCTCTCTCTCTCTCTTCAGCTTTCGATATTCCCGTTACATATTTAGTGACTCCAATTTTTATTTTCCTTTTTAAAGTTTTGTGCACTCTTATTTGCCCTATCTTTCTCCCTCATATTGTTACATCCCTGCCTCTCCAACTATCCATCTCTTCATATCTCTCTCTCTCTCTCTCTCTCTCTCTCTCTCTCTCTCTCTCTTCGCTCTCTTTCCATTCTTGAAATCATACCGTGAACTGATTTTCTCGTACATATTCATTTCTATCATTGATTGATTTGCTTTCTTTTACTACGCTTCTTATGCCTTTTTTGGCAAATTTTCTAAGATTGGGATGAGTGATGATAAGATGATGTTGATGAATGAACACTCACAAATATTCATTCCGATCATCGGATTCCAAGTCGGGATTCCTGACGTTGAAGCGCGATGTGCCACCCACTCCGCCAGAAGCCGGCAACTATTTCTATAATTTCCTTTCTTCGTTCTTGTCTCTCGTGTATATCTTTCTCTTCCTTTCGCTTTGATCGCGATTGACACTACTTGTAAAGAAAGAGCAGCGCATGCAATGCCTTCTTACCATGCTCATTCATGTGTACAACAGTGAAGTGCATGTGATTTAGATTTTAGCTTGTGTTGTATCTAAAATTTTCCTTCTAAGAGAAAAAATACAGTAATAAGGCACATTACTTCACTTTATACATTCTGGGACAATGAAAGGATGGGCATCTGAAAATGACGTACATTAAACGTGAATATCTAAAGAAAGTAGACAACATTAACTTGTAAAATTTACAAATATTTCAAAATGCGTAATTTGATCTTTGCCATATACAAATATTTGGAATCCCCACCAGCTTTTAGATTTAGAATCTGCGTATTAGATTTCTATCACACAAAGAAAGGTTCAATTCAATGCTTACCTTTGTTTCCAGAAAATAAGTTGTTGCACGATTCACTCAAAGTATAAACGTCCAAAGTGTATGTCGCCTACCTCCTATTACCGTTAAGGGTGTTTCTGGTGACACAATGCAACACCAAACGGTTACAAAATTCTAAACATTTGCTTAGGACATGTAGACATGGAACACGTTATGAAATACCCTTCATGAACATTTGAAACATGATTTGGCAACGATGGTGGAAATGTTGAAATTTTGAAACTGTCAAGGAAACTGATATGTAATTACGTAGCCTGCTCCATGTCATACCAAGAAATATATTATCCAAGTGTCACAACAAACTGTCTCTTCTAACTTATAATTCATCAAGTAGTCGTTGTGAGAAATAATGTTGCGACAGATCCCTGGCTACTTCAAGTTAAATATCAAAATACGTTGTTAAATATCAGAATCAATCTGATGCAATATTTTCACACATGTGCACAAAATTATTGTTGTATGAATGGCATGAATTGATATACCCTGAAAGAGAATCCTTATTATTTTAATACATTCTACCTTCGCCATTATGTCCTATTTAGTTACAACTAAAATGTAATTATAATATGTAGTTGTGTACATATTCTTAAGAGAAAACGGGTGTTTGACTAATTTGTGAAAAGAATAACTCAGGCAAAATAAAGCTAAATATTATTTTAGAATTGAAATACAAATTTCAAAACCAGTAGAAGGATTTAGGGAATTCACCGGACTCATAGTACGATAGTCTATTGATATCAACAGAGGGTTAGGCCGTATTTTGACTAAAAGTAAGCTATATTTTTATATTTTCTGGCGGATTTAGCTATCTCTAGGTGAAGCCAATTGCCTGATCATGGTACGAAATCTATACTAAGATGATTAACCCTGGCCTGGAATGCTCTGACACCCTGTTGATTGGAGGAATTTACACCCGATAAGGAAATTAGGGGAATTCTGAGAATTAAGCTGGCTCGGGAATTCTGAGAAATTAAGCTGGCTCGGAAATGTCCCGTCAGTGACTCTGATTGAAATTCTAGGAGTTAATCTAGGTCGGGAATGTCCTGTCAGAGTCATGTGCCCACTTAAGGATTGATTGAGAGAGAGAGAGTGTGTGTGTGTGTATGTATATATATATTAGTATGACCGGATCAAGAAAGTGTGGGGCGTTAACCCCACACACACTATACACCTTCATGGCGTGGTGCTAAGCACAGGGGAGCACTTTTTTCTTTTTTATATCTATTAGTTTGTCCCTTACCTCTCCTCTCCCCCAACACTTGCAGGTTTTGAGAACAGGCACTTACTTTTGTAAGTGAAATTCGGAAATTCTGTCGGAAATTCTGAGAAATTATGCTAGCTCGGGAATGTCCCGTCAGTGACTAATGTGGGAATTTTGAGAAATTAAGGTAGCTCGGGAATGTGCAGCCCGTTGAGAGAATATATATATATAGTTTTTGCTTGGGCATTGCCATCAGTTGTTAAAAAGCAATTGTCATTGAAAGTAGTTATAAGCAAATTTTTGAGAGATCAGGATTACCATTATGCACAACTGATGTGGGAGAAATTAGGGTGTAGGACACTTGGTGACTTCCTTGATGACTATCTAAAATTGGATGTGACAATTCTTGAAGACGTATTTCAAGCTTTTAGAAAGTTGTCTATGAATGTATGTAAATTGGATGCAGCACATTTTTATAGCCTCCCGGTGTTGGCTAGATCAGCCATGCTTCTTAAAACATAAATAGAACTGTAGCTAATTTCGGATGTGGGCAAGCTTCTCTTCATAGAGAGTTCCGTACTCGGGGTCATGGTGCAATGAACACAGATATATATGAGGGCCAACAATACGCATGTGACAGAATATAACAGAGATGACGCCACCAGTGACATATTCTATGTTGATGTGAAACATGTGTATGGTTATTCGATGATGGAAAAATTCCCTTATAGTGGTTTGAGTGGATAGGTCCCACATCAATAGTTATCCAAAATTTTGAAGATGCTGAGTATGGTATATTTGCCGTGGTGGATCTGGTTTTCCCTTCTAATTTACACAATTTGTTTTCCTATTTGCCCCCGGCTCCCGAGTTAAAGTACCCTCTCGAATCAAAACAGGAGAAGCTTCTGATGATTCTTGAGTCTAAAGAGAGAAACGTTATCCACTATAAGAAGTTCAGAATCTTAATAGCGAAGGAGGTTTGTATATTGCAATATAGATAAGTCCTCAGGTTCAGACATTCTTTGTGGTTAAAGCCTTATATTGAAACCAACACAAGACACAGAACAGTTGCCACTTTAGATTTGCGTAAGGATTTGTATATATAAATGAATAATGCAGTCTATGGTAAGACCATGGAGAATATTAGGAAGCGTGTAGGTGTGAGGCTGGTCTCTAATCCAAAAAAGTGTAATAAATTGATGGCAGATCAAAAATTAAAATTGTGCCCAATATTGAAGACTAATGTAGGTAAACCCTTTAAGTGCCACAATAACTCAAACACCGTTTTCCCCTTTAAACTGTGAAATGTGCAATGCTTTATAATTTGGTAAACGTGAAATGTTGCTGGAAGCCCTCTAAGAAGTTCAAAGGGCGTGTAAAGGGGTCATTAGTGTGCACGTTCTTACGGGCTGATGTCTGGAACGATGAGATTTCCCAAAATGTTCGCTTTTGGCACTTACAACGTTTACCATTTTTAGTCCTCATATCATGAAGATTTGTCACTTTTCCAAATAGAGCAGATAATTCTCAAATTCGACAAACCGATCTATATGGGAGCTACGGTCCTGAATATGTCCAAGCTAGACAAGCTGGAGCTCCACTATAATACGATAAAGCCTTTTATAGAAATAACCTTTCTCTTCTGTATATGGATACAAATAGTTTTATATATCATATCAAATCACATAATCTGTATGAAGATATAAAACACCTTAAGATGCTAGATCATTTTGAAACATCTTCATATAATCGTAAATTTCATATTCCTTCCCACAACAAAAATGTGCAAGGCAAACTTAAAGATGAGAAAAATAATGATATTTTTATAGAGTTTATCGGAGTAGTTATGCACCCGCGTTGAGGTCGATAAATCAATTGATTCAAAAAGATCGATCAAAGATCAATTGATGACCAAGCAGTGTGGGCAAGCAAGGGTGGGGTTTTGGTTGATGAAGTCACGAAATGGGTGTAGTTTATTTTGTTAGGAGGGATTTGATTGGTGTGACGTCATTGAATGGGTTGTGTTTATTTTCTGAGGAGTGTTTTGATTGGTTGTTGGGAGGAGGAAAAATCGGTGGTTTTGGAGGTTGGGTAATTGATAAGGTGGTTTCCTGTTGTTAATGAGGAGGTGACGGTTTTCTGGGAATGTTGATATGGGTTGGGGTTTCCTGTTGTTAATGAGCAGGTGACTACGGTTGGTTTTCTGGGAATGGTGATATGGGTTTCCGTTGCGGTTGGGAATAAAGGGGCGTAAATGACTGTTGAAGTTGATAAGCGTCGACGGTTGAGAAGATAAACGAGTTGGAAAGGAAATGTGTTGGGATATTGAAGCGATATGGAGAGATTGTGGAACACGAGTCGCGACATATCGGGTGTTTCTTGGAATGGGCGTGTAGAAGTTCGTGGGAACGATGATAAAGTTTGATTGTGTGCAGGATACGTTAGTAGGCGGCGGAATGGAGAGCGGGCAAAAAGGGAAAAAAGTTTCCGAGACTCAGGATGTGAATAGAATAAAAACAGTTGTGTTCTCGGAGGAGGTGGAGTTTCATAGTATCCCGGAAAAGAGGAGGACCGACGAGGCAGGTGGGCGTTGGATGCCTTGCGCGAAAGAATGCGCAGAGAATTTCAGGGAATTGGAGGAGGGGTAGGTAGGTTAATAAGAAGTATTGCCGTGTTTCACTTACACAGTTCGGCAGACTGTAAGCTATCAGGTAGTAATCATCTGCGACCTTGCTGACACTTGTTCCTGGACGCCCGTGCTGACACTTGTTCCTGGACGAGCTAGGTATAAAATCTGTATTCCGAAGTGAGTACTATGGGTTTTGTATCCTGGATGCTGTCATTTGTCGGTGGGATGATTGGAAAGTCATCCCCACCTGAACCGGTAACCGATGGTAGTCCGCTACCTACTTCTCAATGTTCACCAGAGCAGCCGATGCGTTCAGGTGTGAGTACGGAAGAGAATACGGATGTGCCGAGCTGGATTAGTAAAGAAGAATTTCGTAAATCGTGGGAAGAAAGGAATGCGGCACATCATGCATACGAGAAAGTAAAAAACACCGTAAGCGAAACTGTATCGACGGTGCTGGTGAACCTTTGAGAAGAATGAAGTAGTCTGTGTTCAAGAATCTAACGTGCAATCCTTTATATGGGTATACGGAACGTCCTCCAGGTGAGACGATGTGTCCGGCATATCCTGTTACGGTTTCTGGTCGAGGAAAAGTGAAGTCTGGTAAACCAGAGAAGGCTGTAAATAACGGTTCAAAAGTATTAATTTTCGATGCTCCTGTGAGGTACAGGGAAAGCCTTTTGGTTACTTTTTATATCTGATGAAATTCATCCACTGTTGCTGAAAATAAAGATGTTTCGATGTAAATTGTATAATACTGACGCGTGCATAAAATAACAGTTTCTCTTTTATTTTCAGATGGCATTGTTACCTTTTGATTTTGACCTTTTGTATGCTGACCTTAAAAACGAGAATCAGAAGGGAGAAAGAATAAACCTATGGAATAAGAACCAGGATAAACAAGCTGAGAAACATATTGCGTGTTACGTAGGCTTTTGCGAAGATAACAACTTAGCGGAAGATCTGTTAAAAAATCTGGAAGAAGTGTGCAAAGATATGGAAGTGAGAATCGACAATCTGATAAAAATGTTTTCATGTATAATCGGGAAAAAAGAAAAATCTGCGGTATTCGGGGATTTCGTTGAAAATATAAAACGTGGGCAGAATGTACTTCCCCATCTATCTCTTCGAGTGTGCTTTGAATTGATGGAGTTATTTAAAGGTGTCAGACAGCAGAAAGAAGAGGAGAAAATGGGGGGCGAGGAGAAAGGAATGGAGAAGAGAATGGTGGAGCTTTTGAACAAGAGAAAATTGAACAGCTAGAACTAACAGTACTAATACACTAACACACTGTTCAATTTTCTGCTATTGCATTCGAAGAGATAGATGGAAAGTTTATTGATTTGTTGCAATACAATTATTCACCTGTAGAGTTTCATTATGTGTAAGAATTTCTGTGTATATATTTTATAAACTGATGATCGACACCAATAAAGGTTGCGATGTGTAAATATGAACTTATTATTTGACAAAATGAAATTAATATAAGGTACTTATATCGTCCCCGTTCTCCATTCAGGTTCTTCGTTCACAATTTCTAAGTGTGAAATGATCGTAGAGAAACATATGCAGCTGCCGCAAACACAGATTCCAGTATCATATCGTCTTTCAAGAAAATTAATTGCTGAATCTGGCTAATTGGTATATCCGGTAAATTTTGATTGCAGTATCATATCAAATTGGTGTCAACACTTGCGAGATGAACTAACTGCTGGCTAATTGGCATATCCGGTAAATTTGGATCGCAGTATCATATCAAGTTGGTGTCAAAAGTTGCGAGATAACTAATTGCTGCATGTGGTTGATTGCTTGGCAGACTCTGATAGAAAAATAATAAGGGTCTAATTAAATATACAGCTCTCTGACAGCCAGGTCGAGAAGTGTTGAGATAAACTGTTCTAATATAAAGTTCCTTCTTTCTGTTTCTGAATGTAATGTTATGAACCAGTGTTGTAATATCGGCAGGAAAAGTCTACAAATATGGATGTTATTAGCTGAGGCAGGTGTCTCCCATAATAAAGATATATTTTATAATATTGGTTATATATGTTTTATAATGGGGTTATTGATTTGGTGTTATAAGTCCACTTTACGCACAGTAAGGCTAATCGGGATCGAACCTACAGTTTTAAAGTGGAATCCGAATTTCTATAAGCTTTCACAGGGAAATGCACAGTAAGGCTAATCGGGATCGGACGTACAGTTTTAAAGTGGGATCCGAACTTCTATAAGCTTTCAAAGGGAATATATATAAGTATAACATATATATATATATATATATAATATATATGATATATATAAATCTTTGAACTTGACCTCGACCCTTGACCTTGACCTTGACCTTTGACCTTTACATTGCCATTGGCATTGACATTGACCTTTGACATTGACCTGACCTTGACCCCGACCTTGACCTTGACCTTGAAAATTTCAAATTCGAATATCTCGGCACCTAATTGAGGTAGAGGGATAATGCAAACGCTATTTTACTCAGAAAAACATGCTCTTTCAGATCCGCCGTCAGTTTTCTATTTTCTTTATTTACGGTCGGAGACTTTTGATGTTACAATCAAATGAATGGTCTTGCCGTGCAGATTCTGAATATGTCATCACTTCCGGTCTTGCTCAATTAGGGCCGGCAGGACGGCTGTTTAAATTTTTTATGTGATTTTTGCGTTTATATAAAAAATCGTTTTTTTTTCGTTTTTTTTCATAAAATTAAAATCGCTGTATCTCAACTCCTAATTGAGCTAGGAGGATGATTGATAGCTTGTTGGACTCGGAGTGAAGTCCTCTTTCCGGTGAACCAGGTTTCATTGTTCTAGGACCGGCGGTTTCCTACTTTCTTTATTTTCAATCGTACACCCCCTCTCCGAACACTCTACTGAAAGGTCTCGACGTGCAGATTACGAATATATAATCAGATTCGCTCTACGTCAATCAGGGGAGGAGCTAGAGCGATTTGAAAATTTCGATTTTTTTGGGGGGGGGATTTCAAATTCGAATATCTCGGCTCTTAATTGAGATGGTTAAAACGTCATTTTTCTCAAAAAAACATGCTCTTTCAGATGAAACAGGTTTCGGTTGGAGACCTTTGATGTTACATTCACATGAAAGGTCTTGTCGTGCAGATTCGGAATCTGTAATCACTTTTTCTCTAGTTCAATTAGGAGCCGAGCTATTTCCTTATCTACGTCCTTCTTCCTTTGTCGATAGATAAACATTTCAGACGTTCCTTCGTTAAGAATTTATCTACATCCTGTATCCCGTGTTTACAGATAAACATGAAAACCGTTACATAGTGATATCAAAGAGGAAAACATGTGGTGAAGCCTGTTAACCATATCCGGGATAATTACATAGGGTCAGTAGAACCGTTAGGATAGGAGATAACAGTTGCATCATGCTTGCGTATATAAAGAACGGCGTTCTCTCCACAAGACAGTCTTCGTGAAATAATCATTGTACGACCATGGACGTACAGTTATCCGCTGACGATCTGTTAGTGCTATATCTTGACGGATATTACACAACATCTGCACAATTACGGCAAGTGTTGGCGAACATTGCGCACGAAATCATCGCGGGAGAAAGTATCTCATTGGTCGAGGAGTATGACCACTTACTACGGACGGTGACAACATCCGCACCCGATCTTTCAGGAGAAGGATGGACAGGTATTCCCGAAGAGTCCCCAGGACCCCGTCGACACCCGATCCTGTATCCCGAGTCACCAAGGAGAAGCAGATAGCCGACACAGGAACATCTAGAAACGCTGCATCCAGATCACACCCGGAGCCTTTGCCAGGACCGTCATGGAGACCGGACCCACCAGCAGAACAGCCATCAAATGGGAAAGGTAAGAAAAGGAAACGTGCTTCAGTGTCTCGTGAACAGATAGGGAATATAACATTACATAACATTCAAGAACGTGAATATCCTAAATTCCGTTCCAAGGGACGACGTGACGTGTTGAATTCAGTTTCTCACACCCACCAGGAAATGTCGATCCTCACACTTGGATTCGCGAAGGTGTTGAAAATTTTCTCACCTACGTTTAAGAAGACACCAAGGATGGAGACAAAATAGGTTTAACTTTGTCTAACATATCTGACCCAACTGTGAAAGATATTTATATCGGGTGGCACAGATGTGATCAGTTGCATAGTGATATGGTGTGGAACATTATGTACAAAATACTACAAAGTGCGAAAACCTTCACTGCTACAGATCGCTTAATATTACGAGCAGACCATGTCAATATACCTGTTGGACGTGGTGGGGGTACTCGAACATATTGTTTGCCTAATTATATGTTAAGTACACAAAAAGGAAGTATCGTCGGTGTGCCAAATAGAAAAAAAACACTCGGTTTAGCTGAAGCGCTGGTCATAGGGAAAGCCTGTGCTGATAACGATGCTTCCTATACTCAATACAGAAGAAACAGAAATCTTCACAAACCTCTTTTCGAAATTATGCGAAAAGCAGATGTAGATCTGACAGACAATACGTGTGCCGGAAGTGGAATTCCCGAATTGAGAAAATTTCAGCAAGTTCTACCAGAATATAAGATTATTGTATACAACAATATTCGTGATGTTAAAGATGTTTTGTTTGAAGGACTGGTGTGCCTGAACAGGGTGTTCGTAGAATATGTCAAACATGTAACAGAATTTTCAAAAATGAGAACTGCTTAACGAATCATGTTTCTACACCGTTCCGAAACGGTACTGTCTGCAGCGAAATCCAACAGTGTCCCCGATGTTTCAGGAGTATTCTCACGAACAATAGATATGATAAAGTACATGAAATATTGTACGGTATGTAATTGTGTGAAACCTGTAAGTAGTGTAAGTGTATTGTTTCAAAGTCGCACTTTGTAGGTATGCATTTGTAGCCTCTGTTTTTTACCAATCGAATATCAGTTTTTGACATATTTTGACAATTTTTTGTCGATGTTTTTGCGTTTAGCGATGTTTTAGTAAAATTTCCCTTTTTTCCCACTCGCACTTGGTAGGTATGCATTTGTAGCCTCTGTTTTTTACCAATCGAATATCAGTTTTTGACATATTTTGACAATTTTTTGTCGATGTTTTTGCGTTTAGCGATGTTTTAGTAAAATTTCCCTTTTTTCCCACCTCACACTTGTAGGTATACCACGCAAGATAGTGTAAATTGATTGTTTCAACGCAGCACTTTGTAGGTATCCTCTTTTTTTATCAATCGAATATCAGTTTTTGACATATTTTGACAATTTTTTGTCGATGTTTTAGCGTTTAGCGATGTTTTAGTAAAATTTCCCTTTTTATTCCATTCACATTTGTAGGTATACCACGATCTTACGTGATATAACTTAACCTATTTATTTTTTTTTCGTGTAAAACTACACGAGAGCCTCTACGTGCTTTGACCTACTTTAGAGTAGACCCAAATGGACAGTTCACAAACCGAAAGTGGGGATCTAAAATACCTCAAAAACTCACTTTCTCTCCACGTTCCGCGCCTCATTTATTGCGCTGACGATGTTTCGCAGCGTAGAAAACAGCACCAAAACCTCAAAAACTCACTTTACTCATTTGGGGTTCCGCCTCGAAGTGAGGCTCGGTGAGGCTCGCCTTAATGGTTTTACGTGATATAACTTAACCTATCTTACGATTTTTTTACGATCTTCAGTGATATAACTTAACCTATCATTTTTTTTATTTGCACACCGAACTAACTTACATTATATTTTATATAACCTTTTTGATTTTTTTTAGTATGTGGCAATTTTTTTAGGATTTTTTTTTTAAAACTGCTCCGTGACCCTCTCGTTCTTCACGTCGTGGACGAAGGACTTCTCTGCGACCAGGATGACGCTGCATAGAGTATCGGCAGGCAGCGCGTCGTGGAACTCGCAGACGATCTTGATGTTGGTGCGATCGTTGACCACCACCTGCTTCCTCTTCGTCGTGTTGATGACGAACATGGGTCTGCGGATTTTGAATTCGCTGGGCGTGTAGTACATGTCCACGCTTCCCTCCGTTACGAGCTCGATACGCTCCCGAACGAACGCGGAATCCTTTTTGGGGAAATAACGTTCTTTGCTCGCGTCCAGGTTGAGAGAATCGATGTACGCGGCCCACGACCACACTTGGTGGTGCTGCTGCTGGTCGCTGCCACCCTCCACGATCTGGTGGAAACGAAAATTATCGGGCAGGATCGTCCGTTCGAAGGTTTTGTACTGGGTCGATATTCTTTTTTCCGTCCTCAGGAGGCGCAGAAATTGAGTTTTGAAAGCGTCAGTTTCGGTCACGTCCTGGTACAAATCTTTCAGGACGTTCAACTTGTTTTCCAAAACAGTATAATGCAACACCAAGTAATTGATGTTGCATTGTATGATGAAGAACGTCGGGATGATGCAGCAGAATCGATACATCAAACCCCAGCCGAGAAAGTAATGCGTGTGGAAACGATGCTGGGTCGTCCACGTGAATTCGTTGAGAACGTGGCCGTCGCAGACGGTGTTCGGAAAAATCGTTCGCAGGTACATGGCCGGATCCTTTCCGAAAACCTTCTCGAAAACGTGACGCCAAGCCAGAGCGTTGATGCAGTCGCTTTTGAAACTAGCCAGCGGAGCAGAGAGATCCAGCTTCCTCCTCAGATCGAATTGAGTCGCGTGCCTTTCCACGAACTCCAAGTAAGCCTTCGCCGTGGGCCACACGATGCTCGTGACGATCTGATCGACCGAGTCGGTGGTTCGATATCCCGTGTCGAAGTAGTAGTGTATATTAGTCGTTTCAACGCAGTACTTAGTAGGTATGCCTTTTTTTTACTAATTGAATATCACTTTTTGACATATTTTGACAATTTTTTGTCGATGTTTTAGCGTTTAGCGATGTTTTAGTACAAATTTTAACTATACTCATTTTTCCCCCACTCGTACTTGGTAGGTATATTATGATCTTACGTGATACAACTTAACCTATCCTTTTTTTACGATTATTTAATTTTTTTTACGATCCTAAGTGATATAACTTAACCTATCATTTTTTTTATTTATGCACTGTTTGAACGTTATTATTTGAGGATCATATTTTGTAGGTATTTTTTTTTTATCAATCGAATATAAGTTTTTGACATATTTTGACAATTTTTTGTCGATGTTATAGCGTTTAGCGATGTTTTAGTACAAATTTTCACTGCACTTATTTTTTCCATTTATACTTGGTAGGTATATCACGATCTTACGTGATACAACTTAACCTATCCTTTTTTTTACGATTTTTTAATTTTTTTTACGATCCTAAGTGATATAACTTAACCTATCATTTTTTTATTTACGCACCGAACTAACCTACAAGGGGGACTCTGTTTGTTTTAATATTTCAGTATTATAAGGTTTTCACAAATTTTATATAACCTAAAATGTGTTGGATGTTGATTTTTAGTATGTGGCAATTTTTTATGAATTTTAAAACTGCTCTGTGACCCTCTCGTTCTTCACGTCGTAGGCGAAGGACTTCTCCGCAATCAGGATGACGCTGCATAGGGTATCCTCGGGCAAGGCATCGTGGAACTCGCAGACGACCTTGATGTTGGTTCGATCGTTGACCACAACGTTCTTTCTCTTAGATGTGTTGATGAGGGTCATGGGTCTCCGGGCTTTGAATTCGCTGGGCGTGTAGTACATGTCCACGCTTCCCTCGGTCACGCGTTTGTAAGCCGTGTAAGCTTCGTAAAGTTTGAGGTAATCGTCTTTGGTCACGTCGAGGTTGTAATTCTCGCGCGGGAACACTTCGTTGCGTCCATTCTTCAGATAAACGTTCTTGATCTTGCAGTCGTCGAACTTGCTGGAATCTTTCTCCTGATTGTTATCGCGCCCGGTCTGAAAAAGCACCACGACGAAATCTGGCATGTCGAACTGTATGTTGTTGAACTGCGTCGTCACGTCGAATTCCATGTGACTTCCGGACGCCATCTTCTGCACGCACTGGTAACCGTGAAAGTGAATCGGCACCTGCGGACTTTTCAAGATCTCCGCTTTGTACTTGAGGGCGTAGTTTGTTTCGTATTCCACCACCGGAATTCTCAATTCCATGCTTCGGATGACGCATTTCGCTGCTTCGGGTAAAGTGTTGGCTACCGGCGTGGTGCCGTCCGGACCCAAAGTAGCGTATCGCATCAGTGCGTCGTTGTCGTTGGCTGCTCTTCGAAACGTGATCCTCAGTCCTCCCTTCCACATGATCTCCTTGTAATCCGAGAAGAAACCTGGCAGCAGACGCATGGGAAAGAGCACCGTGTGACTTTTCGTTGATATTTTGGTCCCGGCTTCGAATCCCCCGGCCTGGTAGTATGCTGCGTTTGTTTTGGATAATTTCAGCGTTCCCACTGCCGTCGACGTGATGCCTGGATAATCTATTCTGTCGATGACGGTGTTGTGTTTCCTCACCTCCACCTGCGAGAACAGGTGAGGCACGAAGTTGTCCACGAGTATCAAGTTTGCTGCTGCGGGAAACGCGTCTCCGCTTTCTTTCATCACCACGTCGAAATGAAGGTAGAGGTCCGCTCTGTGAGGATGAATAAACCCGTCGCCTACGTCCACGTCGTATTCGATCTCCCTGTTCGCTTCGTTCAGATTGGCGAACGTGCGACGGTTGGGAGGGAAAGATTGCAATTCGTAACTTTCGATTTGCTCCATTTTACATGTATGGTTATTTATTATACGTTGATCTCCAAGATGGCCGTCGTAGTGGCACCTGCGAAATCCACCACGTCTCCTTTCTCGTTCGTCACCACCAACTCTATGTCGTCTATGCGGTTGCGACATACTGGAAAATAGATCGGCGAAGAGGGCGTGTAGATGATCGGTTCCATGAACTCGGAACTTGGTTTGAAAGTGGCTATGATTCCCGTCTGCTTGTGACTTCCTAACAATCCGTCCGAAGATTTCGTGATCATGCCTTCCGCCACGTTGCAGTGTACGTTCAGAGTCTCTATGGCCAAGAATTTAGGAATGTTGGTTGCTACGTGCTTGATGCCAGCTTCGAGTTTGGTGTCGTTCTCGAAACCTAAAAGTTCTCCCATGGTGCCCAGGTCCACGGTCTCCGTCGCGGATAGGATTTCCACTCTGTGCGTGACCGAATTTTGAGAAAGGTATGTGCCTTTGGGTAATTGAGCTTGCAAAGTGGAAAGATTGTATTGTCCTGGCGTGACGACGATGTGTTCGCTTCCGACGCTAATTTTGTTGTTGTGCTGGGTGACGTTAGGTATGAGGTACATGCTGTAGAATGCACGCAGAGCCACGGATTTAGGATAGACGATGTCGTCGTGCAGCGTGAGTTTCAAGATCGAAGATTCGCTCGTGAGATGGAACACGCCCATCCTAGTGATGCTGTTTGAGGTTCCACAATGCTTTCTGGAAATCCTCGATCGTAGGGTTATTTATTTTAGAGAGAAACGCGAGCACGGAGAGGCAGAGATGACCGCAGTTCACGTCTCCGAAATCTTGAATGCGTTCGTCGTTGTAGTATATGGAGGTTTTGCTTGTTTTCAGATAATGAATTAAATTTGTAGGTGGAACACCTCCGAAAGAATCGAAAACGAATGCTTTATCATTGTCGTTTTTGTGGTAACATATCCAATGCGTGCCTGGATTTTCTTGACCGTCCAAGTTGACTACTCCGCATTCTTTTTTTTCACGGTTGAAGGTAACGAGTCGGACATGAAAACTCCTCTGAAGTGTTTAATTTGTAACGGTTCGATCAGAGATTCAATGTCTCGGTTGGTGAGTGCTTCTGTTTCTTTTTTTTAAACTTTCTCATCATGCCCTTCCCCTTTTTCTTCTCCATGGCCAGGTTGTGACGTTTCTGTTCTTCCAATTCCGCTTTGTTCTTCTTCGAGTCGATGACGGTTTTCGCGATGGCGGCACTTCCGCCAGCCAAACTTCCAACGGCCCCCAATGCTGCCAGGATGGCCGGGATGCTGAATATGAAACCTCCGATCTTTTGCTGTTTCCGCGAACGCTGCAATCTTTTCAATTGAGGTGTGCTGAGCAGCAATTTCATTCCGTGTCCTTTCGACAAGCAAGAACGTTTCTTCTCGCGTTGTTTCTTGGTGAGTAACCCATCGAGGGTACCTAGATTTTTAAGATTGGAGTATGGTATCTGGTACATTACACCCTTGGGCTTCATGTTGATGCTCTATGTGTTATTTTCACGGTATGTTATTTATATATATATTCTGAGATTTTTTTGTGTAGTTTTTTTTACGGTATGTTATTTATATATTTTCAAGGCCTCGCAGTCGTTACACAAATTCTATTACGTGCTTCGTTTTCTTGCCAAGAAGTTCCTTTGTCCCCTTGTACACGTTTCGAGTTTTGTTCTCGATTAAAATAGATAGCTTCTCGTCGGATAACATGTTAGCGTATCGATCTGGTAAAAATAGACTGTATTGTGCGTTGAGCAACAGGCGTACCTTGGGACCATACTGGGTAGAAACGATTGAACCGGAAGTTATCGTGTAAGGTTTGTCGACTTCTAATTCCTGAATTTTTACATACTCGACTGACAAATTTAGCATTTGTTTTAATGCTTGGAGATCACTTATTTTTTCAGTCGTCATATCAAAGAAAAATTTCAAAGTGTTAAAGAGAAATTTAATTGTTTTTTTTTCACGATGTGTGTTATTTATATATACCGAAGATTATTTTTTTACAATGTGTGTTATTTATATATCAAGTTTTTTTTTACGGTATGTTATTTATATACCCCACCCCAATTTTTGTTTCGTGTTCATGGCGATGGTGGTACCCAGTGCGGCGACCCGTTCACCCAGCGATGCGTCTCTGCTCACGAACCTTTCGAAAGCTGCATGTTCCAATTTTTTGTCTGCTTCGTGACGTGCGTCCAGATCCGTCTGCGTGGTGTTGTAGGCGATGTCGTGATCTTTGCACGCCGCGTCCAACGGATTCACACCCTTGTCTCCTCTCTCCAATCTTTTCTCGAGTTTGGTACCCGGTCCGCAGTACTGGTAGCCAGGTAAATGCATCTCGAAAGGTAACTTGTTGATGATGTCGTTCACGAGTCCCTTTCCTTCGGCCACGTTCCAAAATTTCGGAGGCAGCGTGTTGATGATTTTGATCAGGTAACCTATGCCCTTGTCGTCGTTCACGATGAAGTTGGAAAGTTTCGTGCTGATCATGTCCACGATGCCAACCTTCTCGTTGTAGAAATTACGATTGCCTGCATTCTCTTCGCCGGCTATCACCAACAATCGGTCCACGAGTTTCCTAACGTCGTCCACCCAAACGAATTCTTTGGGTAACGTGTTGTAGCGTTTGACGCCGCTGCCTGTTTTGACCTGGTTCCAAATCGGTTTGATGAGATTCCTGTACTTCTCGCCGCTGCTCGATTTCACCCTATTCTGCGAGGCGTCGTTGTTCTGGTACAAGGCATCCGTCATGATCAGAATTTCCTTGTAACTTTGGTAATCTTCGTCGGTGTAATCTTTCGGCTGCTTTTTGGCGACGAGTTCCCACAGTCCCACCGTACCCGGATACCTGTTCCAACTATCCTTGTCGCCTAAATTGACTTTAATGTCGTTGCCTTCGAAGGTCACCTTCGATTTCCCAATCTTCCACACCACACCGCCGCCTTCGTTGGTTTCCATGCTGGGATACAATCCGAACACTTCATCCTTGTCGAATTTCCCCGTGCTCAGGTAGTCTCGTGCCAAAGGTCCCAACTCGATTTTATCCGAAGACGACGACATGCTGCCTATGGCTCGACGTCGTGCCGGTGCATCCTTCAGTTCGAACGGCGTCGAAGGAATGCTCGAAATGGGCGTGGGTACGGCGTAACTTTTAGCTGCGAGCGGTACGAGTTCATTAATCAAATTTTTATTTTGTTCCGTGACACTTTTAATTTCTTTACCTAGACTGCTGATGGCATCGATCACGGGTTGATCCTGACGTTTCTTCTCTTCGTAGAATCCGCGATTCTCGGATTTCCAACCTTTGAAGCGTTTCGCGAGGTAATCGCGAAGCTTGAGATTTTCGTCTTCGATTTTTCGTTTCGTCATGACGTTTATTTATACACGTCGTTTCTCACAACGTTGCAACGTTTAGAAAGTCGTTGATTTTGTTTCTGTATTTTCCGTCGTTGGGTTTCCTCGTCATGTCGATCGTCGCGAATCCGAAATCGTCACCGTTCCAGCAAGTAGAGCAGCAGCGTTCCGAAAATTGATTGTAGTTCATGTCTCCGCCTACGTAGTCATCGTACGCGTGCTTGAGGTTGGTGTGATCTTGACGAAACAAACATATGAAATTAGCGTTGTCGCGCACTAACTGTTTTGGAATTTTGGAAAACGTTTGAGCTAGGTAGAAGCAATCCATTCCTTTGTGACGACCTTGCGTGAAAAAGTTGCGAATTTCATTTTGATTTTCCAGGATGGCGTCGTCGAACACAACGACTGAATTTTCACGACAATCGTCGAGTGGTTTTATTTCCGAGGCGAACGTTGCAATGTCCAGACCATCGTACAGTTTCATCAGTTGCTGGTATTTGGATTGCTCCAAACTTTTCGAGAACACGTACAGGTGCCTGTTCTTCCAATCTAACCAATTCGGTGCGAGGAGAAAATTGTCCACGAGCAGTGTCGTTTTCCCACACCCCGATGGACCTACGATCAGACAGCGGATGCTGTCGGGAAGCAACTTGCCGTTCTTTTTCTTCGTTTGACTTTCTGGATCCGGTAGACGCTTCACCACGTTCCACGTACTTACAAGATCACTTCGTCCGCGTCGATCCAACTCTTTTCCGGAAGTCCCAACCATTTGACAAACAGTTTGTCACCTTTCCTACGCAATACTTTCTCGATGAGGTACGTGTCGGGGTGTTTCGTTTTAGAGAGTTCCTCTTCGTAAAATCTCCCTTTCAAAATCTCGCCGCTACTATCTTTTATTATATACGTGTGTCGGTTTCCAGGTAGAACTCGAACCACCGTAAAGAGTTCCGTGCTCCAATTTTTTGTGAATCCCTTCTCGAAGGTGCGTTTGAATTTGCTGATCCTCACCCGGTCTCCAATTTTGTATTTAGCTTTTTTTGTCGTGGGCGTGTACTTTGGGCAGTAAACGGTAGAAATTAAACGCTGCTCGTCGGACTTGGTAACGTCGGCTGGCTTCATACCTATCGTTCTGTGTACCGTATCATTATAGGTGTCGACGAGTTCCGGCAGGATGTCGACCCATTTGTAATTTCCCCGAAGCGTGAATCGTTTCCACATGTGTGTTTTCAAGGTTCGATTGAATCTTTCCACGATGCTGGCTTTGATGTGACTGAAGGTCGAATAATGTCGAATCTTGTGTTTTTGAATAAATTTTTGGAATACGGCGTTGTAAAATTCTTTACCGTTGTCCGTTTGCAGAAACCGTGGTCGTCTGCCACCGCTTTCGCGAAAAATTAATTTGAATGCTTCCGTGACGCACGTTCCCGTTTTTGCCTTCAAAGGTAGAGCCCATGCGAATTTCGAAAATGTGTCTATGACGGTGAGGAGGTACTTGTTGTCCTTGTTCAATTTATGTACGTTTTTCAAATTGCCGCTACTCATCTCCACGAGGTCACTTTGCCAGAGGTCGTCGATGCCCTTGGTTACCACAGCCAAACGTTCGTAGTTACGGCGTGCAGGTTTATGCAATTCTTCGACGATGGCTTGCCTAGACATTTTTTTTAGAGATTACGTTTCAAGAGAAGCACCAGCGTGATGGGATTCAAAGACGGCGGCACTTCGCTCGTGTTTTGAATGATCAGCTTATCGCCGGCACTCACGTCGAAAACGGTGAGATCTTCGTCTTCGTGTATTTCATATATGTTGCGCGTTTCGTTCCAATGTGCCAGAGGAATGTTTCCTGCTTTCTGGACACCACGATTCGATATCAAAGACATGGTGGGAACGCTAGCTTTTCTACCGTGAGACCAGTACGAAAATTCGTTTATCTGAATCGTGCCATCGAGGAGAAACTTGTAGTACGGATGATAAGGATGCAACATGTACAGTTTGTTACCTTCGACGAACGTGGAGATTCTCTGTTGATTGGGTACGCTGTTGATTTCGATGGCTTGCAGAGAATGCAGTTTAGCGAATTTAGTGTCGACACCGAGCAGATTACTGTGAACTTGTCCGAGTTTATTTTCGATGGGCAGCAAATGCTCGACTATGGTATCCGTTACGGCAGAAAACGACGGTTTGATTTTCACTTCCACGTTCAACTGCTTGTAGTTTTCATTGAGTTCTTGCAACTTGGCACCGAAAGAAGCCAGCGTCGATTCCTGCGTGGATTCCAGCACTCCAACTTGATCTCTGATGTTGACGACAATGTTCTGAAGGTTCTCGACTTGATTCAATTTCGAGCTCTTCTCGGTAAGATCGTTCACGATGCTTCGCATCTCTGTAAACTGCGTGTGAAGGTCGGCGACGCTCTGGGAAGTGGGCAGCGTCGACACCAGCGAACTAATTTCGTCTCGAATCTGTTCCACGTTCGCCGTTTCCGTTTCTAGTCGTTTCAGCATACGTGATATGTTTCTTTTCAAAGCGTGCAATTCTTTGGAGGTGGGGAGATTGGCCACTTTACTCTCGAGATCGCTTAATGAACTTTTGATGTCGTTCGAATCGGATAGTGCCGTCACCGCCGTTTTCAATTTTTCCAAATCTTCGCTCGAAGGCACGCTCGTCCGTAACGATTCCAAGTCACCCTGTATGTTGTCGAGTACGTGATGAAAATGAGCGAGATTCGTTTCGACGTTCAAATTTTCTAAATATTCGATCTTCTGCTGAACCGTGCTCAACGTGTCTTGAATGCTCGTCAACGCTCTCGCTTCAGCGTGAATATTTTTAATTTCTTCGTTGATCAATTCCAAGGACGCCTGAAGCGTAGCGATGGTGGTTTGAATGTGTTCGAAATCTTGATAGGCCTCCAATTGAATTTTTATGTTCGCGACGCTTTTACCGATGACCTGCAGTTCGTCCGACGATGGTAGGTTCGTCATTGTATCTTCCAAAGTCTGCAACTTGGATTTAATTTCTTCCAACGTGCTGGTGAATTCTTCTTGTAATTTGGAAACGACGACGTGCAAGCGTTCTGCGTCTATATCGTTCACGACGGTTTGAAGTTCAGAGAAATTCTTTTCTATTGCGGAAGTTCGTTCTTCGATTTCGAGTTTCAGTTTTTCCAAATCTTCATTTTTCGATTGAAATTGCTGTAATTTGGCCAAATCATTTTGAAGCGAATCCACGCTCAACTGTATATTTTGAACGCTGTCGTAAGAAGGTACGTCGACATAATTTTTTATGAGCGTCTTCAGTTCGGAATCGATTTTCAGAATGGGGTCGAGACATTGCGTTTGGAGCGTAGCGATTTCCGACTCTAAACTTTTGTTTAAGGTCTCCTGCAAAGCGATCAAATCGGTCCTCAACTTCTTAACTCGAATGTCCAACATGAGAATCTCTTCTGCGTGGTCTACACGCTTGGTGTTGCCGAAAATGTCGTTAGGCATTTTTGGTTAACGGTTATTTATAATAGGATAGACGATTCGTAATTCTACAAAAAGAGGAATGAGTTTGTCGTAATCTCCGAGAAGTTCCACGTACAGGTAATCTCCTGCAGAAACATCGTACGTAATGTTAGAAAGCATCTTGTCGTGCTTAATTCGAAAAATGTTCTTGCCGGTAGAAATTTTGATTTCGCCTGCGTTTTCCGGATTCACGGTGATTTGAAGTTTCCCGTCGATCGGAATTTCGTAGAAATGTAAATTGTTATTAAAAACATAAAACATCTTGCCCACATCGTCATTCAGTTTCGTCCAAATGCTGTTGAGGTGAATGATCAACAGACCGTTGAGTTTAGGTAACACGGAAGGTAAGACTTCATGATCTGGTATGGACGGTGCAGTTTCCATGAAGATCTGTTTTTTGAAACCGAACAAGTTCATAGGCATGCTGGTTATTTAAGGATACGGTCAAAGTTTTATTTTGTAATGACAGTCAAAGTGTTTTTGTTTTTTTTACTGAGTAACAAAATGTTTTTTTTTTTTGAGTTAGTGAAAATTGTTGTGTGTGGTGGTGAGTGCTAATTATTTGCACTGTGTGCAATTCTTATTTATTTCTAAACGACGATGTCCCCAAGGCAATGTGTGAATACCACACTCGAGGATGCACCTCTTATCGTCATCGGGATCCAGCGCAATTTTTCTAATTTTGTTTGTGGTGATGATATGGTCGACGCTCTGGATTCTTTGTTCTATACTTAGTATCGTCGATTGTGAGTAAAGGCAATCGATGTAATCGTGGAAGGTGAGTTTGTTCTCCACCGTATTTTTGCCCACACCTTTTGCTTTCTTCGTGACGCTACTCTCTGTTCTCATGGCATACATCTTCGAACGCAAACCCGCGAACTCGACAATAATATCACCGTTACATTCATCTTTCAGTTTACCTAGGACTTTTTTGTTGAGGGATGGAATTCCAAATCTGTTGGGTTGAGGGTACGCAGAAGTATCGAAATACTCAAGCATGGAAGGATTTTTTATGTCTTCGTATAGGTTAGGTGTTTGTATGCTGTAAATGAAGCTGTCGGTGTCCGTGTACAAAAGTGATATTTTATCATTGTAGAAGGGTTTCATCACGTCATAATGAAATTCGAACATGTAAAGTTTCGACAAGTCGAGAACCGTTGCGCCAACATAAATTGGTTTTCTGAATTTCATCAATTTTATATGTAGATTGAAAAGTGCTAAATTCTCGTTGTAAATTTTTCTCGACTTGAATCTAGGATCGGCTATCCACTTCCGACATTTATTCTTATCGGAAATTAATTTCACGTCTACGTGCTTTCTAACATTCTCCATGGTCTTTCCGTACACCGCATTGTTCATTAATTTAAAAAAATCCTTGTCTAAATCGGAAGTGGCAGCTGTTCTATGTTGTGTGTTAGTTTCTATGTAAGGTCTTAACCACGTGGAATGTTTAAACTTTAGTATTCTTCTAACATTTACTATCTGAACACCCTTCCCAATCAAAAACCGGAGATTCTTGTAGTGGACGACGTATCTCTGTTTAGGGTCCAATGTTAACAAAAGCTTGTCTTGAACCGAGTCGGGTGGACATTTGATTTCGGGAGTCGGAGGCAAATCCGAAAACGTGTCGTGCAGGTGGTCGGAGAATTGGAGATCTACCTCTGCGAAGAAACCACACTCGCTATCGTCGAAATGAATAATGTCTATCGAAGTGGGATCTAACCATTCAAATCCCCCGTAAGGAAGTTTCTGAACCATGGCATGTCCGTAGAGATTATTAACGTCGGCGTAGAAGATGTAATTCGATGCTCGATTTGAATCGTAATCTTCTTTCATGTGTACGTTATTAGCTTTTGCATGTTTCTGTACGCATTGCACCATTCCACCTCGTATCCCTCTTTCGATAAATAGCAACATGTCAACGTCCGATATCAGTTCCAGCTTGACCTTTGTCTGGAATAACATTGCCGACCACGCTAATCCCGGTAGACTGTAGAAATACGCTGGATCTAATTTATAAATATTCGTTGCCGTTTTCCTGAACGCTTGAAAAACATCCGCGAGTATCGTCACGTCTAATTTTAAGTAGGCATCGTGGTAGTCTCCGAGTGTCCTACATTCTAATTTCTCCCACATGAGTTGCGCGTGTTGGTATTCTTCGTCCGTGATTCCTTTCTCTCTGAGTCTGCTGTAAAATTCTCTTGGAAGTGGAAGAGCGTCGTCGTTAAATTTAGAACCATCACAGACATATTCGTAAGGATAAATCCCTTTACGTCTAACGAGTTCTACGTCTACGTTGGGAAAACTAGCTCTAGTTATTTTAAATTGATCGTCGGTGAGTTTGTTCGCTAAAGCATCCAGACTTGCAGAGAGAAATCTATACGAATCCAGGAAGCGCATCTCGATTGTATTTTTCGTTCCCGGAATCGACACTTGCTTGCTGAGACTAATGTAGCGTTCTTCATTCTCGGCCAAGACACCTATACGTTTCGGATCGTAGCCAAGATGTGCACGTGTTGCAAATTCCACCTATGTAGTTTCCGCTGAAATGATCGTGGTGGAATATTTTTTTGTTCTCATCAGTGAAACTTTGATCACATACCGGACACACCTCAGTGGAATTGTAATTTTGAAGTTCATTTTCAGTTAAAGGTGCCATCGGTTTTGATGTAAGCAGTACGCTACCAATTACCTCAACCTCCTCCACCATTTTTTCCAGGAAGTGTTCGATTACATTTGGCCCGCGGTATATATATGCTTCATTTATTTTATCACGTCGCACAACAACATAGCCGAAACTATTAGGTTGATGAAGCTGGTACGGCGTTGTGGAGGAAAGTTCGGGATCCGGTTCGCAGTAGGAGAGTGGTTTGAGGAACGCCTCGAAATCTGCGACGATGATTGCAGGATGTTCCAACAATGCCTTGTGCATTTTGAATTCTTCGACTTCGTTCGTTTCGGGCATCAACATTCTAGCCGGTCTGTTGTCGCCGCAGTAAATTTTATGTTCGGCAAGTTTCTCGATAGTAATTTGACGTCCGGTGTATTTTCGATAATCGAGTTGTTTTTGATCGTCGAACGTGGTTAGGCATCTCGGACAAACTTCGATGCAATGTTCATGCTTGGTTGATTGACTTCTGACCAAACGTGATAGTGAACGAATTAGCGTGTAGTGATGAACATCCTCGTTTGAAATTAGAAGGAGATTTATTACACAGGCATCGTCATCGTCGATATCACTTATCCTGACGGGATGCACAAGATATTTATCTGACGTGAAGGAATACACATTAATAGCGATGCGTTTTCCTGCACGATTTTCGAACTTTGTTATATCCGACAATGTCACCGGGTATTCAATGTCAGACATTACACTTTGAAAGTCGGTCTCGTATTGTTTGTAATTAGAAACCTGTTCTGGATGATTTGACCAATGAACAGGATGCAGTGCAGCCAATATACACCAAAGGAAACACTTTTTATCGCTGTTCTGTATATTTAACACAGCCCTCTTGTGTTGAATGTTCGGTGGAAGAGGAACGTAGCTGGAAGCGCGAAGAGGCGAGAATTGGTTCACGTAAACAGTTAACGTGTGAGGACTTCCACATAGAGACCATCCCGACCCTTTAGCCTCAAAATCGTCATGTTTCTTAACCAGCTCGTTGGAAACTTTATAATAGAAGTTGTCCAAATTTTCGACGTCCGCCAAATAAAGAGTCTGGTTTTTTGTACGATGATAAAAAATACTCGTTGTGCCATCAACTTTCTCGTATTCAGAAAACAGAACAACGTATACTTTTATAGAGTTGTTTTCAAGTTTATCTTTTAAAATATTTAGTACAGATGTTTTCGTTTCATCCAAGAAACTAAGGATGTCACGACCTGGTTCTGACTTAATTGAAAAATCCTGGAGTTGGTCGTTAAATGCAGATCTAATTGGTTTGCGTTCATTAGATAATTTAATTTGCTTGGAAGTGGAAGCTTCCGTTTCTGAATTATCGATTTTCCTTTTCGATGTTCCTTGTTCGGTCGATGGTTTGCAAATTTTGAGATGTTTACTTAAATTTGTAATGCTGATCATCTTTCCGCATCGAGCACAGGGCTTAGAAGGTAACGAACGATTAATTCTCGAACCTGTTTCGCTACATCTTGCCCTGTGTACCGATAAATTGTTCCTTGAGATTAGTTTCCCACAAGTAACACATTCAGTTTTATCATTTTTACGATTGAAACTGGTGGTGGATGCCATTGTTTTCTCCAAAATCACAGAAATCAAAAAGTCTAGTATATAGCGACACAATTTTCAGGTATGTTATTTTATATAGAATTTCTTGGAGTGATTACAAAACTCAAAAATTCAATCTACTGTAAATAGAATTTCAGGTATGTTACTTATATAGAATTTCTTGTGTGCGAATACAAAAACTCAAGAATTCAATCTACTGTAAATACAATTTTCAGGTATGTTATTTTATATAGAATTTCTTGGGGTAATTACAAAACTCAAAAAATGAATCTACTGTGAATATAATTTTTAGGTATGTTATTTTATATGGAATTTTCTCGGGGGGCGAATACAAAACTCAAAATCCGAGACAGTCCAGTTTAACGTGTTCATATTTGAAAAAAAATTGCAAAATACCCCGACAACGTTTCAGCTACTAGGACCTCATTACCATGAGCCTAATCCTAGTAAGCCACATACACACCTGTTCTTCGTATCGCATATGCTAGTAAGTCAGATGACATATTGGGAGAATCACATTTCCCCCAATGATCCCACCACAACAAACGTCGCACATGCTAGAAGCGTCACATCAAGCTTCAGGTATGCATCGTGGTAATCACCGAAAATTCGGCAACCCAACTCGACCCACATAGACTGAGCATGCTTGTACTCCTCGTCGGTAATACCTAAACCTCTCAACTGGCTGTAGAACTTATCCTGGGGAGGCAGCAACTCTTCTTCGAACTTGGAAGGGTCTGTGACGTATTCGTAGGGGTAGACCCCTTTACGTCTGATGAGTGCGACATCTAAGTTCGGGAAACTTGATGTAGTAATGGCTAGTTGGTCGTCTCTGAGCTTCCCAGCAAGAGCATCGATGCTTGCCTGGAGGAACCTCAGAGAGTCGAGGAACCGAAGCTCGATGCTGTTGCTTGAGTTGGGGATCGGCACCCACTTGCTGATGCTAATATAACGCTCCTCGTTCTGCGCCAGGACATTGATTCTCGCATTGTCGTACCCTAGATGTGTAACCAAGCGATGGAAATCATATCCCGAGCCATTGTGAAAAAAGACCGGTATTTCATCAGACGGTTTCTTATACTTGCAGCATAGCACGGCATAGAATTTAGTGGAGTATGTAGCCAATGCATCGTTAAGGATGGATATTATCTTAGCTCGCTCGCTCTCCAGAAAACTACGCACATCGCAGAAGCTGTCTGATGTTATGTTAAAGTCTTCTAATAAATGCTCAAACGCAATTCGGTCTGCTTTCTTCGTCAGCTTGACGCATGTGGTAGGTGGCGATGCATCGAGGGAGGTTACTTCTACCTTTCGCTTGGAAGGTTGCGGTAGAGATGTTCCAGTGCTCTTGCAAGTAAGCTGGTGTCGCTTGAAGTAGTCAATAGAAAAATTGTTTCCACACTTAGAGCACAGTTTGGTCGCACATATTCGCTTTCCCCGGCACACAAGTACGACAGTGCCTTTGAAAATGTTTACTTGACATAGTAATTTGGCACGTAGGGCAATTTTTTTCAGAACGCATAATGCAGAGATTTTTTGGGGGTATGTTATTTAATACCTAATGCTGTGCAATGCAAAATATAATTGTTTATTTTTTTTAACTATTTTCTATGACCTTACTTGGTTTTTTTTTTTCGCCAAATTATATGCTTCTAGTCTCCTATACAATACAATATACGTACAATATTGTCAACGGTATTATATTTGAGCGCGTCGCTTGTCACCTAAACACTACAGCTCACAGGTTGGGAAAATCTGACATGAAAGCAGATAATACGTTTATGCCTTATTTATATATAATTTTCACGGGGCGTTCAATATTGTCAACGGTATTATATTTGAGCGAGCCGCTTGTCGCCTAAACACTACAGCTCACAGGTCGGGAAAATCTGACATGAAAGCAGATAATACGCTTATGCCTTATTTATATATAATTTTCACGGGGCGTACAATATTGTCAACGGTATTATATTTGAGCGCGTCGCTTGTCGCCTAAACACTACAGCTCACAGGTCGGGAAAATCTGACATGAAAGCAGATAATACGCTTATGCCTTATTTATATATAATTTTCACGGGGCGTTCAATATTGTCAACGGTATTATATTTGAGCGAGCCGCTTGTCGCCTAAACACTACAGCTCACAGGTCGGTAAAATCTAACATGAAAACAGATAATACGCTTATGCCTTATTTATATATAATTTTCACGGGACGTACAATATTGTCAACGGTATTATATTTGAGCGCGTCGCTTGTCGCCTAAAAACTACAGCTCACAGGTCGGTAAAATTGTTAAGATATTGTTAAGAGCGTTAGTTTCCGTAGAGCTCTCTTTTTCCATCTTTCCTCTAAACAGTGAAGCTGTAGAAGACACAATTAGCTAACCTAGCATACGACATACCTTCCTAATTAATATGGATATTGTCACACATTCCTCTTATTTTATACTGTTGTAAATGGAAAAGATTATGTACGGTAAATGTTTTGTACATTATAGGAAAAAATGCAAAATATCCCCCAATTTTAATTCGAATCGAGTCGAATTTTTACATATTTCCACGCCGCCACATATTGTCCTATTTGCTTCTTTTACTTGCCTGGCTTAATTAACTCTCGCTAATTAGCATTTTTTTGGAAGAAGTCAACTAGAACAACATATGGCGGTATGAGAAATATGTAAATTAAAGAACATTTTAGCAATATATGGGCCCTAGCAATTAGCTTCGTCGACTAAGAGTACTCCTTCAAACATCTTCAGCTAGATCGTATTACTACGCGAGGACGTTTAAAATTTTTGGGTGTTGAAAAAGTTTGACCCTACTTTTTATTTCTATTGTTTGCTAATAGATGGCGCTAATAGTACCCCCTCCCCTCCCCTCTCCCCTCTTCTCCTCTGCTGTATGACAAATAGCACAAACATAAAAATCAAGATTTTGGAGAGCAAAACATAAAATTTGCATGCATCTGATGTCGAACCAGGAACTTTTATCTTTCGGGGAGTCAACATTATTTTTTTACTCAGTCGTCATATAACATGAACGCACGCAAAGATTCACATGTGCTTTTTATTATTTTGTGTTCGGTAAGTACAAGTATATTCTTACATAAATTATTGTTTAATTTAATAAATTGTAAACTCAAAACCTGCTAAACTAACACTCCTTCTGTATTTCATTAAACTATTGAAAGCGAATGTTGCGTGCATGCGGAAATAACACAGAAAAAAAAAAGCGGATGGAAGCAATTTAAAATCACTGGGGCAAGGTCAGTATTACGAGAGCGTAAAAACATGTGCTTCCATTCAACTTCGAAAAATAAGAATGAATGTGTGCATACAGAACACATATGCTTTCTTTTCACAGTTGTAAAATCATATAAATTGTGGTATTATTTGTAATCACAGTGCTTACTCATGTATTTTGTTTAATATTTTATTTCAAATTCACTGTCACAAACTAGTGTTATTAGTTTCTGCATGTAGGTTTATTTACTCTGTTGGTTGTCACTGTCAAGTTTTTAGTATTCGTACAGCATAAAAAGCTATAACCCCCCTCTCAAAATATATACATTGTATACGCCAAGATGCCCAATAGCCTGGCAACACATCATGAAAAAACATGCCAAGAAGACCCAGTAGGTTTATAAGTCAGTGCTGCCAATTCCTATTTGTAGGTTAGCTTAGCCAGTGAAAGATCATATAGTAGAATTTTTGTAGAGTGGGTGTCTGCGAGTTCCACGATGCCTTGCCCGAGGATACCCTATGCAGCGTCATCCTGATTGCGAAGAAGTCCTTCGCCTACGACGTGAAGAACGAGAGGGTCACAGAGCAGTTTTAAAATTCATAAAAAATTGCCACATACTAAAAATCAACATCCAACACATTTTAGGTTATATAAAATTTGTGAAAACCTTATAATACTGAAATATTAAAACAAACAGAGTCCCCCTTGTAGGTTAGTTCGGTGCGTAAATAAAAAAATGATAGGTTAAGTTATATCACTTAGGATCGTAAAAAAAATTAAAAAATCGTAAAAAAAAGGATAGGTTAAGTTGTATCACGTAAGATCGTGATATACCTACCAAGTATAAATGGAAAAAATAAGTGCAGTGAAAATTTGTACTAAAACATCGCTAAACGCTATAACATCGACAAAAAATTGTCAAAATATGTCAAAAACTTATATTCGATTGATAAAAAAAAATACCTACAAAATATGATCCTCAAATAATAACGTTCAAACAGTGCATAAATAAAAAAAATGATAGGTTAAGTTATATCACTTAGGATCGTAAAAAAAATTAAATAATCGTAAAAAAAGGATAGGTTAAGTTGTATCACGTAAGATCATAATATACCTACCAAGTACGAGTGGGGTAAAAATGAGTATAGTGAAAATTTGTACTAAAACATCGCTAAACGCTAAAACATCGACAAAAAATTGTCAAAATATGTCAAAAAGTGATATTCAATTAGTAAAAGAAAGGCATACCTACTAAGTACTGCGTTGAAACGACTAATATACACTACTCGAAGTATTCGCCCCCAACGCTTTCTTCAAGATTGTAAGTAAAAAAATCCTCTCTCGCACGTCTATGGCGGTCCTCAACCCTTTAAATTGCACCTCGTCGCTGTCGGCCAGCTGCACGACGTATTTTTTCTTGGTCAGCGCGAAAAAGTTTTTCAGAACAAATTCGACCTTCACCCGCAGGTTCGGGAACCAACTGCTCGTGCAGGTGATCGATCAGGTTAACCTGATGGCGTTTCTCCATGAGGATGAAAAGCGAATCCGTGTCCATGTACATCATGCGCGTACGCTGGGGTTCGAGGGGAAATTTTCAACTACGTCGCGCGATTTCAATAAGATGGTTCGTGAGAGAAAAGTAACTAGAGAAGCGCAAGCTGGGGATTCTTCGAAACGAACGAGCCCCCAACGTTTTCCCGTACGGCCTTCGAACGTAAAATTGGTTCACCTGAGATCGAATCTCTTCGGGTATGTATTTCAGCTCGTACATCTGACCGTACATGCTGTTCATCATCAACTTCGCCGTGTTCTGTTTCGCGTCCATTTCGAGCAGTTTGCCCGGCGGCAAGGTCTTCTCCTTGCAATTCTTGACTTCCTTGATTTTTTAACGCAAGGCCATGATCTTGCGGATGCACGTGGCGCGTTGAGCGTGTCGGGAGAGAAATACACGTGGAGATCCGCGTCCGTGCAGCCGGTTTGGGGATTCGTGTTGCCGCGATAAACGTCGACTTCCGTGCCCGGTGGAACGGACGTTTGTCGGTGTGGAATTCACGCCCTTCAACGTGAACTTGGAGTGGCGAGAGCCCCACTGCGACCATGACGCTCTGGTAGAGGGAGCGTATGTGAACCCCGAGAAAATTCTATATAAAATAACATACCTGGAATTTATATTCACAGTATAGATTGAATTTTTGATTTTTTTTTCACCCCGAATAATTCTATATAAAATAACATACCTGAAAATTCTATTCACAGTATAGATTGAATTTTTTGAGTTTTGTAATCACCCCCAAGAAATTCTATATAAAATAACATTCCTGAAAATTGTATTCACAGTATAGATTGAGTTCTTGAGTTTTTTTGTATTCGCACCCAAGAAATTCTATATAAAAAAACATACCTGAAAATTCTATTCACAGTATAGATTGAATTCTTGAGTTTTGTAATCACCCCCAAGAAATTCTATATAAAATAATAACATATCTGAAAGTTGTATCGCTATTATATACTAGACTTTTTTTATTTCTGTGATTTTGGAGAAATCATAATGGCATCCACCACCAGTTTCAATCGTAAAAATGATAAAACTGAATGTGTTACTTGTGGGAAGCTAATCTCAAGGAACAATTTGTCGGTACACAGGGCAAGATGTAGCGAAACAGGTTCGAGAATTAATCGTTCGTTACCTTCTAAGCCTTGTGCTCGATGCGGAAAGATGATCAGCATTACACATTTAAGTAAACACCTGAAAATTTGCAAACGATCGAGAAAACGAGGAACATCGAAAAGGAAAATCGATGATCCAGAAACGGAAGCTTCCACTTCCAAACAAGTAAAATTATCCGATGAACGCAAACCGATTAGATCTGCATTCAACCGTCATATTCAGGATTTCTCTTTTACTTCGGAACCAGGCTGCGACATTCTTAGTTTCTTGCGTGAAACGAAAACATCCGTGATAAATATTCTAAAAAATAAATTGAAAAATAATTCCGTAAATTCCGAATACGAAAACGTCGACGGTACAACAAGTATTTTTTATCATCGTACAAAAAACCAGGCTCTTCATTCATATCGGACGTCGATAATTTGGACGAATTTTATTCTGATCTTTCAAATGAACTGGTTAAGAAACACGACGATTTCGAGGCTAAAGGGTCGGGATGGTCTCTGTGTGGAAGTCCGATTCTCGCCTCTTCGCGCTTACAGCTACGTTCCTCTTCCACCGAACATTCAACACGAGAGGGCTGTGTTAATTATACAGAACAACGATAACAAGTGTTTCCTTTGGTGTGTGTTGGCGGAACTTCACCCGATTCATTGGTCAAATAATCCAGAACGGGTTTATCATTACAAACAATACGAGTCCGAGTTTGAAAGTGTAATGTCTGGCATCGAATACCCGATGACCATATCTGATATATCAAAATTCGAAACACGAGCACGAGATGCAGAAGGAAAACGCTTAATCATCAACGTGTATTCCTACACGTTGGATAAACATGTCGTGCATCCCGTCAGGATAAGCGATGTCGACGATGACGATCCTCGTGTGATTAAACTTCTTCTCATTTCAAACGACAGTGTTCATCACTACACACTAATTCGTTCACTATCACGCTTGGTCAGAAGTCAATCAACCAAGTATGCAAACAACATCGAAGTTTGCCCGAGATGTCTAACCACGTTCAACGATCGACAACAATCCGATTATCGAAAATACACCGGACGTCAGATTGCTATCAATAAACTTGTTCAACATAAAATATATTGCGGCAACAACAGACCGGTTCGAATGTTGATGCCCGAAAAGAACGAAGTGGAAGAATTCAAAATGCACAAGGCGTTGTTGGAACATCCGGCCATCATCGTTGCTGATTTCGAGGCGTTCCTCAAACCACTCTCGTACTGCGATCCGGATCCCGAAGTTTCTTCCACCACACCTTACCAGCTTCACGAACCAAACAGTTTCGGTTACGTTGTCGTGCGACAGAATAAAATAGATGAACCGTACGTATACCGAGGACCCGATGCAATCGACCGCTTCTTCGAAAAGATGGTCGAGGAGGTTGGGAAAATTGGATGCATGCTGCAAACATCGAAACCGATGCTTCCGTTATCTGCCATCGAACTTCAAAATTACTACGACACTGTCAAGTGTCCCGTGTGCGATAACCACTTCACGGACGACAATCGTAAAGTGTTTCACCATTCGCATACGGACGGTCGCTTCATAAGCGGAATCTGCAATGCATGCCACCTCAAAATCCAAAAACCAACATTCGTCCCCATATTCTTTCACAATGGTTCTAATTACGACTTTCATCCCTTAATTAGGAAACTTGGATACGACGCTCAAAAAATAGATATTCTTGCTCAAAACGAAGAATGATACATCTCTATAAGTAAGAAAGTTATGATTCCCGAGACTAAAAATACCATCGAGATGAGGTTTCTGGATTCGTACAGATTTCTCTCTGCCAGCCTGGACGCTCTTGCCAGCAAACTTCTAGACGAACAATTCAAAATTACAAAAGCTAGTTTTCCCAACGTAGACATAGAAATCGTTAGACGTAATGGGATTTATCCTTACGAATATGTTAGTGATAATTCTAAATTTAACGACGACGCTCTCCCACCTCCAAGAGAATTTTACAGCAGACTCAGAGAGAAAGGAATCACGGACGAAGAATACCAACACGCGCAACTCATGTGGGACAAATTAGAATGTAGGACACTCGGAGACTACCACGATGCCTACTTAAAACTGGACGTGACGATACTCGCGGATGTTTTTCAAGCGTTCAGGAAAACGGCAACGAATATTTATAAATTAGATCCAGCGTATTTCTACAGTCTACCGGGATTAGCGTGGTCGGCAATGTTATTCCAGACAAAGGTCAAGCTGGAACTGATATCGGACGTGGACATGTTACTTTTCATCGAGAGGGGGATTCGGGGCGGGATGGTACAATGTGTGCAGAGATATGCAAAAGCCAACAACGTGCACATGAAAGAAGATTATGATTCAAATCGAGCATCGAATTACATCTTCTACGTCGACGTTAATAATCTCTACGGGCATGCCATGGTACAGAAACTTCCTTACGGGGGATTCGAATGGGCATCAATAGACGTAGAAAATTTCGACGATAGTGAGTATGGCTTCTTCGCAGAGGTGGATATCGAATTCCCCGACCATTTACACGATCTGTTCAGCGATTTACCACCGGCATCCGAGTTCAAATCTTCGCCTCATTCTAATCAATGCAAGCTTTTGTTGACTCTAGAGGGGAAAAAGAGATACGTTGTTCATTACTCGAATCTCCGATTCTTGATCGGGAAGTGTGCTAAGGTAGCGAATATTAGAAGAGTCCTCAGGTTTAAACATTCCGAGTGGCTCAAACCGTACATTGAAACAAACACGCAACATAGGACGGTTGCCACTTCCGATTTAGACAAAGATTTTTTTAAATTGATGAATAACGCGGTGTATGGCAAGACGATGGAAAACGTGCGGAATCATGTAGACGTGAAATTGGTTTCGGATAAAAATAAATGCATGAAGTGGGTGGCCGATCCTAGATTCAAGTCGAGAAAAATTTACAATGAGAATTTGGCACTTTTCAATCTAGATATAAAATTGATGAAATTCAGAAAACCAATTTACGTTGGCGCAACGGTTCTCGACTTGTCGAAACTTTACATGTTCGAATTTCATTACGACGTGATGAAACCCTTCTTCAATGATAAGATATCACTTTTGTACACGGACACCGACAGCTTCATTTACAGCATACAAACACCTAACCTCTATGAAGACATAAAAAATCCTTCCATGCTTGAGTATTTCGATACTTCTGGATATCCTCAACCCAACAGATTTGGGATTCCTTCCCTCAACAAAAAAGTCCTAGGTAAACTGAAAGATGAATGTAACGGTGATATTATTGTCGATTTCGCGGGTTTGCGTTCGAAGATGTATGCCATGAGAAGAGTACCGTCACGAAGAAAGCAAAAGGTGTGGGCAAGAATACGGTGGAGAACAAACTCACCTTCCACGATTACGTCGATTGCCTTTACTCACAATCGACGATACTAAGTATAGAACAAAGAATCCAAAGTGTAGACCACGTGATTACAACAAACAAAGTTAGGAAAGTAGCATTAGATCCGCATGACGATAAAAGATGTATTTTGTCTTGTGGAATCCACGCGTTGCCTTGGGGACACTATCGTTTAGAAATTAGTAAAAATTGTAGGCAATGCAAATGAAAAAAAAACTTTAACTGTCTCACATACACAATAAGTAACTAGCAAAGACAATGAAACTTTTTGGTTTACGAAAGCAAACTAACATGGAAACTGTACACCGCACGACAGATCATGAATTTCTACCTTCCGCGTTAACTAAACTCAACGGTCTGTTGATCATTCACCTCAACAGCATTTGGAGTAAATTGGATGAGGACGTGGGCAAGATTTTTTACGTCTTCAATAACAATTTACATTTCTACGAAATTCCGATCGACGGGAAACTTCGGATCACCGTGAATCCGGAAAACGTAGGCGAAATCAAAATATCTACCAGCATGAACATTTTTCGAATCAAGCACGACAAGATGCTTTCTAACATGGCGTACGATGTGTCTGCAGGCGATTATCTTTACGTGGAACTCCTAGGAGATTACGACAAACTCATTCCTCTCTTCGTAGAATTACGAATCGTCTATCCTATTATAAATAACCGTTAACAAAATGCCTAACGACATTTTCGGCAACACCAAGCGTGTAGACCACGCAGAAGAGATTCTCATGTTGGACGTTCGAGTCAAAAAGTTGAGGAGCGATTTGATCGCTTTGCAGGAGACCTTAAACAAAAGTTTAGAGTCGGAGATCGCTACGCTCCAAACGCAATGTCTCGACCCCATTCTGAAAATCGATTCCGAACTGAAAACGCTCATAAAAAATATGTCGACGTACCTTCTTACGACAACGTTCAAAATATACAGTTGAGCGTTGATTCGCTTCAAAATGATTTGGCCAAATTACAGCAATTTCAATCGAAAAATGAAGATTTGGAAAAATTGAAACTCGAAATCGAAGAACGAACTTCCGCAATAGAAAATAATTTCTCTGAACTTCAAACCGTCGTCAACGATATTGATGTAAAACGCTTGCACCGGCACGTTGGAAGAAATTAAATCCAAGTTGCAGACTTTGGAAGATACCATGACGAACCTACCATCGTCGGACGAACTGCAGGTCATCGGTAAAAGCGTCGCGAACATAAAAATTCAATTGGAGGCTTATCGAGATTTCGAACACATTCAAACCACCATCGCCACGCTTCTTTGGAGTTGATCAACGAAGAAATTAAAAATATTCACGCTGAAGCGAGCGCGCTGACGAGCATTCAAGACACGTTAAGCACGGTTCGGCAGAAGATCGAATATTTAGAAAATCTGAACGTCGAATCAAATCTTGCTCATTTTCATCACGTACTCGACAACATACAGGGTGACTTGGAATCGTTACGGACGAGCGTGCCTTCGAGCGAAGATTTGGAAAAATTGAAAACGGCAGTGACGGCACTATCCGATTCGAGCGACGTCAAAAGTTCGTTGAGCGATCTCGAAAGTACGGTGGCCAATCTCCCCACCTCCAAAAAATTACACGCTTTGAAAAGGAACATATCTCGAATGCTGAAACGACTGGAAACGGAAACGGCGAACCTGGAACAGATTCGAGACGAAATTACTTCGCTGGTGTCGACGTTGCCCACTTCGCAGAGCGTCGCCGACCTTCACACGCAGTTTACAGAGATGGGAAGCACCGTGAACGATCTTACCGAGAAGAGCTCGAAATTGAATCAAGTCGAGAACCTTCAGAACATTGTCGTCAACATCAGAGATCAAGTTGGAGTGCTGGAATCCACGCAGGAATCGACGCTGGCATCTTTCGGTGCCAAGTTGCAAGAACTGAACGAAAACTACAAGCAGTTGAACGTGGAAGTGAAAATCAAACCGTCGTTTTCTGCCGTAACGGATATCATAGTCGAGCATTTGCTGCCCATCGAAAATAAACTCGGACACGTTCACAGTAATCTGCTCGGCGTCGACACTAAATTCGCCAAATTGTTCACCTTGCAAGCCATCGAAATGAACAGCGTTCCCAATCAACAGAGAATCTCCACGTTCGTCGAAGGTAACAAACTGTACATGTTGCATCCTTATCATCCGTACTACAAGTTTCTCCTCGATGGCACGATTCAGATAAACGAATTTTCGTACTGGTCTCACGGCAGAAAAGCTAGCGTCCCCACCATGACGTTGATATCGAATCGTGGTGTCCAGAAAGCAGGAAACATTCCTCTGGCACGTTGGAACGAAACGCACAACATATATGAAATACACGAAGACGAAGACCTTACCGTTTTCGACGTGAGTGCCGGCGATAAGCTGATCGTTCAAAACACGAGCGAGGTACCACCCTCTTTGAATCCCATCACGCTGGTGCTTCTCTTCAAATGTAATCTCTAAAAATGTCTAGGCAAGCCATCGTCGAAGAATTGCATAAACCTGCACGCCGCAACTACGAACGTTTGGCTGTGGTAACCAAGGGCATCGACGACCTCTGGGAAAGCGACCTCGTCGAGATGAGTAGCGGCAAGTTAAAAAACGTACATAAATTGAACAAGGGCAACAAGTACCTCCTCACAGTCATAGACACATTTTCGAAATTCGCGTGGGCTCTACCTTTGAAGGCGAAAACGGGAACATGCGTCACGGAAGCATTCAAGACAATTTTTCGCGAAAGCGGCGGCAGACGACCTCGGTTTCTGCACACGGACAAGGGGAAGGAATTTTACAATGCCGTATTCCAAAAGGTTATTCGGAAAGACGACGTTCAACATTACTCGACCTTCAGTGACGTCAAGGCCAGCATCGTGGAAAGATTCAATCGCACTCTGAAATCGCGCATGTGGTCACGCTTTACGCTTCAGGGAAGCTACAAGAGGGTCACCATTTTTCCGGAACTCGTTAACGACTATAATCACACGGTGCACAGAACGATTGGCATGAAGCCAGCTGACGTTACCAAGTCCAACGAGCAGCGATTAATTTCTACCGTATACTGTCCAAAGTACACACCCACGACAAAAAAAGCTAAATACAAAATTGGAGACCAGGTGAGGGTCAGTAAATTGAAGCGAACGTTCGACAGGGGTTTCACACGAAACTGGAGCACGGAACTTTTTACCGTGGTTCGAGTTTTACCCGGGAACCGTCACACGTATATAATAAAGGACAGTGGCGGTGAAATTTTATTGGGGCGATTCTACGAGGAGGAACTCTCTAAAACTAAATACCCCGACACGTACCTTATCGAAAAAGTTTTGCGCATGAGAGGTGACAAACTTTTGGTGAAATGGCTGGGACTTCCGAGAACGAGTTGGATCGATTCAAACGAAGTGATTCTATGAGTACGTGGAATGTCGTGAAACGTCTACCTGATTCGGAAAATCAGACGAAGAAAAGGAACGGCGAATTGCTCCCCGATAGCATACGGTGTCTGATCGTAGGTCCTTCGGGGTGCGGAAAGACGACACTGCTCATTGATAATTTTATCCTCGCACCCAATTGGTTAGACTGGGAAAACAGACACCTCTACGTATTTTCGAAAAGTCTCGAACAAGCGAAATACCAGCAACTTATGAAACTGTACGAGGGACTGGGCATTGCAACTTTCGCATCTGAAATTATTCCACTGGACGATTGTCTCGAGAATTCCGTTGTGGTGTTCGACGACATGATCTTGGAAAATCAAAACGAGATTCGTAATTTTTTCACTCGAGGACGTCACAAAGGATTGGTTTGTTTCTACCTGGCACAAACTTTTTCCAAGGTTCCGAAACAATTGCTACGCGATAATGCTAATTTCATATGTTTGTTTCGACAAGACCACACCAATTTAAAACACGCACACGATGATTACGTAGGGGCTGACATGAATTACAATCTATTTTCTAAATTCTGCTCCCACTGTTGCAACAGTGGTGATTTCGGATTCGTGACCATTGACATGACTCTAAAAGCAAACCATGCAAATATAGGAATAAAATAAACGTTTATCTAGACGTCTCAAAAGCTAACAAGAGGACAATTTCAGATTTGCAACAAGAAAAAAATCCAAAAAAATCAAAGGTCGTGAGAATCTAAAAAATAAAATTTGAAAAAAACGTTCTTTTCTTTCAAACGTCTGACAAGCATGTATAAAATAACCATTACAACAAAAAGTGAGTGTTAGAAAAAGTGGATAGTCTCAAGCGGGTGACAGCAAGAAAACTACGAGAACCGAACGTATAGGCTGAGAATTCGACGTTTCAGAAACGTTTCAACGTATATAGAAAAATGTCAAAACGTCAATTTCAAGAAGAGGAGAATCTCAAGTTGCGGGAATACCTCGTGAAACGCTTCAAAGGTTGGAAATCCGAGAATCGCGGATCCTACGAAGAGAAGAAACGTCAAGATAAACCTGTGATCGACGCCATCAGCGGTCTAGGTAAAGAAATTAAAAGTGTCACGGAACAAAATAAAAATTTGATCAACGAACTCGTACCACTCGCAGCTAAAAGCTACGCTGTACCCACGTCCATTTCGAGCATTCCTTCGACGCCGTTCGAACTGAAGGACGTACCGGCACGATGTCGAGCCATAGGTAGCAAGTCTTCGGATAAGATCGAGTTGGGACCTTTGGCACGAGACTACCTGAGTACGGGGAAGTTCGACAAGGATGAAGTGTTCGGATTGTATCCCAGCATGGAGAGCAACGAAGGCGGTGTGGTGTGGAAGATTGGGAAATCGAAAGTCACCTTCGAAGGCAACGACATTAAAGTTAATTTAGGCGATAAGGATAGTTGGACCAGATATCCGTGTACGGTGGGACTGTGGGAACTCGTTGCAAAAAAGCAGCCGAAAGATTACACCGACGAAGATTACCAGAGTTACAAGGAAATTCTGATCATGACTGATGCCTTGTACCAAAACAACGATGCCTCGCAGAATAGGGTGAAATCGAGCAGCGGTGAGAAGTACAGGAATCTCATCAAACCTATTTGGAACCAGGTCAAAACAGGCAGCGGCGTCAAACGCTACAACACGCTACCCAAATAATTCGTTTGGGTGGACGACGTGAGGAAACTCGTGGACCGATTGTTGGTGATAGCCGGGGAAGAGAATGCAGGCAATCGTAATTTCTACAACGAGAAGGTTGGCATCGTGGACATGATCAGCACGAAACTTTCCAACTTCATCGTGAACGACGACAAGGGTATAGGTTACCTCATCAAAATTATCAACACGCTGCCTCCGAGATTCTGGAACGTGGCCGAAGGAAAGGGACTCGTAAACGACATCATCAACAAGTTACCTTTCGAGATGCATTTACCTGGCTACCAGTACTGCGGACCGGGTACCAAACTCGAGAAAAGATTGGAGAGAGGAGACAAGGGTGTGAATCCGTTGGACGCGGCATGCAAAGATCACGACATCGCTTACAACACCACTCGCACCGATCTGCATGCACGTCACGAAGCAGACAGAAAGTTAGAGCATGCCGCTTTCGAAAGATTCGTCAGCAGATACGCTTCGTTGGGAGAAAGAGTTGCGGCACTGGGCACCACCATAGTCATGAACACGAAACAAAAATTTGGGTGGGGTATATAAATAACATACAGTAAAAAACAACATGTCTCGTATAACTGACTTATCACCCGAACTGCTATATAAAATATTCAAACATGTAGTAAACGGAGATGTTAATAAACTTTTAATCATAGCGAGATCAACGCCGGATTTTCGCATCCCTTGTGAAATGGTTGTCAAGGACCGTCTTCGGGAGATTAGTGGCATGAGGTGCGGTGATCTCGACACTCTTCTTTCGGCTGCAGGGGAAAAATTAAACGATAGGTTGGATGAACTGTACGAGGCGAGGCATCGGAGAAGACGATACACGGATGATTGGCGCAAGTCTAAACAGGAGACTGAAGATATTATTACGCACATCATCGCGTTGTCGGAAGCACGGACTTTCTTCCTCTAACACAGACAAAAAATCTTCGATACAAAAATCTCGTGAAAAAAAGTAGCCTATATATAAATAACACACATCGTGAAAAAAATTAAATTTCCCTAACACTCTGAAATTTCTCTCTTCGATATGAGTGAAAAAAATGAGTGACCTCCAAGCATTAAAACAAATGCTAAATTTGTCAGTCGAGTATGTAAAAATTCAGGAATTGGAAGTGGACAAACCTCACACGATAACTTCCGGTTCAATTGTTTCTACCCTGTATGGTCCCAAGGTGCGTCTGTTGCTCGACGGACAATACAGTCTATTTTTACCAGATCGATACGCTAACATGTTATCCGACGAGAAGCTAGCTATTTTAATCGAAAACAAAACTCGAATCGTGTACAAGGGGACAAAGGAACTTCTTGGAAAGAAAACAAAGCACGTAATAGAATTTGTGTAACGACTGCGCGGAGTATATATAAAATAACATACCTTGAAAAAAAAATTACACGAAACAAAAAAAAATCTCAGAACATTTATATATAAATAACATACCATGAAAAAAAACTACACGAGAGAGGGAAACAAAAAAAATCTCAGAACATTTATATTTATAAATAACATACCGTGAAAAAAATATATAGAGCATCAACATGAAGCCCAAGGGTGTCGTGTACCAGATACCATATTCGAATCTCAAAAATCTAGGTGCCCTCGATGGGTTACTCACCAAGAAACAACGCGAGAAGAAACGTTCTTGCTTGACGAAAGGACACGGAATGAAATTACTTCTCAGCACTCCACAATTGAGACGGTTGCAGCGTTCGCGGAAACAGCAAAAGATCGGAGGTTTCATATTCAGCATCTCGGCCATCCTGGCAGCATTGGGGGCCGTTGGAAGTTTAGCCGGCGGTAGCGCCGCCATCGCGAAAACCGTTATCGACTCGAAGAAGAACAAGGCGGAATTGGAAGAACAGAAACGTCACAACCTGGCCATGGAGAAGAAAGGGGGCAAGGGCGTGATGAAAAAGTTTAAAAAAAGAAACACCAGCACTCACCAACCGAGACATTGAATCTCTGATCAAACCATTACAAATCAAACACTTCAGAGGAGTTTTCATGTCCGACTCGTTACCATCAACCGTTAAAAAAAGTGAATGCGGAGTAGTCAACTTGGACGGTCAAGAAAATCCAGGCACGCATTGGATATGTTACCACAAATATGATCAGAAAGCATTCGTTTTCGATTCTTTCGGAGGCGTTCCACCTACAAATTTAGTCCATTATCTGAAAACGAACAAAACATCTATATACTACAACGACGAACGCATTCAAGATTTCGGAGACGTGAACTGCGGTCATCTCTGCCTCTCCGTGCTCGCGTTTCTCTCTAAAATAAATAACCCTACGATCGAAGATTTCCAGAAAGCATTGTGGAACCTAAAACAGCATCAAGATGGGCGTGTTCCATCTCACGAGCGAATCTTCGATCTTGAAACTCACGCTGCACGACGACATCGTCTATTCTAAATCCGTAGCTCTGCGTGCATTCTACAGCATGTACCTCATACCTAACGTCACGCAGCACAACAACAAAATTAGCGTCGGAAGCGAACATGTCGTCGTCACGCCAGGTCAATACAATCTTTCCACTTTGCAAGCTCAATTACCCAAAGGCACGTACCTTTCTCAAAATTCGGTCACGCACAGAGTGGAAATCGTGTCGGCTACGGAGACCGTGGACCTGGGCACCATGGGAGAACTTTTAGGTTTCGAGAACGACACAAAACTCTAAGCTGGCATCAAGCACACGGCTACAAACATTCCTAAATTTCTAGCCATCGAAACTTTGAACGTTCACTGCAACGTGGCGGAAGGCATGATCACGAAATCCTCGGACGGGTTGTTACTGGGAAGTCACAAGCAGACGGGAATCATAGCCACGTTCAAACCCAGTTCCGAATTCATGGAACCGATCATCTACACACCCTCTTCGCCGATTTATTTTCCAGTATGTCGCAACCGCATAGACGACATAGAGTTGGTGGTGACGAACGAGAAAGGAGACGTGGTGGATTTCGCAGGTGCCACTACGACGGCCATCGTGGAGATCAACGTATAATAAATAACCATACATCATGGAGCAAATCGAAAGTTACGAGTTGCAATCTTTCCCTCCCAACCGTCGCACGTTCGCCAATTTGAACGAAGCGAACCGGGAGATCGAATACGACGTGGACGTAGGCGACGGGTTCGTTCATCCTCACAGAGCGGACCTCTACCTTCAATTCGACGTGGTGAAGAAGGAAAGCGGAGAAGCGTTCCCCGCAGCAGCAAATTTGATACTCGTGGACAACTTCGTGCCTCACCTGTTCTCGCAGGTGGAGGTGAGGAAATACAACACCGTCATCGACAGAATAGATTATCCAGGCATCACGTCGACGGCAGTGGGAACGTTGAAATTATCCAAAACGGACGCGGCATACTACCAGGCGGGAGGATTCGAAGCGGGAACCAAAATATCGACGAGAAGTCACACGGTACTCTTTCCCATGCGTCTGCTTCCGGGATTCTTCTCGGACAACAAGGAGATCATGTGGAAGGGAGGATTGCGCGTCACGTTTCGAAGAGCGGCCAACGACAAAGACGCACTGATGCGATACGCTACTTTGGGTCCGGACGGTATCACGCCGCTGCCAAACACTTTACCCGAAGCAGCCAAGTGCGTCATCCGGAGCATGGAATTGAAAATGCCGATCGTGGAATACGAGACGAACTACGCCCTCAAGAACAAAGCGGAGATCTTGAAAAGTCCGCAGGTACAGATTCACTTTCACGGTTACCAGTGCGTGCAAAAGATGGCGTCCGGAAGTCACATGGAATTCGACGTGACGACGCAATTCAACAACATACAGTTCGACATGCCAGATTTCGTCGTAGTGCTCTTTCAGACCGGACGCGATAACAATCAGGAAAAAGATTCCAGCAAGTTCGACGACTTTAAGATCAAGAACGTTTATCTCAAGAACGGTAGGAACGAAGTGTTCCCGCGCGAGAATTACAACCTCGACATGACCAAAGATGATTATCTCAAACTTTACGAAGCGTTTTCTGCTTACAAGCGCGTGACGGAGGGAAGCGTGGACATGTACTACACGCCCAGCGAATTCAAAACCCGCAGACCCATGTTCGTCATCAACGCGACGAAGAGTAAGCAGGTGGTGGTCAACGATCGCACCAACATCAAGATCGTCTGCGAGTTCCACGACGCGCTGCCTGCCGATACTCTATGCAGCGACATCCTGGTCGCAGAGAAGTCCTTCGTCCACGACGTGAAGAACGAGAGGGTCACGGAGCAGTTTAAAAAAAATCCTAACAAAAATTTGCCACATACTAAAAAAAAAATCAACAAGGTTATATAAAATATAATGTAAGTTAGTTCGGTGTGCAAATAAAAAAATGATAGGTTAAGTTATATCACTGAAGATCGTAAAAAAATCGTAAGATAGGTTAAGTTATATCACGTAAAACCATTAAGGCGAGCCTCACCGAGCCTCACTTCGAGGCGGAACCCCAAATGAGTAAAGTGAGTTTTTGAGGTTTTGGTGCTGTTTTCTACGCTGCGAAACATCGTCAGCGCAATAAATGAGGCGCGGAACGTGGAGAGAAAGTGAGTTTTTGAGGTATTTTTGATCCCCACTTTCGGTTTGTGAACTGTCCATTTGGGTCTACTCTAAAGTAAGTCAAAGCACGTAGAGGCTCTCGTGTAGTTTTGCACGAAAAAAAATAAATAGGTTAAGTTATATCACGTAAGATTGTGGTATACCTACAAATGCGAGTGGGAAAAAAAGGGAAATTTTACTAAAACATCGCTAAACGCTAAAACATCGACAAAAAATTGTCAAAATATGTCAAAAACTGATATTCGATTGGTAAAAAACAGAGGCTACAAATGCATACCTACCAAGTGCGAGTGGGAAAAAAGGGAAATTTTACAAAACATCGCTAAAGGCAAAAACATCGACAAAAAATTGTCAAAATATGTCAAAAACTGATATTCGATTGGTAAAAAACAGAGGCTACAAATGCATACCTACAAAGTGCGACTTTGAAACAATACACTTACACTACTCCTGTAAATCATTTCCGTTACATGTCTATACCGATACCTAATCAGAACTCAAAATTTCTATTTGTGTTTTATGACTTTGAATGCTACACTGACATTCCTTATCTTGAGAAAGAAAAAAAACTTTTCTTCACGTTCCGAATATTATTGTTGTGCAGACGGCCTGTCACGCATGATACAAAAAAGAGGATTTAACGGTTCCATGTTCTGTTTGTGGAACAAGAGAGTTTATATTCTGGGATGACCCTGTAGACACATTCCTGTCCTATCTGGAATTGCAGCATAAGTTTTCCGACATAACCATCTGTGCACATAATGCACGAGGTTACGATTGCACATTTCTATTACGGAGAATGTTGGAGAGAGAAATGAAACCTCGTGTCATCTTAGATGGTACCAAAATCATCAGCATGACATACCAAAATCTTGATGTTGTGGACAGTCTCAACTACGTTCAGACAAATCTTACAGGCTTTTCGAAACTTTTCGGTTTGCCTGTTCAGAAAGGATATTATCCGCATTTGTGGAACACCTACAAGAACAGAAATTACATTGGACCGATGCCTCCTCCTTCTGCATACGGATATGAATACATGAAAACAGTTTAAGATCAACACCGTTTCATGTCTTGGTATGACGTCGAATGCATGCGAAACATACCTTTCAACAACACAAACCAACTTCTCCAATACTGCATCAAGGAGGTTACCCTGTTGAGACAAGGATGTTTGAAGCTGAGGCAGAATTTCCTAGACATATGCAAAATAGACATTTTCAAGGATTGTCTCACAATAGCATCTGCCTTTTCGCTAATTTACAGACAGAAATTTATGCCTGCTAACACTATAGGAATAATTCCTAAAAGAGGTTATCATCATGCAGATCAGATGTCGAAGTTTGCATTGAAATGGCTGACCTACGTTGAAGAACAGAATGATGTAATACTTCTTCACGGCGGACGTACTCGTGAAAAATATGTCATAGGAGGACGTTACAGAGTGGACGGCTATCACGAGGAGACGAGGACAGTGTATGAGGCCCTGGGCTGTTACTGGCATGGTCGTCAACGTTGCATATCCGTTAACAGGGATATGTATCCGAAAGATGACGATGAAACCGATCAGGATAGCAACAGTCAGAAACACAGTGACATGTTGAACACTGCAGCCTTCAGATACGAGACAACATGTCGTAAACTTGCGGCTTTACGTTCTGAAGGATACCATGTCGTCACTATGTGGGAATGCGATTTCAACAAAATATTGAAAGCAGATCCTGAACTGAATAGATATCTATCGACACATCCTATTGTCTGCTGCATTCCTTTAAATCCACGAGACGCCTTATATGGAGGAAGAGTTGAAACAGTCAGGACTTATTACAAGATAAAGGAAAACGAGACATTGTAGTACAACGATTTTACAAGTTTGTACCCTTATGTGAACAAATACTGTGCCTATCCTGTCGGACATCCTACAATATTTGTAAGAAATTCTGTTCCTTTTGTAAATGAGGTTTTGAACATGGAGGGACTCATCAAATGTACTATTCTGCCACCGAAAACCCTTTCACATCCTGTCTTACCTACAAAAATGCACGGAAAACTGATGTTTGTATTGTGCAAGGAATGTGCTTTCAGATTAAAATGTGAATTTACATGCAGCAATTCCGATGATCAACGTGAACTTTCAGGAACTTGGGTCATAGCCGAAGTGCGTAAAGCATGCAGTTTAGGCTACAAAGTACTGTCAGTATCGGAAGTGTGGAAGTATGCAACATCGATGTACGACCCTGTCACAAAGACTGGAGGACTTTTTTCTGGTTATGTCAACACCTTCTTGATAATAAAACAGGATGCAAGCGCGTGGCCTTCATGGTGTCAGAACGACGAGGATAAGAAGAAGTACATACAGGAATATTTCGATAAGGAGGGTATTCTGTTGGAAGAAAACAGTATCGAAGTCAATCCCGGGAAACGTACTATGGCTAAACTCTGCCTTATTTCTTTATGGGGCAAGTTCTGCCAACGGGACAATCTTTCCCAGACAACCATCATCAAGGAATCGAAGGATTTCCTCGATAAAATGACTGACCCAAATATCATAATCGGAGGAGTCGTATTCATCAATCAGGACACCGTTTTAGTGAACTGGAAATATGTTGAAGAGGCGGTCATTCGGAACAGAAAAGTAAACGGTCCTATCGCAGCCTCCACAGCATGCCATGCTCGTCTGAAACTGTATGAACTTCTAGAAAAGTTGGGTGACAGGATATGTTAATGTGATACAGATTCAGTAATTTACATAGATAGTCCTGAAATGGAATACCACCCTTAGACAGGTGACGCACCAGGACAACTCACCGATGAATTGGCAGATTTCGGCACCGATGCGGTTTGTGAACAGTTTGTTTCAACGGGACCGAAAAGTTACAGCATGAAAATAACAAAACCGTTCTCCGAAGCACAGTATATCTGTAAAGTGAAAGGGATTACATTGAATACCTCCACATCGGAATTGGTTAATTTCGATACCATGTGCGACATGATAAACAATGAAAAGGATGAAGTTATGGTCGAAAATATTTTTATAATCAGAAGAACAAAACAGTTCCAAGTCATCAGTACAAATGAAAAAAAAAAACTGTTTCAGCCAGTATTGTTGAAACGACGATTCGACCATGAACATTTATCGTTTCCTTTCGGATACTGTGCAGACTAAAATATGTCTGTAACGGCCCAGAGTTCGAACCTTTCGCGGGGCTGATATAAAATGTGTTTGCAGACTGCAGGATCTTCATTTTTCTTCAGAACCTGTAAGGCGTTTCTTCAGCATGATTCCTAAACTTTCTCATTCTTTCACCATGATGGTTTGCGGAGCATCAGGAAGCGGAAAAACTACTTTTGTGACAAATATGGTCGATTCCATCTTTCATCTTGTAGAAGGATCTGTCAAGAAAATCATATGGAGTAGATGAAACCGTACGTCCTGGGCCGGCCTTTTGACCTACTTTTGAAATGCCTTACGATATTTTCCTGTAAGGCTGTTTCTTCTTACGATGTTTTTCTGTAAGGCGGCGATTTTACGATTTACGTTATTTTCCTGTAAGGCTGTATTCTCACGCTGTAAGGTGGCCCTCAGTGTAATCTACTACGACCTATTTTTGAAATGCCTTACGACATTTTTTTGTAAGACTGTATCCTCTTACGATGTTTTTTTGTAAGGCAGTGATTTTACGATTTACGATATTTTCCTGTAAGGCTGTATTCTCACGCTGTAAGGTGCCCCTCAGTGTAATCTACTACGACCTGCTAATAGGCTTCTGCTCTGCTGGACGCATTTTTTGACCCACTTTTGAAATGACTTACGATATTTTTCTATAAGGCTGTCTCCTCTTACGATGTTTTTCTGTAAGGTGGCGATTTTACGATTTACGATGTTTTACGCACTAAACTAACCTACAATGAGAGAAAAATGGAGAGAAAAAGCTCTGGCATTATTTTTTAAGCTATTTTTTTACCTCGTGCAAATTTTGCTCTTATGCTAACTTGTTTTTTGACCTACTTTTGAAATGACTTACGATATTTTCCCATAAGGCTGTCTCCTCACACTGTAAGGTCCCCCTCAGTGTAATCTACTACGACCTGCTAATAAACTTTTGCTCTCAGCGTAATCTGTTTTTACGATGTTTTACGGATTAAAACTAACCTGCAATGAGAGAAAAATGGACAGAAGAAAAGCTCTGGCATCACTTTTTAAGCTATTTTTTACCTCGTGCAAATTTTGCTCTTATGCTAACTCGCCCTTTGACCTACTTTTGAAATGACTTACGATATTTTCCTATAAGGCTGTCTTCTCACACTGTAAGGTCCCACAGTGTAATCTACTACGACCTGCTAATAAACTTCTGCTCTCAGCGTAATCTGTTTTTTTACGCACTAAACTAACCTACAATGAGAGAAAAATGGACAGAAGAAAAGCTCTGGCATTACTTTTTAAGCTATTTTTTTACCTTGTGCAAATTTTGCTCTTATGCTAACTCGCTTTTTGACCTACCTTTGAAATGACTTTCCTATATGGCTGTCTCTTTTACTGTAAGGTCCCTCAGTGTAATCTAGCACGACCTTGCTCTCAGCGTAATCTGCTATGATGTGTTTTTGTTTTTTAAAACTCTCAGGTGCGATCTTCTACGATGTGTGTGTGTGTGATAATCAAAATTTATTTTTGTTAAGGAAATCCCTGGCCCCTCAAAAAAAGAAAATATCCCGCCAGGGGTGCGTGGTGCCCAACACAGTTCTAATGGCCACGGCTAACAAAGCCGTGCCTCTGTAGAGTTTCATGGGTTTTGTTTTTTTTTAACCCCCCCCCCATGACTCCCTACAGAGGACCTCCGTGTGTAATGTGTGTGTTTTATGATTGAAGAGAAGAAAAAAAAATTTGGTTAAGAATGGAATGTGTAAGAACTAAAAAAAGTTTCCGTGGGGGTGCAGCATCTGAAAAAAAATTAAAAAAATATACTCAAATAGTGTACATAATATGATAGAAAAATATTAAAAAAATGTGTGAATGCAAAAATTAGTCTGAATGATTGTTTTTTTTTTTAAAAAAAATAAAAAGTGGTGCAAGAAATAATACGTACTTTTTTTGATGCGGAAGTCTAATGGTGCGAGCAGATTTCTTCCTCGTCATGGTATCCCCATTCTCGGGTGTGGATGTTGCAGTCCAGTAGCCTCAATTTGGTGTCGTGGGGATCAAGCGCCACTTTGTTGATCGTGGATGTACGCAATTGGTCGATGGTGCTCGTGATCCGATGTTCGGTCATGCGTTTAATTTTTTTGTCGAACAAGCACGACTTGTAATCTTCTACGGTTAGTTTGTTTGTGCTCGAACGCCCCACCCCTTTTGCCTTTTTTATTTCGGTCTCATCCTGAACTTTGATGGCATACATTTTCGCTCGAAGACCAGCAAACTCTGTGATGATGCGCCCGTTGACTTCATCCTTCATCTTCCCGATCGTCATTTTCTGGCTGTCGTCGAAGAGAGCGTGATTTTTCGGATAATTAGAGAAGTCGAAATGCTGGCTCATGTTTTTCAGATCTTCGTATAGATCATCGGTGTGGATGTTGTACACGAAGCTGTCCGTGTCGGTGTACGCCACCTCGATCGCCTCTCCATAGCGTGGTTTCATGATGTCGTAGTGAAACTTGTACATGGCCAGCTTCGACAACTCGAGGATCGCGACTCCCGCGGCGATTGGTTTGTTGAATGTTATGAGGTGGAGAGCACGTTCGATCAATACCAACGTGTCGCTCAGTATCGTGAAGTTTTTGTACGTGGGCTGAGCGACGCGCTTGTTTATTTTCTTCGGGTCGGAGACCAAGTTGATATTTCTTTTTTTCCTCGCATCTTCCATGCTCTTGCCGTAGATGCTGTTGTTCATCAATTTGTATAGGTCTTTGTCTGCGGAAGAAGAAGCTGATGCTCGACGTTGAGTGTTGCCGTCGATATAGGGTGCTAGCCACCTGGTCTGTCTAAACTTCAATCCCGAGTGCACGCGCTTCAAAACCAATCCATGCCGGAGGTAGAATTGTAGGAGACGATAATGCACCACGTAATTCTCTTTGCTCTTGAAGGTGAGCATCAGCTTCTTCTCCGGAGCCGATTCCATCACAGGTGCCATCGCAAATCCATGGTGTTTTCGATGAAGCGATGCAGGATATTCCAAATCTACTTTCAGAAAACATCCATTTTCATGATCTTCGCTCCATTCCAAACAATCTTGAAGTTCCTGCTCGCTCATCCATTCGTATTCTCCGATGGGCAGAGGCTCGGACATGGCATAACCATACAGATTGTTCATGTCCCAGTATGCCAAGAAGTTTGTCGGTTTCTTTGCATCAAAATCGGCGACATATGGATTGTTGGCCTTGACGTATCGAAGGGGACACTGGACGATTCCACCACGTTTTGCCTCTTCGACAAACAAAAGTTGATTGACGTCTTTGATGAGTTCTATCTCCACCTTCGTGGATTTTAACATCGCCTGCCAAGTATAACCCGGTGTGGTGTAGCTGAAAGCGGGGTCCAAACCATATGCTGCCATTCCTCTCGAGCGATGGAGATGAAAACGGTCGCTCAATAGCGTAACATCCAGTTTCAGATACAGATCGTGATAGTCGGCCATGGTTTGACAAGAGAATGTAGACCACACGAGCTGAGCATGATGGTAGTCCTCTTCGGTGCAACAGGTGTCGCTAAGGCGACTGTAGAATGCTTCTCTCGGTGGTAACGATGTTTCTGAGAATTTGGAAGCATCCGTCATGTATTCGTAGGGGTAAACACCCTTGCGTCTTAACAGTGCTAAATGTTGGTCGCCGAAACATTTCCTGGTGGCGACCAAATCATCGTCGGTGAGTTGAGACGCGAGTGTGGCCAAACTCGAAGACAGAAAGTTGTAGGAGTCCAAGAAACGAATTTCTACGTGATTGCCATTTCCAACGTCCACCTTCTTGCTGAATGAAATGAATTTCTCGTTGGTGCGAGGTATGACGCTAATGGGTTGAGCGTCGCATCCCATCTCCTTTATGAAGATTTTGGCGTCGTAGCCCTCCAAATTGTGAATGAATACGGGAATAAAATTTGGTTTTTTGATTTGAAGATTACAGTTGTTACACACGTGGGCCACATATTTTCCCGTGTGATGGTTGTGGTGGCGAACTTTGACATTTTCAAGGGTGAAGTTACTTTCGCACACACCACACTGAGAGGCAAGGTCGTATGCTTCCTTCTCTTCCTGGGTGAGAGGCTCCATTGCTTTGTCTTCTCTTAGTAGAGGAGCGAATTGTATGGCCATCTGTTTCAGGGTTTGAATGAATTTTTGTGGAGCATCATTGCCGCGATGTAAAATAACATTACCTGTGTTGTTGACCATCAATCCAAAAGCGCAGGCTTCGTGATGTAGAATTTCGGTGGTGCTCGATACGCTGGGATTCGGTTCGCATGTGGCGAGTGGAAGTTGGAAACTTTCAAAGTCGGCGCATATCACCACGGGATGCCAGAGTAATGCCTTGTAGTTGGAAAATGTCATGTCTTGAGAAGGCATTTTGATAGCCGTAGCCGGATGTTTACTACACATTTCATGATGATCTCTGAGTTCTTCATCAGCATTCTTTTTTCCTTGACCGTAGAATATACTCAGGCATCTGTCGCATACTCGAATTTTATGGTGATTTGTGGTAATTTGACTTCTTATTAATTTTGGAAGATTCTGAATTAGACAGTAATGATAATTATCATCATCTTCGATCAGAAATAATCTGATGACACGATTACTTTTAATGTTGCTATGTCTGAGAACGTAGATGGTGTTTTTTTTGTCTAATCCGAATATGTGTACTGCTATACTTTCGTTTTTATCTGTCTTGTACTGTGTCTCAAATTTACTAATGTCTCGTAGATTTACAGGGTAATTAATGCCAGCCATAGGTTTTTCAAATTCTGAGAGATATTCTGGCTTGTTGTAGTGGTATAAACGATGCTTATGATTATTGGCTGGGTGATGATCGGCAATGATGCACCACAAAAAGCATCTGTTATCTTCATTTTGAATGTTGATGATGGCTTTCTTACTGGCTATTTCCGGAGGCAAATTTATGTAGCTGGATGCTCCCATCGGGTTGTATCGTGCCACCTTCAAAGTTAAAGTGTGAGGCGAACCGCAAAGTGTCCAACCCGATCCACGTTTTTGGAAAGTCTCGTGCTTGTTCAACAAAGCGTCAAACATCTGGTTGCAAATGGCATCCACCTCATCGACGTCAGCGGCGTGGAGGCTCTTTACACCAGTGTAATGATGGAAAGTTTCTCGCTCCTTTTTCATGTTTTCGTAAATGACGGAAACGATGAGGTGGATTTTCAACGAGCATTGCGACAAAGCTTCGGTGATAGACGAAATTAACTTGCTTTTGACCGAGGGAAAAAAGTTGTTTAGATCAGATGTTTCTTCAGATCGGAAAGTCTCCTCGGTTAAAATATTTCGAATATTTTCGCCGACACTCTTCTGCTTCTTTCGTGGCGCTTGATCGTCAACATCGAGCTCTCTCTTACTTGATCCTTCCCCATGCACATCCTTCCGATGTCTTCTCAAGTGAGAAATGGATATATATTTCCCACATTGGTCGCATGCACGTTTCGCTTCCTTCTTCTCCATTTTTTTTTGCTACGAAAAAAAGATGAAGTTACTAAAAATTGCACATTTTTTTGTGGTGTTATTTATATTAGATACGATCTCAATTTTTTCTTAAGTAACCAACATGAATCTTTTTGGTTTCCGAAAGCAAACAATGGAGACTGTACACCGCACGACGACAGATCATGAATTTCTACCTTCCGCGTTAACTAAACTCAACAGTCTGTTGATCATTCACCTCAACAGCATTTGGACGAAATTGGATGAGGACGTGGGCAAGATGTTTTATGTTTTTAATAACAATTTACATTTCTACGAAATTCCGATCGACTTCAAATCACCGCGAATCCGGAGAACGTAGGCGAAATCAAAATTTCTACCGGCAAGAACATTTTTCGAATCAAGCACGACAAGATGCTTTCTAACATTACGTACGATGTGTCTGCCGGAGATTACCTGTACGTGGAACTCCTCGGAGATTACGACAAACTCATTCCTCTTTTTGTAGAATTACGAATCGTCTATCCTATTATAAATAACCGTTAACCAAAAATGCCTAACGACATTTTCGGCAACACCAAGCGTGTAGACCATGCAGAAGAGATTCTCATGTTGGACGTTCGAGTTAAGAAGTTGAGGACCGATTTGATTGCTTTGCAGGAGACCTTAAACAAAAGTTTAGAGTCGGAAATCGCTACGCTCCAAACGCAATGTCTCGACCCCATTCTGAAAATCGATTCCGAACTGAAGGCGCTGATAAAAAATTATGTCGACGCACCTTCTTACGACAACGTTCAAAATATACAGTTGAGCGTGGATTTGCTTCAAAATGATTTGGCCAAATTACAGCAATTTCAATCGAAAAATGAAGATTTGGAAAAATTGAAACTCGAAATTGAAGAACGAACTTCCGCAATCGAAAAAAATTTCTCTGAACTTCAAACCGTCGTGAACGATATTGATGTAGAACGCTTGCACGTTGTCGTTTCCAAATTACAAGAAGAATTCACCAGCACGTTGGAAGAAATTAAATCCAAGTTGCAGACTTTGGAAGATACCATGACGAACCTACCATCGTCGGACGAACTGCAGGTCATCGGTAAAAGCGTCGCGAACATAAAAATTCAACTGGAGGCCTATCAAGATTTCGAACACATTCAAACCACCATCGCTACGCTTCAGGCGTCCTTGGAATTGATCAACGAAGAAATTAAAAATATTCACGCTGAAGCAAGAGCGTTGACGAGCATTCAGGACACGTTGAGCACGGTTCAGCAGAAGATCCAATATTTAGAAAATTTGAACGTCGAAACGAATCTCGCTCATTTTCATCACGTACTGGACAACATACAGGGTGACTTGGAATCGTTACGGACGAGCGTGCCTTCGAGCGAAGATTTGGAAAAATTGAAAACGGCGGTGACGGCACTATCCGATTCGAGCGACATCAAAAGTTCGTTGAGCGATCTCGAGAGTAGGGTGGCCAATCTCCCCAGCTCCAAAGAATTGCACGCTTTGAAAAGAAACATATCTCGAATGCTGAAACGACTGGAAACAGAAACGGCGAACGTGGAACAGATTCGAGACGAAATCAGTTCGCTGGTGTCGACGCTGCCCACTTCGCAGAGCGTCGCCGACCTTCACACGCAGTTTACAGAGATGCGAATCATCGTGAATGATCTTACCGAAAAGAGCTCGAAATTGAATCAAGTCGAGAACCTTCAGAACATCGTCGTCAACATCAGAGATCAAGTTGGAGTGCTGGAATCAACGCAGGAATCGACGCTGGCCTCTTTCGGTGCCAAGTTGAAAGAACTCAACGAAAACTACAAGCAGTTGAACGTGGAAGTGAAAATCAAACCGTCATTTTCTACCGTAACAGATACCATAGTCGAGCATTTGGTGCCCGTACAAAACACACTGGGTCAGCATCACAGCAACCTCGTTAGCATCGATACTAAATTCGCTAAACTCTATTTTCTGCAAGCCATCGAAATCAACAGCGTACCCAATCAACAGAGAATCTCCACGTTCGTCGAAGGTAACAAACTGTACATGTTGCATCCTTATCATCCGTACTACAAGTTTCTCCTCGATGGCACGATTCAGATAAACGAATTTTCGTACTGGTCTCACGGCAGAAAAGCTAGCGTTCCCACCATGATTTTGATATCGAATCGTGGTGTCCAGAAAGCGGGAAATATTCCTCTGGCACGTTGGAACGAAACGCGCAACATATATGAAATACACGAAGACGAAGATCTCACCGTTTTCGACGTGAGTGCCGGCGATAAGCTGATCATTCAAAACACGAGCGAAGTGCCACCCTCTTTGAATCCCATCACGCTGGTGCTTCTCTTGAAACGTAATCTCTAAAAAAATGTCTAGGCAAGCCATCGTCGAAGAATTGCATAAACCTGCACGCCGTAACTACGAACGTTTGGCTGTGGTAACCAAGGGCATCGACGACCTCTGGCAAAGCGACCTCGTGGAGATGAGTAGCGGCAATTTGAAAAACCTACATAAATTGAACAAGGGCAACAAGTACCTCCTCACCGTCATAGACACATTTTCGAAATTCGCATGGGCTCTACCTTTGAAGGCGAAAATGGGGACGTGCGTCACGGAAGCATTCAAATTAATTTTTCGCGAAAGCGGCGGCAGACGACCACGGTTTCTGCAAACGGACAAGGGGAAGGAATTTTACAACGCCGTATTCCAAAAGTTTATTCAAAAACATGGCATTCGACAATATTCGACCTTCAGTGACGTCAAGGCCAGCATCGTGGAAAGATTCAATCGCACTCTGAAATCGCGCATGTGGTCACGCTTCACGCTTCAGGGAAGCTACAAGTGGGTCACTATTCTTCCGGAACTTGTTAACGACTATAATCACACACGGCACGGAACGATAGGCATGAAGCCAGCTGACGTTACCAAGTCTGATGAGCAACATTTAATTTCTAGCGTTTACTGTCCAAAGTACACGCCCACGACAAAAAAAGCTAAATACAAAATTGGAGAACAGGTGAGGGTCAGTAAATTGAAGCGAACGTTCGACAGGGGTTTCACGCGAAACTGGAGCACTGAACTTTTTACCGTGGTTCGAGTTTTACCCGGGAACCGTCACACGTATATAATAAAAGACAGTGGCGGTGAAATTTTATTGGGGCGCTTCTACGAGGAGGAACTCTCTAAAACTAAATACCCCGACACGTACCTTATCGAAAAAGTTTTGCGCAAGAGAGGCAACAAACTTTTGGTGAAATGGCTGGGACTTCCGGAAACAAGTTGGATCGATTCAAACGAAGTGATTCTATGAGTACGTGGAATGTTGTGAAACGTTTACCCAATTCGGAAAGTGGAACGAAGAAAAAAAACGGTGAATTGCTCCCCGACAGCATCCGCTGTCTGATCGTAAGACCTTCGGGGTGTGGAAAAACGACACTGCTCGTGGACAATTTTCTCCTCGCACCGAATTGGTTAGATTGGAAGAACAGGCACCTGTACGTGTTCTCGAAAATTTAGAGCAATCCAAATACCAGCAACTGATGAAACTGTACGATGGTCTGGATATTGCAACGTTCGCCTCGGAAATAAAACCACTCGACGATTGTCGTGAAAATTCAGTCGTTGTGTTCGACGACGCCATCCTGGAAAATCAAAATGAAATTCGCAACTTTTTCACGCAAGGTCGTCACAAAGGAATGGATTGCTTCTAACTAGCTCAAACGTTTTCCAAAATTCCAAAACAGTTAGTGCGCGACAACGCTAATTTCATATGTTTGTTTCGTCAAGATCACACCAACCTCAAGCACGCGTACGATGACTACGTAGGCGGAGACATGAACTACAATCAATTTTCGGAACGCTGCTGCTCTACTTGCTGGAACGGTGACGATTTCGGATTCGCTACGATCGACATGACGAGGAAACCCAACAACGGAAAATACAGAAACAAAATCAACGACTTTCTAAACGTTGCAACCTTGTGAGAAACGACGTATATAAATAAACGTCATGACGAAACGAAAAATCGAGGACGAAAATCTCAAGCTTCGCGATTACCTCGCGAAACGCTTCAAAGGTTGGAAATCCGAGAATCGCGGATTCTACGAAGAGAAGAAACGTCAGGATCAACCTGTGATCGATGCCATCAGCGGTCTAGGTAAAGAAATTAAAAGTGTCACGGAACAAAATAAAAATTTGATCAACGAACTCGTACCGCTCGCGGCTAAAAGTTACGCCGTACCCACGCCCATTTCGAAAATTCCTTCGACGCCGTTCGAACTGAAGGATGCACCGGCACGACGTCGAGCTATTGGTAGCACATCTTCGGATAAAATCGAGTTGGGGCCTTTGGCACGAGACTACCTGAGTACGGGAAAATTCGACAAGGATGAAGTGTTCGGATTGTATCCCAGCATGGAAACCAACGAAGGTGGCGGTGTGGTGTGGAAGATTGGGAAATCGAAGGTGACCTTCGAAGGCAACGACATTAAAGTCAATTTAGGCGACAAGGATAGTTGGAACAGGTGTCCGGGTACGGTGGGACTGTGGGAACTCGTCGCCAAAAAGCAGCCGAAAGATTACACCGACGAAGATTACCAAAGTTACAAGGAAATTCTGATCATGACGGATGCCTTGTACCAAAACAACGATGCCTCGCAGAATAGGGTGAAATCGAGCAGCGGCGAGAAGTACAGGAATCTCATCAAACCGATTTGGAACCAGGTCAAAACAGGCAGCGGCGTCAAACGCTACAACACGTTACCCAAAGAATTCGTTTGGGTGGACGATGTGAGGAAACTCGTGGACCGATTGTTGGTGATAGCCGGCGAAGAGAATGCAGGCAACCGTAATTTCTACAACGAGAAGGTTGGCATCGTGGACATGATCAGCACGAAACTTTCCAACTTCATCGTGAACGACGACAAGGGCATAGGTTACCTGATCAAAATCATCAACACGCTGCCTCCGAAATTTTGGAACGTGGCCGAAGGAAAGGGACTCGTGAACGACATCATCAACAAGTTACCTTTCGAGATGCATCTACCTGGCTACCAGTACTGCGGACCGGGTACCAAACTCGAGAAAAGATTGGAGAGAGGAGACAAGGGTGTGAATCCGTTGGACGCGGCATGCAAAGATCACGACATCGCCTACAACACCACGCAGACGGATCTGGATGCACGTCACGAAGCAGACAGAAAGTTAGAGCACGCAGCTTTCGAAAGATTCGTGAGCAGAGACGCATCGTTGAGTGAACGGGTCGCCGCACTGGGTACCACCATCGCCATGAACACAAAATAAAATTGGGGTGGGGTATATATATAACATAGAGTAAAAAAAAACAACATGTCTCGTATAACCGATTTGCCGCCCGAGCTACTATGTAAAATATTCAAACACGCGGTAAACGGAGATTGTGAGGATGTAGGGAAACTTGTAATCATAGCAAGAACGACGCCGGAATTTTGCATCCCTTGTGAAATGGTTCTCAAGCACCATCTTTGGGAGATCAGCGGCCTGAGGTGCGGTGATCTAGACACTCTTCTGTCGGCCGCGGGGGAGAAATTGAACGAGAGGTTGGATGAACTGCACGAGGCGAGGCAGGGAAGAAGACGGTATACTGATGATTGGCGCAAGTCTAAGCAGGAAACTGAAGAAATCATCACCCACATCATCGCGTTCTCCGAAGCCCGAACTTTCTTCCTCTGTTAAAAAAATCTTCGATACAAATCGTGAAAAAAAATATATATAAATAACACGCATCGTGAAAAAAATAATCTTCGGTATATATAAATAACACACATCGTGAAAAAAAAATTAAATTTCTCTAATATACACACTGAAAATTTCTCTTCTTCGATATGACAACTGAAAAAATGAGTAACCTCCAAGCATTAAAACAAATGCTAAATTTGTCAGTTGAGTATGTAAAAATTCGGGAATTGGAAGTCGACAAACCTTACACGATAACTTCTGGTTCAATTGTTTCTACCCAGTATGGTCCCAAGGTACGCCTGTTGCTCAACGCACAATACAGTCTATTTTTACCAGATCGATACGCTAACATGTTATCGGACGAAAAGCTATCTATTTTAATCGAGAACAAAACTCGAATCGTGTACAAGGGGACAAAGGAACTTCTTGGCAAGAAAACGAAGCACGTAATAGAATTTGTGTAACGACTGCGAGGCCGTAAAAAAAAATCTCTGAACATTTATATATAAATAACATACCATAAAAAAACTACACGAGAAAAAATCTCAGAATATATATATAAATAACATACCGTGAAAATAACACATAGAGCATCAACATGAAGCCCAAGGGTGTCGTGTACCAGATACCATACTCCAATCTTAAAAATCTAGGTGCCCTCGATGGGTTACTCACCAAGAAACAACGCGAGAAGAAACGTTCTTGCTTGTCGGAAGGACATGGAATAAAATTGCTGCTCAGCACACCTCAATTAAAAAGATTGCAGCGTTCGCGGAAACAGCAAAAGGTCGGAGGTTTCATATTCAGCATCCCGGCCATCCTAGCAGCATTGGGGGCCGTTGGAAGTTTAGCCGGCGGTAGCGCCGCCATCGCAAAAACCGTCATCGACTCGAAGAAGAACAAAGCAGAATTGGAAGAACAGAAACGTCACAACCTGGCCATGGAGAAGAAAGGGGGCAAGGGGGTGGGCGTGATGAAAAAGTTTAAAAAAAAGAAACAGCACTCACCAACCGAGATATTGAATCTCTGATCGAACCGTTACAAATCAAACACTTCAGAGGAGTTTTTATGTCCGACTCGTTACCTTCAAGTGTTAAAAAAAGAGAATGTGGAGTAGTCAACTTGGACGGTCAAGAAAATCCAGGCACGCATTGGATATGTTACCACAAAAATGATGATAAAGCATTCGTTTTCGATTCTTTCGGAGGTGTTCCACCTACAAATTTAATTCATTATCTGAAAACGAACAAAACCTCTATATACTACAACGACGAACGCATTCAAGATTTCGGAGACGTGAACTGCGGTCATCTCTGCCTCTCCGTGCTCGCGTTTCTCTCTAAAATAAATAACCCTACGATCGAGGATTTCCAGAAAGCATTGTGGAAGCTGAAACAGCATCACTAGGATGGGCGTGTTCCATCTCACGAGCGAATCTTCAATCTTGAAACTCACGCTGCACGACGACATCGTCTATCCTAAATCCGTGGCTCTGCGTGCATTCTACAGCATGTACCTCATACCTAATGTTACGCAGCACAACAACAAAATTAGCGTCGGAAGCGAACACATCGTCGTCACGCCAGGACAATACAATCTTTCCACTTTGCAAGCTCAGTTACCCAAAGGCACATACCTTTCTCAAAATTCGGTCACGCACAGAGTGGAAATCCTATCCGCGACGGAAACCGTGGACCTGGGCACCATGGGAGAACTTTTAGGTTTCGAGAACGACACCAAACTCGAAGCTGGCATCAAGCACGTAGCAACCAACATTCCTAAATTCTTGGCCATAGAGACTCTGAACGTACACTGTAACGTGGCCGAAGGAATGATCACGAAATCTTCGGACGGATTATTAGGAAGTCACAAGCAGACGGGAATCATAGCCACTTTCAAACCAAGTTCCGAGTTCATGGAACCGATCATCTACACGCCCTCTTCGCCGATCTATTTTCCAGTATGTCGCAACCGCATAGACGACATAGAGTTGGTGGTGACGAACGAGAAAGGAGACGTGGTGGATTTCGCAGGTGCCACTACGACGGCCATCGTGGAGATCAACGTATAATAAATAACCATACATGTAAAATGGAGCAAATCGAAAGTTACGAATTGCAATCTTTCCCTCCCAACCGTCGCACGTTCGCCAATCTGAACGAAGCGAACAGGGAGATCGAATACGACGTGGACGTAGGCGACGGGTTCATTCATCCTCACAGAGCGGACCTCCACCTTCAATTCGACGTGGTGAAGAAGGAAAGCGGAGACGCGTTTCCCGCAGCAGCAAACTTGATACTCGTGGACAACTTCGTGCCACACCTGTTCTCGCAGGTGGAGGTGAGGAAACACGGTACCGTCATCGACAGAATAGATTATCCAGGCATCACGTCGACGGCAGTGGGAACGTTGAAATTATCCAAAACGGACGCAGCGTACTACCAGGCCGGGGGATTCGAAGCCGGGGCCAAAATATCGACGAGAAGTCACACGGTGCTTTTTCCCATGCGTCTGCTGCCTGGTTTCTTCTCAGACTACAAGGAGATCATGTGGAAGGGAGGACTGAGGATCACGTTTCGAAGAGCGGGCAACGACAACGACGCACTGATGCGATACGCTACTTTGGGTCCGGACGGCACCACGCCGATAGCCAACACTTCACCCGAAGCGGCGAAATGCTTCATCCGGAGCATGGAATTGAGAATGCCGGTGGTGGAATACGAAACGAACTACGCCCTCAAGTACAAAGCGGAGATCTTGAATTCACTTTCACGGTTTCACTTTCACGGTTACCAGTGCGTACAGAAGGTGGCATCGGGAAGTCACATGGAATTCGACGTGACGACGCAGTTCAACAACATACAGTTCGACATGCCAGATTTCGTCGTAGTGCTTTTTCAGACCGGACGTGATAAGAATCAGGAAAAAGATTCCAGCAAGTTCGACGACTGCAAGATCAAGAACGTTTATCTCTAGAACGGGAGGAACGAAGTGTTCCCGCGCGAGAATTACAACCTCGACATGACCAGAAACGATTATCTCAAACTTTACGAAGCATTCTCGGCTTACAAACGCGTGACCGAGGGAAGCGTGGACATGTACTACACCCCCAGCGAATTCAAAGCACGGAGACCCATGACTGTCATTAACACATCTAAGAGAAAGCAGGTTGTGGTCAACGATCGCACCAACATCAAGGTCGTCTGCGAGTTCCACGATGCCTTGCCCGAGGACACCGTGTGTAGCGTCATCCTGATTGCAGAGAAGTCTTTCGCGTACGACGTGAAGAACGAGAGGGTCACAGAGCAGTTTTAAATATCCCCTTTCGTCGAGCAAGAATGGCTTTTCTACAATCCCAATTACAAAATTTTTAATATAAAAACGTCCAAAGCACTCCAATAGGATGCGGGAACAAAACTAGAATTTCGTAAAAAAAAAAAAAAAAAAAAAAACTTGAGGGGGCACTTGCTTGTAGTTGAGTAGTTATCATCAAAACCTATCCAACAAACCCACAATCATCATCCTAGCTCAATTAGGAGCCGAGAAAATGAATGTCTTGGAAAACGTCTTAAGATATTTGTCTTAAGAAAATTTTCTTGATAGACCGGAAGTAACATCTTGACAGACCGGAAGTCGACTTTCTTAAAGATTAAGATAATTGTCTTAAGACGTTTTCCAAGACATTGATTTTCTCGGCTCCTATGGGACCTACAACAATGTAACTTTTTGGTCTAGTGCCTTCACGGATCACCCCTAACTCTCCCGCTTTTTGGATTTAGAACAACTCGCATATGTGATGTGGTTAGCACCACGCAACCGGTTATTAGCCAAGAAAAACACAGCAGACAGGGCCTACCCCATGGCGCAGTAATAGCATCATTGTTGTAATCGGCAGCTCCCGGGTTCGATACCCGGTGGAGGCACACATTGGTTCGGATTTTACTTTAAACTGTAGGTCTAGTCCCGATTAGCCTCACTGTGCATAAAGTGGATTTAAAACAGCAGACAGCCCCCCTGCAATACAGCCTTTGAGCTAAAAATTCACATTCATAAAATTTTGGGTCTACACTTTTTTTTTCTTCTGAACATAAATAGGCCTACAGTTGTTTTTTTTTTGAGTATAAAAAATTAAAACAGTTAAGATCCGAACCACACTTTCCACTTGATATCAAGCGCAATAAAAAAATAGCCTAATAATGTGTCCCGCACACACATTTTTTCCTATCAACAAACGGTACACAAACAAAAAATGCATGCTAAAATGTATGTGTAGTTCTGCGAGTATATTTTCTTCTACAATACGTTAAGAGGCTGTTTTGGTTTGTTTCATGCGAGTCGCTCGTTTCAAGAATCAACTCGCAGAATAAAACACCAATAAGAAAACATATCATGCAAGGTACTTACTTTTCTCTGGAACACACACTCAACAGGAACACTGAACAGTCGCTCTAGATGATATGGAAGTTTCCATGGCAGAGCTTCGGATTATAAGGGCGTGCGAGGAGTGATATGTTGAGCAATAGTCCCTCAATTCGCATTGTCTAAACTGAACGTCATCGCACGCCACGCTTTCGATGAAAAGCCGGGAAGTGCTGCTCTTCCGGGGGCTTTTCATCGCACCTCACGATTTCGATGAAAAGCCGGAAAGTGCTCTTCCGGGGACTTTTCATCGCACCCCACGATTTTCGATGAAAAGCCTGGAACTATTCTTCCACTCTCCTATTGTTCAGTGAACATGGAGAGATTTTCCCCCCTTCACGCGGCACACTCGATTTCACATACCGCTACAATACCAATTTTTTACATTATGAGGAGCAATTTACAGAAAAATATCGTAACTGGAGCCCAAAACATCGTAGAAGAAGTCCCCTGTTAGGTCGTAGCAGGGGCCAGGGATTTCCTTAACAAAAATAAATTTTGATTATCACACACACACACATCGTAGAAGATCGCACCTGAGAGTTTTAAAAAACAAAAACACATCATAGCAAATTACGCTGAGAGCAAGGTCGTGCTAGATTACACTGAGGGACCTTACAGTAAAAGAGACAGCCATATAGGAAAGTCATTTCAAAGGTAGGTCAAAAAGCGAGTTAGCATAAGAGCAAAATTTGCACAAGGTAAAAAAATAGCTTAAAAAGTAATGCCAGAGCTTTTCTTCTGTCCATTTTTCTCTCATTGTAGGTTAGTTTAGTGCGTAAAAAAACAGATTACGCTGAGAGCAGAAGTTTATTAGCAGGTCGTAGTAGATTACACTGTGGGACCTTACAGTGTGAGAAGACAGCCTTATAGGAAAATATCGTAAGTCATTTCAAAAGTAGGTCAAAGGGCGAGTTAGCATAAGAGCAAAATTTGCACGAGGTAAAAAATAGCTTAAAAAGTGATGCCAGAGCTTTTCTTCTGTCCATTTTTCTCTCATTGCAGGTTAGTTTTAATCCGTAAAACATCGTAAAAACAGATTACGCTGAGAGCAAAAGTTTATTAGCAGGTCGTAGTAGATTACACTGAGGGGGACCTTACAGTGTGAGGAGACAGCCTTATGGGAAAATATCGTAAGTCATTTCAAAAGTAGGTCAAAAAACAAGTTAGCATAAGAGCAAAATTTGCACGAGGTAAAAAAATAGCTTAAAAAATAATGCCAGAGCTTTTTCTCTCCATTTTTCTCTCATTGTAGGTTAGTTTAGTGCGTAAAACATCGTAAATCGTAAAATCGCCACCTTACAGAAAAACATCGTAAGAGGAGACAGCCTTATAGAAAAATATCGTAAGTCATTTCAAAAGTGGGTCAAAAAATGCGTCCAGCAGAGCAGAAGCCTATTAGCAGGTCGTAGTAGATTACACTGAGGGGCACCTTACAGCGTGAGAATACAGCCTTACAGGAAAATATCGTAAATCGTAAAATCACTGCCTTACAAAAAAACATCGTAAGAGGAGACAGTCTTACAAAAAAATGTCGTAAGGCATTTCAAAAATAGGTCGTAGTAGATTACACTGAGGGCCACCTTACAGCGTGAGAATACAGCCTTACAGGAAAATAACGTAAATCGTAAAATCGCCGCCTTACAGAAAAACATCGTAAGAAGAAACAGCCTTACAGGAAAATATCGTAAGGCATTTCAAAAGTAGGTCAAAAGGCCGGCCCAGGACGTACGGTTTCATCTACTATATGGTGTTACGATTAGGAGAACAGTATTCCGCAAAATTTTCGAGATGTGCAATATCATAAAGTTATCGTCTTTTGGCAGTCGTGGAACGGAAAAACTCCTACTGTCATAATCCTGGATGATCTTATGATGGTTGCACAAGGAGAAAAAGTCACCGACCTTTTCAGATAACGCAGCCATCACAAAAACATTTCGGTGGTGTTCATAACACAGAATCTTTTCCACCAAGGAAAAAATTGCAGGGACATTTCGATGAACGTGAATCACTTTGTTATTTTTAAAAATCCTCGAGATATGAACCAATTCACTGTCTTTGCACGACAACTTCATCCTCACCGCATGAAGGAACTCGAAAAAGTATATATAGATGCTACCACGCAACCTTACAATTATTTGTATATTGATCTCTCATAGTCAACACCGGATCCTTTACGTTATCAAACAGACGTTTTCAACCAGAATTACTCAACTGTATATCCTCCTCAGGAATGTTTAAAACATCGAGATGAGGAAAACGAGGAAGACACGTACCAACTCACGTTCTAACAGGAATAGACATTCGACTTCTTTCAAGAAACATTCACCTTTCTTGCACGTGTTGAAAAATTCACCGCCCAAAATCCGTAAATCATTATTGAAAAGTGCTCCGAAAAAGACAATACGTTTCATCAGCGAATGATGCTTGAACGTTTTAAAAGGAAACGTGAAAATTAAACCGTCCGCAAAAAGCCGTCTGACACCTTACAAGTCGGTCATACGCAATCTTGTGAAACAGAAAGTGAACATCGAGAAACGCAGAAAGCTTCTTGTTCGGAAGTAGTGTAAACTTATTGTTTCTAAGTAATACTTTGTAGGTATCCTCTTTTTTTATCAATTGAATATCACTTTTTGACATATTTTGACAATTTTTTGTCAACGTTTTAGCGTTTAGCGATGTTTTTAGTACAAATTTTCACTGCTTTTTTTTTCCCACTCATACTTGGTAGGTATGCATTTGTAGCCTTTTTTTATCAATTGAATATCAGTTTTTGACATATTTTGACAATTTTTTGTCGATGTTTTAGCGTTTAGCGATGTTTTAGTAAAATTTCCCTTTTTTTCCCACTCGCATTTGTAGGTATACCACGATCTTACGTGATATAACTTAACCTATTTTTTTTTTCGTGCTAAACTACACGAGAGCCTCTACGTGCTTTGACCTACTTTTAGAGTAGACCCAAATAGAGAATTCAACGTCACCAAGTGAGGTTCACCAAAACCTCAAAAACTCACTTTCTCTCCACGTTCCGCGCCTCATTTATTGCGCTGAGGATGTTTCACAGCGAAGAAAATAGCACCAAAAAAAACCTCAAAAACACTCACTTTCTCTTTACGTTCCGCCTCGAAGTGAGGCTCGGTGAGGCTCGCCTTAATGGTTTTACGTGATATAACTTAAGTAGTGGTATTGACTGTACTATAAACTCAGGAAAGTATGAACCCCCCTCAAGCAGATTTGCTACACTTAAAACAAGCTCAACATGCCTACATGAGCTTTTTGCTCAAGTGTGGAACCCCGTCTAATCCAAGATTTTTGTAAAAAATGCCCTCGGGAATTTCTCGGAAAGTATGAACCCCCTCAGATTGATTTGTCTACACTTATAAAAGGCACTTCAGTTAGATTGTTGTCCATAAACCTGTCAAAAATATGCTCTTCTTGATATTGTATGATATCTTAAGTATAGTAACTGTTATAGTGCCCTAGCATGTATAGATTTCAAAATTTTGTTAATATTGCATTTTTCAGAAAATTCTATTTATAAAAATTAGGCATTTACAGCTTAAATATTAGAGACATAAAATGTAGAGAATCTCGAGTAGAATGTGTATACAAAATTTCAAGTCTCCAGTACTGATAGTTTTTGAAAAATCTCAAATTTAAACAAATTATCGATTTTTCAAAAAACTTCTAAATCTCATCCAGAATTGAAATAAACAACTCTCATGCCTCTATCTTGAAAAATAGGTGAGTTATTCACGATCTAGAGAACTGTAAAATATTTTGAAAAATTTATAGAGACCAAAAAGTTGCATCTTGCCATGCTGAGTCCAAAACAACAAACCCCATGTCTCTAGGATTTATGGTTCTCAAGATATCAGAGAAATAAAATTATCCCAAAAATTTCAGTATGTTGTTCAGGGGACCCGCGGTAGGTTTGTTATATGATGTCCCAGACCTCAACAGCTCCCGTGCTAGGAAATCAATATATTGATTCTCAACTCCCACCTTGCTGGGGGAAAACAAACAGTTTTATTACCTTCAGCAACTCTTATTAGTTCCTCAGATTCCTGCGGCGCGGCGCTGGCAGCACCGAGGTGGGATTAATACTTGAGCAAGTTCCTCAGATTCCCGCAGAGCATGGCGCGGCGCTGTAGGATGGGGCAGCACCTCGGGGTATGGGATCAATACTTGAACGATGTGTGTGCATGGCAGCCCCGAGGTACAAGATCAATACTTGGCGCGGCAGTTCTATTGCCTTCAGCGGTTCCGATTAGTTCCGGAGAATTCAGCCGCCCCGCCGGGGCATGGCGCTGCGGTATGGATTGCGTGTACGCTCAGCAGAAAAACGGGATGTACGCCCAGAAGAAAAATACTTCAACAAAAAATATTAGAGAAGAGCTCATGTTTCTGAATGCACCCCCAACCTACCCCCACCCACCCCCACCCACCCCTACCCACCCACACCCACCCCCAACCCACCCCCAACACACCCCCATCCACATCCATACATATTTACTTCCCGGTCCACTTCTATTGCATCATGTTGTGTAATATTAATTGATTAAATGGTTATGACATAATGTGATGATGTGGTGTTTTCTGATTGGCTCTGTAAATCTATATAAGCCAGGGCACAGTGCAGATTCTTCACCATTGCTGGATCGGCAGTGGAACCCACAAGTGGGGGGCAGAACCTGAACAGGCTCCACCAAAGTATAGGAGACTTGAAGCATATAATTTGGCGGAATAACCCAAGTAAGGTCATAGAAACAATATACACTGATACAATAAAAGCCAATTTTTGGCAGGGGGGCCAAAGTGGTTCCTAAATACAAAATAATTAATATCTCAAGAACTAATTGACATAGAGCTATGCAGTTTTTTTTGTCTGTACTGGAATAACCCAAGTAAGGTCATAGAAACAATATACACTGATGCAATAAAAGCCAATTTTTGGCAGGGGGGCCAAAGTGGTTCCTAAATACAAAATCTCAAGAACTAATTGACATAGAGCTATGCAGTTTTTTTTGTCTGTACTGAACCCAACTGATTAAGCATAGAGTTTTGATTTGAATCCCAAGAAATTGTATATAAATACCAAAGCCAAAAATATTAAGTGTATACACACAAAGCACAGTGCTGAACCCAACTAATATTTTTATCCAGCATAGAATTTTGATTTGAATCCCAGGAAATTGTATATAATAAACAACAACAAAAATGCCGAATCAAAAACATTGTAATCAATGCAATAAGAATATATCCAGCCCCAATTGGGCCAAGCACCAAAAGATTTGTAACCCGGACAAATACAGAACTCCCACAATAATTTGCCCCAAATGCAATAGAAAATACAGCATGCAATACTTCACATATACACATAAAGATACTTGCTCTGCACAATCATCAACACAACCATCTACATCTGGTCTGAAAAGAAAGCATGAAGCACCTCTTAATGCCAGAGCAGCAAAGCAGCCACGCCATGAACCTATCCGTAGCAGTTTTAACGGCCAATTAAGGGATCACCGGTTTGTATCAGAGCCAAGATGTGGCATTGAGAATTTTTTGAACAGTATAAATTCTGGTCTCCAGGCAATTCTAAATGCACAAAATGGCTCTTATAAGCTATCCCTCAAATTGTTTGTACAATATAAGAAGCCAAATGGCACAAAATTTACACAGCCCCACATAACAGAAACTGTACCGGTATATTCAAATGCAAATTCGGACAGAATAATAAGCAGATTGATGGATCAACTGAACATTAAACACTCTGAATTTGCGGCAAAAGAGTCAGGATGGAGCCTATGTGGCTCTCCGCACAAGTTATATGTTAATATTTCTGAATTCAGCCCATTGCATGGATCTACATATTTGCCATTACCTGATAATATTAAAAACAGAAGAGCCGTGGTCAATATTGAAAATACCGACCAGAAATGCTTTTTGTGGTGTATATTAGCTGCTTTGTTTCCAGTTTCAAGGAATCCTGAAAGAATAACTTATTACAAACAACATGAGCACGATTTTGATGATGCAATGGAGGGTTTAGAATATCCAATGTCTGTTCAGAATATTGATAAATTTGAAAAAAAGGCCAAGCATATCAATGGCAAACAATTATCTATTAATGTATTTATTTGTTCCACTGGCAATTGCTTGATAGATCCTCTCAGAATCAGTACACTTGATGATGAATCTGCTGTTCCGATTGATTTGCTCTTAATTGAAGGGGATGGCACATATCATTATACTCTGATAAAAAATCTTGAAGCTTTAGTCAGAACACAACTAGACAAAACTCATACAATATTCAAGTTGTGTAGAAGATGTTTATCTGTATTTTATGGTAAAAAAATGGTGAATGGGGTTCGGGAAGAGAGTGCAGAAATTGCTAAAAACAAGTTAATTGAGCATCTGAAATACTGTGGCAACCATAAACCTGTTCATATGGTGATGCCTAATCCAAGTGAAAATTGCAAATTCAAAAAGTTTGAAGCCTTGTTGGAACACCCAGCATATATTGTCTGTGATTTTGAATCGAACCTCAAATCTCTTGCATTCTGCAATCCAGATCCTGATGAATCATCAAGTACACCATACCAGCTACATGAACCTTCCAGCTTTTGTTATATAGTTATACGGGATGGTGTTGTTACTAAAGAATATTCATACATGGGACCAGATGCCATCAAAATATTTGCACATAGAATAGAAAATGAGTGCCGTGACATAGCATCTAATTTCTTATTAAAATCAAAACCTATGTTGCCTTTAACAGAGAAACAGATTGAGGATTTCAACAATGCAAAAAATGCCCGGTATGTGATTCTGAATTTTCAGATATAAATATCAAGGTGAAACACCATTCTCATACAGATGGTAAATTCTTAATGGCCCTGTGTAATAGCTGCAATATTCAGATCAAGAGACCAAAATTTATCCCCATATTTTGCCATGGAGCATCCAATTATGATTTCCATCATCTAATCAGGTACGAGGGGTTTAACAAGCAGAATTTAAATATTTTAGCTGAAAATGATGAAAAATATATATCTATTAGCAAGATAATTAAAGTTAATGGTGTTCCTATTCACATAAGATTTCTTGATTCTTACAGATTTTTATCTGCTAGCCTGGATACACTAACTAACTAAACTAACTCTCTAGCCTTCTTAAACCCGAAGGTTCATGGCTGCAGCAACACAGGCCTTCCATCTGTCCCTATCTTGAGCAAGATCTATATACTCTTTTCCATCCCTACCGATTTCCCTTAGGTCCATCTCGACGTTGTCCCTCCATCTTCGTCTTGGCCTTCCTACTGGTCTCTTACCATCAGGTTTCCCAACAAGAATCCTGAAAACTCCTCTTTCCTCTCCCATTCGTGCCACATGGCCTGCCCACCTAAGTCTTCTAGATTTAATTATTCTAATAATGTCTGGACATGAATACAAATTATGTAGTTCTAAATTATGTAACCTTCTCCACTCACCTGTCTCCTCATCCCTTTTAGGTCCAAAGATTTTCCCAAGGATCTTATTTTCAAATACTCTCAATTTATGTTCCTCTTTCAATGTAAGGGACCAAGTTTCACACCCATATAATACTACAGGCAAAATTACGGTTTTGTATATTTTAACTTTTAGATTCTTAGATATTAAACGAGAAGACAAAAGTTTATGAAGAGAGAAGTAACATGCATTTCCTGAATTAAGCCTACTTTTTATTTCCTCTTTAATATAATTTTCATTTGTTAATATTACTCCTAAGTATTTGAATTTGGAAACTGTTTCAAACGAGTTGTTATCAATAATTAGATTTTGATTATTACCTAACACTTGGTTTCGGCCTGTAAGCATATATTTAGTTTTCTCTTTGTTAACTTCCAAACCTATCTCTTTAGCAGTTTTGAAAAATATTTTAGCATTATTCTTAATTATATTCACATCATCCCCCAGTAAGTCTACATCATCTGCATATGCTAACAACTGAGTCACACCATTTAATTTTAGTCCTTCTTTAGTTTCGTTTACCTTCCTAACAGCATATTCTAAGGCAAAATTAAAGAGCAATGGAGATAATGCATCTCCTTGTTTTAACCCATCATGAATTGTAAATTTGTCAGACATATTAATACCCACACGAATTTTACTTTCTGTTTCACTGGTGCATATTTTTATCATACTAACAAGCTTCTTAGGTATTCCAAACTCTACTAATATATTATATAATTTATCTCTTTTGACCGAATCATATGCTTTTTTGAAATCAATGAATAGCTGATGGACATTTTGATTATATTCCCACTTTTTTTCAAGTGTCTGTCTGATGTGAAAAATTTGATCTGTAGTTGATCTGTTACGTTTAAATCCACATTGATAATCACCTATAATTTCATTAGCATATGGGGTTAGTCTTGTTAAAAGAATGTTAGATAATATTTTATATGTTGTTGATAGTAGAGAAATTCCACGGTAATTATTGCAGTTCATTTTATCACCTTTTTTAAACACAGGAACAATTATGGATTCTTTCCACTGTTGAGGGATTTCTTCTTTATTCCATATTAAACAAATTAATTTATGAATTTGACAAATTAATGAATTTCCACCATATTTAATTAACTCAGCTGGTATTAAATCAATGCCAGGTGCTTTGTTATTCTTTAGCCTTTTAATAGCATCTTTAACTTCAGTCAAGTTAGGTTCTGGGACTAAAGGTTCTGCTGTGTGTACTTCATTCACTTCTGATTTATCTCCTACATGGACATTTAAAAGGTCATTAAAGTAGTTCTTCCATCTATTTAGAATATCGCTTGGGTCAGCTAGAAAATCACCGTCTTTATCTTTTATCAAGTTTACTTTAGGTTGCCACCCCTTTCTAAACTCATTTACACCTTTATATAAATCTCTGATATTTTTATTTTTGCTGTTTGTTTCAATTTCGTTAATTTGGTTTTCAAGTAATCTCTTTTTTTACTTCTAAACGTGCGGTTAACTTCTCGCTTTATTCTATTATAATTGTTTAGATTTGTATCATCAGAGTTATTTAACCATCTAAGTCTAGCCTGATTTCTTATTTCTATTAGATTATGACATTCATTATCAAACCATGGCTTACTTTTTCTCGGTTTATGGTATCCTATACTTTCTTTAGCTGCTGATTCTATTGCATTACGTATGTGCTCCCAATTCTTATTTACGTCTGTTTCATTTACAGATACACTGGCCACTCAATTATCTGATGATCAATTCAAAATCACACGTGCATTGTTTCCAAATCAGGACCTGAAATTAATTAGGCGGAAGGGTGTATATCCATATGACTATGTTACAGATTTTTCTAAATTTGATGAGTGTTCCCTGCCACCACAAGAAGAGTTTTACAGCAAAATCAGAGGATCTGGAATCACTGATGAAGATTATCACCATGCCCAATTGATGTTTAACAATTTAAAATGCCGGACATTTGGTGATTATCACATGGCATATTTGAAACTTGATGTGACCCTCTCAGCTGATATAATGCAGGCATTCAGAAAATCTTCTATGCAAAATTATAAACTGGATCCAATGTATTTTTACAGTGCTCCGGGCCTAGCATGGGCCGCAATGTTTTTGAACACTAACATGCATTTGGATCTGATCCACGATCAAGATAAGTATCTGTTTATGGAGAAATGTATAAGAGGAGGGATGGTGCAATGTTCCCAGAGATATGCCAGAGCAAATAACAAATATATGCCTGATTATGATCCAGCACGGCCATCAAATTATATACTGTATGTAGATGCAAACAGCCTCTATGGTCATGCCATGATGCAAAAACTGCCATATGCAGGGCTTGAGTGGGTTGAAAATTTCAATATTGAAGATCTTCAGGACTTTGATGACAGTAATGATGGCCTATTCTTAGAGGCTGATCTGATAATTCCTGATGATTTGCACAATACATTTTCTGATCTGCCCCCAATTCCCGAGGTTCAGTGCTCACCTGGCTCTAAACAGAAGAAGCTCATGATGACTCTGGAGCCGAAACAGGGTTATGTCACATATTACAAAAACCTCCAGTTCCTGATGAAACATGGTGTCCAAGTGACCAAACTTGGCAAAGTCTTAAGGTTCAGGCACTCAGAATGGTTGAAACCATACATTGATACAAACACAGAGCTTCGAACATCTGCAAAGAGCCAATTTGATAAGAGCTTGTTTAAATTGATGGTGAATTCAGTGTATGGCAAAACTATTGAAAATGTCAGAAAACATACCGATGTTAAAATAATTACTGACCCCAGCCTGAGCAAAAAATTGGTTGCAAAGCCTAATTTCAATTATAGAAGAATTTATGATGAGTACATGGCACTTTTCAACATGAAGAAAACAAAGATCAAGTTTGATAAACCTATTTATGTAGGGGCTGTGATATTGGAATTGACCAAATTACATATGTTAACATTGTATTATGATGTGCTGAAACCTTTTTATGGTGATAATATAAAATTGATGTACATGGACACGGATAGTTTTATTCTTGATATTAAAACAGAAGATGTTTATCAAGATATTGCACAGTCTGAATTGTTTCAATACTTTGATACCAGTGAACATACAATAACTCAACACCACAACAAAAAGGTGCCTGGCAAGTTAAAAGATGAGACACTTGGTGATGTTATTGTGAAATTTGCTGGGTTAAGTGCCAAGGTGTATAGTTTTAAAACATGTAGTGGTGTTGCTGCCAAAAAGGCCAAGGGCATTGGCAGAGTGACTGTTGAAAAAGACCTCCAATTTGAAGATTATGAAAATTGCATCAAATCCCAGAATTTAATCAAAACATCAGAAAATAGAATTCAGAGTGAGGATCACTTATTGACTTCAAATATTGTAAGAAAAGTGGCCCTGGACCCACATGATGATAAGAGATGCATTTTATCATGTGGCATACATACTCTACCATGGGGTCATTGTGATTTGAAAAATGGAAATCAATGCCCAATTACAGAGCATGATTTGAAATAAATAAACATGCCTATGAACTTATTTGGGTTCAAAAAACAGGCTATTATGGAGCTGCCAACACCACAACCCTCTTCTGATATGCTGTCTAAACTGAGTGGCTTGTTAATTATTCATCTGAACAGCATACTTACAGATGTTGATGATGAAACAGGTAAAACATTGTACATATTTAACAATAATTTAAATCATTACCAATTACCTGTAGGTGGGCAATTGCAATTTATTACAACCCCTGAGGGTGATGTCAAGATTTCAGTAGGGAGAAATATTTATAGAATTAAGCACTCAAACATGATTTCTGGCACTGTATATACTGTTTCTGCTGGTGACTGCTTATATATTGAGGTCCCTGGGTCATATGACAAGCTTATACCTTTTTTTATAGAATTAAGAATCAGATACTCTATAATAAATAACCACTAAAACAAAAATGCCTAATGATATATTTGGCCATACAAGACATGAAGATCACAGTGATGAGATTCTGATGCTTGATGTCAGAGTCAAGAAATTAAGAAGTGATTTACAAGCTTTACAAACTACACTCAATGCCAGTCTTCAATTAGAAATTACAAATTTGCAATCACAATGCATGGACCCTCTTCTTAAAATTGATTCTGAACTCAAAGTGCTGCTTCAGAAATATACTGACCTGGCAACATTGGATAATTTTCAAAGTTTGGAAGAAGCTGTAGCAGCTCTTCAAGCCAAATTTAAGACCCAGGCCACCAACTCCGAGCAATTGAAACAACAATTGGAGGAGCAGATAAATAATGTCCAGACACAGCTCCAAACAATTGTCAAAAGCATAAAATCACAAGAAGATTTTGATCTAGTGATTTCCACTCTAAAAGAACAGATTCAATCACTCCAGATACCTAATCTGGACCCCCTGAACAATGCCATAGCCGAGGTTAAAGAAAAAATTGAGACACTTGAAAATTTTATGAACAATTTGCCATCTTCTGATGCTTTGAGTGCAATAACTCGGAGTGTAGCAAATATTAAGCTGCAACTTGAAACATATGAAGATTTTGGAAAAATTCAAAGTTCCATAACCCATCTTGAAGGTACAATAGCAGCAGTGCAAAATGATTTGGCAAATGTACTAGAATCCCGATTGCCTGGAATTGTAGACACACTTGTCAGTGTCCAGGAACAGATCACAAAGCTTGAAAACCTCAACACCGAATCTGAATTGTCTCATTTTCATCACTTGATAGATGATATCCAAACAAAGCTTGAAATTTTACAACAATCAACACCCACTCAGGCAGATATAGCCCTGCTCCAAAATGCTATGCAAAATGTGGCTGATGCTTCTGAATTAAACAATGTAAAATTGGCACTTGAATCTTTGCAAAATACAGTATCAAATCTTCCCACATCACAGGAACTTAAAAATATTAAGAGAGCAGTGAATCGCATATTGAAATCAGAAGATATCAAGAATATACAGGCAGAGATCAAACAACTCACTCAGACAGTTGCCACTCTACCAACCAATCAACATATTAATGAACTGCATGCCCTGTTTGAGGATATCAGAAGACAGGTCCATGATCTTACTGCTCAAAATTCAAAATTGGCAGTTGTTGAAAATTTGCAACAAATTGTAGCTAATATCAAGCAACAGCTAGGGACCATGGAATCCAATCAAGCAAATGCCCTGTCTGTTTTTGCCACCCAGCTTCAAGAAATTGTGCAACAATACAAGAAACTTGTTGTGGACATAAAAATAAAGCCAGGCCATGATGATGTTGTTAGGACCATCAATGAGCACCTTGAATCTGTAACAAGCAGATTGCTTACAGCAGAAAAAGAAATAACCGGCATAATCGAGAATCCAAAACATATTGTAATTCTTGAATTGTACAGTATCCCCAACAAAGAATATGATTCACCATTTACACCAGGTGGCAAAATATATATGCTGTCCCCTGCACAATTTTATTACCAGTTTTTTGTTGGGGGCACACTGAGACCAATCAAGATCAAATATTGGCTTCAACCACAGGCACACCACTACCCCACCTTATCAATAACAAATGCTGATAACAAAATGAAAATCACCAGTGTAGAGTTAGAGGATTTTACAGATCCCAATACATGAGAAACAGCCTATACTGAAGATGATGGCACTCTGGAATTTAAAATACAAATAGGGGACAAATTATATTTAGAAAATCCTGTAGTATCAGCTGCTGAACACCCCATAGTTGCAATATTCCTGTTTACATATTATGTCTAGACAAATTATTGTTGATGAATTACACAGACAAGCCAGACATAATTTTAAGAGACTCCCAGTAGTCACAAAGGGCATAGATGATTTATGGCAGAGCGACTTGATTGAAATGGCAAGTGGACAGTTGAAAAACTTAGACAAAATCAACAAGGGCTACAAGTATCTACTTACTGTAATAGACACATTTTCAAAATTTGCCTGGGCTCTGCCACTCAAATCCAAGACTGGAAAATGTGTTACAGAAGCCTTCAGGACAATCATCAATCAGAGTGGAAGATCCCCGCGCTATTTGCAAACAGATAATGGCAAAGAATTTTATAATTCAGTGTTTCAACAATTTATTAAAAGCCAGTCAATACAACATTACTCGAGTTACAGTGATCTCAAGGCCTCGATTGTAGAGAGATTCAACAGAACCTTAAAAAATCTTATGTATAAACAATTTACCCTCCAAGGTAATTATAAATGGATTAATATTCTTCCAGAACTTCTACATAAATATAACAACTCGGTCCATTCCACAATCAACATGAAACCCTCTGAAGTAACTTCATCTGATGAGCAAAAATTGATCAGGACTGTTTATTATCCTAGATATCAGCCAACAACAAGAAGGGCCAAATACAGGGTGGGCGATCAAGTAAGAATCAGCAAATATAAGCACTTATTCAAAAGAGGCTTTACAAGAAACTGGAGCACTGAATTATTTACAGTGGTTCAAGTTAAACCCGGGACCCTCAACACACATATATAATAAAAGATCATCGAGGAGAAATTCTCAAAGGCCGATTCTATGAACAAGATCTCAGCAAAACTAAACAGCCTGACACATATCTCATAGAAAAAATCATCCGCAGAAAAGGCAACAAGTTATTTGTCAAATGGCTAGGACTTCCAGAACACAGCTGGATCGATGCAGACAAAATAATAATATGAACACCTGGGATGTTATAAAAAGGCTGCCAGAACCTGAACAGCAGAATAAGAGAAATGGCAAGTTGCTGCCTGAAAATATTAGGTGTCTTATTGTTGGGCCATCTGCTTGTGGTAAAACTACACTAATGGTTGATAATTTTTTATTGGCACCCAACTGGTTAGACTGGAAAAACAGGCACTTGTATGTTTTCTCTAAGAGCTTGGAACAATTAAAATATCAGCAGCTGATGAAGCTATATGATGGATTGGATATTGCCACTTTTGAACCAGATGTTAAGCCACTTCACGAATGTCTCGATAATTCTGTTGTTGTGTTTGATGACATTATACTGGATAATCAAAACAAGGTTAGAAATTTCTTTACACAGGGGCGGCACAAAAACATTGATTGCTTCTACCTGGCACAGACTTTTTCTAAAATTCCGAAGCAGCTGATCCGGGACAACAGCAATTTTATATGTGTGTTTCATCAAGACCATACCAACCTCAAACACATACATGATGAATATGTAGGTGGGGACTTGAGCTACAATGATTTTTCCAAGTTTTGCAGTAGGTGCTGGAACCAGGACAGTTATGGGTTTGTCACTATTGATATGACAAGAACACCCAATAGTGGCAAATACAGAAATAAAATCAACAATTTTCTAGACATTGAAATATAAATAAATAAACATGAAAAGGCCAATAATTGATGATCTTAAATTAAGAGATTATCTTGTAAAAAGATTTAAGGGATGGAAATCAGAGAACCGTGGAATTTATGAAAAACACAAACAAACAGAACAGCCTGTAATTGATGCTATTAATAATTTAGGTAAGAATATCAAAACTGTTACAGAGCAAAATCAAAATTTGATCACAGAGCTTGTACCTGTAGCTGCTAGGAACATATTAGATTATCCATTCACCCCACTTTCCAGTATTCATACACCTAGTCCTATTGCTCCTAGAAGAATTGAAGCTACTCAGGGTCCTATTGAATTGGGTCTTCTTCCTCAAAAATATTTAACCACACCTAAAGACAACAAAGATGAGGTGTTTGGCTTATATGCTGACACAAAGCTTGATGGCAGTATCATACATAGAATTGGCAATTTCAGAGTAACTTTTATGGGGGATGATCTGATTGTTTATTCAGAATCTCGTCTCGGAGAAAAAGGTGCTTTTGTTAAGTACCCCGGAACACCTGGATTGTGGGAACTGATGACTAGGAAGAGGCCTGGCAGCTATACAGATCAAGATTTTGAACATAACAAGGAAATATTAATAAAATCAGATGCTCTATACCAGAACAATGATCCCACACAAAAAAGAGTCAAGTCTAGCAGTGGGGCAAAATACAATAATTTAATCAAGCCCATATGGTCACAGATCAAGACTGGCAGTGGAATCAAACAATACAACACCCTGCCTAAAGAATTTGTGTAGGTTGATGATGTCAGGAAACTTGTAGATAGGTTATTGGTGATAGCTGGGGAGGAAAATGCAGGGAACCACAATTTTTACAATGAAAAGGTTGGAATTATGGACATGATAAGCACAAAATTGTCTAATTTTATAGTGAATGACACTAAGGGGATTGGATATCTCATAAAAATTATTAATACTCTACCACCTAAATTTTGGAATATTTCTGAGTGTCGGGGGTTGATTAATGACATTATAAACAAGCTGCCATTTGAACTACACATTCCAGGCTATCAGTATTGTGGTCCCGGTACAAAATTGGACCATAGATTAAACAGAGGTGATCCTGGTGTAAATCCCCTAGATGCTGCTTGTAGAGACCATGACATAGCATACAACACAGATTCTGATCTTGACAAGAGACATGTTGCAGACAAGAAATTAGAAGAGGCTGCATTTGGTAGATTTGTAAGCAAAGATGCTTCTTTGAGTGAAAAAATAGCAGCATTGGGGACCACCATAGCTATGAACACTAAACAAAAACTGGGGTGGGGGTTGTGAATATGTATATAATAAACCTACAATGAAGGCCAAGGGTGTTATGTATCAAATACCTTATGCAGGTCTTAAATCTCTTAAAACTATTGATAGTCTTTTAACCAAAAAGCAGCGCAAGAAAAAAAAATCTTGTCTTGCAAAGGGTCATGGTATGAAATTGTTGCTTAGTACCCCCCAATTAAAAAAATTACAACAATCCAGGAAAAAATCACATGTGGGGGGGTTTATATTTACCACCCCGGCCATCTTAGCTGCTCTCGGGGCTGTGGGGAGCTTGGCTGGGGGATCAGCTGCCATAGCAAAAACAGTAATAGATGCCAAGAAAAATAGGGCAGAATTAGATGAGCAGAGGCGCCATAACCTCGCCATGGAGAAAAAAGGCAAAGGTGTTAAGAGAGCCATGAATAAGTTTAAAAAAAACAAGAGCCGCTTACAAACCAAGATATTGAAGCTTTAATCAAGCCACTGGGCATCAAAAATTTTAGAGGTGTGTACATGTCTGATTCTTTACCGGAACAACCACTCAACAAAGAGTGTGGCATTGTTAATTTGGATAAGTACAAAAATCAGGGCACTCACTGGATCTGTTATCTTAAATATTTAAACAATGAGGCATTTGTGTTTGATTCATTTGGAGGTGTTCCACCTGAAAATTTAATAAAATATCTAAAATCAGCTAATCTTTATTACAATAATGCCCGTGTTCAAAATTTCAAAGATGTTAATTGCGGACATTTGTGTTTATCTATTCTCAGATATATGTCTCAAATAAATAAACCATCAATTGAAAATTTTCAAAAAGCCTTGTGGTATCTGAAACATCATGGGGGTATTCCATCTCACCAGCCAAAATTCAATATTGAAACTCAAATTGCATGATGACATAGTGTATCCCAAAACAATAGCTCTCAGAGCATTTTACGGCATGTACTTGATCCCTAATATTACACACCACAACAACAAAATTGCAGTAGGTGATCAAAAAATTGTCATCACTCCAGGGCAGTATAATCTGTCCACTCTAAATGCTCAATTACCCAGAGGTATAGTATTAACTCAAAATTCTGTCACTCACAGAGTAGAGATTGTATCTGCTACAGAAACAGTGCATCTGGGTACTATAGGAGAGCTGCTAGGATTTGAGAACAACACAAAACTTGAAGCCGGCATCAAACACACTGCTATGAATATACCTAAATTCTTAGCCATAGAGACTCTGAATATTCACTGTAATGTGGCCGAGGGTATGATCACCAAATCAAATGGCATAGGCACTCACAAACAAACCGGCATCATTGCAACATTCAAACCTAATTCCGAATTCATGGAGCCAATCATCTACAATCCATCCCCAACATTATATTTTCCTGTGTGCCACAATAGAATAGATTACATTGAATTGATGGTCACTAATGAAAAAGAAGAATTAGTTGATTTTGCTGGAGCCACAACAACTGCAATCATAGAGATTAATATTTAAATAAAAATACATACAATGGAAAATATTGAGAGTTATGAGCTACAATCATTCCCCCCAAACAGGAGGACATTTGCAAATTTAAATCAACCCAACACAGAGATTGAGGTTGATCTTGATGTAGGGGATGGCTTTATACACCCCCACAGAGCAGATCTATACATCAAATTTGATGTTGTAAAGCTCGATGGAACAGATTATCCGGCAAATTCAAATATAAGATTGGTGGACAATTTTGTGCCACATCTATTCTCTGAAATTGAGATCAGAAAACATGGTGTTGTTATAAACAGAGTGGATTATCCCGGCATTACCTCCACAGCTTTGGCTACATTAAAATTATCCAAAACAGAGGCTCCATACTACAAAATCGGTGGATTTGAGGCTGGTGTTAAAATATTATCTAAAAACCACACAGTGCTGTTCCCCATGCGCCTGTTGCCAGGATTCTTCTCGGATTACAAAGAAATTATGTGGAAGGGTGGGTTAAGAATTACATTTAGAAGAGCTGCAAATGATAATAATGCTTTGATGAGGTACAGTGCAATAAACCCTACAGGAGAAGCTCTGCCTAATACCCTACCTGATGAGGGCAAATGCATTATTCAGAATATGGAGTTAAGAATCCCTGTTGTTGAATATGAGGCCAGTTATGCTCTTAAATACAAAGCTGATATAATAAAAAATCCACAGGTTCCTCTGCAATTTTACACATATCAATACGTACAGAAGCCCGCAACTGGTACTTATTATGAGTTTGATGCTACAAATTCATTCTCCAGTATACAATATGACATGCCTGATTTTGTGGTGGTATTGTTTCAGACTGGAAGACACAATAATCAGGAAAAAAATTCAAGCAAATTTGATAACTGCAACATCAAGAACATATATCTTAAAAATGGCAGAAATGAGGTCTTTCCTAGAGAAAATTATAATTTAGACATGTCCAAGGATGATTTCCTTAAATTATATGAGGCTTTTTCTTCCTTCAAACGTGTCACTACAGGCAATACTGACATGTATTACACACCAGATGAATTCAAAGCACAGAGACCCATGTTTGTCATCAATGCTTCAAAAAGAAAACAAGTTGTGGTGAATGACAGGACAAACATTAAAATTATCTGTGAATTCCATGAGGCTTTACCCGATGATACCATATGTAGTGTCATTCTCATAGGGGAAAAATCATATGTTTATGATGTAAGAAATGAGAGAGTCACAGAGCAATTCTAGAAGAATTACATTATCTTAATGCTAGATATACAAGTTGAACCTGGTATCCAATTGAACTTAAACCAGAAATAAATGTGTATGTGTGTGGGTGGGTATGGGTGGCTCATATAAGCATCTTGGCTTCGTTTTAGGTGTGGTCAAAAAAATATGAGGAGGAGCATATTTTTGACAGGTTTATGGACAACAATCTCACTGAAGTGCCTTTTATAAGTGTAGACAAATCAATCTGAGGGGGTTCATACTTTCCGAGAAATTCCCGAGGGCATTTTTTACAAAAATCTTGGATTAGACGGGGTTCCACACTTGAGCAAAAAGCTCATGTAGGCATGTTGAGCTTGTTTTAAGTGTAGCAAATCTGCTTGAGGGGGGTTCATACTTTCCTGAGTTTATAGTACAGTCAATACCACTACTAACTTAACCAGTTTTTTTTTTTAAACTGCTCCGTGACCGTCTCGTTCTTCACGTCGTGGACGAAGGACTTCTCTGCGACCAGGATGACGCTGCATAGAGTATCGGCAGGCAGCGCGTCGTGGAACTCGCAGACGATCTTGATGTTGGTGCGATCGTTGACCACCACCTGCTTCCTTTTCGTGGTGTTGATGACGAACATCGGTCTGTGGGTTTTGAATTCGCCGGGCGCGTAGTACATGTCCACGCTTCCCTCGGTCACGCGTTTGTAAGACGTGTAAGCTTCGTAAAGTTTGAGATAATCGTCTTTGGTCATGTCGAGGTTGTAATTCTCGCGCGGGAACACTTCGTTCCTACCGTTCTTGAGATAAACGTTCTTGATCTTGCAGTCGTCGAATTTGCTGGAATCTTTTTCCTGATTGTTATCGCGCCCGTTCTGAAAAAGTACAATGACGAAATCTGGCATGTCGAACTGTATGTTGTTGAACTGCGTCGTCACGTCGAATTCCATGTGACTTCCCGACGCCAACTTCTGCACGCACTGGTAACCGTGAAAGTGAATCGGTACCTGCGGACTTTTCAATATCTCGGCTTTGTACTTGAGGGCGTAGTTCGTTTCGTTTTCCACCACCGGCATTCTCAACTCCATGCTCCGGATGACGCATTTCGCCGCTTCGGGTAAAGTGTTCGGCAGCGACGTGCCGTCGGCGTTCAAGTTGGTGTATCGCATCAGTGCGTCGTTGTCGTTGGCCGCTCTTCGAAACGTGATCCTCAGTCCTCCCTTCCACATGATCTCTTTGTAGTCGGAGAAGAAACCGGGCAGCAGACGCATGGGAAAGAGCACCGTGTGACTTCTCGTCGATATTTTGGTTCCCGCTTCGAACCCTCCCGCTTGATAGTACGCCGCGACCGTTTTGGATAATTTCAACGTTCCCACTGCCGTCGACGTGATGCCTGGATAATCGATTCTGTCGATGACGGTGTTGTGTTTCCTCACCTCCACCTGCGAGAACAGGTGAGGCACGAAGTTGTCCACGAGTATCAAATTTGCATTGGGCGGAAACGCTTCTCCGCTTTCTTTCTTCACCACGTCGAATTGAAGGTAGAGGTCCGCCCTGTGAGGATGAACGAACCCATCCCCTACGTTCACGTCGTATTCGATCTCCCGGTTCGCTTCGTTGAGATTGGCGAACGTGCGACGGTTCGGAGGAAAAGATTGCAATTCGTAACTTTCGATTTGTTCCATTTTTTTTCACTATGTGAGTTATTTATTATACGTTGATCTCCACGATGGCAGTGGTCGTTGCACCTGCGAAATCCACCACCTCTCCTTTCTCGTTCGTGACCACCAACTCTATGTCGTCTATGCGGTTGCGACATACTGGAAAATAGATCGGCGAAGAGGGCGTGTAGATGATCGGTTCCATGAACTCGGAACTTGGTTTTCGTGGCTATGATTCCCGTCTGCTTGTGACTTCCCAGCAACAACCCGTCCGAGGATTTCGTGATCATGCCTTCCGCCACGTTGCAGTGAACGTTCAGAGTCTCTATGGCCAAGAATTTAGGAATGTTGGTTGCCGTGTGTTTGATGCCAGCTTCGAGTTTTGTGTCGTTCTCGAAACCTAAAAGTTCTCCCATGGTGCCAAGGTCCACGGTCTCCGTCGCCGACACGATTTCGGCTCTGTGCGTGACCGAATTTTGAGAAAGGTACGTGCCTTTGGGTAACTGAGCTTGCAAAGTGGAAAGGTTGTATTGGCCTGGCGTGACGACGATGTGTTCGCTTCCGACGCTAATTTTGTTGTTGTGCTGCGTGACGCTAGGTATGAGGTACATGCTGTAGAATGCACGCAGAGCCACGGATTTAGGATAAACGATGTCGTCGTGCAGCGTGAGTTTCAAGATCGAAGATTCGCTCGTGAGATGGAACACGCCCATCGTGTTTAAGGTTCCACAATGCTTTCTGGAAATCTTCGATCGTATTTATTTTAGAGAGAAACGCGAGCACGGAGAGGCAGAGATGACCGCAGTTCTCGTCTCCGAAATTTTGAATGCGTTCGTCGTTGTAGTATATAGAGGTTTTGTTCGTTTTCAGGTAATGGACTAAATTCGTAGGTGGAACGCCTCCGAAAAAATCGAAAACGAATGCTTTGTTATTGTCGTTTTTGTGGTAACATATCCAGTGCGTGCCTGGATTTTCTTGACCGTCCAAGTTGACTACGCCGCATTCTCTATTTTTAACGGTTGAAGGTAACGAGTCGGACATGAAAACTCCTCTGAAGTGTTTGATTCGTAAAGGTTCGATCAGAGATTCAATGTCTCGGTTGGTGAGTGCTGCTGTTTCTTTTTTTTAAACTTTTTCATCACGCCCTTCCCCCCTTTCTTCTCCATGGCCAGGTTGTGACGTTTCTGTTCTTCCAATTCCGCCTTGTTCTTCTTCGAGTCGATGACGGTTTTCGCGATGGCGGCGCTTCCGCCGGCCAAACTTCCAACGGCCCCCAATGCTACCAGGATGGCCGGGATGTTGAATATGAAACCTCCGATCTTTTGCTGTTTCCGCGAACGCTGCAAGCGTCTCAATTGAGGTGTGCTGAGAAGTAATTTCATTCCGTGTCCTTTCGACAAGCAAGAACGTTTCTTCTCGCGTTGTTTCTTGGTGAGTAACCCATCGAGGGCACCCAGCGTTTTTAGATTCGAATATGGTATCTGGTACACGACACCCTTGGGCTTCATTTTTTACTGATGCTATATGTTATCTGAGAAAGAGAACAACTTTTTTTTCCGTTAGGTTTACGATGTGTGTTATTTATATATCGTCTCACTCAAAACAAACTGTGGCGATGTGTTATTTATATATATGTATTCTGGGAAAGAAAAAAAGTTTTTGCTTCGCCTAATGCTATCATGTGGTTTACAAGATCGTCAGTTTCAATGTTCGACGCGTACCAGTCTACGGTAAATCTTCTTCTCCCCTGCCTCCACTCGTGCAGCTCGTCTAATTTATCGTCAATTTTTTTGTTTGCGGCTCGAAAGAGAGTCTCTGGGGATCGGAACATTTTTTTCATTCCGCTTATTTCTCGGAGGTGATCCATGAAAATCATTTTGCACGGTGAACGAAATTCTGGCGTTACTTTACACAAGTCTATGAGTTTAGTTACATCCCCGTCGAACGTGAACGTAAATATTTTGTGCAATACTTCGGGAGGAAGTTGAGTTATAGAAGTTGACATATTTTTCATGGTATGTTATTTATATATATATATATTCCGGGGGTTGGGGTGTCCGTGATTAAACAAATTCTATTACGTGCTTCGTTTTCTTACCAAGAAGTTCCTTTGTCCCCTTGTACACGATTCGAGTTTTGTTCTCGATTAAAATAGCTAGCATCTCGTCCGATAACATGTTAGCGTATCGATCTGGTAAAAATAGACTGTATTGTGCGTTGAGCAACAGACGTACCTTGGGACCATACTGGGTAGAAACGATTGATCCGGAAGTTATCGTGTAAGGTTTGCCGACTTCCAATTCCTGAATTTTTACATACTCGACTGACAAATTTAGCATTTGTTTTAATGCTTGGAGATCACTCATTTTTTCAGTCGTCATATCGAAGAGAAATTTCAGGGTGTTAGAGAATTTTAATTTTTCACAATGTGTTATTTATATATACCGAAGAATTTTTTTTTGAGATCTCGTAGAATTTTTTTTCACGATGTGTGTTATTTATATATCAAGTTTTCATTTTACTTGTAAATTTTTTTTTGACAACTTTTTTTTTTCTGACGGTAATAATTTTTCCACGTCAACTTTTTTGACGAGACAAATTTTTTTTTGACGATAAAAAATTTTTACGATAAGGCAACTTTTTTTCTGACGGTAATAACTTTTCCACGTCAACTTTTTTTGACGAGAAATTTTTTTAACGATAAAAAATTTTTACGATAAGGCAACTTTTTTCTGACGGTAATAATTTTTCCAAGTCAACTTTTTTTTGACGACATTTTTTTTGACGATAACAAATTTTTACGATAAGTCAACTTTTTTTTTCTGACGATGTCCACGTCAACTTTTTTTTTTGACGAGACAATTTTTTTTATGATAAAAAATTTTTCCATGGCAATTTTTTTTTGGACATGTACATTTTTTTGACGTATATTTTTTGTCATATTTTTTTTTGACACCTACATTTTTTTGACGTGTATATTATTATTTTTTTTCACAGTGTGTGTAAGAGGAAGAAAGCTTGTGCTTCGGAAAACGAGATGATGTGCGTTACAATATCTGCCACCTTCTGTTCAGACTTGCACCAATCGTCCGTGTCCATCCTTTCGTTTAATTTTTTGGCTGCGGCCGAAAGAAGAGTGTCGAGATCACCGCACCTCAGGCCGCTGATCTCCCGAAGATGGTCCTTGAGAACCATTTCACAAGGGAAATTCCGGCGTCGTTCTTGCTATGATTACAAGTTTATGTACATCCTCACAATCTCCGTTTACTGCATGTTTGAATATTTTAGATAGTAGCTCGGGTGGCAAGTCGGTTATACGAGACATGTTTTTTTTTTACTCTATGTTATTTATATACCCCACCCCAATTTTTGTTTCGTGTTCATGGCGATGGTGGTACCCAGTGCGGCGACCCGTTCACCCAACGATGCGTCTCTGCTCACGAACCTTTCGAAAGCTGCGTGCTCTAACTATCTGTCTGCTTCGTGACGTGCATCCAGATCCGTCTGCGTGGTGTTGTAGGCGATGTCGTGATCTTTGCATGCCGCGTCCAACGGATTCACACCCTTGTCTCCTCTCTCCAATCTTTTCTCGAGTTTGGTACCCGGTCCGCAGTACTGGTAGCCAGGTAAATGCATCTCAAAAGGTAACTTGTTGATGATGTCGTTTACGAGTCCCTTTCCTTCGGCCACGTTCCAGAATCTCGGAGGCAGCGTGTCGTTCACGATGAAGTTGGAAAGTTTCGTGCTGATCATGTCCACGATGCCAACCTTCTCGTTGTAGAAATTACGATTGCCTGCATTCTCTTCGTCGGCTATCACCAACAATCGGTCCACGAGCTTCCTAACGTCGTCCACCCAAACGAATTCTTTGGGTAACGTGTTGTAGCGTTTGACGCCGCTGCCTGTTTTGACCTGGTTCCAAATCGGTTTGATGAGATTCCTGTACTTCTCGCCGCTGCTCGATTTCACCCTATTCTGCGAGGCATCGTTGTTCTGGTACAAGGCATCCGTCATGATCAGAATTTCCCTGTAACTCTGGTAATCTTCGTCGGTGTAATCTTTCGGCTGCTTTTTGGCAACGAGTTCCCACAGTCCCACCGTACCCGGATACCTGGTCCAACTATCCTTCTCGCCTAAATTAACTTTAATGTCGTTGCCTTCGAAGGTCACCTTCGATTTCCCTATCTTCCAAACCACACCGCCTCCTTCGTTGCTTTCCATGCTCGGATACAATCCGAACACTTCATCCTTGTCGAACTTCCCTGTGCTCAGGTAGTCTCGTGCCAAAGGTCCCAACTCGATTTTATCCGAAGGCGTGCTGCCTATGGCTCGACGTCGTGCCGGTACGCCCTTCAGTTCGAACGGCGTCGAAGGAATGCTCGAAATGGGCGTGGGTACTGCGTAACTTTCAGCTGCGAGCGGTACGAGTTCGTTGATCAAATTTTTATTTTGTTTCGTGACACTTTTAATTTCTTTACCTAGACCGCTGATGGCGTCGATCACAGGTTGATCCTGACGTTTCTTCTCTTCGTAGGATCCGCGATTCTCGGATTTCCAACCTTTAAAGCGTTTCGCGAGGTAATCGCGAAGCTTGAGATTTTCGTCTTCGATTTTTCGTTTCGTCATAACGTTATTTTATACACGTCGTTTCTCACAACGTTCTCGCAACGTTTAGAAAGTCGTTGATTTTGTTTCTGTATTTTCCGTCGTTGGGTTTCCTCGTCATGTCGATCGTCGCGAATCCGAAATCGTCACTGTTACAGCAGTGGGAGCAGCGTTCCGAAAATTGATTGTAGTTCATGTCTCCGCCTACGTAGTCATCGTACGCGTGCTTGAGGTTGGTGTGATCTTGACGAAACAAACATATGAAATTAGCGTTGTCGCGTAGTAACTGTTTTGGAATTTTGGAAAACGTTTGAGCTAGGTAGAAACAATCCATTCCTTTGTGACGACCTTGCGTGAAAAAGTTGCGAATTTCATTTTGATTTTCCAGGATGACGTCGTTGAACACAACGACTGAATTTTCACGACAATCGTCGAGTGGTTTTATTTCCGAAGCGAACTTTGCAATGTCCAGACCGTCGTACAGTTTCATCAGTTGCTGGTATTTGGATGATTGCTCCAAACTTTTCGAGAACACGTACAGGTGTCTGTTCTTCCAATCTAACCAATTGGGTGCGAGGAGAAAATTGTCCACGAGCAGTGTCGTTTTCCCACACCCCGAAGGACCTACGATCAGACAGCGGATGCTGTCGGGGAGCAACTCACCGTTCTTTTTTTTTCGTTTGACTTTCCGAATCCGGTAGACGCTTCACCACGTTCCACATACTCACAAGATCACTTCGTTCGCGTCGATCCAACTCTTTTCCGGAAGTCCCAGCCATTTGACAAACAGTTTTCACCTTTCCTACGCAATACTTTCTCGATGAGGTACGTGTCGGGGTGTTTCGTTTTAGAGAGTTCCTCTTCGTAAAATCTTCCTTTCAAAATCTCGCCGCCACTATCTTTTATTATATACGTGTGTCGGTTTCCGGGTAAAACTCGAACCACCGTAAAAAGTTCCGTGCTCCAATTTTTTGTGAATCCCTTCTCGAAGGTGCGTTTGAATTTGCTGATCCTCACCTGTTCTCCAATTTTGAATTTTGATTTCTTGGTAGTCGGTGTGTACTTTGGACAGTAAACTCTAGAAATTAAACGCTGCTCGTTAGATTTCGTAACGTCAGCTGGCTTCATGCCTATCGTTCTGTGTACCGTATCATTATAGGTATCGACGAGTTCCGGCAGGATGTCGACCCATTTGTAATTTCCCCTAAGCGTGAATCGTTTCCACATGTGTGTTTTCAAGGTTCGATTAAATCTTTCCACGATGCTGGCTTTGACGTCACTGAAGGTCGAATAATGTCGAATGTCGTGTTTCCGAATAAACTTTTGGAATACGGCATTGTAAAATTCCTTCCCCTTGTCCGTGTGCAGAAATCGAGGTCGTCTGCCGCCGCTTTCGCGAAAAATTGTCTTGAATGCTTCCGTGACGCATGTTCCCGTTTTCGCCTTCAAAGGTAGAGCCCATGCGAATTTCGAAAACGTGTCTATGACAGTGAGGAGGTATTTTGCCCTTGTTCAATTTATGTACGTTTTTTAACTTGCCGCTACTCATCTCCACAAGGTCGCTTTCCCAGAGGTCGTCGATGCCCTTGGTTACCACCGCCAAACGTTCGTAGTTGCGGCGTGCAGGTTTATGCAATTCTTCGACGATGGCTTGCCTAGACATTTTTTTTTTAGAGATTACGTTTGAAGAGAAGCACCAGCGTGATGGGATTCAAAGAGGGTGGCACTTCACCTGTGTTTTGAATGATCAGCTTATCGACGGCACTCACGTCGAAAACGGTAAGGTCTTCGTCTTCGTGTATTTCATATATGTTGCGCGTTTCGTTCCAACGTGCCAGAGGAATGTTTCCTGCTTTCTGGACACCACGATTCGATATCAAAGTCATGGTGGGAACGCTAGCTTTTCTGCCGTGAGACCAGTACGAAAATTCGTTTACCTGAATCGTGCCATCGAGGAGAAACTTGTAGTACGGATGATAAGGATGTTACCTTCGACGAACGTGGAGATTCTCTGTTGATTGGGAACGCTGTTGATTTCGATGGCTTGCAAGGTGAACAATTTGGCGAATTTAGTGTCGACGCCGAGCAGATTACTGTGAACGTGTCCGAGTTTATTTTCGATGGGCAGCAAATGCTCGACTATGGTATCCGTTACGGTAGAAAACGACGGTTTGATTTTCACTTCCACGTTCAACTGCTTGTAGTTTTCGTTCAGTTCTTGCAACTTGGCACCGAAAGAGGCCATCGTCGATTCCTGCGTGGATTCCAGCACTCCAACTTGATCTCTGACGTTGACGACAATGTTCTGAAGGTCCTCGATTTGATTCAATTTCGAGCTCTTCTCGGTAACATCGTTCACGATGCTTCGCATCTCTGTAAACTGCGTGTGAAGATCGGCGACGCTCTGCGAAGTGGGCAGCGTCGACACCAGGGAAGCAAGTTCGTCTCGAATCTGTTCCACGTTCGCCGTTTCCGTTTCCAGTCGTTTCAGCATACGTGATATGTTCCTTTTCAAAGCGTGCAATTCTTTGGAGGTGGGGACATTGAACACCCTACTCTCGAGATCGCTCAACGAACTTTTGACGTCGCTCGAATCGGATAGTGCCGTCACCGCCGTTTTCAATTTTTCCAAATCTTCGCTCGAAGGCACGCTCGTCCGTAACGATTCCAAGTCACCCTGTATGTTGTCGAGTACGTGATGAAAATGAGCGAGATTGGATTCGACGTTCAAATTTTCTAAATATTCGATCTTCTGCTGAACCGTGCTTATCGTGTCTTGAATGCTCGTCAACGCTCTTGCTTCAGCGTGAATATTTTTAATTTCTTCGTTGATCAACTCCAGAGACGCCTGAAGCGTAGCGATGGTGGTTTGAATGTGTTCGAAATCTTGATACGCCTCCAATTGAATTTTTATGTTCGCGACGCTTTTACCGATGACCTGCAGTTCGTCCGACGATGGTAGGTTCGTCATGGTATCTTCCAAAGTCTGCAACTTGGATTTAATTTCTTCCAACGTGCCGGTGAAATCTTCTTGTAATTTGGAAACGACGACGTGCAAGCGTTCTACATCAATATCGTTCACGACGGTTTGAAGTTCAGAGAAATTCTTTTCGATTGCGGAAGTTCGTTCTTCGATTTCGAGTTTCAATTTTTCCAGATCTTCATTTTTCGATTGAAATTGCTGTAATTTGAGCAAATCATTTTGAAGCGAATCCACGCTCAACTGTATATTTTGAACGTTGTCGTAAGAAGGTACGTCGACATAATATTTTATGAGCGTCTTCAGTTCGGAATCGATTTTCAGAATGGGGTCGAGACTTTGCGTTTGGAGCGTAGCGATCTCCGACTCTAAACTTTTGTTTAAGGTCTCCTGCAAAGCGATCAAATCGCTCCTCAACTTCTTAACACGAACATCCAACATGAGAATCTCTTCTGCGTGGTCTACACGCTTGGAGTGGCCGAAAATGTCGTTAGGCATTTTTGGTTAACGGTTATTTATAATAGGATCGACGATTCGTAATTCTACGAAGAGAGGAACGAGTTTGTCGTAATCTCCTAGGAGTTCCACGTATAGACAATCTCCTGCTGAAACATCGTACGTTATGTTAGAAAGCATCTTGTCGTGCTTCATTCGAAAAATGTTCTTGCCGGTAGATATTTTGATTTCGCCTTCGTTCTCGGGATTCACGGTGATCCTAAGTTTCCCGTCGACCGGAATTTCGTAGAAATGTAAATTGTTATTGAAGACGTAAAATATTTTACCCACGTCCTCGTCCAATTTCGTCCAAATGCTGTTGAGGTGAATGATCAACAGACCGTTGAGTTTAGTTAACACGGAAGTTAGAAATTCATGATCTGTCGTCGTGCGGTGTACAGTTTCCATGTTGGTTTGCTTTCGGAAACCAAAAAGATTCATTGTCCTTGCTAGTTACTTATTGTGTATGTGAGACAGTTAAAGTTTTTTTTTTCATTTGCATTGCCTACAATTTTTACTAATTTCTAAACGATAGTGTCCCCAAGGCAACGTGTGGATTCCGCAAGACAAAATACATCTTTTATCGTCATGCGGATCTAATGCTACTTTCCTAACTTTGTTTGTTGTAATCACGTGGTCTACACTTTGGATTCTTTGTTCTATACTTAGTATCGTCGATTGTGAGTAAAGGCAATCGACGTAATCGTGGAAGGTGAGTTTGTTCTCCACCGTATTCTTGCACACACCTTTTGCTTTCTTCGTGACGCTACTTTCTGTTCTCATGGCATACATTTTCGACGGTACTCTTCTCATGGCATACATCTTCGAACGCAAACCCGCGAAATCGACAATAATATCACCGTTACATTCATCTTTCAGTTTACCTAGGACTTTTTTGTTACGAGATGGAATCCCAAATCTGTTGAGTTGAGGATACGCAGAAGTATCGAAATACTCAAGCATGGAAGGATTTTTTATGTCTTCGTGTAGGTTAGGTGTTTGTATGCTGTAAATAAAGCTGTCGGTGTCCGTTTACAAAAGCGATATTTTATCATTGTAGAAGGGTTTCATCACGTCATAATGAAATTCGAACATGTAAAGTTTCGACAAGTCGAGAACCGTTGCGCCAACGTAAATTGGTTTTCTGAATTTCATCAATTTTATATCAAAGTTGAAAAGTGCCAAATTCTCATTGTAATTTTTTTTCGACTTGAATCTAGGATCGGCCACCCACTTCATGCATTTATTTTTATCCGAAACCAATTTCACGTCTACGTGATTCCGCACGTTTTCCATCGTCTTGCCGTACACCGCGTTATTCATCAATTTAAAAAAATCTTCGTCTAAATCGGAAGTGGCAACCGTCCTATGTTGCGTGTTTCTTTCAATGTTCGGTTTGAGCCATTCGGAATGTTTAAACCTGAGGACTCTTCTAACATTCGCTACCTTAGCACCCTTCCCGATCAAGAATCGGAGATTCGAGTAATGAACAACGTATCTTTTTTTCCCCTCTAGAGTCAACAAAAGCTTGCATTGATTAGAATGAGGCGAAGATTTGAACTCGGATGCTGGTGGTAAATCGCTGAACAGATCGTGTAAGTGGTCGGGGAATTCGATATCCACCTCTGCAAAGAAGCCATACTCACTATCGTCGAAATTTTCTACGTCTATTGATGCCCATTCGAATCCCCCGTAAGGAAGTTTTTGTACCATGGCATGCCCGTAGAGATTATTAACGTCGACGTAGAAGATGTAATTCGATGCTCGATTTGAATCATAATCTTCTTTCATGTGCACGTTGTTGGCTTTTGCATATCTCTGCACACATTGTACCATCCCGCCTCGAATCCCCCTCTCGATGAAAAGTAACATGTCAACGTCCGATATCAGTTCCAGCTTGACCTTTGTCTGGAATAACATTGCCGACCACGCTAATCCCGGTAGACTGTAGAAATACGCTGGATCTAATTTGTAAATATTCGTTGCCGTTTTCCTGAACGCTTGAAAAACATCCGCGAGTATCGTCACGTCCAGTTTTAAGTAGGCTTCGTGGTAGTCTCCGAGTGTCCTACATTCTAATTTCTCCCACATGAGTTGCGCGTGTTGGTATTCTTCGTCCGTGATTCCTTTCTCTCTGAGTCTGCTGTAAAATTCTCTTGGAGGTGGGAGAGCGTCGTCGTTAAATTTAGAATTATCCCTATCATATTCGTAAGGATAAACCCCTTTACGTCTATCGAGTTCTATGTCTACGTTGGGAAAACTAGCTTTTGTAATTTTGAATTGTTCGTCTAGAAGTTTGCTGGCAAGAGCGTCCAGGCTGGCAGAGAGAAATCTGTACGAATCCAGAAACCTCATATCGATGGTATTTTTAGTCTCGGGGATCATAACTTTCTTACTTATAGAGATGTATCGTTCTTCGTTTTGAGCAAGAATATCTATTTTTTGAGCGTCGTATCCGAGTTTCCTAATTAAGGGATGAAAGTCGTAATTAGAGCCATTGTGAAAGAATATGGGGACGAATTTTGGTTTTTGGATTTTGAGGTTGCACGCATTGCAGATTCCGCTTACGAAGCGACCGTCCGTATGCGAATGGTGATACACTTTACGATTGTCGTCCGTGAAGTGGTTATCGCACACGGGACACTTGACGGTGTCATAGTAATTTTGAAGTTCGGTAGCAGATAACGGAAGCATCGGTTTCGATGTTCGCAGCATGCATCCAATTTTCCCAACCTCCTCGACCATCTTTTCGAAGAAGCGTTCGATTGCATGGGGTCCTCGGTATACGTACGGTTCATCTATTTTATCCTGTCGCACGACAACGTAACCGAAACTGTTTGGTTCGTGAAGCTGGTAAGATGTGGTGGAAGAAACTTCGGGATCCGGATCGCAGTACGAGAGTGGTTTGAGGAACGCCTCGAAATCAGCAACGATGATGGTCGGATGTTCCAACAATGCCTTGTGCATCCTGAATTCTTCCACTTCGTTCTTTTCGGGCATCAACATTCGAACCGGTCTGTTGTTGCCGCAATATATTTTATGTTCGGCAAGTTTCTTGATAGCAATCTGACGTCCGGTGTATTTTCGATAATCGACTTGTTTTATATCGTTGAAAGTGGTTAGGCATCTCGGGCAAACTTCGATGTTGTTTGCATACTTGGTAGTTTGACTTCTGACCAAGCGTGATAGTGAACGAATGAGACAGTAATGTTGAACACTGTCGTTTGAAATAAGAAGAAGATTAATCACACGAGCATCATCGTCATCGTCGACATCGCTTATCCTGACGGGATGCACAACATGTTTATCCAACGTATAGGAATACACGTTGATGATTAAGCGTTTTCCTTCTGCATCTCGTGCTCGTGTTTCGAATTTCGATATATCAGAAATGGTCACCGGGTATTCGATGCCAGACATTGCATTTTCCAGTTCAGGTTCATGCTGCTTGTAATGATAAACCTGTTCTGGATTATTTGACCAATGAATCGGGTGAAGTTCCGCCAACACACACCAAAGGAAACACTTGTTATCGCTGTTATGTATATTTAACACAGCCCTCTTGTGTTGAATGTTCGGTGGAAGAGGAACGTAGCTGGAAGCGCGAAGAGGCGAGAATCGGTTCACGTAAACAGTTAACGTGTGAGGACTTCCACACAGAGACCATCCCGACCCTTTAGCCTCGAAATCGTCGTGTTTCTTAACCAGTTCATTTGAAAGATCAGAATAAAATTCGTCCAAATTATCGACGTCCGCCAAATGAAGAGCCTGGTTTTTTGTTCGATGATAAAAGACTCTTGTTGTACCATCGACTTTTTCGTATTCGGAAAATAGATCAACGTATACTTTTACGGAATTATTTTCCAATTTATTTTTTAGAATATTTATCAGAGATGTTTTCGTTTCACGCAAGAAACTAAGAATGTCCCGGCCTGGTTCCGAAGTAAAAGAGAAATCCTGAATATGACGGTTGAATGCAGATCTAATTGGTTTTCGTTCATCGGATAATTTAATTTGCTTGGAAGTGGAAGCTTCCGTTTCTGGATCATCGATTTTTCTTTTCAATGTTCCTCGTTCGGTCGATGGTTTGCAAATTTTTAGGTGTTTACTTAAATTTGGAATACTGATCATCTTTCCGCATCGAGCACAAGGCTTAGAAGGTAAGGAACGATTAATTCACGAACCTGTTTCGCTACATCTTGCCCTGTGTACCGATAAATTGTTCCTTGAGATTAGCTTCCCACAAGTAACACATTCAGTTTTATCATTTTTACGATTGAAACTGGTGGTGGATGCCATTATGCTTTCTCCAAAATCACAGAAATCAAAAAAAGTGTCTAGCGATACAATTTTTTTCAGGTATGTTATTTTATATAGAATTTCTTGGGTGTGAATACAAAACTCAAAAATTCAATGTATACTGTGAATACAATTTTCAGGTATGTTATTTTATATAGAATTTCTTGGGGGTGATTACAAAACTCAAAAAATTCAATCTATACTGTGAATAGAATTTTCAGGTATGTTATTTATATAGAATTTCTCGGGGGAATACAAAAATCAAAAATTCAATCTATACTGTGAATATAATTTCCAGGTATGTTATTTTATATAGAATTTTCTCGGGGTTCACATACGTCCCTTCTACCCGAGCGTCATGGTCGCAGTGGGGCTCTCGCCACTCCAAGTTCACGTTGAAGGGCGTGAATTCCACACCGACAAACGTCCGTTCCACCAGGTACGGAAGTTGATGTTTATCGCGGCGTTACGAATCCCACACCGGCTGCACGGAAGCTGATCTTCACGTGTATTTCTCACGGGACACGCTCAACGCCACATGCATACGCAAGATTATGGCCTTGCGTAAAAAAATCAAAGAATTTAAAAACGATAAGACTTTACCGCCGGGCAAACTGCTCGAAATGGACGCCAAACAGAACACGGCTAAATTGATGATGAATAGCATGTACGGTCAGATGTACGAATTGAAAGACATCCTCACGTCAATCAATTTTACGTTCGAAGGCCGTACGGGAAAACGGGGGCTCCTTCGTTTCCAAGAACCCCCAGCTTGTGCTTCTCTGGTCACCTTTCTATCTCGGACCATCTTGTTGAAATCGCGTGACGTGGTCGAAAATTTCCCCTCGAACCCCAGCGCCCGCGCATGATGTACATGGATACGGATTCGCTTTTCATTCTCATGGAGAAGCACCATCAGGCTAACCTGATCGATTACCTGCACGAGCGGTTGGTTCCAGAACTTGAGGGTGAAGGTCGAATTCGTGCTGAAAAATTTTTTCGCGTTAACCAAGAAAAAATACGTCGTGCAGCTGGCCGACAACAACGAGGTGCAATTCAAAGGGTTGAGGACCGCCATAGACTTGCGAGAGAGAAATTGTTTACTAACAATCTTGAAGAAAGCATGGGGCGAATACTTCAACACTGGATATCGCACCACCGACTCGGTGGAACAGATCGTCACGACTATTGTGTGGCCCACGGCGAAGGCTTACCTGGAGTTCGTGGAAAGGCACGCGACTCAATTCGATCTGGGGAGGAAGCTCGATCTGTCAGCCCCCACAGCTGGCTAGTTTCAAGAGTGATTGCATCAACGCTCTGGCTTGGCGTCATACGTTTTCGAGAAGGTTTTTTTCGGAAAGGATCCGGCCAGGTACCTGCGAACGATTTTTCCGAACACCGTCTGCGACGGCCACGTTCTCAACGAATTCACGTGGACGACCCAGCATCGTTTCCACACGCATTACTTTCTCGGCTGGGGTCTGATCTATCGATTCTGCTGCATCATCCCGACGTTCTTCATCATACACTGCAACATCAATTACTTGGTGCTACACTACACGGTTCTGGAAAACAAGTTGAACGTTCTGAAAAATTTGTACCACGACGTGACCGAAACCGATGCGTTCAAAACTCAATTTCTGCGCCTCCTGAGGACGGAAAAAAGAATATCGACCCAATACAAAACCTTCGAACATACGATCCTGCCGGATAATTTTCGTTTCCACCAGATCGTTGAGGGTGGTGGTGGTGGCAGCAGCAGCGATCGACAGCACAACGTGTGGTCTTGGGCCACGTACATCGATTCTCTCAACCTGGATGCGAGCAAAGAACGCTACTTCCCCAAAAAGGATTCCGCGTTCGTTCGGGAGCGTATCGAGCTCGTAACGGACGGAAGCGTGGACATGTACTACGCCCCCGGCGAATTCAAAACCCACAGACCGATGTTCGTCATCAACACCACGAAAAGGAAGCAGGTGGTGGTAAACGATCGCACCAACATCAGGATCGTCTGCGAGTTCCACGACGCGCTGCCCGCCGATACTCTGTGCAGCGTCATCCTGATTGCAGAGAAGTCTTTCGCCTACGACGTGAAGAACGAGAGGGTGACGGAACAGTTTTAAAAAATTCGTAAAAAAAAAGAAATTGCCACACATACTAAAAAAAAATCAACAAGGTTATGTAAAATATAATGTAAGTTAGTTCGGTGTGCAAATAAAAAAATAATAGGTTAAGTTATATCACTGAAGATCGTAAAAGAAAATCGTAAGATAGGTTAAGTTATATCACGTAAAACCATTAAGGCGAGCCTCACCGAGCCTCACTTCGAGGCGGAACGTAGAGAGAAAGTGAGTTTTTTAAGGTTTTTTTGGTGCTATTTTCTTCGCTGTGAAACATCGTCAGCGCAATAAATGAGAGAAAGTGAGTTTTTGAGGTTTTGGTGAACCTCAATTGGTCAAAGTGAGTTTTTGAATTTTTGGTGCTGTTTTCTTCGCTGCGAAACATTGTCAGCGCAATAAATGAGGCGCGGAACGTGGAGAGAAAGTGAGTTTTTGAGGTTTTGGTGAACCTCACTTGGTGACGTTGAATTCTCTATTTGGGTCTACTCTAAAAGTAGGTCAAAGCACGTAGAGGCTCTCGTGTAGTTTAGCACGAAAAAAAAATAGGTTAAGTTATATCACGTAAGATCGTGGTATACCTACAAATGCGAGTGGGAAAAAGGGAAATTTTACTAAAACATCGCTAAACGCTAAAACATCGACAAAAATTGTCAAAATATGTCAAAAAATGATATTCAATTGATAAAAAAAAGGCTACAAATGCATACCTACCAAGTATGAGTGGGAAAAAAAAAGCAGTGAAAATTTGTACTAAAAACATCGCTAAACGCTAAAACGTTGACAAAAAATTGTCAAAATATGTCAAAAAGTGATATTCAATTGATAAAAAAAGAGGATACCTACAAAGTATTACTTAGAAACAATAAGTTTACACTACTTTCGGAAAGGAGGATTTCTACCTTTACTTCTAGGCTCCTTGTTATCAGGTCTTCTTGGTACTCTCATTCCTCATTGAGAAATGACATCTTCTTACAAAAAGATGATCGTCCTTTCACCGGAACTGTCAGCACGTATTCGTGGTTCCGAATTGTCTGTAACTCACAAATTATCCTTTGTAGATAAGAAGATGAATGATATTCTAAACATGAAAAATATATCAGACGATCAAAAATGGCGTCTTTACAAAAAGGAACTGGACGAGTATTTATGGCTGAGTCGAAAATCCAAAGAACTATTACAGATTCCCATTGTTCAAGATAACGACGGTTCTTCTACTATTTCACAAGAATCGACGTATTTTCCTCAGAACCTGGCAGAGACATTACCCCGTAATACATGTCATCAGTTACAGAATATTATCGATGAGTACCAATCTACCGCACAACATTTGATAGACGAACGTAAGGAGAAAACACTTCCGGATCCCAAAACTTTGAACTTCTCATCGTCGCCAACAGAGAGCCCTGCACCGTCTCATCGACAGAAGAAGAAGAAAAAGAAAGTGACCGTCCGTGTTTCCAGGAAAACTACACCTTTTCTGAGAACACCTGACGCGTACAAACTGGTTCCTCTGAGAAAAAGCCGTAGAGAGAGATATCGGTCATGGGAGTCCCTAAGTTGAAACACAATAAAATTCTCACCAAAATATATTACGATCCCCGACACCATGCTTCATTCTCATGTGTAGATCGTCTGTGGAAAGCTGTACGGGATAAAAAATATATCCCGCGATATGGTGAAAAAATGGCTGATGCATCAGGAAACCTACACTCTCCACAAACCTGCGAGAAAAAGGTTCCTTCGAAATCGTTACAATGTATGGAACATAGACATGCTTTGGGAAGCTGATCTCAACGACATGACCTCGATACAAAAACATAACGACGGATACAAATATCTTCTGACAGTGATCGACGTAATTTCAAAATATGCCTTTGCGTTACAGCTAAGAAATAAAACAAGCAATTCGGTAACCGAAGCTTTCAAAACTATTTTCGAACAAAACAAACGGAAACCTGTCACACTGCAGACCGACCAAGGAACGGAATTTACAAATTATACATTCCAGAAATTTTTAAAAAATGAACATGTACAATTTTCGACAGCTACAAATTATCCTGTGAAAGCTAGTGTAGTGGAACGTTTCAACAGAACATTAAAAGAACGGATGTGGAAATATTTCACCTCAAAACAAACAAGACGTTATGTAGATATTTTACCGCAACTTCTGGAACGTTACAATACGGCAATCCATAGTTCCATAGGAATGACCCCTCGAGATGTCAACGAGACAAATGTTTACATTGTGTGGAAAAGACTTAACAAACCTGACAAACATGTTTCACAACAGTGTTCAGATCTTAATGTTGGTGATATTGTACGAATTTCTGTCGTCAAAGGACATTTTGAGAAAGGATACGAACAATCGTTGTCACGAGAATTTTTCAAAATCCATTCCCTTGTTCAGCGAACACCTGTACCTGTATATATATTAGACGACTTAAATGATGAATCAGTAAAAGGTACATTTTACAAACACGAACTGCAGAAAGTTTATTCGGATCCTGAAGAAGAGTATAAAATTGATAAGATTTTGAACACCCGAGGAAAAGGAAAAAAATTGGAATACCAGGTTCGCTGGCTCGGATATCCGCCTAGTTTCGATTCATGGATCAAGGCATCTTCCGTAAAACAGTTATCGGAAAAATATTTTCCAAAACATATTTATATCAAAATATAACGTTACTGCGATCCAGTAACTTCTCTGTGTTCCGCGAGAATGGACGATAATTTCTATGTTTACCTCCTATCATCTGCATCGGGGGAATATTTTTCAAGCAACACACTCACCCATTTCACCGTAAAACTTGCTAAACGGATCGATCTGTCTCCAGAATTGTGGGAAGTAGGATTGGCAGAACTACATTAATCAACTCTATACGACAATGTTTTGGAAACTGATTCTGGAATGTTAACTTTTCCTGTTCGGACATATGCAAGTGCTGAGGAACTGATTTCTACCATCACAGAATCTCCCCCCGACGACCTGGAAATAAGGAAACCGTTTTCAAGAAATTCAGGCATTTTTGACGGAACCGCAATGGGGAACATTTGGATCTACTCTTTGTGCGGATAACACACTCTATATTAACGAACAGCCATTTTATTTTCCTGCAACAACATATACGATAGAGGATCTGGTTTATTTCCTGAAAACAGACCCTGCTAATGTAGCTGTTCCTACTCATCTCAGGTTTTTCTTCAAAGAGGCCGTGTACAAACATCTATCCGTGATAGGGCTTCCGAAGCCTGAACCTGACGATGCTCCAACAAATACCGTTACGCCCATAGACAAAACTGATGACTATGCTAAATTTCGATATGACTTATTGAAATCTATTTATTCTACGCACGCAATGTCCAATAGCGTTGTGGATAAAAACCCATATATATTAATTTACTCCGATCTGGTGAAACAACAATTGGTCGGGGGAGAAATGGTACGTCTGTTGCGTCTTACCCGAAAACAGTGATCGAACACAAATACGTCTTGCACAGTACCCGTAGCCCATCATACATTCGACCCGATTCATTACGTTCCTCTGGATAAAACCTCTTTCGAAACAATAGAAATTGCGTTTTACGATATAAAAGGAAATCTCCTACATTTGAGAACTGGATCCGTACCCGCAATTGCTGTTTTACATTTTCGTAGAAAAGCAAAGTCCTTTTAAAAAACAGTATACCACTATTTCTCTCAGTCTTTGTCGAAAAGCGAATGAATCACCATGAATTCGCAGACCGAATATTATAGTAACAAAATCCGTGGAGGAATTGAACCCATCTACCGTTATATTAGAAATCAAAAAGGGAGAGGATTGGGGTCACTCTTCGCAGGACTCTTTAGAATGGTGAAACCTCTACTCTGGAGCGGTGCAAAGACGATCGGAAGAGAAGCTTTAAAAACAGGAGCGAACATTATCACCGATATTGCAGCAACCCAACAAACTCCGAAAACTATTGTTCGTCAACGGGTACGTGAAGCAGGTCAAAATCTTCAAAGTAAAGCACAACGGAAAATCGACTCTCTGGTAGGTTCCGGTATAAGAACAAAACCTGCAACAATAATTTCTCAGTTGATGTTAAAACGTTCAGCCACACGTATTAGAACATCTACGATCCGTAAAAAACGAGCAACCAAAAAGCGAAGGAAAACATCCGCAAAATCTTGGAGAACACGTAAAAATCAAACAGAAGGTCTCAGAGAAAGATATTTTTGGATAATGATGGAGGATAACATGTGCATGATGTCGCAGTTCGACCTCTTTCGGAAAAAACCTATTCAGAAAAATGTGGCAAAAACGTACACAGCCACCTACAAATCTACTGCTTCCATCGATAATCAAAATATAATTCAGTTTGTCATACCGGGTTCAGGAACTGATTCTCTCGATCTCGATCTCGATCTGCCTATCTTCGTCTGCAAACGCAAATGGTTAAACAGGATGGAAGTCCCATGAGTGCTTCCGAAACCGAAAATGCCTTCACAAAAAAACTGCGGTGTCGTGAATTATCTTCTCCATTCACTTTTTTCCCAATGTACAGTGACTCTCAACGGCATTGCTGTAACAACCGCCGATAACAATTACCCATATAAAGCTATCTTCGAAGCAGCTATCAATTACGGAAGCGATGCCGCAAACACGCATCTTACGAATGCCCTGTGGTATTTGGACACACCTGAACATCAAGATATAATCACTGCCGACAACACAGGTTTCACCACAAGGAAAAAAAATTCCAGTATGTTCCGACGACCAGAAATCGGACGGAAGTGACAGCCGTGGTCGACCTTATGGGAAAACTTCACATAGATTTCTTCCACCAGTCTAAATACCTCCTCAACGGTGTTGAAGTACGCATAAATCTGGCTAGATCACGTGACGCTTTTTACATCTGGGGAGACCAGACATCACCTACCACCAGAATAAACATTTTAGAGGCTGTTCTTGAAATAAATCACATCATTCCTACTCCTACCACCAGTTTGGCCACAGACAGAGCACTCTTTTACGCTCCATCTCATTATCCGTTCGCCAGAAGCGTCATCAAAGCTTATTCTTTCGTCGCCGGAACGCAGCAGATTTCGATCGATAATGCTTTTCAAGGTCCTTTTCCGAATGTTGTTCTTTTTGCTATGGTATCCACCGCCAGCTTTCACGGAGACAGTAAGAAAAATCCGTTCGACTTTAGAAGTTATAACCTATCTTCCTTCCATCTTGTGAAAAATGGAGAACTCGTACCTTCCGAACCTTTACGGATCACCACAGGAGGAAACAGCGGATTGATGACACGTGCCTATCAAACTCTATTTTCCGGTACAGGTATTCATCACGCCAATTACGGACACCAGATCACACGGAAAATGATCGAGAACGGATTCTTTTTCCTGATTTACGACATAACGCCAGACTCTTCAGGAAACGACACGCACACTAGTCTCCAGGAACAAGGTATCATCGGAGTCGAGATGCAGTTTTCTCCTCAGCTGACGGAAAATATAACATGCCTTTTGTATGATGAATTTGAATCTGTAGTAGATATACCTAAAGATAGAAGTGTCATTCTCCATCAGTGAGACCGAATTTTCCATAAATATGTGTGCCTGTGTTTCTGACTCACAATGTTATCGAGACAACTCCGATGCTTGTGATGGAAAAACCCACCAAAGTGATAACCCGTACTATTAAGCAAAGTAGTGTTTCTTCGAAAGTGACAACTTCAAAACCTGTGAACATACAATTGTTTCCCGAACTACTTGACAGCAGCCCTGGAAGCATGGAAATGACCAAAGACAGACATATTATTATACATTATTGAAAACATAAGCAGCATGAACACGTCGCAGATCAGACAGATTCTATCTCGTAACTGTTCAACCAGAAACACTTTCTACGGTGTTTACCCGAGAGATCTTTTACCTCGGACGTTTCCTAAACCGGCCTTGATCATATCAAACACTGACAAGACCGACTCCCGGGGTACACACTGGGTGGCCTTCTACTTCGACAAAAACAATGTGGCCGAGTATTTCGATTCATACTGATTTCATTCTTTTTATCAAGAATTCGTAACTTTCCTGAACAGTCATTCCTCGGTCTGGACTTACAACAACATTCCCTTACAGGGGATATTGGCCACAACATGCGGCCATTACTGTTGCGTGTATGCTTATTACAAAGCACGTCACATTACAACCAAGGATTTCATCCAGACATTTCCACCAGGTATCAGTACAGATGGATATATCCTGCACCGTTTTCGTCAGATCTTCAAATGTTTACCACATTCCAAGTGTCCCAGAGGGGAACAAACGTGTTGCTCTATCCACACGATCCGGGCTCGTGTCATGAAGAAATCTATTTAAAATGAGTGCTGCGTATCTTTCTCTCAGTGCCATCGAGACAGTTCTAGTGAACACACCATGGAACCTCCTGCTGTTTCTATAATGGAGAAACACGACAAACTAGTGACACGCATTACCAATCAGGATGATGTTTCCAAACGTAAACCTCGAAAACGTGTGCAACCCATTAAATTAGACACCGTTACTATCAAGAACGAGACGGCTGGCGAGGGAATGGATGTGACTACGGACTGTGATTAAAAAAAGGAACGTAAGGAAATTGTTTTTTCCAAAGACAAAATCGAGTGTCCTAAACTACATGACGTACATGCATGTTTAGATCTCTATCTTGCAAACACATATTTTCTGAACAAGGAAAAAAACAAGTACGTAGCCATAGGATTCGAAAAGGAATCCCCTTTCAATTTAGTGTGGGAGTTTTCGCAACAGGGGAGATCACACGTTGGTATTGTAAATAAAATCTGTTATATATTTGCTGTTGTAAACAATCCATTGTATTTCATGTAAATAAACCATTGTTAATTTTATGTATTGTGTAACATTACCATTATCGATATCCATATGTAAATATAATTTACATTGTAATCGAATCATTTTGTTAACCTATATCTACAATTATAAATAAAACATTTGTAAATGTTCAAAAAATCTTTTATTTCTCATACTTATTACAATAGAAACTGTACATCTGCCAGAAATTTTCAACCGCACACTTTTTTTTCACGTTCTCACATTTACTATGTTCTCTGCATTTTCCTGTAGTCTTTTTCTCACTATCCAATTTTGGACATTCAAGTTCTTCGATGTTGCGCACAGATATTTTGCACATACGTTTTTCTCCAAGTAATTTTTCCAACCATTTTATTTTCTCCATACCTTTGACGTACACTTCCTGATTCACAAGCATAAAATATAAATGTAAATATAAATATAAAATATAAATCCTAATTTCTCATACGGTAGCCACCCATCTCCCCAGTTCAGACCGTGTTTGTTGGTACGGAGCCAGTAATTCACCCGGCGATACTTTTCACTCAACAAGTGAAAACCATATGGAGATTTCACTAAACAGTCAAATGCGCTGTCGAAAGGAAATTTTAAAATCCCCACTTCTTTCCACACAAATTCTCCCCCTGCTCCGCGAAGACCTTGAACGTCCAAAAGACAAGCTTCCATTTTGTTCAACAGGTGAAAACAGTTAAGGTATCTTCAATGCTGCCCCGGCATACGGCACACTTGTCCAATTGGGAAGCACAGAATCCGCAGGAAACAAAATGTCGACACGGAAGAATTACAACACTGCATGGATTCTCAAAACATATTTGCACACTGTCACGGAATCCACACTAGGTTTATCGGATGTTTTCTCAACAGTCTCTATACTATCACAATACTTGCAGCTCTTGGAGTTTCGATGTAACGCCGCAACACTCTGTATGAAAGGACACTGGGGTATCAACATGTAATGTCCTAGAATATTACAATCTTTGGATGTCCAATCGCAAAGTCCGTACGAACAATGAAAACACAATACCCTGTAGCTAAAGCCTGAATAGTAAAATCCTGCAGTCACTAATTCTTCCGGAGTCTGCCATAATCCTATAGGCCACTTTCTGTATGTTCTGTATCTCGAATTCACTGATAGGTAATCGATAACATACGGCTCGGTGCGAGTCCAGCAATAGTGGCGAGTAAACACTTCATATAAGGTAAAAACGAATTAAATCGGTTTCTGCAGGAGACAGGGTCCTTGGAATCGGGTATGAAGCGTCAGCCAGAATATTCTCAAAATCAGATACTGTAGGTGACGGGGTCCTTGGTATCGGCGATAAAGGTTCAGCCACAATATCCTCAGGATCGTCGGGGACCAGCCGTCCGTCACCGAAACCTTCGGGAGGAACCACAGGGAAACAAGGATGACCTTCTAAGTTAAGTAACAATGGACGATCACAGCCAGAACACCACACGGAATTTCTGTCTGCCAACAAAGAAAGCCACTCTTTCACTCTCTCCTTCAAAGCTTCGCCCAACTCTTCCTTCCTGCGACGAAGTTCGCAGATACACCCGTGACTCGGAAATCCTGTTCTCTCGTCACCTCTTCTTTTCCTCTCTTCTATCTCCTTCAAAGTCTCGCAGCGACGGTGAATACTTTTTCCTAATCCATTGACGACGTGACATCCACGTAAGGGAGATTCAGGTATCGCTACATACATAAACGGGAAATAACTCAGGAACCGATCCAGGGCCGTTCGATCGCTGTCCAGATCGCCGCAAGTCCGAACAAGTTCCCAGAACTCTTCGTAGCTGATCTCGTAGAAATTCACACCATTATCAGACAAACGTGTACCACTTACATCCATCCTCACATGATACTATTATCCTCTATCCTTTTTCCTCGTACGTCACCATTTCCGTTAAACAAACTTCAAACTACAAGGCTACGCCCAAAACAAGTTCGGGCATGTTCACACAGAAAACCGTTACACCACCCGGAAATTGCAAATTCATCCAAACCTACGCCCAAAACATGTTCGGGCATGTTCCATTCACACAGAAAATCGTTACATCCACTTCCTAGAATTTCAGACTCATCAACGGTCTGAAACAGGAAACGCCCCTCCAAAAATAGCCACCCGTCTCATCAACAACCGGAAACTCATATCAAGCCCTCATTAACAACAGGAAACACTTCCCGCAATCTCAAATTTATCAAAATCCTAAAACCGGAAACCCCTCCCCAAACCGTCAATCAACTCCCGACCGGAAACAATTATCAAGTTCCTCATTAACAACAGGCAACGCATATCATTAGCTCCGCCCTTTTTCCCCAACAGCCAATCAAAACGCTCAAAACCCCAACCCTTGCTTGCACACACTGCTTGGTCATCAATTGATCTTTGATCGATCTTTTCCAATCAATTGATTTATCTACATCAACGCGGGTGCATAACTACTATCGGATTGTGAGCAAATATGTATACAATTAGATTAGGGGAAAAACTATTAAAAAGCCAAGGGAGTGAGTAAACGCATAGTAGAGCACAAACTCTCGTCTGATGCTTATTACAACCATCTCAAAACTTTGTCTCCCAAACTGAAGGAGGAAAGAAGAATCCAAAGTATTGATCACATATTAACTACATAAAATGATAAACATTGCTCTGGGTTTAGAGGATGACAAGAGACAGATTAGCTAATGTAATATACACACATTATCATGGTGTTAATATTGCCTGGGAAATGACAACCATTGTGAAATTTGCCACAAAAATAACAACAAATCTGTTTCGGTTTAGAAAACAAGCTATGGAAGTGCCTGTTCAAATAGTCTCACCAAATCTCACTGATTTTTTGTCTAAACTAAATGGACTGTTAATTATTCACACGAACAGCATCCTAACGTTGGTTGATTGGTTGATTTGGTGTTTTAAGTCCACTTTATGCACAGTAAGGCTAATTGGGACTGGACCTACAGTTTAAAGTGGGATCCGAACCACTTGTGCCTCCACCGGGTATCGAACCCGGGACCCCTTGCTTACAAGGCAACGACGCTACCACTGCGCCATCGGGGAGGTCCCAGCATCCTAACGGAAACAATGATGATACAGGTAAAGTATTTTAAATCTTCAATAACAATTTTAATTATTACAAATTTCTCATTTGTGGAAAACTACAATTCACCATAATTCCGGTGAAGAAGGGTGAGACAAAAATGTATATCTGGAGTAATATCTATCGTGTCAAATATGATAAGATGGATACTGACACCACATATTATATATGTGCAAATGATTGTCTGTATATAGAGAAGCTGGTAAATTTTGATGAACTCATTCCTCTGTTTTTGCAGTTGAAAATCACATATTCTATAATAATTACCAAAATTACTAATGATATTTTTGGTCATACAAAACAGAATGATCACACCGATGAGATTCTTGTTTTCGATATTAGAGTCAAGAAATTACGCACTGATTTGTGAGCATTAGAGGAAACTCTCAACTCCAGTCTCCAATCCGAGATAGCAGCCTCGAGTCTCAGTGTATGAATCCTATTCTCAAAATCGATGCTGAACTCAAATCTATACTGCAAAAATACATCAATTTGTCCTCAATGGACAATCTTCAAAACTTAGAGGAGGGTGTAGGCAAATTGAAAGTGAGCTCCGGACATTCCGACAAGCCCAAATCGCCAATGCAGAACAACAGAAACAGAACTAAATGAAACAAACAAAACTACAAGCCATCATTCAGAGTAAAAATACCCAAAAGGATTATGATAGTGTAATGGCTGATTTGCGAGAGCAGTTTCAATAACTTTAGATTTCAACGCTTGCAAATATAAAAATTGATCTACAAACAGATCATCCGCACACGGATATAACTGAAGTCCAAGCCAAACTTCAAACATTATAGAATTTTATAAAGAATCTCCTCTCTTCTAGTGAACTCAATGCAATGCAATGTTACCAACATCAAACTCCAGCTTGAGACTTACGAGGATTTCGGGAAAAAAACACCATAGCACACATTGAGGATAATCTGGCAATCGTGAAATATGAACTGACGAGTGTCCAAGAAACAATGGAATCGAAATTACCCGGCATCACCGCAACTTTGAGCACAATCCAGCATCAGATTACCAAGCCGGAAAATCTGAACACCGAAACCGAACTATCCCATTCCCCTCATCTAATAGACGACATACAAAACAAATTGGAATCACTGCAGCAATCGACACCTACACATAATGAGATAACACAACTCCATGATGCCTTGAGTATTGTAGCCGATGTCACCGAATTGGATGCTTTGAAAGGAGATCCGACAGCATTCCAAAATTACTGTAGCTAGGTTACCTACATTACTTCTCAGGAACTGAGAACTGTGAAAAGAGCAGTAAATCGAATACTCAAAACTGAAAATATCAAAAATATTTGCACACCAACCATACTGTCAGTAAACTCCTCTCACTGTTTATGGAAAGAAGAAGCCAAGTATATGATCTCTCAAGCCAGAGCTTCAAATTGAGACTTGTGGAGAGCTTACAGCAGATTATCTGAAACATTAACCTTCAAATTGGGACTATAGAAACAAATCAAGAATCAGAATATCGAGATTTACACCCAGCTCCATGATTTGAAAGAAGAGTTCAAACAACTGTACGTTAATGTGAAAATGAAACCCAAATATGATGAGGTTCTTCGCACCAATAGCGAACACTTAGAACCAGTACTAAGCAGATTTGATGAAGCTAAATTTCAACAATTTTTCTCTGTTGAGATTGTTAGACTTTAAAGTATTCCAAATACTCGAGGGCACTTGACGTATGTTAGGGATGGTAATATTTACAAATTATATCCCTACACACAGATTCATGATTTTTTTCTCAGAGGTACTTTTCTGTTTCCGAAGTTTGGATATTTGAAAAAGGGAAAACAATCCGAGGTGCCACTCTTCACTATACAAAGAGGAAATGGTGTGTTCAGTGCACTTCGAATACGAATAGCATATTGGGACAATACCACCAACAAAATATAAAATACATCATAATGAACAATTTTTTATTCTTAATGTCGAAACTTGTGACCAATTATTATTCGAAGTCAAACAATTCTACCCCGAGGATAATCCTTTTGTGTAATATTCTCTCACATCAATGGATGTCTAGATAAGATATAGTTAATAAACTACACAGACCAGCTCTCCGTAACTACAAGCTGCAATGTGTGGTACCAAAAGGAATCGATGATCTGTGGCAGGCAGATCTGATTGAAATGTAAACCGAAAATTTGAAAAATGTACATAACATAAATCACGGTTTTAAATATTTGCCACTGTAATAGAAATTTTTGTTAAATATGCTTTGGCTGTTCCTCTGAAATCTAAATCACTGAGGCTTTTAAGTCTATTTTCGGGCAAGGTAGAACACCCGATCACTTACAGAGAGACAGAGGAAAATAATTTTATAATTCTGTGTTCACCAAATTAATAAACTAGCAGAATATTCAGCCTTACTCCACATAGAGTGATTTGATTGCCAGCATAATTTCAGGATTCAACAGAAGAACAAAAAATCGCATGTGGAAGCAATTCAGTTTGCAGGGTAACTATAGGTGGGTTACAATTTTATCTGAACTTCTTCATAATTACAATAACGCTATACATAGAACCATACGTATGAAGCCTGCTGAAGTAAGGTGACCAAGGCAGGTGACCGGCAATCCTTTCAACAGAGTCGACTTGACTGGTGTTCGAGACACATTGCTGCCACTTGTTGGTGACTGCACTATGTATCTGGCCTTACCTATAAGTTCCACACATTATGAAGGTCTGTCATAAAACCCGCTTTCGCTTGCTTTGCTAAAGCCTCTTTGGAATATGGTGATATAACAGATTTCCCCATAAGCTGCGTTGGGTGAATAAAATACCGTCCCAGAACTTAAGACATTTTTCTGCTGAATCGTCTTCTGACGACGATTCCTCCTGTACATCAGTATTCTCTGCAAGACCTATGAAAAAGTTGTATAATAATATGGCACAATTTACCTTGCATCATCTTCTGCAAAATATTCGAAATTTGAACGATGAAAAGTTAAAAATATTTTTAGATTTTTGTATTCCGTTCAAATGCTTATCGAAAAGGAAATGTTTCCTGTAAAATATATTTTGATTCCTGTTCTGTGTAAAGTTCAATGAAGAATTAGTAAAAGAAGGTTAAAACATATTCAGCAAGGTTCTGATTGGGACGTAATTCTAAAAAGTATTGCGCAACCATTTTGTAACACCTAGTTTAATATCGGAAAAGGTAAAGAAAGCAAAGAATTTCAGAAGACCCGGTGGATTTTCTGGATACTAGATTAAGAGGAGCCAAGATTTTGCGAGCGAAATTTTCAGAATAGTTGGTTGGACTCATGATTGATACACTTCATCCCTCTCTGTCTCGACATTTGTTATTTTCGGACACTCGTAGTTCAATTCACGAGTTGAAAAATAAACTTATGATATTTTGAAAACATGCTTATCTCTGTCGTAATTATTTCATTGAATCTAAGAACCTAAGTAAGACACAAAATGAGACTTTGGTTAAAGTTGGTTAAACAATTATTGACTTTCTGTAGTTCCCCGTAAAGAAACAAGTTTTTCGAAATAGAAGAACACTTATATGATGCCTCAATATGGCAGTAGAGACTCTCAAGTTAAAGAAAAGCATTGTTTGTTGGTGGAAAATCGGCTAACATTCCCAATCCGCTATGTTTAGATACAGGATGTTCTGAAAATGTTATAAGTAAAGGACTTTTATAACACATTCAACAATGTTTGGTGGAAGTAAAAGAAATGACACTAAACGTCATAGTAGAGAAATATGAACAGTTAAAGTTGACGCAAGTAGTGTTCGTGCCTGTTCAACTGGGGCCCTCACCTCACGTGGCCAGAGGAACTGTATGTGTTTCCAACAGTACCTGTAAATGTGATATTGGGAGTCACGTTTCGTAACAGAACGAAGATGGTGTTTCGTATGAACAAAGATGAGAATCATCTTGCTGAGTTTAAGATTCAATTCGTGATGTTATCTGTTATAAGATTGAGGTTATATAAGATTATGTGTATCATATTCACGTGAAAGGTAATGTGCTAGTTAGATCAGCCCCTTATTTATTTAACACAGAGACGAAGATAGAACTAGAAACTATAATATCGGACTTGTCAGCCCAAAATGTAATTGAACCTTCTAACAGCCCGTATGTTATTCCTTGTTTCCTGATTGACTCTCAAAATAAATCCAAACGTCTTGTTGTAAAATATTCCGAGGTTAACCGTCATATTATGTTTGACGCTTATCCTCCATGTGTTTTGGAAGAACGTTTGTTTGAAATGAGTCAGAGAACAGTATTATTTTTTCCTGATTTTAAAGGGGCATTCAATGAAATTTATATTAATGAAGAAAGTAAGATAGTAACAGCCTTCGTCTCACAGTCGTGGCAATGGCAATATCGTACTTTACCATTTGGTTTAAGTGTAGGTTCTAGTGCACTAGCGAGAGTTATGCAAACAATGTTTATTCATTTTAAAGGAGAATTTTTATTTTGGTAATGTGATGATTTGATAATCTTTAGCCCAGATAAAGCCAGTCATTTGAAACATCTCAAAATTGTACTAGACATATTACGTGAATATGGTGTTACTGTTTCACCTTCTGAAAGCCAATTCATGCAGAATGAAATTATTTTCCTAATCTCTAAAATTTCACAGCCAAACCCCAAAAGAGTATAAGCTATTCATAATATCAGTCATCCTAAAAGTTTAAGAGCTTACATGAAACTATTAGCCTTTGTAGAATATTTTGCGAAATTTATACCTAATTTCCAACAAGTTGTAGCCCCTCTTAATGACTTATAGATAAATAATTTGAAGTCTAAATAGGGATCTTTGGAACAAAACGCTCTGGATCATATTAGACTTCTGTTTGAACAACATGTTGTACTTAAATTGCCTGATATGAATAAGGATTTCGTTCTCCGAAATCTTTTTGACGTGTTATTCTGATGGAAGAGGACGAACTTGGTAATTTAAGTCCTGTATTTTTGCAGTCGAGACTTTTGAAAGACAGAGATAAAAGTCGTACTATATATGATATTGAATTATGGAGACTAATGTTAGCTTCAGATAAATTTCATTATTATTTGAGAACTAGGCCATTTAAAATTCAAGTATAGAGCATGAGTGTTGCTTGGATGATTTGTGGGCAAGGCGAGTTCACTAAATATGCTCGTTATTTTGAAAAGTGGTTATAATTTCATTTCGAAATGGAACATATCCCACTAACAATAATGTAAGTTATGATTTATTGTCCAGCATGTATGACAATAAGAATTTTTACACAGAGACACATCATTTCGAGGAGCTCACAAACCTCAAATTAACAATGTTGTCTCACCCCTTGTATTGTAATATTTTGTCTGACGAGCAATACAAAAATGAAACCTTGAAACCCATAATAGGTAAACTTCGACTAACAAAAGATGTAAAAGATTATAAAATGGTAAAGGAAGTTTTGTACAAAAAAAAGTATCAGGGGTGCCTTATAAGATTTGTTTACCATGCAACACACAAAAATGTTTGATTACCTATTTTGACAACAATATTTATAGTGGAACACATTGTGTTTGTTTCAAAACCTTGAAAAGAGTACAGAAACATTTTACTTCTAATTTTTACAATATGAAATCCATGGTTAAAGAGTTCTGTCAAACCTGCGACTTGTGTCAAAGATATAAAGAACGAAATGAAAATCCTGTTAACATTTTGTGTTCTCGTGTAATCACGATACTTATCCAAAGATATCATGTAGATATTATGAGAAAGTAGTAGTGTAAAATACAATAATACTGGGACGAGAAATGATAAGCCCCCCTCAGGCAGATTTGGCTACACTTAAAACTAGGTCAAGATGTGCATATGAGCTTATTGCTCAAGTGTGGTACTCTGTCTAATCCAAGATTTTTGTAAAAATGCCCTCGGGAATTTCCCGTGAAATGATGAGCCCCCTCAGGCAGATTTGGCTACACTTACAAAAGCCACATCTGTGAGATTGTTGTCCATAAGCTTGTCAAAAATATGCCCCTCTTGATATTGTTTTGGCTACACCTAAAACTAAGCCTAAAAGCCACCCACATACACCCACACCCACCCACACCCACACATATGTACTTCCGGTCTACTTCCGGTCACTTCCGGTCCACTTCAACGTATGTTGAAACGTTTATATAGGAACAATAGACATTGATTGCCACTTTTCAAATCACAATGACCTATGGGTTGCAAACATGCTTTTAGATTGCTGTATAATTGTAAATATTGTTTATTTTACAGCCTATTCTTTTAAGGCAGTCAAACCCTGTCAGAACAAACAGCAATCAAACCTGTAACATTACAGAGTGAGCATGTAGAGTGGCACAGAGTGCATTCAAACCTGTAGAATAAACAATACAGAATAAACAGCAGTCAAATATGTAGAGTGAATAGCAGTTAAACCCATGTCAGGATTAACAGCATTCAAACTCTGTCAGGATAAATATTTAAATATGTATGTATTTATAAATTAACACAAGTATTAATATGTATTTCCTGTTCAACAGGTACAGCAAGCAGCCCTGAGTATCTCAGCAGGTTCATAGAAGGCATAGACAGCAGACAAGGTAATATGAGATTATTGTTGAAACAACAGAACTTTGTACCTGTCAAATATTTTATATGCTAGGAACAATATTAGCTTATAGAAGGAGTGGCATATGTGTGTTTTATCTTTGCATGGATAATTCTGCTACAGGATTTTTTGAAAGAAGATGCATTTCAAAATACATAAAATCCAAGTCACTTGTTGATGATTTCAAGCTTAGATTCTCTGGCCTATCTGAGTATGACCTGTTTGCTGTACAGAATGAAACTGAAATGCAGTGGGTGCTTATGAGTGACAAGATTTTCCAGTACCTATGCCTGAAACTGCTTAGCAGGTTTGAAAAATTTGTATACAACAGGTGCAGGAGAATTGTTGGATTTTTTATCAATTTTTACACAGATGAATATTATTATTACTGCATGTTGAAATTGTTTGATAATTAATGGTTCAACAATTGCTATGAATTGATTGCAGAGTATAGGATGTATACAATTTCAGATCAGAGTTCAAATTGGAGGCATTACAAATTTTCAAATAAAATTATTGACAAGAAATTAATAGATGAGAATATTGAATTTGTTACAACAGATAATGGACACTTGTACAGCAGGGAAGATTTTAAGCAAAACCTTGTCTGGTACTCCCAGTATACACACCTGAATGAGTTTATTATGTATTTCCTAAGGCAAAGATTTAGGGATTGCACCCAGGGGGTGCTCGTTGCTATGTGACGTACGTATGCATTACGTCATCCGGGAGGATCGGGTTTGATGGTGCTCGTTGCTATGTGCAGTAAGTTTGGTGCGGGGTACATTTAGCTACAAACACGTCGCAAAAATCGGAACAAGCAGGTTATTGATTTTGTGGCATTCGATATATTTTTATTGTATTATTTCTCTTAAAATGAGATTGTTTTGTTCATTCCACCCATAATCATGCCTAATTGTGCAGTAACAAGCTGTGAGAATTATAACCAAAAAAGTAAAGGAAGTGATATAAAATATGATAGATTTCCAGCTGATAATCGTGTAAGTAAACAGTGGATTCGTGCTTGTGATCGAGAACATAATATTAATATTAAAAATGCGAGAGTGTGCAGTGCCCATTTTTGTAAAGAAGACTATGTGCGAGATCTAACAGCAGAACTTCTGTGTTTGCATGTTGAAATTGTTTGATAATTACTGGTTCAACAATTGCTATGAATTGTTTGCAGAGTATAGGATGTTTACAATTTCAGATCAGAGTTCAAATTGGAGGCATTACAAATTTTGAAATAAAATTATTGACAAGAAATTAATAGATGAGAATATTGAATTTGTTACAACAGATAATGGACACTTGTACAGCAGGGAAGATTTTAAGCAAAACCTTGTCTGGTACTCCCAGTATACACACCTGAATGAGCTTATTATGTATCTCCTAAGGCAAAGATTTAGGGATTGCACCTATGATTGTATTGTTGAATCTCTAGATGAGAACAACCTGAATGATATATGCAGCTGTGGTAAACAATTATCCAGTCTGTCAGTGTAATTTTTTACATGTATTTCAGCAGTGGTCAAGTGAGCATCAATCTAGTGCTGCAACAGCCCAGAGCATCTAAGCAGGCAAACAGGCCAGAGACAACAAGCAATCTAATTGAGATTATTTTTATTGAAACAGAGCTCTGTGCTAGAAACAATCTCAACCTAGGGCAGGCAAGCAGGGGTGTTTATGTAAATTGCACATGTATCTTGTTTTCTATTAGAATTATATGGAATTACCTGATACAGGATTTTTTGAAAGAAGATGCATTTCAAAATACATAAAATCCAAGTCACTTGTTGATGATTTCAAGCTTAGATTCTCTGGTCTATCTGAGTATGACCTGTTTGCTGTACAGAATGAAACTGAAATGCAGTGGGTGCTTATCAGTGACAGGATTTTCCAGTACTTGTGTCTTAAGATGCTTAGCAAGTTTGAAAGGCTTGCATACAACAGGTACAGGAGAATTGTTGGTTTTTTTGTTAATTTTTACACAGAAAAGTGCCATTACTATTCCATGTTGAGATTGTATGACAATTATTGGTTCAACAATTGCTATGAATTGCATGCAGAGTATAAGATGTACATGATTGCAGATCAGAGTTCAAATTGGAAGCATTACAAATATTTAAATAAAATTAACAGGAAATTGATGGATAAGAGTGTTGAATTTGTCACCACAGATGATGGGAACTTGTACAGTGGTGAAGATTTTAATCCAGATCTTGTCAGGTGCCCAGAGCATACACACACAAGTGAGATTGTTATGTATTTTCTGAGACAAAAATTTAGGGATTGTAATTATAAGTGTGTTGTTGAATCACTAGATGAGATCAACTACACATGCAACTGTGGGAAACAATTATACAGTCTGCCTGTGTGATAATACATACATTAAATTTTTAAAGCAAAATATGTATTTCAGATACAAAGATCTGGCAATAAGCAGTGAGCACCAATCTGCAACAGCCCCGAGTGACAGAAAACATCAAGCAAGGTAATTGAGATTATTTTTGTTGAAATAGAGCTCTGTAACTGTTAAATATTTGCTGCAAACAATCTCAAAGGATAGACAGGGGTGTTTAAATTATATGGAATTACCTGATACAGGATTTTTTAAGAGAAGATCTTTTTCAAAATACATAAAATCCAAGTCACTTGTTGATGATTTCAAGCTTAGGTTCTCTAGCCTGTCTGAATATAACCTGTTTGCTGTGCAGAATGAAACTGAAATGCACTGGGTGCTTATAAGTGACAGGATTTTTCAATACCTGTGCCTCAAGCTCCTTAGCAGGTTTGAGAGGTTTGTATACAATAGATGTAGGAGGATTGTTGGATTTTTTTGTTAATTTTTATACAGACCAGTATTATTACTATTGCATGTTGAGATTGTATAACAGTCACTGGTTCAACAATTGCTATGAATTCTGTTTTGAGTACAGGCTGCACATAATTGCATCTCAGAGTTTAAATTGGAGGCATTTTAAATTTTTAAATAAAATGATTAATATGCAATTGGAGCATAGCAGTATTGAATTTATCACCACAGATGAGGGAAATTTGTTTAGTGGGGTGGATTTTGATCCTGACAGGGTTGAGTACTCAAAGCACACATACCTGAATGAGCTTGTTATGTATTTCCTGATGCAGAAATTTAGGAATTGTGACCATGAGTGTCTTGCCCTGTCACTAGAGGAGAACAATTTGAGTGATGTATGCAACTGTGGGAAACAATTATCTAACCTGCCAATAATACATACATAGGGTTGGAACAAAGATTTTTGAAGCCAAACAGACATCATGTATTTAGGGCACAAAGGTTTGGAAATAAACAGGGAGTATCAGCAGCAGAGGAATGATGTGCTTAAGAAGAGTATCCATCATGCCCTCAAACAATTGCAGCATTGTATCTTTGAGTGTGTTGTTGTCTTGGAGGGATAGCTATATGTGCCTAAAACACAGAACAATTCTAGTCATGCACCTGTTTCTATAGATTTGTTACCCAGTACTGTTCACACTATACAATAATGCTTTTTGACAGGAGGAATCTTTCAAGATACATAAAATCAGAGTCACTATTGAGGGATTTCAGGCTTGTGTTCTCTGACTTGTCGGAATATGATCTGTTTGCTGTAAGAATTGAAACTGAGTTCAGGTGGATGCTTGACAGTGAGCATGAGTTTAGATACATGAACCTGGGGTGCCTTGGTGATTATGAAAAAATTGCATATCTTATACACAGGAGAATTGTTGCATTTTTTTGTCAGTTTCTATAATTTCTTTAGGATCAATTACTGGTTCACAACCACAAATTTCACAGCACTGGACAATTTTTATATGCTTTTTGACCAGACTTCAAACTGGAAACATTTCAATTGTGATATTGTTATGAGTTGTTTTGATACATTTGAGTTTGTAACTACAAATACAGGCATGGTGTATTCTGGGTTGGATTTTGTTGGCAGGCAAAATTTCCACAACATTAGAATTGTTAATATGAATGAGGTTTTGTTGTATCTGGTTACTCAAAAAATTGAAACTTGTGATCCTGTTATAAGACCTCTTGTGTGTAATTTTCAAGACAGGAGTAATATTCACATATTCCTAGGGCACACTGTGTAAAAATGTCAAGAGGTATTGCAAAATATTGAGGATTTCAAAATTAGATTCTCAACCCTGTCAGAGTATGATGTGTTTGCCAGAGTTTCACTGGGCACTTAACAGCAAACACAGTTTCAGTCTTGTATTTTCTGCTTCACATTGGCAACAGTGTCCTCTGGATTAACCTCCATACCTACATGTTAGATTGTTAATGTCTGTATGTCTGTCAGAATTATGTTGTGATGCTATTATTAGGTATATTGATTGCAAGATTTTATATGCCCATGCAGGTGTCTTGCCTGTTTCTGCATACAGACCAAAGCCTGGCAAGGGCATTGCAGGGCAGAGATATACAGCTGTTTTATTTTTTATTGTTGATATCTTACATGCCTAAGAGATCAGAGGTCTATGTCTATGACATCTCAGTGCGGGCCTACAGTTTTGAAGGCTATGTTTGCCTTCTTCTGTGCGATAGCACTAATTTTGACTGGGGGTGACTCGGCATGGCCCACCGAACAACATACTCAAATTTTGAAAAAAATCAATAATTTTGTTTCTCTGATATCTCTGAAACTGTGAATGCTAGAGACATGGGGCTTGGTGATTTGACATGGGCCCGCCAAAATGCAACTTTTTGATCTCTATATTTTTTCAAAAAATCTTGTTGTTCTCTAGATCCTGAGTAATTTGCCTATTTTTCAAGATAGAGTCATGGGAGTTGTGTATTTCAACTCTGTATGCTGTTTAGAAGTTTTGTGAAAAAAATCGATAATTTTTTTGATTTTGTGATTTCTCAAAAACTGTAAGTGCTAGAGACTTGGAATTTGTTCAGGTGTGTTCTATTCATGATTCTCTATATCTTAGGTCTCTATAATTTTTTTGATAGAAGCAATATTTAAGCTGCAAATACCTAATTTGTGTCTGTTCTATAAATAGAATTTTAGGAAAAGTGCAATATTAACAAAGTTGTTAATATTTTGAAAACTATGCATGCTGAAGCACTCCAACAGGGAATTATGAACTTGTGGTGCCCCCCTGAACAACATACTTAAATTTTGAAAAAATCAATAATTTTTTGTTTTCTGATTATCTCTGGAACTATGAATGCTGGAGACATGGGACTTGGTGATTTGACATGGGCATGTTAAAATGCAGATTTTTGCTCTCTATAATTTTTTCAAAAAACTTGTAATTGCCTAGATTCTTGAATAAGTCATAGTTTTCAAAATATTAACAACTTTGTTCAGGTGTGTTCTATTCATGATTCTCTGTATTTTAGGTCTCTATAATTTTTTTGATAGAAGCAATATTTAAGCTGCAAATGCCTAATTTGTGTCTGTTCTATAAATAGAATTTTAGAAAAAGTGCAATATTAACAAAGTTGTTAATATTTTGAAAACTATGACTTCAAAATTTGAGTATGTTGTTCAGTGGGCCATGCCGAGTCACCCCCAGTAAAAATTAGTGCTATCGCACAGAAGGAGGCAAACATAGCCTTCAAAACTGTAGGCCCGCACTGAGATGTCATAGACATAGACCTCTGATCTCTTAGGCATGTAAGATATCAACAATAAAAAATAAAACAGCTGTATATCTCTGCCCTGCAATGCCCTTGCCAGGCTTTGGTCTGTATGCAGAAACAGGCAAGACACCTGCATGGGGATATAAAATCTTGCAATCAATATACCTAATAATAGCATCACAACATAATTCTGACAGACATACAGACATTAACAATCTAACAGATGTAGGTATGGAGGTTAATCCAGAGGACACTGTTGCCAATGTGAAGCAGAAAATACAAGACTGAAACTGTGTTTGCTGTTAAGTGCCCAGTGAAACTCTGGCAAACACATCATACTCTGACAGGGTTGAGAATCTAATTTTGAAATCCTCAATATTTTGCAATACCTCTTGACATTTTTACACAGTGTGCCCTAGGAATATGTTAATATTACTCCTGTCTTGAAAATTACACACAAGAGGTCTTATAACAGGATCACAAGTTTCAATTTTTTGAGTAACCAGATACAACAAAACCTCATTCATATTAACAATTCTAATGTTGTGGAAATTTTGCCTGCCAACAAAATCCAACCCAGAATACACCATGCCTGTATTTGTAGTTACAAACTCAAATGTATCAAAACAACTCATAACAATATCACAATTGAAATGTTTCCAGTTTGAAGTCTGGTCAAAAAGCATATAAAAATTGTCCACTGCTGTGAAATTTGTGGTTGTGAACCAGTAATTGATCCTAAAGAAATTATAGAAACTGACAAAAAAATGCAACAATTCTCCTGTGTATAAGATATGCAATTTTTTCATAATCACCAAGGCACCCCAGGTTCATGTATCTAAACTCATGCTCACTGTCAAGCATCCACCTGAACTCAGTTTCAATTCTTACAGCAAACAGATCATATTCCGACAAGTCAGAGAACACAAGCCTGAAATCCCTCAATAGTGACTCTGATTTTATGTATCTTGAAAGATTCCTCCTGTCAAAAAGCATTATTGTATAGTGTGAACAGTACTGGGTAACAAATCTATAGAAACAGGTGCATGACTAGAATTGTTCTGTGTTTTAGGCACATATAGCTATCCCTCCAAGACAACAACACACTCAAAGATACAATGCTGCAATTGTTTGAGGGCATGATGGATACTCTTCTTAAGCACATCATTCCTCTGCTGCTGATACTCCCTGTTTATTTCCAAACCTTTGTGCCCTAAATACATGATGTCTGTTTGGCTTCAAAAATCTTTGTTCCAACCCTATGTATGTATTATTGGCAGGTTAGATAATTGTTTCCCACAGTTGCATACATCACTCAAATTGTTCTCCTCTAGTGACAGGGCAAGACACTCATGGTCACAATTCCTAAATTTCTGCATCAGGAAATACATAACAAGCTCATTCAGGTATGTGTGCTTTGAGTACTCAACCCTGTCAGGATCAAAATCCACCCCACTAAACAAATTTCCCTCATCTGTGGTGATAAATTCAATACTGCTATGCTCCAATTGCATATTAATCATTTTATTTAAAAATTTAAAATGCCTCCAATTTAAACTCTGAGATGCAATTATGTGCAGCCTGTACTCAAAACAGAATTCATAGCAATTGTTGAACCAGTGACTGTTATACAATCTCAACATGCAATAGTAATAATACTGGTCTGTATAAAAATTAACAAAAAAATCCAACAATCCTCCTACATCTATTGTATACAAACCTCTCAAACCTGCTAAGGAGCTTGAGGCACAGGTATTGAAAAATCCTGTCACTTATAAGCACCCAGTGCATTTCAGTTTCATTCTGCACAGCAAACAGGTTATATTCAGACAGGCTAGAGAACCTAAGCTTGAAATCATCAACAAGTGACTTGGATTTTATGTATTTTGAAATACATCTTCTCTTAAAAAATCCTGTATCAGGTAATTCCGTATAATTTAAACACCCCTGTCTATCCTTTGAGATTGTTTGCAGCAAATATTTAACAGTTACAGAGCTCTATTTCAACAAAAATAATCTCAATTACCTTGCTTGATGTTTTCTGTCACTCGGGGCTGTTGCAGATTGGTACTCACTGCTTATTGCCAGATCCTTGTATCTGAAATACATATTTTGCTTTAAAAATTTAATGTATGTATTATCACACAGGCAGACTGTATAATTGTTTCCCACAGTTGCATGTGTAGTTGATCTCATCTAGTGATTCAACAACACACTTATAATTACAATCCCTAAATTTTTGTCTCAGAAAATACATAACAATCTCACTTGTGTGTGTATGCTCTGGGCACCTGACAAGATCTGGATTAAAATCTTCACCACTGTACAAGTTCCCATCATCTGTGGTGACAAATTCAACACTCTTATCCATCAATTTCCTGTTAATTTTATTTAAATATTTGTAATGCTTCCAATTTGAACTCTGATCTGCAATCATGTACATCTTATACTCTGCATGCAATTCATAGCAATTGTTGAACCAATAATTGTCATACAATCTCAACATGGAATAGTAATGGCACTTTTCTGTGTAAAAATTAACAAAAAAACCAACAATTCTCCTGTACCTGTTGTATGCAAGCCTTTCAAACTTGCTAAGCATCTTAAGACACAAGTACTGGAAAATCCTGTCACTGATAAGCACCCACTGCATTTCAGTTTCATTCTGTACAGCAAACAGGTCATACTCAGATAGACCAGAGAATCTAAGCTTGAAATCATCAACAAGTGACTTGGATTTTATGTATTTTGAAATGCATCTTCTTTCAAAAAATCCTGTATCAGGTAATTCCATATAATTCTAATAGAAAACAAGATACATGTGCAATTTACATAAACACCCCTGCTTGCCTGCCCTAGGTTGAGATTGTTTCTAGCACAGAGCTCTGTTTCAATAAAAATAATCTCAATTAGATTGCTTGTTGTCTCTGGCCTGTTTGCCTGCTTAGATGCTCTGGGCTGTTGCAGCACTAGATTGATGCTCACTTGACCACTGCTGAAATACATGTAAAAAATTACACTGACAGACTGGATAATTGTTTACCACAGCTGCATATATCATTCAGGTTGTTCTCATCTAGAGATTCAACAATACAATCATAGGTGCAATCCCTAAATCTTTGCCTTAGGAGATACATAATAAGCTCATTCAGGTGTGTATACTGGGAGTACCAGACAAGGTTTTGCTTAAAATCTTCCCTGCTGTACAAGTGTCCATTATCTGTTGTAACAAATTCAATATTCTCATCTATTAATTTCTTGTCAATAATTTTATTTCAAAATTTGTAATGCCTCCAATTTGAACTCTGATCTGAAATTGTAAACATCCTATACTCTGCAAACAATTCATAGCAATTGTTGAACCAGTAATTATCAAACAATTTCAACATGCAAACACAGAAGTTCTGCTGTTAGATCTCGCACATAGTCTTCTTTACAAAAATGGGCACTGCACACTCTCGCATTTTTAATATTAATATTATGTTCTCGATCACAAGCACGAATCCACTGTTTACTTACACGATTATCAGCTGGAAATCTATCATATTTTATATCACTTCCTTTACTTTTTTGGTTATAATTCTCACAGCTTGTTACTGCACAATTAGGCATGATTATGGGTGGAATGAACAAAACAATCTCATTTTAAGAGAAATAATACAATAAAAATATATCGAATGCCACAAAATCAATAACCTGCTTGTTCCGATTTTTGCGACGTGTTTGTAGCTAAATGTACCCCGCACCAAACTTACTGCACATAGCAACGAGCACCATCAAACCCGATCCTCCCGGATGACGTAATGCATACGTACGTCACATAGCAACGAGCACCCCCTGGGTGCAATCCCTAAATCTTTGCCTTAGGAAATACATAATAAACTCATTCAGGTGTGTATACTGGGAGTACCAGACAAGGTTTTGCTTAAAATCTTCCCTGCTGTACAAGTGTCCATTATCTGTTGTAACAAATTCAATATTCTCATCTATTAATTTCTTGTCAATAATTTTATTTGAAAATTTGTAATGCCTCCAATTTGAACTCTGATCTGAAATTGTATACATCCTATACTCTGCAATCAATTCATAGCAATTGTTGAACCATTAATTATCAAACAATTTCAACATGCAGTAATAATAATATTCATCTGTGTAAAAATTGATAAAAAATCCAACAATTCTCCTGCACCTGTTGTATACAAATTTTTCAAACCTGCTAAGCAGTTTCAGGCATAGGTACTGGAAAATCTTGTCACTCATAAGCACCCACTGCATTTCAGTTTCATTCTGTACAGCAAACAGGTCATACTCAGATAGGCCAGAGAATCTAAGCTTGAAATCATCAACAAGTGACTTGGATTTTATGTATTTTGAAATGCATCTTCTTTCAAAAAATCCTGTAGCAGAATTATCCATGCAAAGATAAAACACACATATGCCACTCCTTCTATAAGCTAATATTGTTCCTAGCATATAAAATATTTGACAGGTACAAAGTTCTGTTGTTTCAACAATAATCTCATATTACCTTGTCTGCTGTCTATGCCTTCTATGAACCTGCTGAGATACTCAGGGCTGCTTGCTGTACCTGTTGAACAGGAAATACATATTAATACTTGTGTTAATTTATAAATACATACATATTTAAATATTTATCCTGACAGAGTTTGAATGCTGTTAATCCTGACATGGGTTTAACTGCTATTCACTCTACATATTTGACTGCTGTTTATTCTGTATTGTTTATTCTACAGGTTTGAATGCACTCTGTGCCACTCTACATGCTCACTCTGTAATGTTACAGGTTTGATTGCTGTTTGTTCTGACAGGGTTTGACTGCCTTAAAAGAATAGGCTGTAAAATAAACAATATTTACAATTATACAGCAATCTAAAAGCATGTTTGCAACCCATAGGTCATTGTGATTTGAAAAGTGGCAATCAATGTCTATTGTTCCTATATAAACGTTTCAACATACGTTGAAGTGGACCGGAAGTGACCGGAAGTAGACCGGAAGTACGTATGTGTGGGTGTGGGTGGGTGTGGGTGTATGTGGGTGGCTTTTAGGCTTAGTTTTAGGTGTAGCCAAAACAATATCAAGAGGGGCATATTTTTGACAAGCTTATGGACAACAATCTCACAGATGTGGCTTTTGTAAGTGTAGCCAAATCTGCCTGAGGGGACTCATCATTTCACGGGAAATTCCCGAGGGCATTTTTACAAAAATCTTGGATTAGACAGAGTACCAAACTTGAGCAATAAGCTCATATGCACATCTTGAGCTAGTTTTAAGTGTAGCCAAATCTGCCTGAGGGGGGCTCATCATTTCTCGTCCCAGTAATAGTACCAATACATCTACTGAAAATTACCACGGCCTAATAATTGTAAATACCGTTTATTAATAGTTGATGCTTCAACCAAATTTGTTCATTTGGAAGGTTTAAGAGTTTTGAACTCCAGAGCAATAGTTGGTAACCTTTACGAGTTGTTTATGAACAACGGTTTGAGCATAGAATAGGTTAGTGACAATTCCTCTTCCTTTGTGTAGCTATATTTCACATCATTTTTGTACAATTTTGGAATTAAACATATTACTTGCACCGAATATCATCCTCAGAGCAATTTAGCGGAGAGATATATTAAAGTTTTAAAAACTCTTCTTCGATCGTATTTTCATGACAAACAAAATGAGTGGATGAGAGGATTGAAAGAAATACAGTATTCTAATAATTGTTCAGAAAGTTATCCTATTGGTAACACTTCGTCAGAATTGTTTTGGGATCGTAAATTTTTCGATCCCTTGGAAGTTCGATGGCAATTCAACTCAGAAAATGATCAATTGTCAAAGGAGCATTTAGAATTAAAGTGGAAATCTGCTCTTGAAAACATGCAGGAATCTATCACGTAATATTTCAAGAGTTCCTTTTTTCAATAGGCGATGTTGTCTTTATAAAATCGCAAATTACTTATTCTGGCCTCGACTAGACTACAAGGTCACTGCAACTAAAATACTTGAAACCTTATCGCAATATAGGTTTCCTCACTCTTGCCAGTGTGCTGGCAGTGGAGGTGAACAACCATTCTAAGCACAAATGTTGCCACGTAAATTCGTTGAAGAGAAATTTGCCCAGATGTGTTGATAACATGAATTTATACAAGGCCACTGTCCCTTGGGACATTTCTTTTTTTATTGAACGAATCCCTTTCTTTGTATTGTTTTGATTAATGTATTTTAACACAAAGGATAATGTTACGTGTTTGATAATTGTGAGTGTGTCTATGTAAAAAAAATCAACATGTTGAAAATTATTGAAAAGGAATATATACAGGGTGTAATTAAACAAATTTGTATGTAAAAAAAATCCAGTTTCTGGTTCAGCCTTTTTTACAAGATTTTACTGGGGAACCCGTGTTTACAACCCTCCAAATTAAAAAGAAATTCGTATATATGCTTTCTGAAATTCTGGATAAACCAGAGAAACTCCAATCAAAATATGATGTATGATATTTTGGAAAATGTAACTGATGTTGTAAGTTGTTGAAGATGATCGTGTTCAGAGGTTAAGGTTTAGTGTAAACTAAGGAGAGGGAATGTTATAACTCTCTGCCCACAAATGTACTACATGTACTTGTAACATTGCAATTGACGTTATGAATCGTCTGCTTAGAACCGCTAGGAGAAAACGAGCACGTTTGGTCTTTAGGCATCGGTCTCTGGCGAAAGAGCAGAAGAGCTCTATCATCGTGAATGGTGAGTGGTGAAATGATAGGCAATTATGGAGATGGTGGTTCCTTTAAGTTATATAGTTTATCTGTATATTTAATGGTTCTATATTAACTAACTCTCTAGCCTTCTTAAACCCGAAGGTTAATGGCTGCAGCAACACAGGCCTTCCATCTGTCCCTATCTTGAGCAAGATCTATATACTCTTTTCCATCTCTACCGATTTCCATTAGGTCCATCTCAACGTTGTCCCTCCATCTTCGTCTTGGCCTTCCGATACGTCTCTTACCATCAGGTTTCCCAACAAGAATCCTGTGAAATCCTCTTTAATCTCCCATTTGTGCCACATGACCTGCCCACCTAAGTCTTCTTGATTTAATTATTCCAATAATATCTGAACATTAATACAAATTATGTAGTTCTAAATTATGTAACCTTCTCCACTCACCTGTCTCCTCATCCCTTTTAGATCCAAAGATTTTCCTAAGGATCTCATTTTCAAATACTCTCAATTTATGTTCCTCTTTCAATGTAAGGGACTAAGTTTCACACCCATATAATACTACAAGCAAAATTACTGTTTTGTATATTTTAACTTTTAGTTTCTTAGATATTAAACGAGAAGACAAAAGTATATCAAGAGAGAAGTAACATGCATTTCCTGAATTAAGCCTACTTTTTATTTCCTCTTTAATATAATTTTCATTTGTTAATATTACTCCTAAGTATTTGAATTTGGAAACTGGTTCAAACGAGTTGTTATCAATAATTAGATTTTGATTATTATCTAACACTTGGTTTCGGCCTGTAAGCATATATTTAGATTTCTCTTTGTAAACTTCCAAACCTATCTCTTTAGCAGTTTTGAAAAATATTTTAGCATTATTCTTAATTGTATTCACATCATCCCCCAGTAAGTCTACATCATCTGCATATGCTAACAACTGAGTCACACCATTTAATTTTAGTCCTTCTTTAGTTTCTTTTACCTTCCTAACAGCATATTCTAAGACAAAATTAAAGAGCAATGGAGCTAATGCATCTCCTTGTTTTAACCCATCATGAATTGTAAATTTGTCAGACATATTAATACCCACACGAATTTTACTTTCTGTTTCACTGGTGCATATTTTTATCATACTAACAAGCTTCTTAGGTATTCCAAATTCTACTAATATATTTTATAATTTCTCTCTTTTGACCGAATCACATGCTTTTTTGAAATCAATGAATAGCTGATGGACATTTTGATTATATTCCCACTTTTTTTCAAGTTTCTGTGTGATGTGAAAAATGTGATCTGTAGTTGATCTGTTACGTTTAAATCCAAATTGATAATCACCTATAATTTCATTAGCATATGGTGTTAGTCTTGTTAAAAGAATGTTAGATAATATTTTATATGTTGTTGAGAGTAGAGAAATTCCACTGTAATTATTGCAGTTCTTTTTATCACCTTTTTTAAACACAGGAACAATTATGGAATTTTCCACTGTTCAGGGATTTCTTCCTTATTCCATATTAAACAAATTAATTTATGAATTTGACATATTAATGAATTTCCACCATATTTAATTAAATCAGCTGGTATTAAATCAATGCCAGGTGCTTTGTTATTCTTTAGTCTTTTAATAGCATCTTTAACTTCAGTCAATTTAGGTTCTGGAACTAAAGGTTCTGCTGTGTGGACTTAATTTACTTCTGATTTTTCTCCTACATGAACATTTAAAAGATCATTAAAGTAGTTCTTCCATCTATTTAGAATATCTCTTGGGTCAGCTAGAAAATCACCGTCTTTATCCTTTATCAAGTTTACTTTAGGTTGTCACCCCCTTCTAAATTCATTTACACCTTTATATAAATCTCTGTAATTTTTGTTTTTTCTGTTTGTTTCAATTTCGTTAATTTTGCTTTTCAAGTAATCTCTTTTTTCACCTCTAAACGTGCGGTTAACTCGCTTTATTCTATTATAATTGCTTAGATTTGTATCATCAGAGTTATTTAACCACCTAAGTCTAGGCTTATTCCTTATTTCTATTAGATTATGATATCCATTATCAAACCATGGCTTACTTTTCCTTGGTTTATGGTATCCTATACTTTCTTTATCTGCTGATTCTATTGCATTACGTATGTGCTCCCAATTCTTATTTACGTCTGTTTTATTTATATTTTCATCATCATTTAAATCCTGCAAAACATCAAATCTATTTGACAGTTTAATTTGGTAATCTTTCTTAATTCTTTCATCAGCAAATTTTCCTGTATTAAATTTTAGAACTTTTAGTTTGTGTTGCTTATGATTTATCACTGCGAGTCTTTCTCTTAATTTAGCAATTACTAAATAATGGTCACTGCCACAGTCAGCACCTCTATGTGTACGAACGTCAATTATACTAGTATGCCTTCTCTTATCAATGAGAATATGATCTATCTGATTATGAGTTTTACCATCTGGAGAAGACCAGGTATATTTATGTATATCTTTATGTATAAAAGTGGTACTTTTCACAATTAAATTTTTTGAGCTTGCAAAAGCAATCAATCTTATACCATTATCATTACTTAATTCATGAAGACTTTCTTTACCAATCGTTGTTTTAAATGTCTCTTCTTTGGCCATCTGTGCATTACAGTCACCCAACAGAATTTTCATATCATACTGAGAAAATTTATCAAAAACCTGTTCTAACTCTGTATAAAAATCATCTTTAGTATTATCATCTTTACCTTCCGTTGGAGCATGTATGTTTATTAAAATAATTTTACACCACCTACCCTGTAAAACTGCATATGGTATCCTATCATTTATAAATTCTACTGTTTTAAGAGTGAAAATAATTATATTATTTATGAAAAAGCCTGTTCCAAAATTATGATTTTAAGTACCACCTAAGAAAAAAGTATAATTTTTAGTTTTACAATTCCCTTCTCCTGGCCACCTAACTTCCTGGACAGCTACTACATCTAATTTATACTTAACTATCTCATTAACTGTACACTGAAATGTCCCAGGCCGGTAAAGGCTCAGAACATTCCAGGTGCCGAATTTAATATCCTTATTCCTAATGTAGATCTTATCCTTAGTCCAGGGACCTCCCAAAGTAGTCCCCATCCGGAGACCAGAATGGGGGACTATTTTACCTCCGGAACATTTTACCTTGGGAACATCCATGGCATTATATTGCTGTTTCTTGACATGTCTTTTTGCAGTGTAGTGTTGTCAGCTCTACACCTTACCCCCAATATGAATGGAGGATCGCACCTGTCGTTGATCAGCGGATGCTTGGGATCTAGCTGGGAGGATCACATTGTAGTCCACCAACCATACCTCCCTCACTTCTGCCGATTGTGGGACGCTCATAGAGCCATTATATAACAGCTCTGTAAATCCCAACAGAGCAAAATGTTGACCATTTCACTCTGTTGGTTGACTAACTGCAGTGAACAAGTCACTTTACAATGAAGTCGTCACATACCTACGCCATGAAATATTATATATGGAGTGTGTAAATTCCTTAATGGAAGAAATCTTGTGCTGTGAGGTATCGGCTGTTATCTACAAAACTCTCTGAACGCTACAACACTGATCAACTGAATTTCAAAACTATATATGTGTAGTTTTAGAGATAGTGGCACCTCCACGCGAATGTACGTGCCAGTGTTTTCTTACCTCTGAAAGCCTAGTGTCTGAGATATAACATTATATTCAAAACTTTGCGAGGTGTAAAATTTGCGGCGAAAACCGACACTCCTATCACATTAGAATATTTTTCCTCCGATACTATCGGCAGCACGTGCGCAATTCTTGTTACGAGATTGGAACACACATCGGGCTATATTAGGTACAGTTTTGAACCCTCACCTTCCAGCGTTACCTACGTGGGAGCCTGACATAATTAAAAATTCGTAAAAATATTAAGATTTTTTAAAATTTCTTCTTCTTGATAGTGGAAATTTAGATTTTTGACATTAGACCATTTTGACCATTAAAGCTTAATCTGTACTGAACAAAACCAGGTTAAATTTGTAACTCTAGCAATTGTAATTTACTAGATGTAATTTTTTCATTTGAAACCTTGCCTAATTTAAAACTTTCCGCTCAATGCATGACCGGCGTTGGAACTTATAGGGTGTTTAAAGGTATAAGATTTTCATTTGGGCCTCCTTCGTATATAAAGTGGTTTCTACCCGTGACGTCCCGCTTATTTTTACGCAAATATATTTAGCATGCAGAAATTTGAATTTATATTGCATAGCGAGTACTAATCTGTGTTACGTATAAGAGTTGTTCAAAGTGATTGAAAACTTCATTCACACATTCCCTACATATTTTGATCAAATTTTGATTTAAACACTTTTATTTCATTACGCAAAGATAAAGTTGACAAAAATGAGATAGAAAATGCTGTAATAAGTAATACACTATGCCTTGGGGAATCTGCATAACGGTATAAGAGGGGAGAAAGCGAGTGGGCGGAGCGATACTGTGCTCGCTGCTGCAAACGGCTGGTAACTGTCGTCTCGTATTAACATACTGCAGGCTAAGACATAGCCAACTGAGTTCAAATGGTTCTATATTAGGTTTGGTTATTCTAAATTTCTTATTAAATTAATATTTGTTTGGGTATTGAGGAATATTCTTTGAATTCTCAGTCATATGGTTACATTCACTATAAACGCATTGCCCCTTATGTTTTTATCAATTTATTTTGTAGGGCTTATTGTTGTCTAATTATTGATATATAAAGAAAGGGTATATATTAACTTGTTGATTGTTACCATTCTATACAAGTACTCTTTCACTGTTAAAATGAAAAGGAAAAAATCTAGGTTTCTGGTCTATTCGTAACCCGTACTTGGAATTGGCCGATTCTACACCACCATAAGTACGAATTTCACCATAAGTACGAAAGGCCCGCAGATTAATCTTCTAAGATGAATATTGTTGTTGACCACGACTTTTCACGTTGCGTTTAAACCTCCTGGGACTCTTTTTCTTTTAGAGTGGCACTCGGACTAGCATTTTACAGGTTAAGCTAACCTAAACACACTAGCGACTCTAAAAACATTACTTTTTTTCATTTCTTGCAATCTTCCACGGGATAAATTAACCTTGGGAGAAAAAATGGAAACTTAACGTGTTATTCTAATTTTTTGTTAAGAAAATTCGTGTCCCCCAAAGAGAAAATTTCTTCTTTAACCCCCACAGAGGACCTCCGTGCGTTTATGTAGCTATCTATTTTAGTGTGATTGATGTTGTTTTTCCTACAGGTAATGACAATGTGGAATGTTGCATGTTTATTTTCATAGTGTAATAGGAAGGGGTTAAAAACGTTGATTTCGGTACCTGAAAAAAATATACATTCACAAGCATAGTGTTGGTGCTTTGATGGTGCTACTTGTGTTTTTTTTTATTTTTAGTGCTAATTTACAATTTTTCTGAATGGTGCAAGAAATGAAAACTTTGCTACTTGCGTTTCTTATAACTGTTCCGTGACCCTCCCGTTTTTGAGGGATCTTGGACAAATGACTTATCTGCTACCAGGATTACCCTGCACACGGTGTCGTCGGGTATTGGATTGTGAAATGGACATAATATCTTCATGTTGGTGCAATCGTTGACGACCAGTTGTTTTCGTTTCGGTGTTTTTATGACGAACATGAGTCTGTGTTCCTTAAATTAACTTGGAGTGTAGTATACATATATGTTTCCCTCAGTGACTCTTTTATGAGCATTGTATGCTGAATTTAATTTAAGAAAATTATCTTGTGCTATACCGAGGTTGTAATTTTCACACCGGAAAACTTCGTATCTCCCGTTCTTGAGGTATGCGTTCTTCATCTTGCAGTTTTCGAGTTTGCTGGAATCTTTTTCCTGGTCGTTGTCTTTCCCGGTCTGAAAAAGCACCACCTCGAATTCTGGCATGTCGAACTGTATGTTTTTGAACTGTGTCGTGACGTCAAATTCATAATGATTACCGGAAGCAGGATTCTTCATGCACTCGGTAAGTGTATAATTAAATGAGCACTTGCGGATTTTTCAAAATATCTGCTTTGTACTTGAGAGCGTATTCCACAACTGGAAATCTCAATTCCATGGTTCAAATGATGCATTTGCTTGCTTCGGTCAGTCTGTTTGGAAGCGGAGTGATCCCGTAACCCAAGTTACTGTATCGCATCAAAACATTGTTGGCGTTCGAGGATCTGCGAAAAGTGATTCTGAAACCTACTTTCCACATGATATCCTTGTAGTCTGAGAACAATCCCGGAAATAGACGTATGGGAAACAGTACCGTGTGACCTTTTTTTGATATTTTCGTTCCTGCTTCGAATCCTCCAGCTTGGTAGTAAGCGGCATGTGTTTTCTAAAGTTTCCACGTTCCTGGATAAGGAACCAAGTGATTTCTGGATAATCGACTAGATCGATGATCGTTCCTCATATTCTAACTGAGAGAACAACAGGTGAGGTACGAAGTTGTTCACGAGTTTCAAATTTGCGTTCGGCGGGAATGCTTCTCCATTTTCCTTTTCCGATTTTAACGTAGAGGTCTGATCTATTAGGATGAACGAATCCGTCCCCGACGTCCACATCGAACTCGATTTCTTGGTTCGGTTCGTTGAGATTGGCGAAAGTGTGACTGTTGGGAGGGAAACATTGCAATTCGTAACTTTCAATTTGCTCCATGATGGCTACTTATTACAAGTTGATCTCCACTATGGCTGTGGAAGTTTCACTTAAGTAATTTGTAATTGTCCAAGTTATCTACTCCGCAATCTTTTTTCTTACGTCGGAAGGTAAAGAATCTGACATGGGAACTCCTCTGAAGTGTTTGATAATCATCTGTTCGATCAGAGATTCAATGTCACGGTTACTGAGCGGTTCTTCTCTTTTTAAAATTTGCTCAAACCGTCCTTGATGCCTTTATCTTTTACCAGGTGATAAGGTATCTTCAAACGCATACTTGGTATGAGGCCTATTATTTTTATTAATTTAAGCACAGTGGTAAACCTATTTTGACGATGTTTTTGTCGATTTTATACAATTGCAACTCTGTGATTTTTTTATCTCGTACTTGGTACGAGTGTCATAATTTCTTTCGAGTTAAATTACGTAACATTACGTAACATTGTGATGACCCATATTAAGCTCTCTTTTATTGCATTTTTATAAGGGTAAATTATTGCATCATGTTATGAAACAAGTTATTACGCAACATTGCGCTGGCATGTAAGGTAAACTATTGCGCAATATTTACGCAATATTATGATGACTTGTATCTAGCGTTTTGTTGGTTATGACGTAATGGGCGTCTTCTGATTGACTTACTGTTTCAGATGTTTTCATCCGCGCTTAGGTTACTTAAAGGGTTTTCGCATAACAGATCAGTCATTATCGTGAGAGTGTTTGAAGAGTACGGATGTGTTGTTGCAGTGTTAAAAGTTAAGTATTTAATTTATTCTAAAGCCACATACTATTTATTATTTTAAGTTTAAAAGTGTATCAAGTGATTTTTTCCATAGTAATTTCTATCAGATTGAGTTTAGATGTGATCAGATGTTACTTGTTGTCTCCGGAAATTCTGCATAAATAACATAGCTGAAAATTTTATCGTAATAGCTACAATTATTATATTTTGAAGGTGGTTCAAATCGATTTTCATACAAATTTAATTTTTGCATTTGTATTGAATTTTGTAGTTTTTCCCGAGAAAACTTATATATAAATACCAGAGCTGAAAAAAATTATAATTATAACTACAGTCTTTTAAGTTAAATGCTATGAATTATCGTACATTTAAAAGTGTTTTTTCTAGTAAATAGAATCTTATTGAATTTTGAGTTGATTGTGCGCCTTATTGTTATTTACTTAAAGCATATTAAAAAAATGTCATCTACCAATTTTATCTAATGTGTTTTTTGTGGGAAATTAATCTCCAAAACTAATATTAGCAAGCATAGGGCAACATGTAGCGAAACAGGTTCGAAAATAAATCGTTTGTTACCTACTAAGCCTTGTACTCAATGCGGAAAAATAATTAGCAATACTAATTTAAGTAAACACCTGAAAATTTACAAGGCATCAACTTAACATGGAACATTGAAAAGAAAAATTGATCATCCTGAAACAGAAGCTTCTACTTCCAAACAAATTAAGATGTCTAATGACCAAAAGCCGATTAGATCTGCATTAAACAACCAACTCCTGGATTTTCTTTTTAATTCGAAACCAGGCTGTAATATTTCTAGTTTCTTGAGTGAAATTAAAACATCTATCATAAATATTTTGAAAAATAAACTGGAAAATAACTCCATAAAAAGATATGTTGATCTATTCTGTAAATATGAGAAAAGCAATGGTATAAGAAATTTTTTTTCACAAAACGAGAAACCAAGTCTTTATTTGGCAGACATTAACAATTTGAATGTTTTTTATTCTAATCTTACTAGTGAATTGATTTGGAAACACGATGAATTCGAGGCTAAGGAATCAGGTTGGTCTTTATGTGGAAGTCCTCACAGATTAATCGCTTAAGTAAACAAATTTACACCTTTTTCTGCTTCTCGCTACGTTCCACCTTCGGTAGAAATTCAGCATAAGAGATCCGTGCTGAACATTTATAACACTAACAATAAGTGTTTTATGTGGTGCATTTTAGCGGCGCTTCACCCGGTTCAATGAAAAGATCACCCATATCAGGTTAGTCATTACACACAATACGAGATTGAATATGCTATGACAGGCATCGAATACCCTGTTGTTATTTCTGACATAACAAAGTTTGAAAACAGGGCGCGAGAAGGAAAACGATTAGCTATAAATGTATATTCATATACATTAGTTAAGCATTTTGTTCATCACGTTAGGATAACTAATACTTTTGATGACGAAGCCGTGGAAAGCAATCTCCTTCTTATTGCTGACGATGATGTTCATCATTACACGCTAATTCGTTCACTCTCCCGCTTTGTCAGAAGCCAAAGAACCAAGTTTCATGCATACACATCGAAGTTTGTCCAAAGTGTTTAACCGTATTCGACGATCGTGACAGACGAAATTACCAACATTTCAAAAATCAAGAAATTGCCAAACCAAAACTTGCTGAACATAAAGTCTACTGTGGAGTCAACAGACCGGCTCGCATGTTGATGCACAAAGCAAATTAATTCAAAGAAGTGAAATGTACAAGGCCTTGTTGGAACATTCGGCCATTATCATCGCAGACTTTGAGACTTTTCTCAAACCATTGTCCTATTGCGATCCAGGTCCCGAATTTTCTTCCACAACACCGTACCAGCTTCATGATCCAAATAGTTTTGGATATGTTGTTGTCTGACATGATAGAATAAATAAACCATATATATATCGCGGACCGAATGTTATTGAACTCTTTTTTAAAAAAGTGGTGGAGGACGTTGAGAATATTGGTAGCCTCTTATGCCAATCGAAACCAATGCTTCCATTATCCAGTGATGAACTTCAATCTTACAATAATATTAAACGTGTCCGGTGTGTGATCAACATTTCACGGATGAGAATCGGAAAGTATTTTACCATAACCACTTCGCCGGAAACTACATCAGTGGAATCTGTAACACCTGCAACCTCAAAATCCTGAAGACTAAATTCGTACCAATATTTTTTCACAATGGATCCAATTACGACTTCCATTTTTTAATTAGGAATTTTCGATACGATACGCAAGAAATAGATATTCTTGCTCAAAACGAAGAACGTTATATTTCTATAAGTAAAAGTTTAAATTCCAGGAACGAATGAAATCATAGAGATGAGGTTTCCAGATTCTTTTAGATTCCTATCGGCAAGTCTCGATGCTCTAGCGTGTAAACTTAACGACGAACAATTTAAAATTACAAAAGCTAGTTTCCCCAACATACACGTAGAACTGATTAAACGTAAAGGCACTTATCCTTACGAATATGTAACCGATGAATCTAAATTTGACGATGACACTCTCTCACCTCAAAAAGAATTCATCAGTCAACTGAAAAAAACGAAATTACGAATGAAGAATACGGAAATACGAAATTAATATGTAAGGAATTGAGATGCAATACCATAGTTGATTATCAAGATGCTTATCTCAAATTAGACGTAACAATACTTGTTGATGTTTTCCAGGTATTCAGAAAAACAGCAATACATATTTATAAATTTGATCCAGCATACTTCTACAGTCTTCCTGGTTTGGCGTGGACTGCTATGTTGCTCCAGACCAGGATCAAGTTGGAATTGATATCGGACGTGGACATGTTACTTTTCATCGAGGGGCGGATGCGTGGGGTGATGATGCAATGCTCTCAGAGACACGCAAAGGCAAACAACATTCACATGTCTGATTATCAATACGATGTAAATCGACCATCGAATTACATTTTTACGCTGACGTAAACAATCTCTACGGATTCACAATGATACAAAAACTTCCATTCGGAGGATTCGAGTGGATAGATCCTATTTCAATTGATATTAATCATTTCGACGATCGCGAATTTGGTCTGTTCATTGGGGTGGAAATTGAATTTCCAAATAATTTGCATGATACTTTTTCCGATTTACCTCGGGCTCCAGAAATTATATGTCCACATTATTCTAATCACATCAAGCTTTTGTTAACTCTGGAGAGAAAAGATAGATATGTCGTCCACTACAAGAATCTCCGGTTTTTCATTGGGAATGGTGTTCAGGTAGTAACTGTGAGAAGAATTCTCAAGTTCAAACATTCTCCATGGTTAAAATCTTATATTGAGACCAACACGAGAATGAGAACAGCTGCCATTTCAGGATTAGATACAGATTTTTGATAAACCAATGAATAAAGCTGTGAACGTTAGAAAGCGTGTAGACATAAAATTGGTTCCAGATAACAATAAATGTAGGAAATTGGTATCTGATCCTACATTCAAATTGCGAGAAATTTACAACGAGAATTATCACTTTTGATCCAGATATAAAATTGATAAAATTCAGAAAACCTATTTACGTTGGTGCAACAGTTCTCGACTTGTCGAAACTTCACATTTATAATATTATGAAACCCTTCTATAATGATAAGCTATCAATTTTGTATATAGACACCGTTAGTTTTCTTTATGAGAGACAAACACCTAACTTCTATGAAGATCTTAAACATCCTTCCATGCTTGGGTACTTCGACACTTCTTCCTACACTCAACCCTACAGATTTGGAATTCCTTCCCGCAACAAGAAAGTTCTTGGCAAATTAAAAAATGAGTGTAACGGTGGGATTATTGTTGAGCTTGCTGGTTTGCGTTCGAAGATGTATATATTCAGAACAGAGAGTAGCGTCACAAAGAAAGCAAAAGGAACGTACAAAGAGACCGTGGAAAACAAACTATCATTCCAGGATTATATTTATTGCCTTTATTCACAGTCGAGCATACTTCGAGAAGATAATGGAGTGCAAACATCAAACCATTAGATTACAACGAATAAAATAAAAAAGTAGCCCTGGATCCACACGACGACAAGAGGTGTAATTTCGAGTGTGGAATCGATACTTTGCCTTAGGGGCCCTTTAGTTTAGAAGTTAATAATAATTGCACTCAAAACATGTGAAAAAATAAACCTAACATCAAACCAAAATTTTGAAAATAACAAATAAAATCTACACGTAGTCTAATTTTTTATACATTTTAAGACTATAAAGTAAAAAAATGTTTTCCTATTAAAATTTTTCTATCACTCTATCATTTTTTACATCACAAATATATGATTTCTCCACAATTTAAATTTCACTGCATATTGTATTTTCAGGTAGAGTTTCATAAAATTCACAAACTAAGTTAATATTAGTACGATCATTTATAACTACCAATTTTCTTTTTGATGAATTGATTAAAAACATTGGTGTGAATTATGAACTCATCTGGATTATAATACATATCTATGTTACCTTCAGTTACTCTTTTAATTGCACTATAAGCTTCATATAATTTTAAATAATCTTGTTCTGTAATGTTTAAATTGCAATTTTCACGAGGAAATACTTCATTTCTGCCATTCTTCAGATACACATTTTTAACTTTACAATTATCAAACTGGCTGCTATACTTTTCCTGATCGTCATCTCTCCCTGTATGAAACAGCACAGCTACAAACTCTACCATGTCATACTGCAAAGATTGGAACTGATTAGTAAGGTCCAATTCAAACAATTTACCCTCTAATGACCTCTGTATGCATTGATATGTATAACATTGTATCGGAATTTGGGTATTTTTCAAAACGTTGGCTTTGTATTTGAGAGCATAATTCGATTCATATTCAACTATAGGCATTCGCAACTCCATAGACTGGATCACACATTTCGCAGCTTCGGGTAAACTAGCCTCATTAGCTGTTTCTTCTGCATTCAAAGTTTTGTATCTCATGATAGCATTATGATCATTGGGTGCTCTGCGAAACATGACACTCAAACCACATTTCCACATAATTTCATTATAATCAGAGAAAAATCCAAATAGCAATCTCATGTGGAACAGTACTGTGTGACTTTTTGCTTGAATTTTTGTTCCAGCTTCGAACCCACCAACTTTATAAAATGCACACTTTGATTTGGACAGTTTCAATGTCCCCATTGTAGTGGATGTAATTCCAGGACAATCAATCAAGTCAATCACTGTTCCATGCTTTCTGACTTCAATTTGAGAAAATAAGAATGGAACAAAATTATCTATAAGTTATATATTAGCCCCGGGGAAGGTAATATTCTTCATCATTAATTTGTTTTACAATATCGAATTTTATACACAGATCAGATCTATGTGGGTGAATGAATCCATCCACCACAGTGATGTCATACTGTATCTCTTTATTGGGCTGATTCAAATTTGCAAATGTCCTCCTGTTTGGAGGGAAGGTCTGTAATTCATAACTCTCAATATTTTCCATCTTGGTATTTATTAATATTTTTAAAATATTAATTTCTATTATTTCAGTGCTATTAGCACAGGCAAAATCGATGATTTCATTTTTCTCATTCGTAATTGTTATTTCTATGTAATTAAAGTTATCAATAGAAACAGGGAAATATACTGGTGGGATTGGCGAATAGAAGATGGGTTCCATAAATTCCGAATTCGGTTTAAATGTAGCAATAATAAATGTGTCCTTGTGACAGCCAATCGAATTTTCTTCTGCTTTGATAATCATACCTTTGGCAATGTTACAAGGAATATTCAATGTCTCAATAGCTGAGAATTTTGGTATAAATTTACCTATGTGCCTAATACCTGGTTCCAATTTGCTATTGTTCTCAAATCCTAAAAGTTCTCCCATGGTAGAAAAGTCCACTGTTTCATTGGTAGTTACAATCTCTACTCTGTCTGTTACAGAATTTTGAGAAAGCAAGACAGTGTTTGGAAGTTCAAATTGTAAAGTAGATAAGTTATACTGTCCGAAAGGAATAATTATTTTTTTATTACCTACTAATATAGTATTGTTATAGGTAGTTACATTCGGAATCAGATACATACTGTAGAAAGCTCCCAGAGTTATGGATTTTGGATATATAATATAATCGTGAAGATGTAGTTTCAAGACTGAAGTCTCGCTGGAGAGATGAAAAATTCCCATATTAAATATGTAATACACCTTTTTGAAAATCTTTTAATTTGATGTTTGGTATTTTATTTAAAATTCTGAGCATGTTAATACAAACATGGCCACATATAATTTGATCATAATCTTGAATACGATCGTCGTTGCAATAAAATTTAACATGTTTCAAGTAACGAATGAATTCTCCGAAAGAATCGGAAAAAAAGCATTGTCATTTTGTTTATAATAGCATATCCAATGTGAGTACCAACGTTTTCGGACTTGTCCAAATTCACCACGGCACTTTCTCGAGAGTGAGGACTACTTTAGAGAAGAGAATCAGACGTGAAAACCCCCCTGAAGTGTTTAATTCTAATTATATTAATTAAAGATTCAATGTCTTGGTTGGTAGAAACTTCTTCTTTTTTTTAATTCACACCTTTGCCTATTTTTTCTCCATAGCAAGATTATGATGCTTTTGATTTTCTAGTTCTGCCTTACTTTTTTGTATCAATTACAGTTTTGGCAATTGCAGCACTACCCCCAGCTAAGCTCCCAACTGCCCCAATGCAGCCAGGATAGCTGGAATGCTGAATATAAATCCTCCACTGTGTGTTTTCTTTCTTGTATTTTGCCATCGTTTTAATTGTGGCGTACTGAGTAATAATTTCATTCCATTTCCTTTGGCTATATATTGCCTCTTCTTTTCTTGTTGTTTTTTAGTTAAAATCGAATTAAATTTTAAATTTTTAAGATCATGATATGGTATTTGGTATACAACTCTTTTTGCTTTCATATTGTTTTATTATTATTATTATTATTATTATTTTTCAGGGTATTTATATTACAAACCCCACCCTAATTTTTGTTTTATATTCATAGTAATGGTTGTACCCACCGGTGTTATTTTTTCACCCAATGATGCATCTCGGCTTGTTAGTCTTCAAAAAGCTGCCTCTTCCAGTTTTTGATCAGCCACATGACGATCATTCAGATCTTTGTGTGTGTTGTATGCAATGTCATGTTCTTTGCAAGCTGCATCCAAAGGATTAATACCCCTGTCCCCTCTTTCTATTCGTTTCTCAAGTTTTGTACCAGGACCAAAATATTGGCAACCAGGTACGTGTAACTCGAACGGAAGTTTATTAATAATATCATTAACTAAACCTCGACCCTCTGATATATTCCAGAATTTAGGAGGTAAAGTATTGATAATTTTAATTAAGTATCATATACCTTTAGGATCGTTTACAATAAAATTAGTTAATTTGTCACTAATCATGTTTAGAATACCAATTTTCTCAATATGGAAATTATTGTTTCCAACATTTTCCTCCCCTGCTATAACCAGCAACCTATCTATAAGTTTTCTCCCATCGTTTACCCATACAAATTCCTTAGGTAGAGTATTGTATTGTTTTATACCACTACCGGTTTTCAGTTGATTCCAGATAGCTTTGATCCGATTTTTGTATTTATCCCCGCTGCTCGATTTCACACGCTTTTGACTGGCATAATTATTTAGGTACAAAGCATCAGAGAGTATCAAAATTTCAGAGTAACTTTGATAATCCTCTTCTGTAAAATTTTTTGTTTGTTTTTTTGGTAATAAGCTCCCATAGCCCTACGGTACCAGGATATCTGGACCAGCTGTTTCTCTCACTCAAATTAATTTTTATGATTGTCCCCTTCGAATGCAACTTTAGATTTGCTAATTTTCCATACCACATCTTCATTAACCTCTATAGTTGGATACAGTCCAAATATCTCATCTCTTTCTCGAATTTTCCTGTACTTATCTAATCCCTTGCCAGGGGACCCAACTCGATTTTTTTCTGATTCTTCTACAGCTGCTTTAGCAGGTGGTTCCTAAAGTACCAGAGGAGTGTGGATACTACATAATGGCGTAGGAGGAAAATCTGCATAATTTTAGCAGTAAGAGGTACCAATTCATTGATGAGGTTTTTATTTTGTTCTGTAACACTTTTAATCTCTTTACCAAGTCCACGGATTGCATCGATAAAAGGTTGGTGTTGAACGTTTGTGATGTTCGTAAAAACCTCAATTCTCTGATTTCCAACCTTTGAAACGTTTCGTATTTCGAATTATCTTCTATTTTATGTTTTGTCATATGTATTTCTTGATGAAAGGTTATTTTATATCGTTTCAAGATTTAAAAAGTCGTTGATTTTATTTCTGAATATACCATTCTTAGGTTTACGAGTCTTGTCGACGGTAACAGATACAAAATCGTCGCTGTTCCAACAAGATGAACAGAATTTTGAAAATTGGTTATAATTTATGTCTCCTTCCACATAATCATCGTATACATGTTTCAAATTAGTATGATCTTGAAGAAACAAACAAATTAAATTTGTATTATCTCGTAGTAATTGTTTGGGAATTTTGGAATAAATTTGAGCTACATAAAAGCAGTATATTTCTTTGTGACTACCCTGTGTAAAAAATTACTAATTTTCTTCTGATTTTCCAGAATAACATCATCAAACACCACAACAGAACATTTCAAACATTGGTCGAGAGATTGTATTGTTGATGCAAATGTAGCTAAGCCCAGTTCCTTGTACAGCTTCATGAGTTGTTGATATTTCGATTGTTCTAAACTTTTTGAGAATACATACAAGGGTCTATTTTTCCAATCTAGCAAATTGGGGGCAAGCAAGATATTATCAACCAGCAAAGTGGTTTTCCCACAACCTGATGGGCCTGCAATGAGGCATCTTATATTATCATATAACAACTCTCAACTTTTTTGAATTAGTTTTCACTACATCTGGTAAACGCTGTACCACATTCCATGTTGGTGTCAAAGAATAACCTGGTTTACTTCTATCCAACTTTTGTCTGGCAGACTTAACCATTTCACATACAATTTATAATTTTTCTTCTTCAACATTAGATATGTATCTCGATATTTTGTTTTACTAAGTTCCTCTTCATAAAATCTCCCTTTTAATATTTTGTTATGATTATCTTTTATGATATATGTATTTCTATTCCCTGGTAAAACTTGAAGCACTAAGAATAACTCCGTACTCCAATTTTTAGTAAAACCCTTCTCGAATAACTGTTTATATTTACTAACCCTTACCTGATCCCCAATTTAAAAATTTTGCTTCTCGGTAGTGTATGTATATTTTTTACAATAAACAGTAGAAATCAAATGTTGCTCATCAGATTTGGTCACTTCAGCAGGTTTCATGCCAACAGTACTGCGTACTGTATTGTTGTTATCATGAACTAGCTCGGGTAAAATTTTCACCCACTTATAATTGTTTTGTAGAGTAAATTGTCTCCACATGCGATTTTTTAATGTTCTGTTGAATCGTTCCACTATACGAGCTTTCAGATTTCTGTATGTAGAATAATGTTTAATATTATGTCGTTGCATTAATTTAGCAAATGTAGAATTGTAAAATTCTTTCCCTCTATCTGTCTGTAAATATTTAGGTATCCTCCCCTAATTAAATATCGACATAAAAGCCTCGGTAACACAAGTACCAGTCTTGGATTTTAGGGGAACAGCCCATGCATATTTGCTAAAGGTATCACTAACTGTAAGCATATATTGTAACCATGATTTATCTTATCCAATTTTTTTATAAAGTCCCCGTAGGAGGGCCATCTCAATCAGATCAGCCTGGGAGAATTAATTTATACCTTTTGTTACTACACTTAATCGCTTGTAATTACGACGGGCTTGTTTGTGTAATTCATGAACTATATCTTGTCTTGACATCGAGTTCGAAGTGAGAATATCGCATAAAATGGATTGTCCTCAGGGTATAACCGCTTTATGTCAAATACTAGCTTGTCACCAATTTCAGTATCAAAAACTGATAATTGTTTGTCGTCATGTACTTAATATTAATTGGTAGACTCAGCCCAGTATGCAATAGGTATGTGAACTGCCTTGTGTATGCCATCTTTTCGGACTATAGTAAACAGAGGAACTTCAATATGTTTTTCATGTTTTAGAAAACTAAACTTCAGAAATCGTAAACTACCATCAACAAAAAATACATGAAAAAATATATTGCTCTGAATGTCGTCAATAAGATAATGGAAATGCGATAATTCTGATTCAGTATTCAAGCTTTCAATCTTAGTAACTTGCTGTTGAACTATAGCTAGAATAGCAGTAATGCCAGGCAGTTTCGATTCCAGAGATTACTGTACACTTGTTAGATCATTTCTCACAGTTGCCATAGTATCTTCTATGTGAGCTATGGTACCTTGTATCTTCCCAAAATCTTCATAAGTCTCCAACTGTAATTTGATGTCGGCAACGCTCCCAGCAATATCATTTAATTCAGAAGGTGAAGGTAAATTATTGATAATATCTTCCAATTGTCTGTAGTTTCGATTGAGCTTCTGTTATAGCTGTATGCAGTTCATCTGTCTGTAATTCAGATTTGTCACTTTTTATATTCTGGATGATGGTTTGCAGTTCGGTACGAATACTATTTGCCTGGTCATTTAATTGATGTTTCAGCTGTTCCGTTTTCGTTCTCTGGATTTGTCTAAATTTATGAAGTTCTTTTTTCAATTTGGCAATAGTCTCTTCTAAGTTCTGAAGATTATCTATTGAAGCTAAATTAGTATATTTCTCAAGAAAAGATTTAAGTTCTCCATCAATTTTTACTATAGGTTCAATCAGTTGAGTTTGTAGATTTGTAATCTCTGCTTGAATATTTAGATTTAGCGAATTCTGTAATATGAGTAAATCTGATTTCAATTTTTTAGACGTATATCTAAACTAGCAATCTGGCTGGAATTTTCTGGAATCTCCCGTCGCCTTCTATTACCATATATATATATATATATATTGTTTCTAGGTATTTTATATATTAATAAGAGGATAGGTTATTCTTATTTCGATAAACAGAGGAATCAATTTATCATACTCTCCAATTATCTCAGAATACAAAAATTCACCAGCTTCCACATCATAAGACGTATCAGGAAGTAATGTAGTATGTTTAATTCTATACAAATTTCGACCTATGTGCAAAAGTGCTGCATTCGGTGGCGAAACGTTTGTTTGAATTTTCCCACTAAAAGGTAACTTATATGATGATCAGTTATTATTAAATACAAATAAGTGCTTTGCAGTATCCTCGTCAACATGAGAACAAATACTGTTCAAGTGAACTAGATGTAACCCTTTCAATTGATGATAAATTTCTCTAAATACGTCCATGTTTACTGGAATTCTCTCTACAGGCTGACTATGTTGTTGCTTCTTAAACCCAAAAATATTCGTGTCGTTTTATTTTATTTTAGATATTTTTTAATATATATAAAATATATATTTGTACTAAGTATAAAAAAATTAATAAGTACATATAGTAAAAAAATATCAAAAAAATATCACCCTGTGCTTAGTACATGAAAAAATGTATAGAGGAGCACCGCAACAACACATCCGTACTCTTCAAACACTCTCACGATACTGACTGATCTGTAATACGAAAACCCTTTAAGTAACCTAAGCGCGGAACGCGTTGAAAACATCTGAAACAGTAAGCCAATCAGACGACACCACATTATCGCATTACGTCATAATCAACCAATCTTAAAACAACACATTACATACGGGTCATCATAATATTGCGTAATCACTTGTTACATAACATTGCACAGTAGTTTATCTGACAAGCTATCACAATGCTGCGTAATAACTTGTTGCGCAACATGATGCAATAGAAGTAGACCGGAAGTATATTTGTGTGGGTGTGGGTGGGTGTAGATGTGGGTGGTTGCGGATGTTTGAGGGTGGGTGTAGGTTTGGGTGGGTGTGGCTGGGTGTGGGTGGGTTTGAGTGAGTGTAGGTGTTACGTACTTTAACTCGAAAGAAATTATGACACTTGTACCAAGTGTGAGGTAAAAAACACAGATTCGCAATAGTATAAAATCGACAAAAACATCGTCAAAATAGGTTTTCCGTTGTGCTTAAATTAATAAAAGCAATAGGCCTAGTACCAAGTGTGACTTTGAAGGAATCTGATTACTCTACTCTCATCACCTCCGTCAAACGTAATCGTGAATACTTTAAGCAACAGTTCAGTAGGAAGTTTTGTTATTTGAAGCTGTGTCATTTCTTATGTGGTGTTATTTTTAAACCCCATCCCAATTTTCGTTTTCTGTTCATAGCGATCGACGGTCGTGCCCAAAGATGCAACATGTTCCCACAGAGAAGCATCCATTCTGGTGAGTCTCCCGACTCAAGTTCCAATTTTCTATCTTCTTCGAGACGTGAATCTAGATTTATGTTAATGTTTTAAGCAATGTTGTGCGTGATCTTTGCATCCGGCGTCCAACGGATTCACTCGATTCACTCCCGTCTCTTCTTTTTTTCAAGCGTTGTTCGAGTTAGGTACCCTATCCGTAATACTGATAACCTGTTATGTGCATTTAGAACGGTAATTTATTTATGATGTCGTTAACGAGACCCTTGACTTCGGCAAAATTCCAAAATATCTTTGAAAGACTGTTGATTATCTTGATCAGGTAACCTATTCCTTTACTCTCGTTCACGATGAAGTTGGAGAGTTTGGTGCTGACTATGTCAACGATGCTTACCTTTTCGTTGTAAAAAATACCGTTACATGAATATTCTTCGGCTGCTATGACAAGTAAACGATCCACGTGTTTCCTAACATCGTCCACCCACACAAATTTCATCGGTAACGTGTTGTAGCGTATGACACCGTTTCCACTTTTTATATCGTTCTAAATAGGTCTGATAAGATTCCTGAATTATTCTCCGCTGCTGTAATCGACACAATTCTGAGTAGCGTCGTTGTTTTGGTACAGAGCATATGACAATATTAAAATGTCCGTCTAACTTTGATAATCTTCGTCCGTGTAATCCTTCGGATATTTTTGGTAATGAGTTTCCACAGTCCCACCGAACCTGGGAATATGGCCTAGCTATTTTCTTCACCTACATTAACTTTTAAGTCGTCTCCTTCGAACGTAACTTTCAATTTTCCAATTTTCAAAGTCACTCCTTCATTATTTTCCATGCACGGATACAATCCGAACACCTCATCCTTGTCAAATTTTGCGGTGCTCTGGTAATCTCTTGCCAACGGAGCCAACTCAATCTTATCTGAAGAAGATGAAAGGCTTCCTATGGCTTGACGTTTTGGAAGTTCGAGACAAGTATGAATGCTAGAGAGAGGCGTAGATGGAGAACCAGCATGATTTCGAGCGGCAAGAAGTACGAGTTCAGCGATGAGATCCTTGTTCTATTCTGTAACATTTTTAATCTCTTTTCCGAGACCGTTGACGGGGTCGATGATGGATTGGCCCTCGCGTTTGTTGTCTTCGTAAAATCCACGATTCTTGGATTTCCAACCTTTGAGGCGTTTCGCAAGGTGATCGCGCAATTTCCAGTTGTTTTCAATTTTTCGTTTTGTTATTATTTCATATGGGGTTATTTTAAACATTGTGTAACGTTGCAACATTTGCAACATATGTTTTTATTTCTGTATTTTCCGTCGTTTGGTTTTCGTGTCATGCCGATCCTAGCAAATCTGAAATCGTCATTCTTCCAATAAGAAGAACAGAATTTCGAAAATTCTTTGTAGATTAAATCTCCTACTACCTAGTCATCACAGACATGTTTAAGATTAGTTTCTTCTTGACGACACAAACAAATAAAATTAGTATTTTCGCGTAGTAACTATTTGGGAATTTTGGAAAAAGGTTGAGCTAGGTAAAAGCAGTCCATTCTCCTTTGACCAACTTGAGTGAAAAAGTTACGAATTTCATTCTGGTTTTCTAAAATTACAACCCTCAATACTACTACAGAATTTTCGTGACAGCAGTTGAGTGGTTTTATTTCGGATGCGAAAGTAGCTATTTCCAGTTCCTTGTACATATTAATCAGTTGCTGATACTTTGATTGCTCCTAACTTTTGGCGAACACATACAGATGCCGATTCTTCCAATCTAACCAATTCGTTGCGAGGAGAAAATTGTCCACCAGTAATGTAGTTTTTCCACAATTGGAAGGACCGACAATAAGGCAACGAATGTTCTCAAGAAAAAAATCACCGTTTTTTTCTTTTATTTCGAAATTTTAAATCTGGTAGGCGTTGCACCGCGTTCCACGTACTCATAGAATCACTTCGTTTGAAATGATCCAAATCTTTTCCGAAAGTCCCAGCCATTTGACCAACAGTTTGTTATCTTCTTAACGCAATACTTTCTCGTTGAGATACGTCTGTCGATATTGAGTTCTAGAGAGTTCCACTTCGCAAAAATGATCTTTCAATTTTTTTCGCGACTAGTCTTAATTATATACGTGTGACGGTTTCCAGGTTGAACTTGAACTACAGTAAAACGTTCCGTAATTAAATTTTTTGTGAATCTCCTCTCGAATGTACGTATGAATTTGCTGATCCTCACCTGGTCTCCAATGTTAAAAATTCATTTTGTGATCGTGGTACTCAACTTTCTACAATAAACCTTAGATATTAAACGCCGCTCCTCAGATTATTTAACGTCGACAAGTTTCATCTGTAATTAGCTTGAAGCGTGTAAAACGTTTCCACATATCTGTTTTCTAGGTTCGGTTGCAACTTTCCACTATGCTGGCTTTTATGTGACTGAAGGTCGAATAATGCTGAATGTTGTGTTTTTAAATGAAATATTGGTGTATACGGAGTTTTAGAATTATTTTAAATTCTTCGTTTGAAGGAATAGTGGTCGTCTACCACTTTCATCGAAAATTGTTTTGAATGCTTCCACTACCCATGTTCCAGTTTTGACCTTGAGGGGTAAAGTCCATGCAAATTTTGAAAATGTATCAATGACGGTGAGGAGGTATTTGTTGCCCTTGTTGATTTTATGTATTTTTTAAAATTACCACTGCTCATTTCCACAAGGTCACATTGCTATAAATCGTCGATGCCTTTCCACCGATAAACGTTTGTTATTGCGACGTTCAGGTTCGTGCAACTCGTTCACTGTAGCCTTCCCGGGGATTGAGTGAGAGATTTTGTTGAAGAGAATGACTAACGTGGTTGGATTTTTGAAAGGTGGTACTCTACTGGCATTTTGAATAAAATGTCTATCTCCAGCGACCACATCACTAACTGTAAGACCTTCATCCTTATGTATTTCATATACAGAATGAGTTTCATCTCAGTATGCTAAAGGGTTATTTCCTGCATTCTAAACACCGCGCTTAATTATTAATATTATTGTCGGAATAACGAGCTCTTTTCCATTACCACAGTATGAAAATTTGTGTATTTGTATAGTACATTCGAATAAATATCTGCGCTTAATAGGTACAAATGGTCGTCCTTAAAGAAAGTGATTTTTTTTTGCTGGTTTGGTATGCTTCAATAGCTTGCAAGGAAAACAATTTTGCAATTTTAGTATCGACAGTAACAAGATTACTGTGATCATGTCCCAGTTTACTTTCTATGGGTAACAATTGCTCGACGATATAATCCGTTATAGACGAAAATGATGGTTTGATTTTCAATTTCAATATTCAATTGTTTGTAGATTTCGTTCAGTTCTTGTAACTTAGATCCGAAAGCGGCTAGCGTCGATTCCTGCAAGACAGCATTGGTTTCGAAAACACAAGCCTGATCTCTGACACTAACGACAATTTGCTGAAGATTTTCTAATACATTCAATTTGAACATTTTCACAGTAAGATAATTTATTATGTTTCTCATCTCAGTAAACTGCTTATGGAGATAATTCACACTCTGTGATGTTGGCAAAATGGACTCCACGTCACGAAGCGAAGAAATTTCATCCCATATCTGTTCAGTATTTGTCAATTCTGTTTCTATCTGTTTGAGGATACGTGCAATATTTCTTTTAACGGCGCGAAATTCTTCCGAGATGAGAAGAGCACCTGCTATGTTTTCGAGTGCAGTCGGAGTAGTTTGATACTTTCCACATCACTAGATTCTGACAATGTCGACACCGCTGTTTTCAACTTCTCTAAATCTTCATTCGACGGAACACTCGTCTGCAAGGTTTCAAGATCATGCTTTATTTTGTACAAGATATGACGAAAATGGTTGAGATTTTATTCAACGTTCAATTTTTCTAAGTAATCAATCTTCTGCTCAACTGTAGTTATCATGTCTTGAATATTGATCGTCTGATTTTGGAGCTCTCTATAAGAGCATGGATATTTTAAATCACTGCATTAATTAACTCCAAACACGACTGGAGTGTAGAAATCGTTGTTTGAATGTGTTCAAAATCTTGGAACGCCTATAACTGAAGCTAATAATCGATACGCTCTTACCGATAACTTGCAATTCGTCGGAGGAAGGTAAATTTGTAATGGTGTCTACCAAAATCTGCAATTTGCTCTCAATTTCATCGAGAGTGTTATAAATTTCTTCTCTTTGAAGCTTTTCTTTGGTACGTTTTTCACTTTCGATTGTGGAATAATCATCACGTAAGTTAGAGATGGCGTTATGTGACTGTTCAACGTCGAAATCACTTTTAATGTCGCCAATCAAATTTTGAAATTCGGACAATTTTTTTTCTAGATTGGAAGTTTGCTCTTCAAGTTCATTTTTTAATTATTCTATATCTTTCGTTTGAAGCTGCTGCAATTGGCCAAGTCTTTCTGAACCGAACCAACAATGAACTGTATATCTTGCACGTTGTCAACTGACGAATCGTCATCATAATTTTTTAACAAAAATTTCAGTTCAGAATCTATTTTGAGAATAAGGTCCAAGCATTGAGACTGAAGACTTGTTATTCCCGACTGTGGAGTGGTGTTGAGTGTATTTTTCAAAGCTATCAGATCGCTTCTTAACTTTTTAACCCTGATATCCAGCATAGGTATCTCGCTAGCATGATCCACGTTCTTCATGTGTCCAAAAATATCGTTAGGCATTTTTTTATTACTATGGTTATTTATTTATTATCGAATACGTGATTCTCAATTCTATGAAGAGAGGAATGAGTTTGTCGTAATCCTCCAAGTTCGACGTACAGGCAATGGTCGGTGGAAATGTGGTAACGACATCTATTCGGTAAATGTTCTTGCCGGAGGAGACATTCATTTCGCCCACATTCTCCGGATCCACAATTGAAGTTTCCCACCGATCAGCATCTTGTAGAAATTGATGTTATTGTTGAAGATTTAAAACGTTTTACCAACTTCTTTATCGTATTTCGTCCAAATGTGGTTCAAATGAATAATTAACAGACAGTTGAGTTTAGATAACATGGAAGATAAAAAGCCATTGTCTGGTATGGATGATGCAGACATTACAGCTGACATCATGGGTACTTGCCTTCTGAAAACAAACAAGTTCATATGCGTGATGGTTATTTTATATATGTAATGTGAAGTGTGTGGTGGTGCGAAGAAGAATGTTTGCTTTTTTTACGTGTATTGATTGCAATTCTTTCCATTTTTCAAACGATACTGTCCTCAAAGGGGGGGGGGTACAAATCCTACACTCGAGGATGCATCTTTTATCTTCACGAGCATCTAGTGCAACTTTTCATACTTCCTTGATGGTGAGAATATGACCAACACTTTGGAGTCTTTCTTCGGCTCTCAATATCTGCGACCATCTGTTAAGACACTCGACATAGTCTTGGAAGGTGAGTTTGTTCTCCACTGTTTTCCTGCCCATACCCTAGGCCTTCTTGGTAATTCCATCTACTGCTCGAATCACGTACATGTTGATTCGCAGCCCGACAAACTCGAGGATGATGACACCATTTTTCTAATCTTTTAATATTTCTTGCACCTTTTTGTTTCGGGATGGAATGTCGAACCGTTTGGCTGAGGATATGCAGACTTATCGATATAATGAAGCACAGCTGGATTGTTATATCTCCATAGAGGTTAGGTGTTTTTATGTTGTATATGAAGCTGTCGGTGTCTATGTAGATCACAGATATACGATCGTCATAGAGGGGTTTCATAGCATTGTAGTCAAATTTCAACATGTAAAGCTTCGACAAGTCGAGAACCGTGCCTCCTACATATATGGGCTTTTTGAAACAAATAATTTTTTCTTCCATGACAAACAAGGCAAGCTGCTCGTGGTAGATCTTTTCCGACTTGAATGTTGGTTTTGCAATCAGCTTCCGACACTTTCTGGCATCGGAGACCAACCTCACATCCACACGTTTCCGCACGTTTTCCATTGTCTTTCCGCAAACGGCATTGTTCATTAGTTTATAAAAATGTTTGTCCAAATCTGAAATATCAACTGTTCAGTGCCCTGTGTTGGTCTCGATATATGGTCTCAGCCAATCGGAATGTTTAAACTTGAGTAATCTTCTCACATTTACAATCTGAAACCTTTCCGAATCAAAAACTTTAGACTTTTGTAATGTAGAACTTATGTGTCTTTCGCCTCATGAGTTAACAGAAGCTTGGGTTGATTAGAATCAGTTGGACATTTGAATTCGGGTGCCGGCGTTAGATCGCTGAACATAACATTCGGGTGGTAGAATAATATTCCTTATCATCGAAAATGACAACATTTACCAAAGTAGACTCAATCCATTCAAAAACCACTATAATGGAGTTTCTGTATCATGGAGTGTCCATGCAAATTTTTGACGTCAATGTAGAATATGTAACTGTAGGGCCTATTTTGATGGTATTGATTCTCAGACATATGAACGTTGTTTGCTTTAGCATACCTCTGTGCACATTGAACCATTCCCGCACCTATAGCTTCCTCGAAAACAAGCAGCATATCCACGTAATAAATAACAACATGGCCGACCACGCCAAACCAGGAGGACTGTAGAAGTATGAGGGATCTAACTTGTAAGTATGCATGGACACTTTACGAAATGCTCTAAAAACGTCGGCGAGGATAGTTACATCTAAGTGCAGATAAGCATCGTGATAATACCCGAGAGTATTGCATCTCAATTCATTCCACTTTCATTTTGCGTACTCGTATTCCTCGTTTGTGATGCCTCTAACTCTGAATCTACTGTAGAAATATCTTTGTGGTGGGAGAGTTTTGTCATTAAATATAGATTTATCAGTTACATATTCATATGGATACATGCCTTTACGTCTGGTAAGTTCTATATTTACTTTGGGAAAACCAGCTCTTCTTATTTTCAATTGATCATCAGTGATTTTGCTTGCGAAAGCGTCGAGGTTAGCAGAAGGAAATCTATACGGGTCGAGAAAAAGCATTTCGATTGTATTTTTCTTACCAGGAATCGACACTTGCTTGCTGACACTGATATAATCCCTCTTTCTCCTCACTTTTTATGCTATTTTCTGAGTAGGAAGTGCTGTAATAATGAAATATCAGAATAAGATTATATTAAATAACTCTAAACATTTATGCGTTGCGTACCTCCAGGAATGTTTTTTGCTGATCTTATTGATTTTTCGCTGATTAGCAATATTTTTGGCAAGACCTTTCATTTAATTCCGCTGTCCAAATTATGTTAACACACATTAAGAATTGAGGACTAAAAGTGGTAAACGTTGTAAGTGCAACAAGCGAAGGTGTTGGAAATAGAATTGTTAACCACATCAGCCGGTACAAACGTTCAGATTAGTGCCTTTTTACACGACCTTTGCTTAGACTGCTAACAGCCACTTTTCACGTTTTCAAAATTATCTAGCATTGTATATTTCACAGTTTAAGGTAGAAAAAGGTGTTAGAAATCTAGCTGCGCTTACAGCGTCTACCAATTTTATTCTTCATTTAATATGTCATAAATATTTGATCTTAAATAGGATGTAGTAATCAAGGTGGTCTGGGTTAGATATTCGGTGGAGGCTCATTGCACAGTGATTAGGATTTCTGTTTAAACTTTATGTCCAGTCCTGATTATCCTATCTGTGCAAATAGTAAGTGTAAAACAACAATCAAATACACATACACATAAACATAAATACGATATTTTTTTGTTTCTACTCTTTATTGAGGACCTAAAGCATTCGTTGTTTTTTCCATGATAGAACCACAAAGTTTTCGCTATATTCAAAGTTCGAAATTTTTCTTTTTACAGAAAAGTAGGTTTTGAACCCACGACCTTCCATTCCGCAAGCAAACACGATCGACATACATCACACCGCTCACGTTAATTTAAGAACTTGGTTCGAGAGATGAAAAGATACACATTTCTGTAGAGGTGTAGTGTTGTGTAAAATGGACAGTTTTAGGTGCGGATTATTTGCTGAACGTTTAAGATAAAAGTGGTAAAAATTTAACCAAACTACTTTTCTCTCTGACAGTGAAATGTTATTTTTTTCTTAAATTACAAGAGTAGTTGAAAAATTCGATAAAGTTCAAGTTAGTTCAAGGTTACATAAAATATTCTACAAAGTTTTTCTTTATAAATCATTCATCTTCTTTCAGAATGGGCCCTCTGCCATAGTGTGGTCCAGAATCCAAAAATACAGCTGTGTCACCAGACTAACTAACTAACTCTCTAGACTTCTTAAACCCGAAGGTTCATGGCTGCAGCAACACAGGCCTTCCATCTTTCCCAATCTTGAGCAAGATCTATATACTCTTTTCCATCCCTACCGATTTGCCTTAGGTCCATCTCAATGTTGTCTATCCATCTTCGTCTTGGCCTTCCTACAGGTCTGTTACCATCAGGTTTCCCAACAAGAAACCTGTAAACTCCTCTTTCTTCTCCCATTCGTGTCACATGGCCTGCCCACCTAAGTCTTCTTGATTTAATTATTCTAATAATATCTGGACATGAATACAAATTATGTAGTTCTAAATTATGTAACCTTCTCCACTCACCTGTCTCCTCATTCCTTTTAGGTCCAAAGATTTTCCTAAGGATCTTATTTTCAAATACTTTCAATTTATGTTCCTCTTTCAATGTACGGGACCAAGTTTCACATCCATATAATACTACAGACAAAATTACTGTTTTGTATATTTTAACTTTTAGTTTCTTAGATATTAAACAAGAAGACAAAAGTTTATGAAGAGAGAAGTAACATGCATTTCCTGAATGAAGCCTACTTTTTATTTCCTCTTTAATATAATTTTCATCTGTTAATATTACTCCTAAGTATTTGAATTTGGAAACTGGTTCAAACGAGTTGTTATCAATAATTATATTTTGATTATTACGTAACACTTGGTTTCGGCCTGTAAGCATATATTTAGTTTTCTCTTTGTTAACTTCCAAACCTCTCTCTTTAGCAGTTTTGAAAAATATTTTAGCATTATTCTTAATTGTATTCACATCATCCCCCAGTAAGTCTACATCATCTGCATATGCTAACAACTGAGTCACACCATTTAATTTTAGTCCTTCTTTAGTTTCTTTTACCTTCCTAACAGCATATTCTAAGCCAAAATTAAAGAGCAATGGAGCTAATGCATCTCCTTGTTTTAACCCATCATGAATTGTAAATTTGTCAGACATATTAATACCCACACGAATTTTACTTTGTTTCACTGGTGCATATTTTTTTCATACTAACAAGCTTCTTAGGTATTCCAAATTCTACTAATATATTATATAATTTCTCTCTTTTGACCGAATCACATGCTTTTTTGAAATCAATGAATAGCTGATGGACATTTTGATTATATTCCCACTTTTTTTCAAGTGTCTGTCTGATGTGAAAAATTTGATCTGTAGTTGATCTGTTACGTTTAAATCCTCATTGATAATCACCTATAATTTCATTAGAATATGGGGTAAGTCTTGTTAAAAGAATGTTAGATAATATTTTATATGTTGTTGAGAGTAGAGAAATTCCACGGTAATTATTGCAGTTCATTTTATCACCTTTTTTAAACACAGGAACAATTATGGATTCTTTCCACTGTTGAGGGATTTCTTCTTTATTCCATATTAAACAAATTTATTAATTTATGAATTTGACATATTAATGACTTTCCACCATATTTAATTAACTCAGCTGGTATTAAATCAATGCCAGGTGCTTTGTTATTCTTTAGCCTTTTAATAGCATCTTTAACGTCAGTCAAGTTAGGTTCTGAAACTAAAGGTTCTGCTGTGTGTACTTCATTTACTTCTGACTTATCTCCAACATGGACATTTAAAAGGTCATAAAAGTAGTTCTTCCATATATTTAGAATATCGCTTGGGTTAGCTAGAAAATCACCGTCTTTATCTTTTATCAAGTTTACTTTAGGTTGCCACCCCTTTCTAAACTCATTTACTCCTTTATATAAATCTCTGATATTTTTATTTTTGCTGTTTGTTTCAATTTCACTAATTTTGCTTTTCAAGTAATCTCTTTATTTACTTCTAAACGTGCGGTTAACTTCTTGCTTTATTCTATTATAATTGTTTAGATTTGTATCATCAGAGTTATTTAACCACCTAAGTCTAGCCTGATTTCTTATTTCTATTAGATTATGACATTCATTATCAAACCATGTCTTACTTTTTCTCGGTTTATGGTATCCTATACTTTCTTTAGCTGCTGATTCTATTACATTACGTATGTGCTCCCAATTCTTATTTACGTCTGTTTCATTTATATTTTCATCATCATTTAAATCCTGCAAAATATCAAATCTATTTGACAGTTTAGTTTGGTAATCTTTCTTAATTCTTTCATCAGTAAACTTTAATGTATCAAATTTTAGAACTTTTAGATTTTGTTGCTTATGATTTAACACTGAGTGTTTTTCTCTTAATTTAGCAATTACTAAATAATGATCACTGGCACAGTCCGCACCTCTATGTGTACGAACGTCAATTATACTAGTATGTCTATTCTTATCAATGAGAATATGATCTATCTGGTTATGAGTTTTACCATCTGGAGAAGACCAGGTATATTTATGGATATCTTTATGTTTAAAAGTGGTACTTTTTACAATTAAATTCTTTGAGGTTGCAAAAGTAATCAATCTTATACCATTATCATTACTTAATTCATGAAGACTTTCTTTACCAATCGTTGTTTTAAATGTCTCTTCTTTGCCAATCTGTGCATTACAGTCACCTAACAAAATTTTCATATCATACTGAGAAAATTTATCAAAGACCTGTTATAACTCTGTATAAAAATCATCTTTAGTATTATCATCTTTATCTTCCGTTGGTGCATTTATCTTTATTAAAATAATTTTACACCACCTACCCTGTAAAACTGCATATGATATGCCATCATTTATAAATTCTACTGTTTTAAGAGCCGAGATAATTCTATTATTTATAAAAAAGCCTGTTCCAAAATTATGATTTTCAGTACCACCTAAGAAAAAAGTATAATTTTTAGTTTTACAATTCCCTTCTCCTGGCAACCTAACTTCCTGGACAGCTACTACATCTAATATATACTTAACTATCTCGTTAGCTGTACACTGCAATGCCCCAGACCGGTAGAGGCTCAGAACATTCCAGGTGCCTAATTTAATATCCTTATTCCTAATGTAGATCTTATCCTTAGTCCAGGGACCTCCCTAAGTAGTCCCCACCCGGAGATCTGAACGGGGGACTATTTTACCTCCGGAATATTTTACCTTGGGAACATCCATGGCCTTATATTGCTGATTCTTGACATGGCTTTTTACAGTGCAGAGTTGTCAGCTCTACGCCTAACCCCCAATATGAATGGAGGAACTACTACACAAGACAAACACAAACACATTAGACAGCACAACTACTACACAAGACACACACAAACACATCACAACTATAACACAATATAAACACAAACACACAACAACTACTACACAATATAAACACAAACACACCACAACTACTACACAATATAAACACAAACAAACTACACACCACAACTACTACACAAGACAAACACAAACAGATTAGACAACACAACTACTACGCAAGACAAAACAAACATACTAGACAGCACAACTACTACACAAACATAGTAGACAGCACAACTACAACACAAGACACATACATACACACCACCGATACTACACAAGACAAACAGAAACACATTAGACAGCATAACTACTACACAAGATAAACACAAACACACAAACACACTAGACAGCACAACTACTACACAAGACAATCCCAACCACACTAGATAGAAGTGGAAAATGAAACTCTGTAGGAAACGAGAAGATAATCAAACTACGTAGGGAATTAGAAGTAGAAATAGGGACCTCAAGCAAAACGAGATACAGAAAAATCGAACGGAAGGGAAATAAGACGTAGAAAAAGGGGACACAAAACAAAAAGAGAAGTGGAACACCAAAGAACAAGTCTCAGAAATACATTGTGCCATATGGACAGTTCGTAAAAACACTGGGTAGCATGTGGACAGGTCGCTAAAAGAACGGGTGGCCAAAGTATCAGTCTCAAAAAACTTTGTAACATATGGACAGGTCGTAAAAATAGTGTAGCACAGGCACATGTTTGCTAGAAGAACGGGTCGCCAAAGGACAAGTGTCAAAAACAATGAATAGCATATGCCCAGGTTGAAAAAAGACTTGGTTTCAATTGGAGAGATTACTAAAATAACGAGTCGCCAAAGGACAAATCTCAAAAAGACTGTGTAGCATAAGAAAAGGTCAATAATATGACATAAGTTTCCTCTTTAATATCATTTTCATTGTTTTGTATTTCTCCTAAGTACTGTAAGCATATATTTAGCTTTCGCGAAAGTACTGACGCGAAACGGCTCACCAATGAACACACGAGAGGGAACGGGATTGCATGGAGGGGGAAGCGACTGCATTTACCAACCTTTACATCAGCGTGTACTGCTTCGCTCAGCCACTCCATTACCCCCCTCTTGTTCTGCCCCTATGCGCAAGTAGTGTAAAATACCCTATAACCAGTGCCGGAAAGTATGAACCCCCCCCATGCAGATTTGGCTACACTTAAAACAAGCTCTACATGCCCATATGAGCTTTTTGCTCAAGTGTGGAACCCCGTGTAATCCAAGAGTTTTGTAAAAATGCCCTCGGGAATTTCCTGAGAAAGTATGACCCCCCTCAGATTGATTTGCCTACACTTATAAAAGGCACTTCTGTGAGATTGTTGTCCATAAACCTGTCAAAAATATGCCCCTCTTGATATTTTTTTTTGCCCACACCTAAAACTACGCCAAACGTATTAACACCCACACACACACACACACACACACACACACACACACACACAAACACACACACACACATATTTACTTCCGGTTTAAGTTCAATTGGGCACCAGGCTCAACTTGCATATCTAGTACTAAAACAATGTAATTCTTCTAGAATTGCTCTGTGACTCTCTCATTTCTTACATCATAAACATATGATTTTTCACCTATGAGAATAACACTACATATGGTGTCATCAGGTAATGCCTCATGGAATTCACAGATAATTTTAATGTTTGTCCTGTCATTAACCACAACTTGTTTCCTTTTTGAAGTGTTGATGACAAACATGGGTCTCTGTGCTTTGAATTCATCTGGTGTGTAATACATGTCAGTATTGCCAGTAGTGACCCTTTTGTAAACTGTAAATGCTTCATATAATTTAAGGAAATCATCCTTGGACATGTCTAAATTATAATTTTCTCTAGGAAATACCTCATTTCTGCCATTTTTAAGATATATGTTCTTGATGTTGCAGCTATCAAATTTACTTGATTTTTTTTCCTGATTATTGTGTCTTCCAGTCTGAAACAATACCACCACAAAATCCGGCATGTCATATTGTATACTGGAGAATGAATTTGTAGATCAAACTCATAATAAGTACCAGCGGCAGGTTTCTGTACACATTGATATGTATAAAATTGTAGAGGAATTTGTGGATTTTTTATTATATCTGCTTTGTATTTAAGAGCATAACTGGCTTCATATTCAACAACTGGGATTCTTAGCTCCATAGTCTGAATAATGAATTTGCCTTCATCAGGTAGGGTATTGGGCAGAGCTTCCCCTGTAGAGTTTAATGTGCTGTACCTCATCAAAGCATTATTATCATTGGCAGCTCTTCTAAATGTGATTCTTAAACCACCCTTCCACATAATATCTTTGTATTCTGAGAAGAATCCTGGCAACAGGCGCATAGGGAACAGCACTGTGTGGCTCTTAGATATAATTTTATCACCAGCCTCAAATCCACCTATTTTGTAGTAAGAAGCCTCGGTTTTGGATAATTTTAGTGTGGCCAAAGCTGTGGAGGTAATGCCGGGATAATCCACTCTGTTTATAACAACACCATGCTTTCTGATCTCAATTTCAGAGAACAGATGCGGCACAAAATTGTCTACCAATCTTATATTTGAATTTGCCGGATAATCTGTTCCATCGAGCTTTACAACATCAAATTTGATGTATAGATCTGCTCTGTGGGGGTGTATAAAGCCATCCCCTACATCAAGATCAACTTCAATCTCTGTGTTGGGTTGATTTAAATTTGCAAATGTCCTCCTGTTTGGGGGGAATGATTGTAGCTCATAACTCTCAATATTTTCCATTTTTTTCTTGTATGTATTTTTATTTAAATATTAATCTCTATGATTGCAGTTGTTGAGGCTCCAGCAAAATCAACTAATTCTTCTTTTTCATTAGTGACCATCAATTCAATATTATCTATTCTATTATGGCACACAGGAAAATATAATGTTGGGGATGGAGTGTAGATGATTGGCTCCATAAATTCAGAATTAGGTTTGAATGTTGCAATGATCCCAGTTTGTTTGTGAGTGCCTATGCCATTTGATTTGGTCATCATACCCTCGGCCACATTACAGTGAATATTCAGAGTATCTATGGCTAAGAATTTAGGTATATTAATAGCAGTGTGTTTGATGGCCGCTTCAAGTTTTGTGTTGTTCTCAAAACCTAACAGCTCTCCTATTGTACCCAGATCCACTGTTTCTGTAGCAGATACAATCTCTACTCTGTGAGTGACAGAATTTTGACTTAACACTATACCTCTGGGTAATTGAGCATTTAGAGTGGACAGATTATACTGCCCTGGAGTGATGACAATTTTTTGATCCCCTACTGCAATTGTGTTGTTGTGGTGAGTAATATTAGGGATCAAGTACATGCCATAAAATGCTCTGAGAGCTATTGTTTTGGGATACACTATGTCATCATGCAATTTGAGTTTCAATATTGAATTTTGGCTGGTGAGATGGAATACCCCCATGATGTTTCAGATACCACAAGGCTTTTTGAAAATCTTCAATTGATGGTTTATTTATTTGAGACATATATCTGAGAACAGATAAACACAAATGTCCGCAATTAACATCTTTGAAGTTTTGAACACGGGCATTATTGTAATAAAGATTAGCTGATTTTAGATATTTTATTAAATTTTCAGGTGGAACACCTCCAAATGAATCAAACACAAATGCCGTATTGTTTAAATATTTAAGATAACAGATCCAGTGAGTGCCCTGATTTTTGTACTTATCCAAATTAACAATGCCACACTCTTTGTTGAGTGGTTGCTCTGGCAAAGAATCAGACATGTACACACCTCTAAAATTTTTGATGCCCAGTGGCTTGATTAAAGCTTCAATATCTTGGTGTGTAAGCGGTTCTTGTTTTTTTTAAACTTATTTATGGCTCTCTTATCACCTTTGCCTTGTTTCTCCTTGGCCAGGTTATGGCGCTTCAATTCATCTAATTCTGCCCTATTCTGATTGGCATCTATTACTGTTTTTGCTATAGCAGCTGATCCCCCAGCCAAGCTCCCAACAGCACCAAGTGCTGCTAAGATGGCCGGGATAGTAAATATGAATCCCCCCACATGTGATTTTTTTCTAGATTGTTGTAATTTTTTTAATTGGGGGGTACTAAGCAACAATTTCATACCATGGCCCTTTGCAAGACAAGAGCTTTTTTTCTTGCGCTGCTTTTTGGTTAAAAGACTGTCAATAGTTTTAAGAGATTTAAGACCTGCATAAGGTATTTGATACATAACACCCTTGGCCTTCATTCTAGGTTTATTATATACATATTCACAACCCCCACCCCAGTTTTTGTTTGGTGTTCATAGCTATGGTGGTTCCCAATGCTGCTATTTTTTCACTTAAAGAAGCATCTTTGCTTACAAATCTACCAAATGCAGCCTCTTCTAATTTCTTGTCTGCAACATGTGACTTGTGAAGATCAGAATGTGCGTTGTATGCTATGTCATGGTCTCTACAAGCAGCATCTAGGGGATTAACACCAGGATCACCTCTGCTTAATCTATGGTCCAATTTTGGGCCTGGACCACAATACTGATAGCCTGGAATGTGTAGTTCAAATGGCAGCTTGTTTATAATGTCATTAACCAACCCCCGGCCCTCAGAAATATTCCAAAATTTAGGTGGTAGAGTATTAATAATTTTTATAAGATATCCAATCCCCTTAGTGTCATTCACTATAAAATTAGACAATTTAGTGCTTATCATGTCCATAATTCCAAACTTTTCATTGTAAAAATTGTGGTTGCCAGCATTTTCCTCCCCAGCTATCACCAATAACCTATCTACAAGTTTCCTGACATCATCAACCCACACAAATTCTTTGGGCAGGGTGTTGTATTGTTTGATTCCACTGCCAGTCTTAATTTGTGACCATATGTGCTTGATTAAATTGTTGTATTTTGCTCCACTGCTAGACTTGACTCTTTTTTATGTGGGATCATTGTTCTGGTATAGAGCATCTGATTTTATTAATATTTCCTTGTAGTGCTCATAATCTTGATCTGTATAGCTGCCAGGCCTTTTCCTAGTCATCAGTTCCCACAATCCAGGTGTTCCGAGATACTTAACAAAAGCACCTCTTTGTCCAAGATGAGATTCTGAATATACAATTATATAATCTCCCATAAATGTTACTCTGAAATTGCCAATTCTATGTATGATGCTACCATCACGCTCTGTGTCAGCATATAAGCCAAAGACCTCATCTTTGTTGTCTTTAGGTGTGCTTAAATATTTTTGAGCAAGAAGACCCAATTCAATAGGATCCAGAGTAGCTTCAATACTTCGAGGAGCAACAGGACTAGGTGTATGAATACTGGAAAGTGGGGTGATTGGATAATCTAATATGTTCCTTGCAGCTACAGGTACAAGCTCTGTGATCAAATTTTGATTTTGCTCTGTAACAGTTTTGATATTTTTACCTAATTCACTAATAGCATCAATAATAGGCTGTTCTGTTTGTTTGTGTTGTTCATAAATTCCTCGGTTCTGTGATTTCCATCCCTTAAATCTTTTTACAAGATAATCTCTTAATTTAAGATCATCAATGATTGGCCTTTTCATGGTTATTTATATATGTTTCAATGTCTAGAAAATTGTTGATTTTATTTCTGTATTTGCCACTATTGGGTTTTCTTGTCATATCAATTGTGACAAACATATAACTGTTTTCATTCCAGCACCTACTGCAAAACTTGGAAAAATCATTGAAGCTCAAGTCCCCACCTACATATTCATCATGTATGTGTTTGAGGTTGGTATGATCTTGATGAAACACACATATGAAATTGCTGTTGTCTCGGATCAGCTGCTTCGGTATTTTAGAAAAAGTCTGTGCAAGGTAGAAGCAATCAATGTTTTTGTGTCGGCCCTGTGTAAAGAAATTTCTAACCTTGTTTTGATTATCCAGTATAATGTCATCAAACACAACAACAGAATTATCGAGACATTCATGGAGTGGCTTAACATCTGGTTCAAAAGTGGCAATATCCAATCCATCATATAGCTTCATCAGCTGCTGATATTTTAATTGTTCCAAGCTCTTAGAGAAGACATACAAGTGCCTGTTTTTCCAGTCTAACCAGTTGGGTGCCAATAAAAAATTATCAACTATTAGTGTAGTTTTACCACAAGCTGATGGCCCAACAATAAGACATCTAATATTTTCAGGCAGCAACTTGCCATTTCTCTTAATCTGCTGTTCAGGTTCTGGCAGCCTTTTTATAACATCCCAGGTGCTCATATTATCACTTTGTCTGCATCGATCCAGCTGTGTTCTGGAAGTCCTAGCCATTTGACAAATAACTTGTTGCCTTTTCTGCGGATGATTTTTTCTATGAGATATGTGTCAGGCTGTTTAGTTTTGGTGAGTTCTTCTTCATAGAACCGGCCTTTGAGAATTTCTCCTCAGTGATCTTTTATTATATATGTGTTAAGGGTCCCAGGTTTAACTTGAACCAATGTAAATAATTCAGTGCTCCAGTTTCTTGTAAAGCCTCTTTTGAATAAGTGATTATATTTGCTGATTCTTACTTGATCACCCACCCTGTATTTGGCCTTTCTTGTTGTTGGCTGGTATCTAGGATAATAAACAGTCCTGATCAATTTTTGCTCATCAGATGAAGTTACTTGAGAGGGTTTCATGTTGATTGTGGAATGGACCGAGTTGTTATATTTATGTAGAAGTTCTGGAAGAATATTAAGCCATTTATAATTACCTTGAAGTGTAAATTGTTTATACATAAGATTTTTTAGAGTTTTGTTGAATCTCTCTACAATTGAGGCTTTGAGATCACTGTAACTCGAATAATGTTGTATTGACTGGCTTTTAATAAATTGTTGGAACACAGAATTATAAAATTCTTTGCCATTATCTGTTTGCAAATAGCGCGGTGATCTTCCACTCTGATTGATGATTGTCCTGAAGGCTTCTGTAACACATGCTCCAGTTTTGGATTTGAGTGGCACAGCCCAGGCAAATTTTGAAAATGTGTCTATTACAGTGAGTAGATACTTGTAGCCCTTGTTGATTTTGTCTAAGTTTTTCAGCTGTCCACTTGCCATCTCAATCAAGTCGCTCTGCCATAAATCATCTATGCCTTTTGTGACTACTGGCAGTCTCTTAAAATTATGTCTGGCTTGTGTGTGTAATTCATCAACAATAATTTGTCTAGACATAATATGAAAACAAGAATATTGCAACTATGGGGTGTTCAGCAGCTGATACTACAGGATTTTCAAAATATAATTTGTCCCCTATTTGTATTTTAAATTCCAGAGAACCATCATCTTCAGCATAGGCTGTTTCTAATGTATTGGGATCTGTAAAATCCTCTAACTCTACACTGGTGATTTTTGCTTTGTTATCAGCATTTGTTATTGATAAGGTAGGGTAGTGGTGTGCCTGTGGTTGAAGCCAATATTTGATCTTGATTGGTATAAGTGTGCCCCCAACAAAAAACTGGTAATAAAATTGTGCAGGGGACAGCATATATATTTTGCCACCTGGTGTAAATGGTGAATCATATTCTTTGTTGGGGATGCTGTACAATTCAAGAATTACTGTATGTTTTGGATTCTCGATCATGCCGGTTATTTCTTTTTCTGCTGTAAGCAATCTGCTTGTTACAGATTCAAGGTGCTCATTGATGGTCCTAACAACATCATCATGGCCTGGCTTGATTTTTATGTCCACAACAAGTTTTTTGTATTGTTGCACAATTTCTTGTAGCTGGGTGGCAAAAACAGACAGGGCATTTGCTTGACTGGATTCCATGGTCCCTAGCTGTTGCTTGATATTAGCTACAATTTGTTGCAAATTTTCAATAACTTCCAATTTTGAATTTTGAGCAGTAAGATCATGGACCTGTCTTCTGATATCCTCAAACAGGGCATGCAGTTCATTAATATGTTGATTGGTTGGTAGAGTGGCCACTGTCTGAGTAAGTTGTTTGATCTCTGTCTGGATATTCTTGATATCTTCTGATTTCAATATGCGATTCACTGCCCTCTTAATATTTTTCAGTTCCTGTGATGTAGGCAGATTTGACACAGTATTTTGCAAAGATTCAAGTGCCAATTTCACATTGTTTAATTCAGAAGCATCAGCCACATTTTGCATAGCATTTTGGAGCAGGGCTATATCTACCTGAGTGGGTGTTGATTGTTGTAAAATTTCAAGTTTTGTTTGGATATCATCGATCAAGTGATGAAAATGAGATAGCTCAGATTCAGTGTTGAGGTTTTCAAGTTTTGTGATCTGTTGCTGGACACTCACAAGGGTATCTACAATACCGGGCAGGCGGGATTCTAGAGATTCTTGTACATTTGTCAAATCACTCTGCACTGATGCTATTGTACCCTCAAGATGGGTTATGGTACTTTGAATTTTTCCAAAATCTTCATATGTTTCAAGTTGCAGCTTAATATTGGCAACACTCCGAGTTATTACACTCAAAGCATCAGAAGATGGCAAGTTGTTCATAAAATTTTCAAGTGTCTCAATTTTTTCTTTAACCTCGGCTATGGCATTGTTCAGGGGGTCCAGATTAGGTATTTGGAGTGATTGAATCTGTTCCTTTAGAGTGGAAATCACTAGATCAAAATCTTCTTGTGATTTTATGCTTTTGACAATTGTTTGGAACTGTGCCTGGACATTATTAATCTGTTCTTCCAATTGTTGTTTCAATTGCTCAGAGTTGGTGGCCTGGGTCTTAAATTTGGCTTGAAGAGCTGCTACAGCTTCTTCTAAACTTTGAAAATTATCTAATGTGGCCAAATCAGTATATTTCTGAAGCAGCAATTTGAGTTCTGAGTCAATTTTAAGAAGAGGGTCCATGCATTGTGATTGTAAATTTGTAATTTCTAATTGAAGACTGGCATTGAGTGTGGTTTGTAAAGCTTGTAAATCACTTCTTAATTTCTTGACTCTGACATCAAGCATCAGAATCTCATCACTGTGATCTTCATGTCTTGTATGGCCAAATATATCATTAGGCATTTTTGTTTTAGTGGTTATTTATTATTGGATATCTGATTCTTAATTCTATAAAAAAGGGTATAAGCTTGTCATAGGATCCAGGGACCTCAATATTAAAGCAGTCACCAGCAGAAACAGTATATACTGTGCCAGAAATCATGTTTGAGTGCTTAATTCTATAAATATTTCTCCCTACTGAAATCTTGACATCACCCTCAGGGGTTGTAATAAATTGCAATTGACCACCTACAGGTAATTGGTAATGATTTAAATTATTGTTAAATATGTACAATGTTTTACCTGTTTTATCATCAACATCTGTAAGTATGCTGTTCAGATGAATAATTAACAAAGCACTCAGTTTAGATATTATATCAGAAGAGGGTTGTGGTGTTGGCAGCTCCATAATAGCCTGTTTTTTGAACCCAAATAAGTTCATAGGCATGTTTATTTATTTCAAATCATGCTCTGTAATTGGGCATTGATTGCCATTTTTCAAATCACAATGCCCCCATGGTAGAGTATGTATGCCACATGATAAAATACATCTCTTATCATCATGTGGGTCCAGAGCCACTTTTCTTACAATATTGCTAGTCAATAAGTGATCCACACTCTGAATTCTGGATTCTGATGTTCTGATTGTGTTACATGATTTGAGACAATTTTTGTAATCCTCAAATTCAAGCTCTTTGTCAACAGTTACTCTGCCAATGCCCTTGGCCTTTTTGGCATCAGCGCCACTACATGTTTCAAAACTGTACATCTTGGCCCTTAACCCAACAAATGCCACAATAACATCACCAAGTGTCTCATCTTTTAACTTGCCAGGCACCTTTTTGTTGTGGGGTTGAATCCTTGACTGGTATCAAAATATTCAAGCAATGCAGGCTGTGACATATCTTTATAAACATCTTCTGTTTGAATATCAAGAACAAAACTATCTGTGTCCATGTACATCAATTTTACACAATCACCATATAAAGGATTCAACACATCATAATACAATGTTAACATGTGTAATTTGGCCAATTCCAATATCATAGCCCCTACATAAATAGGCTTATCAAATTTGATCTTTGATTTTTTCATGTTGTTTTTTTCATCATAAATTCTTCTGTAATTGAAGTTGGGCTTTGCTATCAATTTTTTGCTCCAGCTGGGGTCAGTAATTATTTTAACATCAATATGTTTTCTGACATTTTCAATTGTTTTGCCATACACTGAATTGACCATCAATTTAAACAAAGTTTTATCAAATTTGCTTATTGCAGATGTTCGAAGCTCTGTGTTTGTATCAATATATGGTTTCAACCATCTTGAGTGCCTGAACCTCAAAACTTTTCCAACTTTGGTCACTTGAACACCATGTTTCATCAGGAACTGGAGGTTTTTGTAATATATGACATAATTCTGTTTCGGCTCCAGAGTCATCATCAATTTCTTCTGTTTAGAGCCAGGTGAACACTTAACCTCAGGAATTGGGGGCAGATCAGAAAATGTGTTGTGTAAATCATCAGGAATTGTCAGATCAACCTCTAAGAACAGGCCATAGTTACTGTCATCAAAATCAATAAGATCTTCAATATTGAAATCTTCGACCCACTCAAGCCCTGAATATGGCAATTTATCCATCATAGCATAACCATACAGGCTGTTTGTATCCACATACAGTATATAATTTGATGGCAGTGCTGGATCATAATCAGGAATATACTTGTTATTTGCTCTGGCATATCTCTGAGAACATTGCACCATGCCTCCTCTTATACATTGTTTCATAAACAGATACATATCTTGATCCTGGATCAGATCCAATTGCATTTTAGTGTTTAAAAACATTGCAGACCATGCTAGGCCCGGAGCACTGTAAAAATACATTGGATCCAGCTTATAATTTTGCATGGAAGATTTTCTGAATGCCTGCAATATATCAGCTAAGAGAGTCACATCAAGTTTTAAATATGCCTTGTGATAATCACCAAATGTCTTGCATTTTAAATTGTTCCACATCAATTGGGCATGGTGATAATCTTCATCAGTGATTCCAGATCCTCTGATTTTGCTGTAAAACTCTTGTTGTGGTGGCAGAGAACACTCATCAAATTTAGAAAAATCTGTAACATAATCATATGGATATACACCCTTCCGCCTAATTAATTTCAGGTCCTGATTTGGAAACAAAGCACATGTGATTTTGAATTGATCATCAGATAATTGAGTGGCCAGTGTAGCCAGGCTAGCCGATAAAATTCTGTAGGAATCAAGAAATCTTAAGTGAATAGAAACACCATTAACTTTAATTATTTTGTTAATGGCAATATATTTCTCATCATTTTCAGCTAAAATATTTAAATTCTGCTTGTTAAACCCCTCGTACCTGATCAAATGATGAAAATCATAATTGGATGCACCATGCCAAATATGGGGACAAATTTTGGTCTCTGGATCTGAATATTGCAGCTATTACACAGGGGCATTAAGAATTTACCATCTGTATGAGAATGGTGATGAACCTTGATATTTGCATCTGAAAATTCAGAATCACATACCGGGCATTTTTCGGCATTGTTGAAATCTTCAATCTGTTTCTCTGTTAAAGGCAACATGGGTTTTGATTTTAATAAGACATTAGATGCTATGTCATGGCACTCATTTTCTATTCTATGTGCAAATTCTTTGATGGCATCTGCTCCCATGTATAAATATTCTTTACTAACCACACCATCCCGTACAACCACATAATAAAAACTGGAAGGTTCATGTAACTGGTATGGTGTAATTGAAGATTCCTCAGGATCTGGGCTGCAGAATGCAAGAGGTTTGAGATTTGATTCAAAATCACAGACTATATATGCTGGGTGTTCCAACAAGGCTTCAAACTTTTTGAATTTTGCATTTTCACTTGGCATTGGCATCTCCATATGAACAGGTTTATGATTGCCACAGTATTTCAGATGCTCAATTAACTTGTTTTTAGCAATTTCAGCATTTTTTTCACGAACCCCATTTATTATTTTTTGAACATCAAATACAGACAAACATCTTCTGCACAACTTGAATATTGTATTGGATTTGTCTAGTTGTGTTCTCACTAAAGCTTCAAGACTGTGTATCAGAGTGTAATGATATGTGCCATCCCCTTCAATTAAGAGCAGATCAATCGGAATAGCAGATTCATCATCAAATGTACTGATTCTGAGAGGATCTATCAAGCAATTGACACGGCCAGTGGAACAAGTAAATACATTAATAGATAATTGTTTACCATTAATATCCCGGGCCTTTTTTTCAAATTTATCAATATTCTGAACAGACATTGGATATTCTAAACCCTCCATTGCCTCATCGAAATTGTGTTCATGTTGCTTATAATAAGTTATTCTCTCAGGATTCCCTGAAACTGGATACAAAGCAACTAAAATACACCACAAAAAGCATTTCTGGTCATTATTTTTTATATTAACCACGGCTGTTTTGTTTTTGATATTGGCAGGTAATGGCACATAAGTGGAACTTTGTAATGGGTTGAATTCAGAAATATTAACATATAACTTGTGTGGAGAACCGCATAGGCTCCATCCAGACTCTTTTGCTGCAAATTCAGAGTGTTTAATATTCAATTGATCTATCAAATTGCTTATTATTTTGTCTGAATTTGCATTTGAATATACCGGTACAGTTTCTGTTATGTGGGGCTGTGTAAATTTTGTGCCATTTGGCTTCTTATATTGTGTAAACAATTTGAGGGACAGCTTATAAGAGCCATTTTGTGCATTTGGAATTGCCTGCACATCAGAATTGATACTGTTCAAAAAATTCTTAATACCACATTTTTGCTCTGATACAAACAGGTAATCCCTTAATTGTCCATTAAAACTGCTATGGATGGGTTCATAGCGTGGCTGCTTTGCCGGTGAAGCGTTAACAGGTGTTTCATGCTTCCTTTTCAGACCAGATGTAGATGGTTGTGGGGGCAATATTGATGACTGTGCAGAGAAAGTACCTTTATGTGTATATGTGAAGTATTGCATGCTATATTTTCTATGGCATTTAGGGCAAATTTTTGTGGGAGTTCTGCATTTGTCTGGATTACAATTCCTTTGATGCTTAGCCCAATTGGGGCTGGATATATTCTTTTTGCATTGATTACAATATTTTTGATTTGGCATTTTTGTTGTTGTTTATTATATACAATTTCTTGGGATTCAAATCAAAATTCTATGCTTAATAAAAAGTATCAGTTGGGTTCAGCAGTGCGTTTTGAATATTTTGTGTGTGTGTGTGTATGTGTGTATGTGTGTTAATATTTTTGGCTTTGGTATTTATATAAAATTTCTTGGGGTTCAAATCAAAACTCTATACTTAATAAACCTATGACAGGTTGTCAAAAATTCTGTATATTAAATCAAATAGATTTGTAATTCAATTTATACAAATATGCAATATTTTTGTGTTTAAAAAAATATGAGCAGCACTGCAACAACACACCCTCACTCTTTAACAACTCTCACAATACTGGCTGATATGCAATGCAAAATCTCTTTATATACCCTAAGCACGGACCGCATTGAAAACATCTGAAGCAATAAGCCAATCAGAATATAACACATCATCACATTATGTCATAACCAACCAATCAGAAAATAACACATGTCTAATGCATAATATTGGGTAATAATTTGTTGCAAAACATGATGCAATATAAATAAACCAGAAATAGGCCACAAGTGGACCGGAAGTGGAACGGAAGTGGGTAGAAATGGCCGAAAATAGACCGGAAGTGGACCGGAAGTGGGCAGAAATTGGTAGAAATGGCCGAAAATAGATCGGAAGTGGACCGGAAGTGGGCAGAAATGGGTAGAAATGGCCGAAAATAGACCGGAAGTGGACCGGAAGTGGGCAGAAATGGGTAGAAATGGGCAGAAATGGACCGGAAATAAATATGTGTGAATAGGGGTGGGTGTGGGTGTGTGTGTGGGTGGGTGTGGGTGTGTGTGGGTGTGGGTTTTATGAGCATCTTGGCGTAGTTTTAGGTGTGGGCAAAAAAAATATCAAGAGGGGCATATTTTTAACAAATTTATGGACAACAATCTCACAGAAGTGCCTTTTATAAGTGTAGGCAAATCAATCTGAGGGGGGTCATACTTTCTCAGGAAATTCCCGAGGGCATTTTTACAAAAATCTTGGATTAGACGGGGTTCCACACTTGAGCAAAAAGCTCATATGGGCATGTTGAGCTTGTTTTAAGTGTAGCCAAATCTGCATGAGGGGGGTTCATACTTTCCGGCACTGGTTATAGGGTATTTTACACTACTTGCGCACACATAGAGCATACATGCCTTGCTTTCTACAAAGCATTTTTTTGGTGAACAGAAGTGCTAGTAAGAGAGCAAAATAGCTATACATTGTTTCAAAATCTATTTGGCATAGGCTGGCGTCGAGCGCTGTTTTACTATCACAATCTTAATAAAGAAATCAACATTTTTCATCATCGTCGATCGGTCTCAAGATATGACGTACAATAAGCAAAAGAAAGGATCTTCTAAAGTGGAATAATGTAGTCTAAACGTCAGATACAATGGTGTATCGTAGTGTACCTCACATTCCTCAGCTACCCTGACCTTTGTAGAAAACAGGATATTCAAAGAATGAGTTGAGTACAACAATATTTATTTCCAGTAGCAGGAGTTGTAGAATGGAAGTAGGGGAAAAGGGGAGGCGAGAGTGGAGAGCGAGGTTGTTGGCGTAAGAAGGATTCCCCGGTCGGGAGGGGGGGGAGAGAAGTTCGACGTTTGAATGAAGAAAAGGTATCGTCGAGAGGGAGATGGGAGTTCGGCGAAAAGACTAAATTGATATGGTGTTTTAAGTCCACTTTATGCACAGTAAGGCTAATCGGGACTGGACCAACAGTTAAAAGTGGGATTCGAACTACTATGTGCCTTCACCGGCAATCGAAGCAGGGACCCCTTGATTACAAGGCGACGACGCTACCACTGCGCCATCGGGGAGGTCCCTCGGCAATAAGAGAGCAGGAGCTGTGTCACCAGAGTATAATCTAATTAATATTGTGACTAACTTTGCTCTAAATCCACAGATTAAAGCGATAATATTGTCCAGCAAAATAACCTCCAAGTAGGCTTCACACAAAGAATACAGTTGCGCACGGGAAGAAGGGGTCGATTGCCGGCTCCGTTACTTTGTAACCCCATATTTTTATAACATCAAAACCTCATTTGCCAAATTTTGTACTATTTTTGTATTACTCAAAAATGTTACAAATAATTTTTGTACCACTCAATTTCCCGTCGAAAACCAAAAATTAATTTTGGGGTTACAGAGTAACGTCTCAACCTCATCATCGGTTTCGGCAAAGTTATCCACTTCAAAATATTGTACTATTTATGTACCATTTTGTACCACTATTTAAAAATTTTGTACCCGTTACTCAGAAAAAAAGGCGGACAAACTTTTACATTGCAACCATATATTTTTGAACCGTCTCGAGTTACTTCGAAGAATATTATGCTATTTTTGAACTAATTTCTTTTAAATTAAACTTTATAAACACTACTTTGCAATAAGTGGATATCCGATTTTTATGCCGTTCTTAGAATACCCCTCAAAATTTTGAAATGTGTATATATTTCTTAGAGGCAGCAATTCACGGAAAAAAAATTGGATAAAATTGAATAGAATAATTTAGGTTTTAGTCTGCTTACTTAGCTGAGTACTGCTGAGTACTTTCCAATAATAATAACCTATAGCGCGACAGCCCTTGAGAGCCTTGGCTTACCTACCGACTGCTGGTCTCCCTCCGTCACCTGTTATAGCGTGGAGATTTTAGACCAGCATTGAGGTGACGGGTGGTTAGCCCGTCGTACCCCCAGCCGTTGTAGGTCTTCTCGACCGGGTTACCGCTCACTCATTCGGAGCTCCCCAATTTTCTCACGATGGTGGGTTGCCACCGGCCCTATACGTAAGCCGAATTAATTCCGACCAGAGCCGGATTCGAACCTACGCTGTCCCGCAGCGAACGATCTCAAGACGAGTGAACACCTTAACCCGCTCGGCTACGGAGGAGGACTACTTTCCAATAAGCCCCTCTATTATTTTTGTGCTGTTACGGAAAACCCGAAAATAATTTTCAATTTTTGGATTTTTCATATCAATGTATTAATTCATATGAACAAATGGACAAAATATGATTATAATAGCGAGTTTAGAGCTCTCCAATTCGTCAATACAATTTTATAGACACGTACTTTGTATCAAGTCCCTTTCCCAGTTCTCGCAAAGTCACGAAAAACCCGGGAAACACATTATAAATTTCACATTCCTCTCAAAGACACGCACTTAACAAGAAAATATGGACCAAATATTAACGAATGTGTGAGGTTTATATCTGTTTAAGGTTTTAAAAAAATGTTCTAAATGAGTACTTTCTATTAGGCTCCTTTTTGATTTTTGTGCCGTCACGGAAAAACCCAAAACAATTTTCAATTTATTTTTCTTTAACTTCGATGGAAATGTTCCATCGTACCCATGGACAAAATGTTATTATATTAGTAAGCTTTGTAGCTCATTAATCCTTCAAAATAACGATATGGACTCGTACTTTGTCTCAAGTTCCTTCTTGATTTTTGTACCGTCACTGAAATCCCGGGAAATATTTTTGAATTCTTACTTCTTCGCTGAGACAGGAAGTTCAGAAGAAACTAAAAAAAAAGGTAAAGTGCTCCCCTGTGCATAGCACCACGCCATGAAGGCGTATAGGGGGTGTGGGGTAACGCCACACACTTTCTTGATCCGGTCGTAAGTGGGGGTGATGTGATCAGCATCATGCCCCTCACCGCCTTTACCCCCCAGGGTTTCCCCAGGTACCTATGTTATTCCACGCTGGATGGGCGCCGGGGCCGCTTCCATCGTTAGAAAAGTTCCCGGATTTCAACCAGCCGGGGATCGAACCCGTAACCTTTAGCATGGTAGTCAGACGCGTTACCGACTTTCTTTTATAAAAGGAAATACCCCCTATACGGAGGTATCCCCCACCTTTCACTCTTTTTCTCACTTTTACACTTTTTAATTCTTACATTTTCTTTGTTTCTTATCAACTGGACGAACACAAATACCCATGCCTTACCCGTGACTCGAACCCAGAACCCATGGCGTTGTAGCGCGCTCTGCTAACCACTTCGCCACGGAGGTCGACTACTGAGCCACCGTGGCCACATTCACAAGAAACTATAGAACAAATATTATCGAACGTGTGAGGTTTGTATCTAAGTAATCTTTATATAAAGTCATCTACAAAATTACTTTCAATGAAGCCTGTTTATATTTTTGTACCGCAACGGAAAACCCTGGAAATATTTTTTGAATTCTTACTTCTTCCCTGAAACACGAAATTCACAAGAAACTGTAAACCAAATATATAGAATGTGTGAGGTTTTTTATCTAAGTAATTTTTATATAAATCATCTATATTATTATTTTCAATTAAGCCGGCTTTTGATAATTGTATCTTCACTAAAAATCTGACAAACATGTATGAATTCTTACTTCTTCGCTGAGACAACAAATTCACAAGAAACTCTTGAACAAACGTTTTCGACTGTGTGAGATTTGTATCAAAGTAATCTTTATATAAAATTTCTATATGATTACATTTTATTAAGCTCGTTTTCTTTGTATCGTCCCGGGAATTATATTTTAATTCTTACTTTCTTGCTCAGACACGAAGTTCACAAGAAGTTCTAAACCGAATTTTATGGAATGTGTGAGGTTTGTATCCAAGTAGTAACTAAATAAAATCTATATGATTACTTCCTATTAAAACCATTTTTGATAATTGTACCGTCACGGAAAACTCGGGAAATATTTTTGAAATCTTACTTCTTCGCTGAGACACGAAGTTCACAAGAACCTCTAGACCGGGCATTATCAAATGTGTGAGATTTGTATCTAAGTATTCCTTATAGAAAATCTTCTATGTGATTACTACCTATTAAGCACGTTTCTTATTTTTGTATCTGTGACGTCCTGTTCAAATTCGATGTTGTTCTTGACAATCCGTCACAAAACCCATTCTTTATTATTTTGGAAGTACGTGCGTTTTCCTTGGTTACTTCACTGTAATAAAAAAAAAACTACACACCCAATAAAAAAAAATATATATGTATATATATATGTTTAGTTTCTCTATCACATGGCCTCCCCCATGGCGCAGTGGTAGCGTCATTGCCTTGTAATCAAGGGGTCCCGTGTTCGATACCCGGTGGAGGCAGAAGTGGTTCGGATTCCACTTTAAACTGTAGGTCCAGTCCCGATTAGCCTTACTGTGCATAAAGTGGACTTAAAACAGCAACTCAAACTCAAACTCAAGTTTCTCTATCACAGGTGGTTCGCGTGCTGTAGGGAGAAAAACCAAGGATCAAACAATCAAAATGGGCAAAAAGTCAAACTACTAAATCCAAATTTATTAAGGTATTAAATAGTGCGTAGCTCCAATTCCTTCTGTCGTATACCGCCAGCTGGTTAGGAGTTTTTGTAGCGGGCTCGTCTAGTCCCACTCCCGACGAACTAACGTGTATATGACTAAAAACTGCAATTGCCCCCCCTTTTTTTTTTTTTGCTAATCAGCCACCCAAGAAATTATACAGGAAAGGGGGGAACTTATCCTAATCGGCGCCCAGCGCTCCGCTTAATTACGTGAACAGTAAGATTGGGCATTTTCTCAATATATATATTTTATTACCTTAACAAGTGCAGTTTTTTGGTTTTCTTACAACAACAATATTAACAATGTGTTCTCTATAAATAAGTCGCTTCACACAAGAATCTCCTTGCAATTACCCCCCTTGACAGATTTTCACCCAAAATATTTACAATGACGATCAACGTCGACAATTCAATTATTCATTTACATTTCCTTCTTGTTCCACTATCTCTTACCACACTTGTGCTTACAAAAACTATGTCCATAATGATTCCTTCTTTTAACTTAACTTGCATATTTTGCAGGAATTAGCCCCGGCGACAGGAAAATATTTGCAACTGAAGTCACGATGTTTTCTAAACTTTTAAGTAAAACAAAAGAAAAAAGGGGAGGTGAAAGTTTCAAAATTTATCAATTAAAGTAACGCAATAAACTAAATCCTTTTAGTAAAAATTACTTAACTCCATGTCCGCAAGGTTCCCACGTTCTAGTCGACGTCCCAGGTGTACGGGAAGATAAGAGCTGAGTCACGCCCACATTGACTCAGGCGCTATCACGTCGTGGAGCACCGTTGCCGGTGTTGATGTTATCGGGGTCGGCTGGGAGAGTACACTGGTTCGCCCAACAAGGAAAACGTCAACCCCGAGAAGCTCGCTAGGTGGCAGTCTCGTCGCCCCGATGCGAGTTTCTTGGGAAACAAACGAAGTTTCTCAGCGACCTGACAATCCGACGCATCGGGTATAATTCCTCTATACAGGTTGGGCCGAAGAATGTGGCGAAACGGGATAAACAAGTCCCGATTCACCACAACCACCCCCACCTTAAAAAAACTCAGGCATCAAATAACAAATAATACACTTGTACCAAAGAAGGCAAAAAAAAGGCGTATAAACCCATATCCATATTGCATGTACACTCAAAAAAACTTTTTTTGTTCGATTTTTAATTATTTTTTTTCCAATTTTTGTTAGATCCCTATTAGCCCAATTAAAAAAATAATATGAAACAAGATACAATAAATAATGGAATAAATATCTAATAAATATAAAAATAGGCATAAGTGGAATCATGATTATAAGGTAGGTGATACCAAAAATACCAAGACAGAAATATAGCTAAATGACCACAATAATATGCTAATAAATACGATGAATGAAAATGAGTCAAGGCCTTGTGAACACATGATGAGGCTCAAAACTAACACTTTGACGAAAACATGATGAAAATAACAAAGATTAAATGCATAATATATACTCTGATTAAAATAATCGTCCTGGAGCAATAACAAAAGGAAAATACCTAGGGAGAACAACAAATTGCGGCAAAATACATAGGTTCACAAATATGTCAAAAGGTAGCACGATCCACCTGAAAAGGAAAAAAGTGTCCAGTGCACCGTAAAGTTTCTGCATGAATGACATCCCAGAACTATCCAGCCGTGACCAACAAACACTCCCACAGGGTCGGCATACAAGTCCCAAAAATTCCACACCATGGTGATTCCATCGAAGGATGAATAAATTATCAGTCTATCTGCATTTCCATCATCTTCGCGCATCCCGCAGCAAAGGTAAATACATATGGAAGTCCAGCGTCATCGTGCGAACAAAACAACGTAGAGCAACGCTCAGAAGAACATGAAGGGTGCTGGAAATATAGTCAAGCTTCGACCAAGCCATGTCGAAGGAACAAGACAATAATACACTTTCAAAAACACCATACTGTAGATCGCAACGACGAAGATGCGAAAATTCTTGATACAAGAACCAGGGCAAAAAAATTGTATAAATAGCACTGCCCAAATCACAAGATAAGGTGGATCATCACCACGATCGAAGCACTAAATATTCACTTGTGTGACTCCAAGGAGAGTACGAGCCAAAATTCACACCAAAAATCACAGGCGTTCCTCAAGACATACCTCAATTTAAAAAAAAATAATAATCTGTTTGGTGCAATCCATGAACACCAAAATATAGTTGCAGTCGGAGATCCAAAAATCCAGTCCAGATACAAACATGCAATATCCATGCAGTATGCCAGGAACCAGGGGCGTACAGATATACGGTTCAGCGCATTGTTGTCGTTTGCGCTTCTGCGAAAAGTGACGCCCAAACCACTCTTCCACATAATCTCTGTGTAGTCGGAGAAGAAGCCAGGAAGCAGGCGCATGGGAAACAGTACTGTGTGACATTGAGTTTTGATTTTTGTACCTGCTTTGAATCCCCCTGCCTGGTAGTATGCTGCATCGGTCTTGGAGAGTTTCAGTGTTCCCACAGCTGTAGAGGTAATCCCGGGGTAGTCAACCCTATCGTTGACGGTACCATGCTTTCTAACTTCCAACTACGAGAATAGATACGGCACAAAATTATCTACAAGTCTTAAATTTGGATTGGCAAGAAACGCTACGCTGTTGTCTCTTTTCACAACATCAAACTTGATATACAAATCAGCTCTGTGAGGGTGAATGAATCCATCCCGGACGTCCACGTCGTATTCTATCTCTCGATTCGCTTCGTTGAGGTTGGCAAACGTGCGACGATTGGGAGGGAAGGACTGCAACTCGTAACTTTCGATTTGCTCCATGATGGCTATTTATTATATGTTCATCTCCACGACGGCAGTGGTCGTGGCTCCTGCAAAATCAACCACCTCTCCCCTCTCGTTGGTAATTGCTAATTCTATGTTGTCTATGCGATTACGAGATACAGGAAAGTATATCGGTGGGGAGGGTGTGTAGATAATTGGCTCCATGAACTCAGAGTTTGGTTTGAACGTAGCGATAATACCTGTCTGACTGTGACTCCCTGGGATGCCGTCCGAGGATTTGGTGATCATACCTTCTGCCACATTGCAATGTATGTTCAGAGTCTCGATGGCTAGAAATTTAGGAATGTTAGCACCGATGTGCTTGATGCCAGGTTCGAGCTTTGTGTTGTTCTCGAATTCCAAAAGCTCTCCGATTGTACCCAGGTCTACGGTTTCCGTGGCAGACACTAGTTCCACCCTGTGAATTACAGAATTTTGCGACAGCAATAGACTTCTTGGCAATTGAGCCTGCCAGGTAGACAGGTTGTACTGGCCAGGGGTAATGCTGATTTTTTCGCTGCCAATTTTGATGGTATTGTTGTGTACCGTCACATTAGGTATCGGGTACATGCTGTACAATGCACGAAGAGCAATAGATTTAGGATAGATGATATCGTCATGCAATGTGAGTTTCAGAAGCGAAGTCTCGCTTGTGAGATGGAATACTCTCATAGTGCTTCAGGTGTCACAATGCTTTCTGGAAATCGTCGATTGTTGGGTTATTTAATTGCGAGAGGAAGACAAGCATGGAAACGCATAGATGGCCACAGTTCACATCGCTGAAACCCTGAATACGTTCGTCATTGTAGTAGAGGTTGGCAACACTCAGATACTTTACCAACCCAGCAGGTGGCGTGCCTCCGAATGAATCGAAAACAAATGCTTTGTTGTTGTTGGCTTCGAGGTAGCATATCTAATGTGTACCTGGATTTTCGTTACTATCGAGGTTAACCACGCCACACTCTTTTTTCTTCACAACAGAAGGTAGAGAATCAGACATGAAAACGATCCTGAAGTGCTTGACCCCCAACAATTCGATTAGAGATTCAATATCAAAGTTGGACAGGGGCTCTTCTTTTATATAAGCTTTTTCAAAGCTTCGAGGTTGTTTTTCCGCTTTTTGGTTACAATTTTCCCCTTCTTCTCCATAGCCAGGTTGTGACGTTTCTGCTCTTCTAACTGCTTTTCTGCTTTGTTCTTTTTTGCATCGATGACGTTCTTGGCAATGGCGGCACTGCCTCCTGTCAAGCTGCCTACAGCGCCCAATGCTGCCAAGATAGCCGGGATGCTGAATATGAAACCTCCAGTCTTCTGCTGCTTTCGCGAACCTTGTAACCTCCTCAACTGAGGAATGCTAAGCAGGAATGTTTCTTCTCAAGCTGCTTTTTGGTGAGCAATCCATCAAGAGTTTCGAGACTTGAGGTTTGCGTAGGGTATTTGGTAAACGACACCTTTGGGCTTAATGCTGATAGTATGTTATTTATATATCGTGAAAAAGGTAATGCTTTGCCCCCTAATGCAATGAAGTGATGATGGGTTGGTAATACAAGTTACATTTTTTACACAGGGTGTCATTTATTTACAGCCCCCACCCCAATTTTCGTTTTGTGTTCATGGCGATGGTCGTACCCAATGCGGCAACCCGTTCACCTAGCGAGGCATCTCTGCTGACGAAAGCTGCAAGCTCCAACTTAGTGTCGTGATCATGACATGCGTCGAGATCTGTGTGAGTATTGCAGGCAATGTCGTGATCCTTGCAAGCTGCGTCCAGGGGGTTCACAGCCTTGTCTCCTTTCTCCAGTCGCTGTTCGAGTTTGGTACCCGGACCACAGTACTGGTAACCTGGCAGGTGCATCTCAAAGGGTAGCTTGTTGATAATATCGTTCACCAAACCTCCACCCTCGGCTACATTCCAGAATTTTGGAGGCAGGGTGTTGATGATTTTGATGAGGTAACCTACAGCTTTGTTGTCGTTGACAATGAAGTTGCTAAGCTTGGTGCTAATCATGTCATGATGCCCAATTTCTCGTTGTGGAAGGCAGCATTTTCTTCGCCAGCGATAACCAGCAATCGATCAACAAACTTCCTTACGTCGTCTACCCAAACAAACTAATTGGGCAAGGTGTTGTAGAGTTTGACACCGCTGGCAGTCTTGATCTGGGTCCATATTGGCTTGATGAGGTTCCTGTATTTTTCTCCACTGCTAGATTTCACGCGATTCTATGTTGCGTCGTTGATTTGGTACAGGGCGTCCGTCATTATTAAAATTTCTGTGTAACTTTGGTAATCCTCGTCTGTATAATCTTTAGGTTGCTTCTTAGTGATAAGTTCCCACAGTCCCACGGTGCCGGGATACCTAGTCTAGCTGTTCTTCTCGCCCAAATTGATTTTCACGTCGTCACCCTCCAACGTGACTTTCGATTTTCCAATTTTCCAAACCACACCCTCGTTATGTTCCATGGTCGGGTACAATCCGAACACCTCGTCTTTTTCGAATTTCCCGGTGCTTAGGTAATCCCTCGCCAGCGGACCCAATTGTCCGAAGAGGTACTGCCTAGGGCCTCACGTCTCGGAGCAGGAGTAAGTTCGAACGGAGTAGTGTGAACGCTGGATATCGGTGTGGGTATGGTATAATTTTGAGCGGTGAGTGGCACAAGCTCGTTGATTAACTCTTTGTTTTGCTCGGTGACATCTTTGATTTCTTTACCAAGTCCACTGATGGTATCGATGATAGGTAGGTCCTGACGCTTTTTCTCTTCGTAAATTCCACAATTCTCGGATTTTCAACCATTAAACCGTTTTGCCAGGTAGCTACGCAGCTTCAGGTTGTGGTCTGGAAGTTTGCGTTTCATTTTTTTTGTATGTAGTTATTTATAATAGGTCAAGACGTTTCTTGTAACGCTGCAACGTTAAGAAAATTATTAATTTTGTTTCTGCATTTTCCGTTATTGGGTTTCCTCGTCATGTCTATTGTGACAAATCCGAAATCATCTTGGTTCCAGCATGAAGAGCAAAATTTGGAAAACTGATTGTAGTTTATGTCCCCACCGACATAATCATCGTAAACGTGTTTTAAATTGGTGTAGTCTTGACGAAACAAACAAATGAAATTCGCATTGTCTCGAAGTAGCTGCTTGGGGATTTTGGAAAAAGTCTGAGCAAGGTAGAAGCAGTCCATGCCTCTGTGCCGACCCTGAGTAAAAAAATTGCGAATTTCGTTCTGGTTCTCCAGGATCACATCGTCAAAAAACACCACCGAATTCTCGAGACAGCAGTCAAGTGGTATCACTCCAGAAGCAAATAAAGCTATGCCTAGTCCCTCGTACAGTTTCGACAGCTGGCGATATTTAGATTGCTCCAAACGTTTGGAGAAAACATACAGGTGCCTGTTCTTCCAGTTTAACCAGTTGGGTGCAAGAAGAAAATTATCAATAAGCAACGTTGTTTTTCCACATCCAGAAGGTCCAGCAATGAGGCAGGGAGTGTTGTCGGGTAGAAGCTCGCCATTTTTCCTATCCTGACGTTCCGATGGAAAATCTGGCAGTCGCCGTACCACATACCAAGCACCCGTTACACAATCACCTCGTTTGCGTCTATCCAACTTTTTCCCTCGAGTCCCAGCCATTTCAACAACAGTTTGTGACCTTTTGTACGTAATACTTTTTCAATAAGACACGTGTCGGGGTATTTTGTTTTGGAAAGTTCCTCTTCGTAAGATCTTCCTTTCAGAATTTCGTCGCGATTATCTTTTATTATATACGTGTGACGGTTTCCGGGTAAGACTCGAACTACGGTGAAAAGTTCCGTACTCCAATTTTTAGTGAAGCCTTTTTCGAATGTAAAGTTTTTAAATTGCAACTGCTCATTTCCACAAGGTCAACTTCCCACAAGTCGCCTATGCCTTTGGTCACTACCGCCAGTCGTTTGTAGTTTCGCCGTGCAGGTTTGTGCAGCTCGTTCACAATAGCCTGCCTAGACATTGCGCGAAAATAAGAATATAGCTTGGATGGGATTTCTGGCTGCAGACAATGCCGGGTTTCCTATGTACAGCTTATCACCTATTTCTATGTCGATAATTTGAGTAGCATTTTCGGCATAGGCAGTCTCGCGAGTTTCGGGGTGTGTGAAATCGACCAACTCCACTCCTCTTATTTTTTGTCTCGTCACTTATGTTCGTCACGGTCATGGTTGGGTAGTGGGTTGCGTGAGACAAAGACCAGTATGAAACCTTGACGAACTGAAATGTGCCAGCGAGGAAAAACTGGTGATAGGCTTTGGCAGGGGTCAGCATGTAGAATTTGGCACCCGGATGGAAGAGCGAGGAAAATTCCCTGTTTGGAATGCTGTACAGTTCGATGACAACAGTGGACTGCTGGCGTTCAGGGTGTTTACATTGGTTCGAACCTCGCTCTCCACATCCTCCAATCTACCGTTCACCGATTGCAGGTGTTCCTCGATAGCAAGGACAACAGTGTCGTAATTGGGCTTGATCTTCAGATCGACAATTAGCCTCTTGAATTTTTCGTTTAACTCATGTAGTTGGGTACTGAAATTGGTTATGGCCGATTCCTGGCTCGCCTCGATGCTGCCAATTTGCTCTTTCACATTGGCAATAATCTACTGTAGACTTTCCACGAGTGTCAACTGGGAGCTCTGGGTTGCGAGGTCGTGGACCTGGGTTCTAATTTCCGCAAACAAGCCATGCAGCTCGCTGATGTTCTGGTTGGTGGGTAAGGTTGCAAAAGACTCCCGAAGCAATTCGGTTTGGATGTTTTTGATGTCGTCGGATTTGAGTATTCGGTTGAGAGCACTCTTCACGCTTTTCAGTTCCTGCGAGGTAGGCAGGGTGGCCACCGTGTTTTGGAGCGACTCCAAAGCCTTTTCCATCGCGTCCAACTCTGAGGCAGCAGCAGCAGCGCGTTTGCTTTCTTGTAATTGTGTTATGTCGTCCTGGGTGGACGTGGATTGTTGCAAAGTTTCCAACTTAGGCTGTACGTCGTCGATCGAGTGATGAAAATACGACAACTCTGATTCGGTGTTTAGATTTTCCAACTTCGTGATCTGCTGTTGGGCGCTGGCCAGAGTATCCCTGATGCCAGGCAGTTTGGATTCAAGTTCTTCGTGTACGTTTGCCAGATCATTTTTGATGCCAGCAAGAGCATCCTCAATATGGGCTATGGTACCTTGCAGCTTCCCGAAATCCTCGTAGGTCTCAAGTTGGAGTTTGATGTTGGCCACGCTACGGGCAATGGCATTCAGCTCGCTGGACGAAGGTAGATTGTCGATGAAGTCCTGTAGCGTTTAGAGTTTAGTTTTGACTTCGTTGATGGCTGCATGCAAATCGTCCGTTTGAAGCTCAGCCTTGATGCTTTCCAACGTAGGAATTTCGAACGATTGAAACTGTTCGTGCAATTTTGGCAATACTGGCGTTCACGCGATCGTAGTCATCTCGAGTTTTTATACTCTGGATAATGTTTTGCAGTTCAGTCTGGATTGTACTCGTTTGGTCCTGCAAGTGTCGCTTCAGCTGTTCCACATCGGAGGTCTGCGCTTGCTGCAGGTTCACAAGTTCGTTTTGGAGCTTCCCTACACTTAGTGCCAGGTTCTCGAGGTTGCCTATTGACGCGAGGTCGGTGTATTTTTGCAGCGGCGATTTAAGCTCGGCGTCATTTTGAGTACGGGGTCCAGGCACTTAGACTGCAGGCTGGCTATCTCGGTCTGGAGTCTGGAGTTGAGCGTGGACTGCAGAGCTTTCAGGTCGCTTCGCAGCTTCTTGACCCTGACGTCGATCATGAGTAGCTCGTCGCCGTGATCATCGCGCTTGGTGTGACCAAAAATATCGTTAGGCATTGTTACCACTGTGGTTATTTATTATAGGGTAGGTGATTCGCATCTCCACGAAAAGAGGGATGAGTTTGTCGTAGTCGTCCAAGAGCTCCACGTACAGGTGATCGCCAGCAGATACATCGTACGTTGTAGTCGCATCCATCCTATCATGCTTGATGCGATAGATGTTCTTGCCAGAGGAAACCTTGGCCTCCCCTTTGTTCTCCGGATTCATGTTGAACTGCAGTTTGCCGGAGATGGGGAACCGGTAATAATTCAAGTTGTTGTTGAATACATAGAAAGTTTTGTCCATATCCTCGTCGTACTGGGTCAGAATGCTATTCAAGTGTATAATTAACAGACCGTTAAGTTTAGATAGCATGGAAGGCAGGAGTTCGTTGAAACTCGACGATGACGTTGGATGGACGGGCACTTCCATAGCTTGCTTCATGAAGCCAAACAGATTCATAGGCATGGTCATTTTATAGAAACATTCCCCCCACAAATCGCATTACATACATACATGTTGAGGACCCGTGGCGTTACAAGAGCCCCCTGCCTCCCAAGAGGTTTGGTTAGCATGCAATAGATCAGTATGCTAGAAAAAAATAGAGGGGGGTAGAATCGATTTTATTTGTGAGTCGAATAGTTCTCGTCGAATCCTATCCAACAAACCTAAAACCATCATCCTAGCTCAATTAGGAGCCAAGAAAATCAATGTCTTTGAAAAAACGTCTTAAGTTATTTGTCTTAAGAAAATTTTCTTGACAGACCGGAAGTAACATCTTGAGATACCTGAAGTCGACTTTATTAAAGATTAAGATATTTGTCTTAAGACGTTTTCCAAGACGCTGAGAAGCAACTAGTCAGTGTTGCCAATTCCTATTTGTAGGTTAGCTTTGCCTGTAAAATATCATATGGTAAAATTTTCTTGGGGTGGGCTAGCCACACTGTGGCTCACTTGATGTTCCAGAACCGGCTGAACTGTACTACTCGGCTCACTTAAGGCCTTTGAACGGCTCCGTTACTTTGTAACCCCACATTTTTGTACCATCAAAACCTCATTTGCCAAATTTTGTACTATTTTTGTACTACTCAAAAATGCTAAAAATAATTTTTGTACCACTCAATTTACCGTCGAAAAACAATAATCAATTTTGGGGTTACAGAGTAACGTCTCAACCTCATCATCAGTTTCCGCTAAGATATCCACATCAAAATATTGTACTATTTATGTACCATTTTGTACCACTATTTAAAAATTTTGTACCCATCAGAAACAGCTAGAAAAAGGGCGGGAAAATTTGTACCTTACAACCATATATTTTTGTACCGTCTCGAGTTGCTTCAAATAATATGCTATTTTGTACTAATTTTTAAAATTAAACTTTATACACACTACTTTACAACAAGTGGATATCCGATTTTTATACCGTTCTTAAAAATTCCCCCCAAAATTTTGAAATTTGTATTTATTTCTTAGGGGCAGCAATTCACGGAAAAAATTGGACAAAATGTTATCTAATGTGTGAGGTTTTTGTCTGCTTAATATTTTAATAAAATCTCTAGAATAAGTACTTTCCAAAAAGCCCCTCTATTATTTTTGTACCGTTACGAAAAACCCGAAAATAATTTTCAAATTTTGGATTTTTCACATCAATGTACTAATTCATATGATACATGGACAAAATATTATTATATTGGTGAGGTTCGGAGCTCCCCAGTAAATTATAGATACGTACTTTGTATCAAGTCCCTTTCCAGTTTTCGTAAAGTCACGAAAAACCCGGGAAATATTTTATAAATTTCACCTTCCTCGCATAGACACGCACTTTACAAAAAATATGAACAAAATATTAAGGAATGTGTGAGGTCTATATCTGTTTAACGTTTAAATAAATGTTCTAAATGAATACTTTCTATTAGGCCCCTTTTTCATTTTTGTACCGTCACGGAAAAACCCAAAATAATTCTCATATTTTGATTTTTTCACATCGATGAACAAATTCTTCCGAACCCATGGACAAAATGTTATTATATCAGTGAGGGTTAGAGCTCTTTAATCCTTCAAAATAACGATATGGACTCGAACTTTGTATCATGTCCCTTTTTTATTTTTGTACCGTCACTGAACACCCGGGAAATATTTTTCTTATTCTTACTTCTTCGCTAAGACACGAAGTTCAGAAGAAACTATCAACCAAATTCTATCGAATGTGTGAGGTATGTATCTAACTATTCTGTAAATACAATTTTCTATGTGATTACTTTCTATTAAGCCCTTTTTAAATTTTTGTACACTCACGGAAAACCCAGGAAATATTTTGAATTCTTACTTAATCATTCAGACACGAAGTTCACAAGAAACTATGGACAAAATATTATCAAGTGTGTTAGGTTTGTATCTAAGTAATCTCTAAATAAAATATTATATATGATTACTTTCTACTAAGACCGTTTTTGACTTAAGTACCGCCACGAAAAACCCGGGAAATATTTTTGAAATCTTACTTCTTCGCTGAGACACAAAGTTCACAAAAAAACTATAGACAAATAGTATCTAGTCTCTGAGGTTTGTATCTAGGAAATCTTTATATAAAGTCACCAATATAATTACTTTCAATTAAGCCTGCTTTCGATTTTTGTACAGTCACGAAAAATCCGGGAAAGAATTTTTAAATCTTACTTCTTCGCAGAGAAACGAAATTCACAAGAAATTCTAAACCAAATATTATCGAGAGTGTGAGGTTTGTATCTAAGTAATGTCTAAATAAAATATTCTATGTGATAACTTTCTATTAAGCTCTTTTTGATTTTTGTACCGTCGCGGAAAACCCGGGAATAATTTTTCAATTCTTACTTCTTCTCGGAGACACGAAGATCACAAGAAATTATAGACCAAATTTTATCGAATGTGTGAGGCTTGTATCTAAGTAATTTTTAAACAAGTTCCCCTATATAATTACTTTAAATTGAGAACGTTTTATATTTTTGTACCGTCACGAAATATCCGGGAAATATTTTATTAAATCTTCGCCAAGACAAGAAATTCACAAGAAAATATGGACCAAATATTATCGAGTGTGTGAGGTTTGTATGTAAGTAATCTCTAAATATAATATCCTATATGATTACCTTCTATTAAGACCGTTTTTGACTTAAGTACTGCCACGGTAAACCCGGGAAATATTTTTCAATTCTTATTTCTTCGCTAAGACACGAAATTCACAAAAAATTAAAAACCAAACATTATCGGGTGTGAGGTTTGTATCTAAGTAATCTCTAAATAAAATATGCTATGTGATAACTTTCTACTATGCACGTTTTTTTAATTTTTGTAGCGTCACGAAAAATCTAAGAAATATTTTCAAATTCTTACTTCTTTGCTGATACAGAAAATTCCCATGAAACTATGGACCAAATATAATCGAGTGTGTGAGGTTTGTATCTAAGTGTTCTTTATATAAAGTCATCTATATAATTACTTTGTATTAAACACGTTTTTAATTTTTGCACCGTCACGAAAAACCCGGGAATATTTTTGAATTCTTACTTCTTCGCTGAGACACGAGGTTCACAAGAAATTATAGACCACATTTTATCGAATGTGTGAGGTTTGTATCTAAGTAATGTTTATATAATGTCATCTATATAATAACTTTCAATTGAGCCCGTTTTATATTTTTGTACTGTCACGAAAAATCCGGGAAATATTTAATGAATTCCTACTTCTTCGCCAAGACACGAAATTCACAAGAAAATTTGAACCAAATATTATCAACTGTGTGAGGTTTGTATGTAAGTAATCTCTAAATAAAATATTCTATATGATTACCTTCTATTAAGAACGTTTTTGACTTAAGTATCTCCACGGAAAACCGGGAAAAATCTTTTAAATCTTTCTTCTTCGATGACACATGAAATACACAAGAAACTATAGACCAAATAATACAGAGTCTGTTAGGTTTGTATATATCTAAAATTTATATAAAGTCATCTATATAAATACTTTGTATTAAGCCTGTTTCTGATTTTTGTACCATTACGAAATATGTGGGAATGATTATTAAAATTCTACATCTTCCCTGAGACACGAAATTCACAAGAAATTCTAAACCAAATATTATCGAGTGTGTGAGGTTTTTAACTAAGTAATCTGTAAATAAAATATCCTAAGTGATAACTTTCTATTGATCAGGTTTTCGATTTTTGTACCGTCGTGGAAAACCCGGGAATAATTTTTGAATTCTTACTTCATCGATGAGACACGAACATCACAAGAAATTATAGACCAAATTTTATCGAATGTTTAAGGTTTGTATCTAAGTAATTTTTATATAAAGACATCTAAATAATTGCTCTCAATTGAGCCCGTTTTTTGTATTTGTACCGTCACGAGAAAAACCCGGAAATATTTTTCATTTCTTACTTATTTGCTGAGACACGATATTCACCAGAAACTATGGACCAAATATGATCAAGTGTTCGAGCTCTGTATCTAGGTATTCTTTATATAAAATCATCTAAATAATTAATTTCACCTAAGCCCGCTTTAGATTTTTTTACCGTCACGGAGAACCCGAAAAATATTTTTTAATTCTTATTTTCTTCCCTAACACACGAAGTTCAAAAGAAACTATCGATCAAATATTATCGAATGTGTGAGGTTTGTATCTATCTAATATTTATATAAAATCACCTATGTAAATACTTTCTATTAAGCCCGTTTTTAATTTTTGTAAAGTCACGAAAAATCCGGGAGAGTATTTAAATCTTACTTCTTCGCTCAGACACGAAATTAACAGGAAACCATGGACCAAATAATATCGATTGTGTGAGGATTGTTCAAACAAAGTCATCTATATAATTACTTTCTAATAAGCCTGCTTTTGATTTTTGTACTGTCACAAAGAATCCGGGAAAGATTTTCTAATCCTTACTTCTTTGCTGCGACATGAAATACACAAGAAACTGTAAACTAAATATTATCGAGTGTGTGAGGTTTGTATCTATCTAGTATTTATATAAAGTCATCTATGTAAATACTATCTATTAAGCCCGTTTTTGATTTTTGTACCGTCACGAAAATCCGGGAAAGATTTTTTAAATCTTACTTCTTCGCTGAGTCACGAAATTCACAAGAAATTCTAAACCAAATATTATCGAGTGTGTGAGGTTTCTACCTAAGTATTCTGTAAATAAAATGTTTTATGTGATACCTTTCTATTAAGTCCGTTTTTTATTTTTGTAGCGTCGCGGAAAACCCGGGAATAATTTTTGAATACCTACTTCTTCGCTTAGACACGAATTTCACAAGAAATTATTGACCAAATTTTATCGAGTGTGTGAGGTTTGTATCTATCTAATATTTATATAAAATCATCTATGTAAATACTTTCTATTAAGCCCGATTTTTATTTTTGTACCGTCACGAAAAATCAGGGAAACATTTTATTAATCTTACTTCTTTGCTGAGACACGAAGTTCAAAAGGAGCTATGGACCAAACATTATCGAGTGTTTGAAGTTTGTATCAGAGTAATTTTCTTACAAAATCATCTATATAATTACTTTCTAATAAGCCTGTTTTATATTTTTGTACCTTCACAAAAAATCCGGGAAAGATTTTCTAATCCTTACTTCTTTGCTGCGACATGAAATACACAAGAAACATTAGACCAAATTGTATCGAGTGTGTGAGGTTTGTATCTATCTAATACCTACCTATATAAAGTCACCTATGTAAATTCTTTTTATTAAGCCCTATTTTGATTTTTGTACCGTCACCAAAAATCCGGGAAATATTTTATTAATCTTACTTCTTTGCTGAGACACGAATTTCACAAGAAACTATGGACCAAATATTATCGAGTGTGTGAGGTTTGTATCAAAGTAATTTTTATACAAAATCATCTATATAATTATTTTCTAATAAGCCTGTTTTCACTTTTTGTACCGTCACAAAAAATCCGGGAAAGATTTTCTAATCCTCACTTCTTTGCGGCGACATGAAATACACAAGAAACTTTAGACCAAATATTATCGAGTGTGTGAGGTTTGTGTCTATCTAATATTTATATAAATTCATCTATGTAAATACTTTCTATTAAGTCCGTTTATGATTTTTGTACCGTCACGAAAATCCGGGAAAGATTTTTTAAATCTTACTTCTTCGCTGAGACACGAAATTCACAAGAAATTCTAAACCAAATAATATCGAGTGTGTGAGGTTTGTACCTAAGTATTCTGTAAATAAAATATTCTATGTGATAACTTTCTACTAAGTCCGTTTTTATTTTTGGTAGAATATGCCGAAAACCTGGGAATAATTTTGAAATCTTACTTCTTCGCTGAGACACGAATTTCACAAGAAATTATAGACCAAATGTTATCGAGTGTGTGAGGTTTGTATATATCTAATATTTATATAAAATCATCTATGTAAATACTTTTTATTAAGCCCGTTTTCAATTTTTGTACCGTCACGAAAAATTCGGGAAATATTTTATTAATCTTCCTTCTTTGCTGAGACACGAATTTCACAAGAAACTATGGACCAAATATTATCGAGAGTGTGAGGTTTGTGTCTATCTAATATTTATATAAAGTCATCTATGTAAATACTTTCTATTAAGCACGTTTTTATTTTTGTACCGTCACGAAAATCCGGGAAAGATTTTTTAAATCTTACTTCTTCGCTGAGACACGAAATTCACAAGAAATTCTTAACCAAATATTATCGAGTGTGTGAGGTTTGTAACTAAGTAATCTGTAAATAAGATATCCTAAGTGATAACTTTCTATTGAGTAGGTTTACGATTTTTGTACCGTCGTGGAAAACCCGGGAATAATTTTTGAATTCTTACTTCTTCGATGAGACACGAACATCACAAGAAATTATAGACCAAATTTTATCGAATGTTTAAGGTTTGTATCTAAGTAATTTTTATATAAAATCATCTAAATAGTTACTCTCAATTGAGCCCGTTTTTTGTTTTTGTATCGTCACGAGAAAAACCCGGAAATTTTCATTTCTTACTTCTTTGCTGAGACACGATATTCACAAGAAACTATGGAAGTACTTATGGTACCGCCTTGAGGTCGATAAATCAATTGATTGGAAAAGATCGATCAAAGATCAATTGATGACGCAGCAGTTTTTTTTTTTTTGGTGTGACGTCATAAATGGGTGGGGCTTAATTGGTGAAGAGGAGTCTGATTGGTTGTAGGAGGAAAAGTATTCGGGTTTCTCCCGGTGACGGTTGGTCGGGAGTTTCCGACGTCTGAAAACAGATGGCTTCGATGAGTTCGTTGAGAACAGATGGTGCGACCGTTATCGAATTCTTGGAACGGGGAGTGTGTTGTGTCTGTTGGAATGGAGTCAAGGGTTGTAGACTGTTAATGGACAAGAACAGATAGTGTTTGTTACGAGAGGCTTTGGTGTGACGTGTTTGTCGGGCTGTTAATGGATGAGAGCAGATGGTGTGTGAGCGTTATACAATTCTTGGAATTAGTGACTGATACGTGTGGCGTGTTTGTTGGGATGGGTGTGTGGAATGGTAATGTGTCTGGTGATTAAGAAGAGGTTATGACATCATCATACTGTCAAAGAAAAGGAGAATAAAAGTCCCCTAGCATATCATGGAGGAAGAACAGCAAAAAAAGAAAAAGGAGTCGGAGAGTCTAGATGTAAAGAAAATAAAGAGAGCGAAAAGAGTAGGTTTCGCGGAAGAAGTGACTGTGTATAGTGTACCAGGACAGGAAGAAGATAGGAGAGGAACGTGGGCGTTGGACGCTTTGCGTGAACGGATGCGAGCAATGTTTATCGATGACGTAGATCGGAAGGGTGGTATATAAAGGATTAGTGGATTGTGAAGTTACCAGAATCATCATCGCAGTTGTCGAAGCAGCAGCCTTTCTGTCACCTGGAAGAAAACACTTTGTTGTCTGCAGACTTACCTTGCATCGACGCAAAATATTATCGCCTTTGTCCGAGCAGGTATCGAGTGAAGCAGCTGAAAGGTGAGTATGGGTGTGGTATCGTGGCTGACGAAACTGGTGAGTGTTGTGATCTGTAGAAAGTCCTTCGATCAACCACCGCAGATGGAGTCAGCAGTTAGTTACCGACGCCCGTTACCGACACCTCCACAATCACCGATATTGCCAGAATCGTCTAACAAAACAACAGAAGGGAGAGCGAATGTTGAAGTTCCGGAATATCTGACGGAACAGCAAGTTCGGGCAAGGTGGGGGGCGAGAAACTATGAAAAGCATCAATATGAGGAAATTAAAGATGGCGGAATAGACAATATCGGTGGCGGTGTGAGGAAACGGCAACGGAGAGTTAACATCAATCCAATGTACGAGTATACAGAGCGCTTTCCCTGCCCGAAAACGTGTCTTGCATATCCGGCAACAGTTTCCACATTGAAAAACCCGATAAATCACAAAAAAAGAATTTCGACGAGTATAAATTCCAAATTGTTGATACTGGATATCCCTGTTAGATACAGGGAATCGCTTTTGGTCACATTTTATAATAGAAATTTGCCTGATCAGTGTATGATGCAGTACAATGATCAAGGGTTTCCTATTGACATATACTTCATCAACGATCGGAAAAGCGGATTATGCGAGACACGTTTTCGGTATGAGAGGGCACCTGTTTACGGCCATGTACCTTTTCGTGCCTGGAGTAACCGGGTAGCAGGTAATATAGCTGCAGACGGGTATAGTGCAGGACCTTTTATTGTAGCGTCAGGAATCGCCCCATTAGAATGCCTGTGTATGGAGACGGAAACGGAATTAAATTCCGAACATGTAGATGTGACACACCTGCATGCGTCTCCATACTGTCTGGCTAGAAAATATATTATGATGGCAGACGAGAGGCACCGCATGGACACAACGAATTTAGAATTGGTGTTATATGAGAATTTGGAAGAGCTGATGGATGTGGAAATTCCCGAGCTGTACCGGGTAGGCTGCCACAAGAAATATATGGTTGTTGGGAGCGATGACGTGGCGGCATTGATGCACGAATTTCGTAAAACATATACGGAATCTGTGCTGAAGATGACCGAAGTGATGCAGTGGTTCAGGTGCGATATGAGGTTGTATGCTAAATTGGGCGAGACGCTAGACATAAAAGGTTCTACATTAGATGTGAAACAGATGGCGGAATTTTCCGACCATCCCTCATGCCACCCGGATCTCAGACGGAAATATCTGTTTGTTTCAGGTATTGGTAAGCTAGAGGACCAATTCGAGAGTCGGAGGCCCCACAGAGAGTTTCCTCAAATACTTGCTGAAACAGATACATCAGAAGTGGAAGAAGCAGAATAAAAGGTGAGAAAAGAAAAATATTACCTGTATTTAGATGTTTATTGTTCCTCTACATCATCCTCCTCGTCAACGATATCGATGACGGGTGGCGAAAGAGCTGCAACCAAAGCAGCGGCTTCCGCATCGATATCGATGACGGGAGGTGAAACAGGAGAGGCCGGCGGAGGTGAAGCAATGGGGGCAGGGACCGGCGGAGGTGTAGCGACAGGGGCAGGGGGTGGTGGAGCAGCGGCAGCAGGGGTCGGCGGAGCGGCTGGGCCTGGCTGAGGTTCAGCAGCGGGAGGCGGCGGAGGTGAAGCGACAGGGACCGGGGGAATCAGGGTGACACGACCTTCCCTGATTGCTGTGAGAAGAGGCTCCGGCAGAACCTTCACGAAATTCGCCGTGTGAACATCAGAGGCATGCCGGAACCTGCAAAAACAATAAAGAAAAAATAATATAGTATAGGTGTATATATATATATATATAGGTCTGAAAATTTAAAAAAATAGTACAAATGGTTTTCATAGATGGTCATTATCTGAAAAACTACAAAATTAGTACAGAATAAATATAATTGAGAAAATAATCACCTTCCCAGGATTGCGGTAACCTCCGCATCCAGATCCCGTTCCGCCTGACTTCGTCGGGTCAGGAATGCATTATGCTCCCTGTACAGCCCGGCGAAGACCTCCGTCATACGGGCCGCAACCTCAGTCATTATGCGATGGTTTGCGGTGCGATGCTCCTCGCTAATCCCTTCCGTTGTCTGGCGGAAACGACGGAGTGCCGCCTGCAGATTTTCGCTTTCCACCTGCATCCCCGCACTCGCCATGTAGTTGACATATCCCTCGTATAGATCGAGACTTCCGTTCTAAAACAAAAATGTATAACTGTAATCGCGGTTTGCGTGCAATAGAAATCTAACATAATCTGTATATATTTTCAGATGTCGACACTTCCCCTAGGATTCAGTTTGGTGTATGGAGATATCAAAGAGACGACAACAGGTCCAACAGAACGAAGGAACTTATGGAGTAAAACGCATGCAAGACAGGTTGAAAAACACATCTGCAGTTATGTGAATTTTTGCGAAGAAAACGGACTGGCGGAAGAATTATTGACAAAATTAGAAGAAACATGTAAAGATATTGAGGTATCGCTGGACTGTTTGGTCAAAATATTTACTTACATTGTTGATAAAAAACGAGATGCGCCAGTGTTTGGCGATTTTATAGAAAATGTACAGAAAGCGCAATATGTACCTTCACATCTTTCTTTAAGAATATGTTTCGAATTAATGGTTTGCCTGTTACCTCCGCATCCAGATCCCGTTCCGCCTGACTTCGTCGGGTCAGGAATGCATTATGCTCCCTGTACAGCCCGGCGAAGACCTCCGTCATACGGGCCGCAACCTCAGTCATTATGCGATGGTTTGCGGTGCGATGCTCCTCGCTAATCCCTTCCGTTGTCTGGCGGAAACGACGGAGTGCCGCCTGCAGATTTTCGCTTTCCACCTGCATCCCCGCACTCGCCATGTAGTTGACATATCCCTCGTATAGATCGAGACTTCCGTTCTAAAACAAAAATGTATAACTGTAATCGCGGTTTGCGTGCAATAGAAATCTAACATAATCTGTATATATTTTCAGATGTCGACACTTCCCCTAGGATTCAGTTTGGTGTATGGAGATATCAAAGAGACGACAACAGGTCCAACAGAACGAAGGAACTTATGGAGTAAAACGCATGCAAGACAGGTTGAAAAACACATCTGCAGTTATGTGAATTTTTGCGAAGAAAACGGACTGGCGGAAGAATTATTGACAAAATTAGAAGAAACATGTAAAGATATTGAGGTATCGCTGGACTGTTTGGTCAAAATATTTACTTACATTGTTGATAAAAAACGAGATGCGCCAGTGTTTGGCGATTTTATAGAAAATGTACAGAAAGCGCAATATGTACCTTCACATCTTTCTTTAAGAATATGTTTCGAATTAATGGAGGTGTTTAAAGGTGTGAGAAATGAGAAGGGTGAAAATAAAAAGACGGTAGAAACAGGGGAAGATATGCATGAACGGATGATGGAAATGCTGAAGAAAAGGAAACTTAACGAGTAACTAACACATACTAATACACTAATATCTAACACTGACTAATATGTTATAGTTGTAGAAATTTATATAGGACATATTGCGGACATTTATGAAAAAGCATCTCGTGACAATTGATTAATTAGGTGTGTTAAGACCGCTTTATGCACAGTAAGGTTAATCGGGACTGAACCTACAGTTTAAAGTAGGATCCGGACAACTTGTGCCTCCATCAGGTATCGAACCCGGAACCCTTACATCGTGTAATAATTCTACAGATGTTCACTGTGTTGATAAACGGGCATCTGTATGTAACCATTGTTGTAAAATGAAACCTGTGATGTTTCTGTAGAAGATATAAATCATGAAATGTAACAAAAAATGTGTAAAATATAACCTGTGAGCTGAAATAAAACAGCTGTTTGTATATGTAGAAAACGTGTAATGTTTCTATAGAATTCCGGTGTGTTAATAAAAAATTTTGTACAGAACGATGTTGTTTTTGTACATAAATAGTATTGTATTAGAATGCCTAAGACACACGATACAAACCCTAAAATTTAATGAAAAATACCATGAATTTTGAAAATAGGGGGCACCAGTACCCCCCCGAGACCCCCATGCTCTACAAATACCATCCTGATTTTATGCACAGTAAGGCTAATCGGGACAGAACGTACACTTTAAAATAGGATCGGGACCGCTTATATCTCCATAGGGTATCGAACCCGAGGTCCTTGATTACAAAACTACCACTGCACCGTATGCTCTACAAATACCTTCCTGACTTTATGCACAGTAAGGCTAATCGGGACAGAACGTACACTTTAAAATAGGGTCGGAACCGCTTATATCTCCATAGGGTATCGAACCCGGGGTCCTTGATTACAAGACGCCTACACTACCACTGCACCATCGGAGAGGTTTGGTTCTGAATGTCTATTTAGCACTTATTCCATTTGACAAATCTCCCCCCCCCCCAAGGGTAAAATTTAACAGGGGGACACCAGTACCTCCGAGGGGGAAATCCTCCCAAGCTCTACAAACACCATCCTGACTTTATGCACAGTAAGGCCAATCGGGACAGAACGTACACTTTAAAATAGGGCCGGAACCGCTTATATCTCCATAGGGTATCGAACCCGAGGTCCTTGATTACAAGACGCCTACACTACCACTGCACCATCGGAGAGGTTTGGTTCTGAATGTCTATTTAGCACTTATTCGATTTTTACAAATCAGTCAGAAGACATAGAATACAGAGTAAAATGCAAAAACTTACAATACGGAAGAATTCTCGAGCTCCGTCCATTACGATGTGGAGATGAAGAGGAGATGAACTGGGAGGAAGAATGCTGCAAAAGGAATATATCCACTTCCTTATAGAGACGCACATCTGGAATCATTTTTGCGACGTACTTGAAAAGTCTGGATATGAGATCACGGCGTTTTTGTGTGAGGCACAACAGTTCCTTGATGGGTTCTGCAGGAGTTCCTTGATGATTGTCACAGGACTTCCTTGTTCCGTGTCGACTCAAGTTCTTCAACGAGGAACGAATGATACCTCTTAAATGAATATAACGTAAAATGTGAAATGTCCAACGGATTGAATTGATGTTTGAAATCCGTTTATGCACCGAGGGTAAGCAGTACAGAAATATACGAGGGCGTGGTATAAGCTGTCCTATGTATTGATCGAGTGACGGATTGAACTTATGTTTGAAACCTGTTTTATGCACCGAGGATGAACCGTTTAATGCATCAAAGCTGACCGATACAGAAATATACAACAGTATGCTATATTTTTTGAAAACTTAAAATCGCTGTATCGTCACTCCTAATTGAGCTAGGAGAATGGTTGATAGCTTGTTGGAGTCGCAGTGAAGTCCTGTTTCCGGTGAGCCAGGTTTTATTGTTCTAGGACCGGTGGTATCCTACTTTCGTTATTTTCAATTTTACACCCCTCTTCCGACCACTCTACTGAAAGATCTCGACGTGCATATTACGAATATGTAAACGGATTTGCTCTACGTCAATTAGGGAGGAGTTAGAGCGATTCTAAAATTTCGATGGTTTTTTTTTTTTTTTTTTTTTTTTTTTTTTTTTTTTTTTTTGCGAAAACTTAAAATCGCTGTATCTCGGCTCCTAATTGAGCTAGGAGGATGGTTGATAGCTTGTCGGACTCGCAGTGAAGTCCTCTTTCCGGTGAGCCAGGTTTTATTGTTCTAGGACCCATGGTTTCCTACTTTCTTTATTTTCCATTGTGCACACCCCTTCCGACCACTCTACGGAAAGATCTCGACGTGCAGATTGCGAATATGTAAACGGATTTGCTCTACGTCAATTAGGAGCGGAGCTAGAGCGAATTGAAAATTGCTGTTAAAGACAGTCATATCAGCCTGAAAAACATCTGCTGAAGACGTTTGACGATTTCTGAGAATTTTACATGAGTTGTCATATCTGTCAGGAAAACATCTGGTGAAGACGGTTAACTAGCCGCAGTAGAACCGTTAGGAACGGAAATAACTGCTTTGTCATGCTTGCGTATATAAAGAAAGGCGTTCTCTCCACAACACAGTGTTCGTGAAACAGTCATCGTACGATCATGGATGTACAGTTATCCGCTGACGATCTGTTAGCACGTTATCGTGATGGATATTACACAACACATGGACAGTTGCGGGAAGTGTTGACGATCATCGCGCAAAAAATCATCGCGGGAGAAAGTATCTCCCTAGTAGAGGAGTATGACCGTCTACTACAGACCGTGACATCATTCGTACCCGATCTTACCGGAGAAGGATGGAGAGATATTTCCGAAGAGTCGCCTGGCCCGTCATCGACACCCGATCCTGTATCCAGAGTTGCCGAGGAGAAGCAGATAGCCGTCACATCACCAGGAACTTCCAGAAACACCGCATCCGGATCAGACCCGGAACCTTTACCAGGACCGTCATGGAAACCTGACCCCTTACAGTCAGCAGAACCTTCATCCCAAAGTGCTTCTGTATCAGATAGAAGAGGTAAGAAAAGAAAACGTGATACAGTGCCTCGTGAACAAATAGGGAACATAATATTACATAACATTCAAGAACGCGAATATCCCAAATTCCGTTCCAAAGGACGCCGTGTGGAATTCAGTTTCTCGCACCCTCCAGAAAATGTCGATCCTCACACATGGATCCGTGAAGGTGTCGAAAATCTTCTCACCTATGTTAAGAAAAACACCAAAGATGAAGACAAGATAGGTTTAACTCTGTCTAACATATCTGACCCCACCGTGAAAGATATTTATGTCGGGTGGCACAGATGTGATCAGTTACACAGTGATATGGTGTGGAACATTATGTATAAAATATTGCAGAGTGCGAAAACATTCACGGCTACAGATCGGTTAATTTTACGAGCCGACCATGTCGATATACCTGTCGGAGGTGGTGGAGGTAAACGAACATATTGTTTACCTAATTACATGTTAAGCACGCAAAAAAGGAGTATCGTCGGTGTGCCGAATAGGAAAAAACCACTCTGTTTAGCTGAAGCTTTGGTGATAGGAAAAGCTCATGCCGATAATGATCCGTCCTATTCACAGTATCGAAGAAATAGAAATCTTCTCAAACCTGTTTTCGAACTTTAGCGCAAAGCAGATGTAGATCTCACAGACAATGCGTGTGCAGGAAGTAGAATTCCTGAAGTGAGAAAATTTCAGCAAGTTCTTACAGAATATAAAATTGTTGTATACAACAATCTTCGTGATGTGAAAGATGTTTTGTTTGAAGGACAGGTTGAAAATGCTTCCAAATATATATACCTTCTGTATGATAACACTCGACAGCATTATGATGTGATAGTAAACCGTGTTGGAGCATTTGCGGCAAAACAAGAATGTCGTGGGTGTAACGAACTCATATTTCGAACAGCTCATAACCATCTGTGTAAACAATTATGTTCTATGTGCCGTTCAACTCCACCGTGTGTGCCTGAACAGGGTGTTCGCAGAATATGTCAGACATGTCACAGAATTTTCAAAAATGAGAACTGCTTCACAAATCATGTTTCTACACCATTCCGAAATGGTACAGTCTGTAGTGAAATCCAGCAGTGTCCTCGATGTTTCAGAATTATTCTAACACACAATACATATGAAAAAGTACATAAATGTAACATGAAATACTGTACTGTATGCAACTGCGTGAAACCTATAAATCATTTCTGCTACATGGCTATACCAAAACCTAAACAGAATTCAAAATTTCTATATATATTTTACGATTTTGAATGTTACACAGATATTCCGCACTACGAGAAAGAGAAAACTTTTCTTCATGTACCTAATCTTATTGTGGTGCAGACGGCCTGTCACGCATGTTACAAGAAAGAGGATCTAACGGTCCCATGTTCTGTTTGTGGAACAAGAGAGTTTATATTCTGGGATGACCCTGTAGACACATTCCTGTCCTACCTGGAATTGCAACATAAATTTTCCAACATAACCATTTGTGCACACAATGCACGAGGTTACGATTGCACGTTTCTATTACGAAGAATGCTGGAAAGAGAAATGAAACCTCGTGTGATCTTAGACGGCACCAAAATCATCAGTATGTCATACCAAAATCTTCATTTTGTGGACAGTCTCAACTACGTTCAGACAAATCTTGCTGGATTTTCCAAACTTTTCGGTTTGCCTGTTCAGAAAGGCTATTATCCGCATCTGTGGAACACCTACAAGAACAGAAATTACATAGGGCCGATGACTCCTCCTTCTGCATACGGCTATGAATATATGAAAACAGTTGAAGATCAGCACCGTTTTATGTCTTGGTATGATATTGAATGCAGCAAAAATGTACCTTTCAACAACAAAAACCAACTACTCCAAAACTGCATCAAGGATGTTACCCTGTTGAGACAAGGATGTCTGAAGCTGAGACAGAATTTCCTAGACATATGCAAGATCGACATTTTCAAGGATTGCCTCACAATAGGATCTGCCTGTTCACTAATTTACAGGCATAAATTTATGCCGGCTAACACTATAGGAATAATACCTAAAGGAGGTTACCATCATGCTGATCAGATGTCCAAGTTTGCATTGAAATGGTTAACCTACGTGGAAGAACAAAATGATGTAATACTTCTTCACGGCGGACGTACTCGTGAAAAATATGTCATAGGAGGGCGTTACAGAGCGGACGGCTATCATGAGGAGACGCAGACGGTGTACGAGGCGCTTGGATGCTACTGGCATGGTTGCCAATGCTGCATATCAATTAACAGGGGTATGTATCCGAAAGGTGACGAAGAAGATGAAACCGTTCAGGATAGTAGCAGTGACAAAATTAGTGACATGTTAAACACTGCAGCCTTCAGATACGAGACAACGTGTCGTAAACTTGAGGCTCTACGTTCTGAAGGATACCGTGTTGTCACAATTTGGGAATGCGATTTCAAAAAAATATTGCAAGCAGATCCTGAACTCGATAGACATCTATCGACACATCCTATTGTTTGCTGCATTCCTTTAAATCCACGAGACGCCTTATATGGAGGAAGAGTTGAAACAGTCAGGACGTATTACAAAATCAAGGAAAATGAAAAATTACAGTACTATGATTTTACAAGTTTGTACCCTTATGTGAACAAATACTGTGCCTATCCTGTCGGACATCCTACCATATTTCTAGGAACTTCTATTCCTTCGGTAAATGAGGTTTTGAACATGGAGGGGCTCATAAAATGTACTGTTCTGCCACCAAAAGCCCTTTTACATCCTGTTTTACCTACAAAAATGCATGGAAAACTGATGTTTGTCTTGTGTAACGAATGTGCTATCAGATTAAAATGTGAAGGTACATGCAGCCATTCCGATGAACAACGCGCACTTTCAGGGACTTGGGTCATCGCCGAGGTGCGTAAAGCTTACAGTTTAGGCTACAGAGTACTGTCGGTGTCGGAAGTGTGGAAGTATGAAACATCGATGTACGACCCTGTCACAAAAACTGGAGGACTTTTTGCTGGTTATGTCAACACCTTCTTGAAAATAAAACAGGAAGCGAGCGGCTGGCCTTCATGGTGTCAGAACGACGAGGATAAAAAGAAGTACATACAGAAATATTTCGATAAGGAGGGTATTCTATTGGAAGAAAACAGTATCGAAGTCAATCCTGGTAAACGTACTCTGGCTAAACTCTGCCTTAATTCTTTATGGGGCAAGTTCTGTCAACGGGACAACCTTTCCCAGACGACCATCATCAAGGAATCGAAAGATTTTCTCGATAAAATGACTGATCCAAATATAATGATTGGAGGAGTGGTATTCATCAATCAGGACACCGTTTTAGTGAACTGGAAATATGTTGAAGAGGCTGTCAGTCTGAACAGGAAAGTAAATGTTCCTATCGGAGCCTTCACAACATGCCATGCTCGTCTGAAACTGTATGAACTTCTCGAAAAATTGGATGACAGGATATGTTATTGTGATACAGATTCTGTAATTTACGTAGATAGTCCTGAAATGGAATACCATCCCCAGACAGGTGACGCACTAGGAGAACTCACCGATGAATTGGCTGATTTCGGACCCGATGCGGTTTGTGAACAGTTTGTTTCAACGGGACCGAAAAGTTACAGCATGAAAATAACAAAACCGTTCTCCGAACCACAGTATATCTGTAAAGTGAAAGGAATCACATTGAATACCTCCACATCGGAATTGGTTAATTTTGATACCATGTGCGACATGATAAACAATGAGCAATCTGAAGTTATGGTCGAAAATATTTTCAGGATCAGAAGAACAAAACAGTTTCAAGTAATCAGTACAGATGAAAAAAAGTTGTTTCAGCCGGTACTGTTGAAACGACGTTTCGACGATGAACATTTATCGTATCCTTTCGGATACTGTGCTGACTAAAATATGTCTGTAGTGGTCCAGAGTTCGAATTTGGGATGCCAGGATATAAAATGTGTTTGCAGACTGTCGGATCTTCATTTTTCTTCAGAATCGGTAAGACGTTTCTTCAGCATGATTCCTAAACTTTCCCACCCCTTCACCATGATGGTTTGCGGAGCATCAGGAAGTGGAAAAACTACTTTTGTGACAAATATGGTCGACTCCATTGTTCATCTTGTCCAAGGACCCGTCAAAAAAATCGTATGGTGTTACGATCAGGAAAACAGTATTCCGCAAAATCTTCGAGATGTGCAATATCATAAAGGGATCGTCGATTGGCAGTCGTGGAACGGAAAAACCCCTACTCTCATAATCCTGGATGATCTTATGATGGTTGCTCAAGGAGAAAAAGTCGCCGACCTTTTCACGAAAGGCAGCCATCACAAAAACATTTCGGTGGTGTTCATAACACAGAATCTTTTTCATCAAGGGAAAAATTGTAGAGACATTTCGCTGAACGTGAGGCATTTCGTTATTTTTAAAAATCCTCGAGATATGAACCAATTCACTGTGTTTGCACGACAACTTCATCCTCACCGCATGAAGGAACTCGAAAAAGTATATATAGATGCTACCACTCGAACTTTCAGTTATTTGTATATTGATCTTTCACAGTCAACACCGGATCCTTTACGTTATCAGACAGACATTTTTAACCAGAATTACTCAACTGCATATCTTCCTCAGGAATGTTTAAAACATCGACATGAGGAGAACGAGGAAGACACGTACCAAATCACGTTCTAACAGGAATAGACATTCGTCTTCTTTCAAGAAACATTCACCTTTCTTGCACGTGTTGAAAAATTCACCGACCAAAATCCGTAAATAATTATTGAAAAGTGCTCCGAAAAAGACAATTCGTTTCATCAGCGAATGCTGCCTGAACGTTTTAAAAGGAAACGTGAAAATTAAACCATCCACAAAACGTCGTCTGACACCTTACAAGTCGGTCTTACGCAATCTCGTGAAACCGAAAGTGAACATCGAAAAACGAAGAAAACTTCTTGTGCAAAAAGGTGGATTTCTACCCTTACTTCTAGGTTCTTTGTTATCGGGTCTTCTCGGTACTCTCATTCCTCATTGAGAAATGACATCTTCCTACAAAAAGATGATCGTCCTTTCACCGGAACAGCTAGCACGTATTCGTGGTTCCGACTCGTCTGTAACTCAAAAATTATCCGTTCTGGATAAAAAAATTGATATGATATTCTGAAAATGAAAAAATATATCAGACGATCAGAAATGGCGTCTTTACAGAAAGGAACTGGACGAGTATTTATGGCTGAGTCGAAAATCCAAAGAACCATTACAAATTCCTATTGTTCAAGATAACGACGGTTCTTCTACTATTTCGCCAGGATCGACGTATTTTCCTCCGAACCTAGCAGAGACGTTACCCCGTAATACACGTCATCAGTTACAAAATATCATCGACGAGTACCAATCTACGGCTCAACATTTGATAGACGAACGTCAGGAAAAAATACTTCCTGATCCGAAGACGTTGAACTTCTCAGCGTCGTCAACGGAAAGCCCTGCACCGTCTCATCGACAGAAACAGAAAAAGAAGAAGAAAGCGGCTACCCGTGTTTCCAGAAAAACTACACCGTTTCTGAGAACACCTGACGCATACAAGCTGGTTCCTCTGAGAAAAAGCCGTAGACAGAGAGATCAGTCATGGGAGTCCCTAAGTTAAAACACGATAAAATCCTCACCAAAATATATTACGATCCCCGACACCGTGCTTCATTCTCATCTGTAGAGCGTTTATGGAACGCGGTACGGGATAAAAATATATCCCGCAATACGGTGAATAAATGGTTGATGCACCAGGAAACGTACACTCTCCACAAACCTGCAAGGAAAAGGTTCCCCCGAAATCATTACAATGTGTGGAACATAGACATGCTTTGGGAAGCTGATCTCAACGACATGACATCGATACAAAAACATAACGATGGATACAGATATCTTCTGACAGTGATCGATGTATTCTCAAAATATGCCTTTGCATTACCACTAAAAAATAAAACAAGCAATTCGGTAACCGAAGCTTTCACAACTATTTTCGGACAAAGCAGGCGAAAACCCGTCACACTGCAGACAGACCAAGGAACGGAATTCACGAATTCTACATTCCAGAAGTTCTTAAAAAATGAAAATGTAAATTTTTCGATCGCTTCAAATTATCCTGTGAAAGCAAGTGTAGTGGAACGTTTCAACAGAACATTGAAAGAACGAATGTGGAAATATTTCACGTCGAAACAGACAAGACGTTACGTAGATATTTTACCGCAACTTCTCGAAGGTTACAATACGGCGATCCACAGTTCCATAGGAATGGCGCCTCGAGATGTAAACGAGTCTAACGTTTACATCGTGTGGAAACGTCTCAACAAACCTGACAAACATATTTCACAACCGTCTTCAGATCTGAATGTTGGTGATTTCGTACGAATCTCTGTCGTCAAAGGACATTTTGAGAAGGGATACGAACAATCGTGGTCACGAGAACTTTTCAAAATCCACTCCCTTGTTCAGCGATCACCTGTACCTGTATACATATTAGACGATTTAAACGAAGAACCTGTAAAAGTCACATTTTACAAACATGAACTGCAAAAAGTTTATTCGGATCCTGACGAAGAGTATAAAATTGATAAGATTTTGAACAGCCGGGGAAAAGGCAAAAATTTGGAATACCTGGTTCGCTGGCTCGGATATCCACCTAGTTTCGATTCGTGGATCAAGGCATCTTCCGTAAAACAGTTATCAGAAAAATAATTTCCGAAACATATTTATATCAAAATATATCGTCACCACGATCCAGTGAATTCTTTGTGTTCGGCGAGAATGGACGATAATTTCTATGTTTACCTTCCGTCATCTGCATCGGAGAATTATTTTCCGAACAACACGCTGACCCATTTCAACGTAAAACTTGCAAAACGGATCGATCTGTCTCCAGAATTGTGGGAAGTCGGATTAGCAGAACTACATTATTCAACTCTATACGACAACATTTTGGAAACAGATTACGGAACGGTAACCTTTCCTGTTCGGACGTATGCAAGTGCGGAGGACCTGATCTCTACCATCGAAGAATCCCTCCCCAACGACCTGGAAATACGGAGAAACGTTCTTAAGCAATTTTGGCATTTTCTGTTGGAAGCGCAATGGGACGCGTCAGGATCTTCTGTTTCTACGGATAATACACTCTATATTAACGAGCAGCCATTTTATTTTCCTGCAGCAACATATACAATAGAGGAGTTCATTCAGTTCCTGAAAACAAACCCTGCTAACACCGTTGTTCCTACTCATCTCAGATTTTTCTTTAAAGAGGCTGTGAACAAACATCTGTCCGTGATAGGGGTTCCCGATCCTGAATCGGAAGGTGTTCCGACAAATACTGTTACACCCATAGACGAAACTGATGACTACGCTAAATTTCGATATGATGTATTGAAATCTATTTATTCTACGCACGCAGTGTCCAATAACGTCGTGGATAGAAACCCCTACATATTCATTTATTCCGATCTGGTGAAACAGCAGTTGGTCGGAGGAGAAATGCTACGTCTTTTACGTCTTGCACGAAAACAGTATTCGGAAACAGAATCATCTTGCACAGTACCCGTAGCCCATCATACATTTAATCCGATTCATTACGTTTCTCTGGATAAAGGTTCTTTCGAAACAATAGAAATTGCGATGTATGATAGAAAAGGATATTTCCTACCTTTGAGAAACGGCTCCGTACCTACAATAGCTGTTTTACATTTTCGTAGGAAAGCAAAGACCTTTTAAAAAACAGTAAGGAATCATTTTGCTCAGTCTATGTCGAAAAGCTGATGAATCACCATGAATTCGCAGACCGAATATTACAGTAATCAGATCCGTGGGGGAATTGGACCCATCTATCGTTCAACTAGAATTCAAAAAGGGAGAGGATTGGGGTCTCTCTTCGCAGGACTATTTAGAATGGTGAAACCTCTACTCTGGAGTGGTGCAAAAGCGATCGGAAAAGAAGCTTTGAAAACAGGCGCTAACATTATCACCGACATGGCTACAAGCCAACAAACTCCGAGAACTATCGTCCGTCAACGTGTACGTGAAGCGGGTCAAAATCTTCAAAGTAAAGCACAACGCAAAATCGACTCTCTGGTAGGTTCTGGTATAAGAACAAAACCTGCAACAAAAATTACTCAGTCGATGTTAAAACGTTCAGCCACCCGTATTAGAACATCTGCGATCCGCAAAAAAAGCGCATCCAAAAAGCGGAGAAAAACATCCACAAAATCTAGGACAACACGCAAAAGGAAAATTAAACAGAAGCCGGCAGGAAAAGATATTTTTGGATAATGATGGAGAATAACACTTGCATGATCTCACAGTTCGATCTTTTCAGCAAAAAACCTATTCAGCAAAATGTCGAAAAAACTTACACGGTCGCCTACAAGCCTATCGCTTCCATCGATAATCAGAACATACTTCAGTTTGCCGTTCCGCCGGCAGGAACAGATTTTCTAGATCTTTCATCTGCCTATCTTCGTCTGCTAACGCAGATGGTCAATCAAGATGGATCTCCCATGAGTGCTTCCGAACCTTCCAACGCCCTCACAAAAAACTGCGGGGTCGTAAATTATCCTCTCCATTCACTTTTTTCACAAGTTACAGTGGCTCTCAACGGTATCGCTGTAACAGTTGCCGATAACAATTACGCATATAAATCAATCTTCGAAGCAGAAATCAATTACGGCAGCGATGCTGCGAACACACATCTCACAAACGCCTTGTGGTACTTGGACACACCTGGACATCAACATGAAATCACAGCCGACAACAAAGGTTTTACCGCCAGGAAAGACTTTTTCCAGCACGTTCCGACAACAGGAGATCCTACGGAAGTGTCTGCCGTAGTCGAACTTATGGGAAAACTGCACATAGATTTTTTCCACCAGCCTAAATACCTGATCAACGGCGTTGAAGTACGTATCGATCTAGCCAGGTCACGTGATGCTTTTTACATCTGGGGAGATCAGTCTTCACCGACCACTAGATTAAAAATTTTAAAGGCTGTTCTCGAAATAAATCACATCATTCCTACTCCTACCACCAGTTTGGCCATAGACAGAGCACTCTCTTACGCTCCTGCCCATTATCCGTTCACCAGAAGCGTCATCAAAGCTTATTCTTACGTTGCCGGAACGCAGCAGATTTCGATCGATAATGCTTTTCAAGGTCCTTTTCCGAATGTTGTTCTTTTTGCTATGGTATCCACCGCCAGCTTTCTCGGAGACAGTAAGAAAAATCCGTTCGACTTTAGAAGTTTTAACTTATCTTCTTTCCATCTTGTGAAAAATGGAGAACTCGTACCTTACGAACCCTTGCGGGTCACCACAGGAGGAAACGGCGGATTGATAACACGTGCCTATCAAACTCTATTTTCCGGTACAGGCATTCACCACGCCAATTACGGACACCAGATCACAAGGAAAATGTTCGAGAACGGATCTTTTTTCCTGATTTTCGACATAACGCCTGACTCTTCAGGAAACGACACGCACACCAGTCTCCAGGAACAAGGTATCATCGGAGCCGAGATGCAATTTTCTCCCCAGCTGTCGGAAAATATAACATGCCTTCTGTATGCTGAATTCGAATGTGCAGTAGATATAACAAAAGACAGAAGTGTTATCCTCCATCAGTGAGACCGACTTGTCTATAAATATGTGTGCTCGTGTTTCTGGCTCGCAGTGTTATCGAGACAGTTCTGACGTAGACATTATACTATCTGTGATGGAAAAACCTACCAAAGTGATAACTAATATTATACTACCTGTGATGGAAAAACCTACCAAAGTGATAACTCGTAGTATTAAGCATAGTAGTGTTTCTTCGAAAGTGACAACTTCAAAACCTGTGAACATACAATCGTTTCCCGAACTACTTGACAGCAGCCCTGGACTCGTAGAAATGACCAAAGACAGATATATTATTATAAACATATGAAAACATATGTAACGTGAGATGGGAAAACTCATCGAACTGTTAACCTGTGATGATATTTATAATAGTGATTCTTCGGAAGTACTGGCCGCCAAACCTGTTGACCCGCAACCGTCCCCCAAATATTAGAAGAATATCATCTTACTCTCATTTTACGTTTTCGGAAACATAGGCAGCATGAACACGTCGCAGATCAGGGAGATCCTATCTCGAAACTGTTCCACCAAGAACATTTTCCACGGTGTTTACTCGAGAGATCTTTTACCTCGGACGTTTCCTACCCCTGCCTTGATAATCGCAAACACTGACACTTCCAACTTCCAGGGTGCACACTGGGTGGCCTTCTATTTTGGCAAAAACAATATTGCTGAATATTTCGATTCATACGGATTTCATCCTTTCTATCCAGAATTCGTAACTTTCCTGAATCGTCATTCCTCGGTCTGGACTTACAACAACATTCCCTTACAGGGGGTATTGGCCACGACGTGCGGACATTACTGTTGCGTGTATGCTTATTACAAAGCACGCCATGTTACGACCAACGATTTCATTCAAGCATTTCCGTCCGGTGTCAGTAAAGATGGATATATCCTACACCGTTTTCGTCACATCTTCAAATGTTTACCCCATTCCAAGTGCCCGAGAGGGGATCAATCGTGTTGTTCCATCCACACGATCCGGTGTCGTGTTATGCAAAAATCTATATAAATGTGTGCTGCTGTAGCTTTCTCTCAGTGCCGTCGAGACAGCTCTAGTGAAAACATCATGGAGCCTACTAAGGATTCTACAATGGAAAAACACGATAAACTAGTGAAACGCATGACCCATCAGGATGATGCTTCCAAACGTAAAACTCGCAAACGTGTGCAGCCCCTCAAAATCGAAACTGTCCCTATCAAGAACGAACCGATGGACGAGGGGATTGATGTGACTACAGACTGTGATTTCATGAAACGTCGTAGGGAGATCGGCTTTTCCCCAGATACAATCGAATGTCCTGGACTACACAACGTAGAGGCGTGTTTAGATCTCTATCTTGCTAACACATATTTTCTGAACAAGGAAAAAAACAAGTTCGTAGCAATAGGATTCGAAAAGCAATCCCCTTTCAATTTGGTGTGGGAGTTTTCGCAACAGGGGAGATCACCCGTACGCATCGATTCTAAGCAGATTAGAGAATTGTGGGCTTTGAAATCTGACTTACTGAATTACGTCGAAACAGGTCGTCGATTCAATTACTTGGTTACAGGAAATATCACCGTCAGTGGTGTAAATTTTTTCGGGAAACGTTGTATCTCGATGTATCAGCATCATTCATCCGATGCTTTTATTTTCCCAGCCTCTGAACTACACTTATTTTTGTGTAACCTTTTTTGGCCTCTGCAGAAATTAAAGAACGAACGTTATCATAAATTGCAACCCGAAATGGAGGCTTTTGTATATTGTATCAAGAAAAATATGGTTTCAGAAAAAAAAGAAGTGCCCAATTTAATGAACTATTTTTATATTCTTTGGTACAACGAACTGATGATTAAAATATATCTTGAGAACAATCTTGGGCAGACATTGACATTGTAAATAAGTTCTGTTACTTTCATGTATCTGATGTTGTAAATAGCCATTGTAAATTAACCATTGTTCTTTTATGTATTGTACATCAACCACTGTTATTTTATGTATTGTAATATAACCCTTCAGGTATTGTAAACCTTTCATATTCAATTGTGTTATTCTATGTATTTAAACCTATATCCATATTATCGATTGTAAATAAAACATTTGTATATTTTACAAAACTCTTTTATTTCTTGTACTTATTACAATAGAAACTGTACATCTTCCTGACATTTTCAACTGCACAGGTTTTTTTTACATTTTCACATTTGCTATGTTCTTTGCATTTTCCTGAAGTGTTTTTCACACTATTCAATTTTGGACATTCAAGTTCTTCGATGTTACGTACGGATATTTTACCCTTACCCTTTTTTCCTAGTAATTTTTCAAACCATTTCACTTTCTCCGTACCTTTGACGTACACTATTTGATTCACAAGCACAACATATAACAGATCTCCTAATTTCTCATACGGTAGCCATCCATCTCCCCAGTTGAGACCGTGTTTGTTGGCACGGAGCCAGTAATTCACTCGGCGATACTTTTCACTCAAAAAGTGTACACCATATGGAGATTTCACTAAACAGTCAAATGCATTGTCAAAAGGAAATTTTAAAATTCCGACTTCTTTCCACACAAATTCTCCTCCTGCTCCTCGAAGACCTTGAACGTCCAAAAAACAGACATCCATTTTGTTCATCAGGTGAAAACTGTCAACGTATCTTGAATGCTACCCCGGCATACGGCGCACTTGTCCAATTGGGAAGCACAGGATCCGCAGGAAACAAAATGTCGACACGGGAGAATTACAACACTGCTAGGATTCTCAAAACATATTTTGCATACAGAATCCCCACTAGATTTATCGGACGTTTTCTCAAGAGTCTCTATACTGTCGCAATACTTGCAGCTCTTGGAGTTACGATGTAACGCCGCAACACTCTGTATAAAAGGACACTGGGGCACCAACATGTAATGTCCTAGAATCGGACAATCTTTGTATGTCCAATCGCAAAGTCCGTACGAACAATGAAAACATAATACTCTGTCGCTAAAGCCTGAATAGTAAAATCCTGCAGTCACTAATTCTTCCGGAGTCTGACGTAATCCTATAGGCCACTTTCTGTATGTTCTATATCTCGAATTCACTGATAAATAATTGATAACATACGGCTCGGCGTGAGTCCAGCAGACGTGATAAGTAAACACTCTCATACGTCATAAAAGGTGAAGTAATCGGATACTGTAGGTGACGGTGTCCCAGGTATCGGCGATAAAGGAACAGCCAGAGGATCGTCGGGGAACAGACGTCTGCGTACACCGAAACCTTCTGCAGGAACCACAGGGAAACAGGGGTGTCCTTCTAATTTAACACCACAAGGAATTTCTGTCAGCCAGCAATGAAAGCCACTGTTTCACTCTCTCCTTCAAAGCTTCGCCGATCTTGTCCTCTTCCTTCCTGCGACGTAGTTCGCACATACACCCGTGACTTGGAAATCCTGTTCTCTCGTCCGCTCTTCTTTTCCTCTCTTCTATCTCCTTCAACGTCTCGCAGTGATGATGGACTCCTTTTCCTAATCCGTTGAACAGGTAACATCCACACCAGGGAGATTCAGGTATCGCTACATACATAAACGGGAAATAGCTCAGCACCAAATGCAGGGCCGTTCGGTCGTTGTCCAGGTCGCCGCAAGATCGAACAAGTTCCCAGAACTCCTCGTAGCTGACCTCGTAGAAATTCACACCATTATCAGACAGTCTTGTACCGCACACATCCATCCTCGCATGACACTATTCTCATGTATCCCTTCTACTTATACCTTCTTTTTTCCTACGTCACGATTTCCGATAAACACACTTCAAATAGTCCTCTAGAAGACCGAGCCTAAAACGTGTTCGAACATGCTCCTTTCAGACAGAAAACAGACACACCCAATTCCTGGAATTTCCCAGAATGACTCATCAACGTCATCTCTCCTCAAACACCGGATACACGTATTCAATTCCGAGAATTTCAAACTCATCAACGCCATCTGTTTTCAAACACAGGAAACACTTACTCCAATTTATATATGACGTCACACGCCAAAATAGCGTACCAAAAACAAAATGGCGTCACAGCAATTAAAACAAATAATAATAATAATATTTAAATTAATTTAATAATAATATAATATTTAAATTAATTTAATAATATAATCTGGTCACGTGACTTCCATTCTGTGACGTCACAGTCACGTGACAAAAAAAAACAAAAAAAACTGCTGCGTCATCAATTGATCTCTGATCGATCTTTTCCAATCAATTGATTTATCGACCTCAAGGCGGTACCATAACTACTATGGACCAAATATGATCAAGTGTATGAACTCTGTATCTAGGTATTCTTTATATAAAATCATCTATGTAAATACTTTCTATTAAGCCCGATTTAGATTTTTGTACCGTCACGGAGAACACGAAAAATACTTTTTAATTATTATTTTCTTCCCTAACACACGAAGTTCAAAAGAAACTATGGATCAAATATTATCGAGTGTGTGAGGTTTGTATTTAAGTAATCTTTCTATAATGTCATCTATACAATTACTTTCTATTAATCCTGATTATTATGTTTGTACCGTCACAAAAAATCCGGGAAACATTTTCTAATCCTTCCTTCTTCGCTGAGACATAGAACATACAAGAAGCTATAGACCATATTTTATCGAATGTGTGAGGTTTGTATCTATCTAATATTTATATAAAGTCATCTATATAAATACTTTCCATTAAGCCCGTTTTTTATTTTTGTACGGTCACCAAAATCCGGGAAAGATTTTTTAAATCTTACTTCTTCGCTTAGTCCGAAATTCACGAGAAATTATTGACCAAATTTTTTCGAGTTTGTGAGGTTTGTATCTATCTAATATTTATATAAAATCATCTATGTAAATACTTTCTATTAAGCCCGTTTTTTATTTTTGTACCGTCACGAAAAATTAGGGAAACATTTTATTAATCTTACTTCTTTGCTGAGACACGAATTTCACAAGAAACTATGGACCAAATATTATCGAGTGTTTTAGTTTTTTTCAAAGTAATTTTTTTACAAAGTCATCTATATACTTACTTACCAATAAACCTGTTTTTGATTTTTGTACCGTCACAAAAAATCCGGGAAAAATTTTCTAATCCTTACTTTTCTGCTGAGCAACGAAATACACAAGAAACTGTAGACCAAATTGTATCGAGTGTGTGAGGTTTGTATCTATCTAATATCTACCTATATAAAGTCACCTATGTAAGTTATTTTTATTAAGCCCAATTTTGATTTTTGTACCGTCACCAAAAATCCGGGAAATATTTTATTAATCTTACTTCTTTGCTGAGACACGAATTTCACAAGAAACTATGGACCAAATATTATCGAGTGTGTGAGGTTTGTATCAAAGTAATTTTTATACAAAATCATCTATATAATTATTTTCTAATAAGCCTGTTTTCACTTTTTGTACCGTCACAAAAAATCCGGGAAAGATTTTCTAATCCTTACTTCTTTGTTGCGACATGAAATACACAAGAAACTTTAGACCAAATATTATCGAGTGTGTGAGGTTTGTGTCTATCTAATATTTATATAAAGTCATCTATGTAAATACTTTCTATTAAGTCCGTTTAAGATTTTTGTACCGTCACGAAAATCCGGGAAAGATTTTTTAAATCTTACTTCTTCGCTGAGACACGAAATTCACAAGAAATTCTAAACCAAATAATATCGAGTGTGTGAGGTTTGTACCTACGTATTCTGTAAATAAAATATCCTAAGTGATAACTTTCTACTAAGTCCGTTTTTAATTTTGGTAGAGTCTGCGGAAAACCCGGGAATTTTTTTGTATTCTTACTTCTTCGATGAGACACGAACATCACAAGAAATTATAGACCAAATTTTATCGAATGTTTGAGGTTTGTATCTAAGTAATTTTTATATAAAATCATCTAAATAATTACTCTCAATTGAGCCCGTTTTTTGTTTTTGGACCGTCACGAGAAAAACCCGGAAATTTTCATTTCTTACTTCTTTGCTGAGACACGATATTCACAAGAAACTATGGACCAAATATGATCAAGTGTTCGAGCTCTGTATCTAGGTATTCTTTATATAAAATCATCTATGTAAATACTTTCTATTAAGCCCGATTTAGATTTTTGTACCGTCACGGAGAACAAGAAAAATATTTTTTAATTATTATTTTCTTCACTAACACACGAAGTTCAAAAGAAACTATGGATCAAATATTATCGAGTGTGTGAGGTTTGTATTTAAGTAATCTTTCTATAATGTCATCTATACAATTACTTTCTATTAATCCTGTTTATTATGTTTGTACCGTCACAAAAAATCCGGGAAACATTTTCTAGTCCTTCCTTCTTCGCTGAGACATAGAACATACAAGAAGCTATAGACCATATTTTATCGAATGTGCGAGGTTTGTATCTATCTAATATTTATATAAAGTCATCTATATAAATACTTTCCATTAAGCCCGTTTTTTATTTTTGTACCGTCACCAAATTCCGGGAACGATTTTTTAAATCTTACTTCTTCGCTGAGTCACCAAAAATCACAAGAAATTATTGACCAAATTTTATCGAGTTTGTGAGGTTTGTATCCATCTAATATTTATATAAAATCATCTATGTAAATACTTTCTATTAAGCCCGTTTTTTATTTTTGTACCGTCACGAAAAATTAGGGAAACATTTTATTAATCTTACTTCTTTGCTGAGACACGAATTTCACAAGAAACTATGGACCAAATATTATCGAGTGTTTTAGTTTTTTTCAAAGTAATTTTTTTACAAAGTCATCTATATACTTACTTACCAATAAACCTGTTTTTGATTTTTGTACCGTCACAAAAAATCCGGGAAAGATTTTCTAATCCTTACTTTTCTGCTGAGCAATGAAATACACAAGAAACTGTAGACCAAATTGTATCGAGTGTGTGAGGTTTGTATCTATCTAATATCTACCTATATAAAGTCACCTATGTAAGTTCTTTTTATTAAGCCCAATTTTGATTTTTGTACCGTCACCAAAAATCCGGGAATTATTTTATTAATCTTACTTCTTTGCTGAGACACGAATTTCACAAGAAACTATGGACCAAATATTAGTAGTGTATATTAGGCGCTTCAACGCAGTACTTAGTAGGTATGCCTTTTTTTTATCAATCGAATATCACTTTTTGACATATTTTGACAATTTTTTGTCGATGTTTTAGCGTTTAGCGATGTTTTAGTACAAATTTTCACCATACTCATTTTTTTTCCACTCGTACTTGGTAGGTATATTATGATGTTACGTGATACAACTTAACCTATCCTTTTTTTTACGATTATTTAATTTTTTTTACGATCCTAAGTGATATAACTTAACCTATCATTTTTTTTATTTATGCACTGTTTGAACGTTATTATTTGAGGATCATATTTTGTAGGTATTTTTTTTTATCAATCGAATATAAGTTTTTGACATATTTTGACAATTTTTTGTCGATGTTTTAGCGTTTAGCGATGTTTTAGTACAAATTTTCACTGCACTCATTTTTTCCATTTATACTTGGTAGGTATATCACGATCTTACGTGATACAACTTAACCTATCTTTTTTTTTTACGAATTTTTAATTTTTTTTACGATCCTAAGTGATATAACTTAACCTATCGTGGAACTCGCAAACACCCACTCTACAAAAATTCTACTATATGATCTTTCACTGGCTAAGCTAACCTACAAATAGGAATTGGCAGCACTGACTTATAAACCCACTGGGTCTTCTTGGCATGTTTTTTCATGATGTGTTGCCAGGCTATTGGGCATCTTGGCGTATACAATGTATATATTTTTGAGGGGGAGGGGTTATAGCTTTTTATGCTGTACGAATACTAAAAACTTGACAGTGACAACCAACAGAGTAGGTAAACCTACATCCAGGAACTGGCAACACTAGTTTCTGACAGTGAATTTGAAATAAAATATTAAACAAAATACATGAGTAAGCACTGTGATTACAAATAGTACCAGTGTTATGCCCCCAACTCCAACTGGGCAACTGGGGGAAATAATTGTACAACAATTTGTACCTAATTGTACAATACTTGTACCTAATTGAGAGAGCCTTCCCGCAACTTACTTCATGCACAATTTATATGATTTTACAACTGTGAAAAGAAAGCATATGTGTTCTGTATGCACACATTCATTCTTATTTTTCGAAGTTGAATGGAAGCACGTGTTTTTTTACGCTCTCGTAATACTGACCTTGCCCCAGTGATTTTAAATTGCTTCCATCCGCTTTTTTTTTTCTGTGTTATTTCCGCGTGCACGCAACATTCGCTTTCAATAGTTTAATGAAATACAGAAGGAGTGTTAGTTTAGCAGGTTTTGAGTTTACAATTTATTAAATTAAACAATAATTTATGTAAGATTATACTTGTACTTACCGAACACAAAATAATAAAAAGCACATGTGAATCTTTGCGTGTGTTCAATGTTATATGACGACTGAGTAAAAAAATAATGTTGACTCCCCGAAAGATAAAAGTTCCCGGTTCGACATCAGATGCATGCAAATTTTATGTTTTGCTCTCCAAAATCTTGATTTTTATGTTTGTGCTATTTGTCATACAGCAGAGGAGAAGAGGGGAGAGGGGAGGGGAGGGGGTACTATTAGCGCCATCTATTAGCAAACAATAGAAATAAAAAGTAGGGTTAAACTTTTTCAACACCCAAAAATTTTAAACGTTCTCGCGTAGTAATACGATCTAGCTGAAGATGTTTGAAAGAGTACTCTTAGTCGACGAAGCTAATTGCTAGGGCCCATATATTGCTAAAATGTTCTTTAATTTACATATTTCTCATACCGCCATATGTTGTTCTAGTTGACTTCTTCCAAAAAAATGCTAATTAGCGAGAGTTAATTAAGCAAGGCAAGTAAAAGAAGCAAATAGGACAATATGTGGTGGCGTGGAAATATGTAAAAATTCGATAAAATTCGAATTAAAATTGGGGGACATTTTGCAGTTTTTTCCTATAATATACAAAACATTTACCGTACATAATTTTTTCTATTTACAACAGTATAAAATAAGAGGAATGTGTGACAATATCCATATTAATTAGGAAGGTATGTTGTATGCTAGGTTAGCTAATTGTGTCTTCTACAACTTTACTGTATAGAGGAAAGATGGAAAAAGAGAGCTCTACAAAAACTAACGCTCTTAACAATATTGAACGCCCCGTGAAAATTATATATAAATAAGGCATAAGCGTATTATCTGCTTTCATGTCAGATTTTCCCGACCTGTGAGCTGTAGTGTTTAGGTGACAAGCGACGCGCTCAAATATAATACCGTTGACAATATTGAACGCCCCGTGAAAATTACATATAAATAAGGCATAAGCGTATTATCTGCTTTCATGTCAGATTTTCCCGACCTGTGAGCTGTAGTGTTTAGGTGACAAGCGACGCGCTCAAATATAATACTGTTGACAATATTGAACGCCCCGTGAAAATTATATATAAATAAGGCATAAACGTATTATCTGCTTTCATGTCAGATTTTCCCGACCTGTGAGCTGTAGTGTTTAGGTGACAAACGACCTGTTCAAATATAATACTGTTGACAATATTGTACGCCCCGTGAAAATTATATATAAATAAGGCATAAGCGTATTATCTGCTTTCATGTCAGATTTTCCCAACCTGTGAGCTGTAGTGTTTAGGCGACAAGCGACCTGTTCAAATATAATACTGTTGACAATATTGTACGCCCCGTGAAAATTATATATAAATAAGGCATAAGCGTATTATCTGCTTTCATGTCAGATTTTCCCAACCTGTGAGCTGTAGTGTTTAGGCGACAAACGACCTGTTCAAATATGATACTGTTGACAATATTGTACGCCCCGTGAAAATTATATATAAATAAGGCATAAGCGTATTATCTGCTTTCATGTCAGATTTTCCCGACCTGTGAGCTGTAGTGTTTAGGTGACAAGCGACGCGCTCAAATATAATACCGTTGACAATATTGAACGCCCCGTGAAAATTACATATAAATAAGGCATAAGCGTATTATCTGCTTTCATGTCAGATTTTCCCGACCTGTGAGCTGTAGTGTTTAGGTGACAAGCGACGCGCTCAAATATAATACCGTTGACAATATTGAACGCCCCGTGAAAATTATATATAAATAAGGCATAAACGTATTATCTGCTTTCATGTCAGATTTTCCCGACCTGTGAGCTGTAGTGTTTAGGTGACAAACGACCTGTTCAAATATAATACTGTTGACAATATTGTACGCCCCGTGAAAATTATATATAAATAAGGCATAAGCGTATTATCTGCTTTCATGTCAGATTTTGCCGACCTGTGAGCTGTAGTGTTTAGGCGACAAGCGACCTGTTCAAATATAATACTGTTGACAATATTGTACGCCCCGTGAAAATTATATATAAATAAGGCATAAGCGTATTATCTACTTTCATGTCAGATTTTCCCAACCTGTGAGCTGTAGTGTTTAGGTGACAACCGACCTGCTCAAATATAATACTGTTGACAATATTGAACGCCCCGTGAAAATTATATATAAATAAGGCATAAGCGTATTATCTACTTTCATGTCAGATTTTCCCAACCTGTGAGCTGTAGTGTTTAGGTGACAAGCGACCTGTTCAAATATAATACTGTTGACAATATTGTACGCCCCGTGAAAATTACATATAAATAAGGCATAAGCGTATTATCTGCTTTCATGTCAGATTTTCCCGACCTGTGAGCTGTAGTGTTTAGGTGACAAGCGACCTGTTCAAATATAATACTGTTGACAATATTGTATGCCCCGTGAAAATTACATATAAATAAGGCATAAGCGTATTATCTGCTTTCATGTCAGATTTTGCCGACCTGTGAGCTGTAGTGTTTAGGTGACAAGCGACCTGCTCAAATATAATACTGTTGATAATATTGTACGTATATTGTATTGTATAGGAGACTAGAAGCATATAATTTGGCGAAAAAAAAAAAAAACAAGTAAGGTCATAGAAAATAGTTAAAAAAAAATAAGCAATTATATTTTGCATTGCACAGCATTAGGTATTAAATAACATACCCCCAAAAAATCTCTGCATTATGCGTTCTGAAAAAAATTGCCCTACGTGCCAAACTGCTGTGTTAAGTAAACATTTTCAAAGGCACTGTCGTACTTGTGTGCCGGGAAAGCGAATATGTGCAACCAAACTGTGCTCTAAGTGTGGAAAAAATATTTCTATTGCCAACTTCAAGTTGTTTTTTTTGACACGTATATATATTATTATTTTTTTAATAGAGGAAGAAAGTCCGTGCTTCGGAAAACGCGATGATGTGCGTAATGATATCTTCCGTCTCCTGCATAGACTTGTACCAATCTACTGTGTAGAAACGAATTTTCGTTTCGTCTCCCTCTCTCTTAGCATCATGTGTTCTACCCTGCTTGATAACCTTCGCTATTGTTGCTATATTGTTATTCCATTTCTGGACACACTCGCGCAAACATTATTGAAAACAATTGAATAGCGCTCTAGCTCGCGGTTCCCACTGTTCGGTAGGGACGCTAATGTGGCAATATAGCACGGCGTAGTGCTTGCTTCTTTTATGCAGTGCATGTTCATTGGCTAGCTAGTAACTAGTGTTGCCAACTGTAATAATGAAACACTATTTCTGTCATGGAAGGGGAAAAGGCAGGTAAAGTGGCGGTGAGTTTTGTTGGATTGGAAGCACCATATTTTTTATTTTATACTAAGTATTTGACCGGTTTGACGTTGTGTGCGTGTATTGCGTGTGTGTATGTAAAAGTGTGTGTTTGCTAATGAACGTTAAATTCCATAATGCCTCCAGTTCTGTCGAAGTTGAAATCAAAAACCTTGCATAGCCAAGCTCGGGAAATTCTAAGCAACGTGCACGAGTTCATGATGGAGGAAGCCAGTCATGGTGTTAGCATCCCAATAAAGCATTTTGGCAAGAGAGCAGCGAACAGCAGCAACAAATTGTTCATATTTCATAATTTTGGAATTATTCAAATTAAAATAAATTATGTAGCTCCAACATCATTTCAACTCTGGCTCCGGCACGTGTTCTTGTAGAAATTGCATAGAGGAGGCTGTCATTTTTGCTGCTTAATGCGATACATATTGTTTTCTGTGTTAAAATTGCCATGCTTTGATGGGTGATAAGCCTATTGAAAACTGTGATCGAGCGAGATATTCTTTTGCGCTGAATAGTATTGAAATAGCATAAGAAGTCTCATTATTTATTTTATATTTTGATGTTTTAGTTAGGAATATATTGATTTTCAATTTTCCGTTGCTGCGTAATGACCGGGGGAGGTCGAAATAGAGCGGCATCTGCCGCCACCTCCCAGGGAGGCAAAATGACTAGCGCCGGCCCTGGTTCATAACAAAAGAAAAAGCCGCGCAGCTTATCGTCTAGTGGCAGTATATGTACTTGTTATTGTTGTGGAAGCCGGCATCCTTTGTAAATGTACAACAAAGGCAACTGACTGTCGCCGATCTCAGAGAGGAAATAATAATACTGCTTCAGGAGGAGTGTTATGGTGCAATTGTAGCGGTTTAACACGTTGGCATGTTATTATCTGCTGTTGCAGTTCCATACCAGTGTATACGGGTTTTGGAAGTGAAAAGTTAGAACGCCACCAGTGCATTAATGCAATGAAAAATAATATATATATTTTTTTATTTATTTTTACTTATGTGTTAGTTCATATTTTGCGAATTTTTAGTCCATATGTATGTAGCTACATACAAAGTCACTTGTTAGTACATATTAATCCTAGTCCTGGTATAATGCATGACGTTTAAAACTCAACGTTAGATAGACCTGAATTCTCTAATTTTATTGTTGTATGTAACAGCTGTGCATCGGCGCACTGCAGCGATTTTTCTATCTGCTCCATTAGCAACACTGCTTTTTTAGTTGTTTCGCGCATTGCATGGCAGAATTATCTGCGCTGGACTCTACCCAGTGCGGCGACCCGTTCACCCAGCGATGCGTCTCTGCTCACGAACCTTTCGAAAGCTGCGTGCTCTAACTTTCTGTCTGCTTTGTGATGTGCATCCAGATCTGTCTGTGTGGTGTTGTAAGCAATGTTGTGATTTTTGCATGCGGCGTCCAACAAATTCACACCCTTGTCCCCTCTCTCCAATTTTTTCTTGAGTTTGGTACCCGGTCTGCAGTACTGGTAGCCAGGTAAATGCATCTCAAAAGGTAACTTGTTACCTTTTGACAACAGGCACCTGTACGTGTTCTCGAAAAGTTTGGAGCAATCCAAATACCAGTAACTGATGAAACTGTACGATGGTCTGGACATTGCAACGTTCGCCTCGGAAATAAAACCACTCGACGATTGTCGTGAAAATTTAGTCGTTGTGTTCGACGACGCCATCTTGGAAAATCAAAATGAAATTCGCAACTTTTTCACGCAAGGTCGTCACAAAAAAATGGATTGCTTCTACCTAGCTCAAACGTTTTCCAAAATTCCAAAACAGTTAGTACGCGACAACGCTAATTTCATATGTTTGTTTCGTCAAGATCACACCAACCTCAAGCACGCGTACGATGACTACGTAGGCGGAGACATGAACTACAATCAATTTTCGGAACGTTGCTGTTCTACTTGTTGGAACGGTGACGATTTTGGATTTGTGACGATTGACATGACAAGGAAACCCAACGACGGAAAATACAGAAACAAAATCAACGACTTTCTAAACGTTGCAACGTTGTGAGAAACGACGTTTATTTATATACGTATATACGTATATACGTATATAAATAAACGTCGTTTCTCACAACGTTGCAACGTTTAGAAAGTCGTTGATTTTGTTTCTGTATTTTCCGTCGTTGGGTTTCCTTGTCATGTCAATCGTCACAAATCCAAAATCGTCACCGTTCCAACAAGTAGAACAGCAACGTTCCGAAAATTGATTGTAGTTCATGTCTCCGCCTACGTAGTCATCGTACGCGTGCTTGAGGTTGGTGTGATCTTGACGAAACAAACATATGAAATTAGCGTTGTCGCGTACTAACTGTTTTGGAATTTTGGAAAACGTTTGAGCTAGGTAGAAGCAATCCATTTTTTTGTGACGACCTTGCGTGAAAAAGTTGCGAATTTCATTTTGATTTTCCAAGATGGCGTCGTCGAACACAACGACTAAATTTTCACGACAATCGTCGAGTGGTTTTATTTCCGAGGCGAACGTTGCAATGTCCAGACCATCGTACAGTTTCATCAGTTACTGGTATTTGGATTGCTCCAAACTTTTCGAGAACACGTACAGGTGCCTGTTGTCAAAAGGTAACAAGTTACCTTTTGAGATGCATTTACCTGGCTACCAGTACTGCAGACCGGGTACCAAACTCAAGAAAAAATTGGAGAGAGGGGACAAGGGTGTGAATTTGTTGGACGCCGCATGCAAAAATCACAACATTGCTTACAACACCACACAGACAGATCTGGATGCACATCACAAAGCAGACAGAAAGTTAGAGCACGCAGCTTTCGAAAGGTTCGTGAGCAGAGACGCATCGCTGGGTGAACGGGTCGCCGCACTGGGTAGAGTCCAGCGCAGATAATTCTGCCATGCAATGCGCGAAACAACTAAAAAAGCAGTGTTGCTAATGGAGCAGATAGAAAAATCGCTGCAGTGCGCCGATGCACAGCTGTTACATACAACAATAAAATTAGAGAATTCAGGTCTATCTAACGTTGAGTTTTAAACGTCATGCATTATACCAGGACTAGGATTAATATGTACTAACAAGTGACTTTGTATGTAGCTACATACATATGGACTAAAAATTCGCAAAATATGAACTAACACATAAGTAAAAATAAATAAAAAAATATATATATTATTTTTCATTGCATTAATGCACTGGTGGCGTTCTAACTTTTCACTTCCAAAACCCGTATACACTGGTATGGAACTGCAACAGCAGATAATAACATGCCAACGTGTTAAACCGCTACAATTGCACCATAACACTCCTCCTGAAGCAGTATTATTATTTCCTCTCTGAGATCGGCGACAGTCAGTTGCCTTTGTTGTACATTTACAAAGGATGCCGGCTTCCACAACAATAACAAGTACATATACTGCCACTAGACGATAAGCTGCGCGGCTTTTTCTTTTGTTATGAACCAGGGCCGGCGCTAGTCATTTTGCCTCCCTGGGAGGTGGCGGCAGATGCCGCTCTATTTCGACCTCCCCCGGTCATTACGCAGCAACGGAAAATTGAAAATCAATATATTCCTAACTAAAACATCAAAATATAAAATAAATAATGAGACTTCTTATGCTATTTCAATACTATTCAGCGCAAAAGAATATCTCGCTCGATCACAGTTTTCAATAGGCTTATCACCCATCAAAGCATGGCAATTTTAACACAGAAAACAATATGTATCGCATTAAGCAGCAAAAATGACAGCCTCCTCTATGCAATTTCTACAAGAACACGTGCCGGAGCCAGAGTTGAAATAATGTTGGAGCTACATAATTTATTTATTTTGAATAATTCCAAAATTATGAAATATGAACAATTTGTTGCTGCTGTTCGCTGCTCTCTTGCCAAAATGCTTTATTGGGATGCTAACACCATGACTGGCTTCCTCCATCATGAACTCGTGCACGTTGCTTAGAATTTCCCGAGCTTGGCTATGCAAGGTTTTTGATTTCAACTTCGACAGAACTGGAGGCATTATGGAATTTAACGTTCATTAGCAAACACACACTTTTACATACACACACGCAATACACGCACACAACGTCAAACCGGTCAAATACTTAGTATAAAATAAAAAATATGGTGCTTCCAATCCAACAAAACTCACCGCCACTTTACCTGCCTTTTCCCCTTCCATGACAGAAATAGTGTTTCATTATTACAGTTGGCAACACTAGTTACTAGCTAGCCAATGAACATGCACTGCATAAAAGAAGCAAGCACTACGCCGTGCTATATTGCCACATTAGCGTCCCTACCGAACAGTGGGAACCGCGAGCTAGAGCGCTATTCAATTGTTTTCAATAATGTTTGCGCGAGTGTGTCCAGAAATGGAATAACAATATAGCAACAATAGCGAAGGTTATCAAGCAGGGTAGAACACATGATGCTAAGAGAGAGGGAGACGAAACGAAAATTCGTTTCTACACAGTAGATTGGTACAAGTCTATGCAGGAGACGGAAGATATCATTACGCACATCATCGCGTTTTCCGAAGCACGGACTTTCTTCCTCTATTAAAAAAATAATAATATATATACGTGTCAAAAAAAACAACTTGAAGTTGGCAATAGAAATATTTTTTCCACACTTAGAGCACAGTTTGGTCGCACATATTCGCTTTCCCCGGCACACAAGTACGACAGTGCCTTTGAAAATGTTTACTTAACACAGCAGTTTGGCACGTAGGGCAATTTTTTTCAGAACGCATAATGCAGAGATTTTTTGGGGGTATGTTATTTAATACCTAATGCTGTGCAATGCAAAATATAATTGCTTATTTTTTTTAACTATTTTCTATGACCTTACTTGTTTTTTTGTTTTTTTTCGCCAAATTATATGCTTCTAGTCTCCTATACAATACAATATACGTACAATATTATCAACAGTATTATATTTGAGCAGGTCGCTTGTCACCTAAACACTACAGCTCACAGGTCGGCAAAATCTGACATGAAAGCAGATAATACGCTTATGCCTTATTTATATGTAATTTTCACGGGGCATACAATATTGTCAACAGTATTATATTTGAACAGGTCGCTTGTCCCCTAAACACTACAGCTCACAGGTCGGGAAAATCTGACATGAAAGCAGATAATACGCTTATGCCTTATTTATATGTAATTTTCACGGGGCGTACAATATTGTCAACAGTATTATATTTGAACAGGTCGCTTGTCACCTAAACACTACAGCTCACAGGTTGGGAAAATCTGACATGAAAGTAGATAATACGCTTATGCCTTATTTATATATAATTTTCACGGGGCGTTCAATATTGTCAACAGTATTATATTTGAGCAGGTCGGTTGTCACCTAAACACTACAGCTCACAGGTTGGGAAAATCTGACATGAAAGTAGATAATACGCTTATGCCTTATTTATATATAATTTTCACGGGGCGTACAATATTGTCAACAGTATTATATTTGAACAGGTCGCTTGTCGCCTAAACACTACAGCTCACAGGTCGGCAAAATCTGACATGAAAGCAGATAATACGCTTATGCCTTATTTATATATAATTTTCACGGGGCGTTCAATATTGTCAACAGTATTATATTTGAGCAGGTCGCTTGTCACCTAAACATTATAGTTCATAGGTTGGGAAAATCTGACATGAAAGCAGATAATACGCTTATGCCTTATTTATATATATAATTTTCACGGGGCGTTCAATATTGTCAACAGTATTATATTTGAGCAGGTCGGTTGTCACCTAAACACTACAGCTCACAGGTTGGGAAAATCTGACATGAAAGCAGATAATACGCTTATGCCTTATTTATATATAATTTTCACGGGGCGTACAATATTGTCAACAGTATTATATTTCAGCAGGTCGCTTGTCACCTAAACACTACAGCTCACAGGTCGGGAAAATCTAACATGAAAGCAGATAATACGCTTATGCCTTATTTATATATAATTTTCACGGGGCGTACAATATTGTCAACGGTATTATATTTCAGCAGGTCGCTTGTCACCTAAACACTACAGCTCACAGGTTGGGAAAATCTGACATGAAAGTAGATAATACGCTTATGCCTTATTTATATATAATTTTCACGGGGCGTACAATATTGTCAACAGTATTATATTTCAGCAGGTCGCTTGTCACCTAAACACTACAGCTCACAGGTCGGGAAAATCTAACAGAAAAGCAGATAATACGCTTATGCCTTATTTATATATAATTTTCACGGGGCGTACAATATTGTCAACAGTATTATATTTGAGCGGGTCGGTTGTCGCCTAAACACTACAGCTCACAGGTCGGGAAAATCTGACATAAAAGTAGATAATACGCTTATGCCTTATTTATATATAATTTTCACGGGGCGTACAATATTGTTAAGAGCGTTAGTTTCCGTAGAGCTCTCTTTTTCCATCTTTCCTCTAAACAGTGAAGCTGTAGAAGACACAATTAGCTAACCTAGCATACGACATACCTTCCTAATTAATATGGATATTGTCACACATTCCTCTTATTTTATACTGTTGTAAATGGAAAAGATTATGTACGGTAAATGTTTTGTACATTATAGAAAAAATGCAAAATATCCCCCAATTTTAATTCGAATCGAGTCGAATTTTTACATATTTCCACGCCGCCACATATTGTCCTATTTGCTTCTTTTACTTGCCTGGCTTAATTAACTCTCGCTAATTAGCATTTTTTTGGAAGAAGTCAACTAGAACAACATATGGCGGTATGAGAAATATGTAAATTAAAGAACATTTTAGCAATATATGGGCCCTAGCAATTAGCTTCGTCGACTAAGAGTACTCCTTCAAACATCTTCAGCTAGATCGTATTACTACGCGAGGACGTTTAAAATTTTTGGGTGTTGAAAAAGTTTGACCCTACTTTTTATTTCTATTGTTTGCTAATAGATGGCGCTAATAGTACCCCCTCCCCTCCCCTCTCCCCTCTTCTCCTCTGCTGTATGACAAATAGCACAAACATAAAAATCAAGATTTTGGAGAGCAAAACATAAAATTTGCATGCATCTGATGTCGAACCAGAAACTTTTATCTTTCGGGGAGTCAACATTATTTTTTTACTCAGTCGTCATATAACATGAACACACGCAAAGATTCACATGTGCTTTTTATTATTTTGTGTTCGGTAAGTACAAGTATATTCTTACATAAATTATTGTTTAATTTAATAAATTGTAAACTCAAAACCTGCTAAACTAACACTCCTTCTGTATTTCATTAAACTATTGAAAGCGAATGTTGCGTGCATGCGGAAATAACACAGAAAAAAAAAAGCGGATGGAAGCAATTTAAAATCACTGGGGCAAGGTCAGTATTACGAGAGCGTAAAAACATGTGCTTCCATTCAACTTCGAAAAATAAGAATGAATGTGTGCATACAGAACACATATGCTTTCTTTTCACAGTTGTAAAATCATATAAATTGTGCATGAAGTAAGTTGCGGGAAGGCTCTCTCAATTAGGTACAAGTATTGTACAATTAGGTACAAATTGTTGTACAATTATTTCCCCCAGTTGCCCAGTTGGAGTTGGGGGCATAACACTGGTACTATTTGTAATCACAGTGCTTACTCATGTATTTTGTTTAATATTTTATTTCAAATTCACTGTCAGAAACTAGTGTTGCCAGTTCCTGGATGTAGGTTTACCTACTCTGTTGGTTGTCACTGTCAAGTTTTTAGTATTCGTACAGCATAAAAAGCTATAACCCCTCCCCCTCAAAAATATATACATTGTATACGCCAAGATGCCCAATAGCCTGGCAACACATCATGAAAAAACATGCCAAGAAGACCCAGTGGGTTTATAAGTCAGTGCTGCCAATTCCTATTTGTAGGTTAGCTTAGCCAGTGAAAGATCATATAGTAGAATTTTTGTAGAGTGGGTGTTTGCGAGTTCCACGATAGGTTAAGTTATATCACTTAGGATCGTAAAAAAAATTAAAAATTCGTAAAAAAAAAAGATAGGTTAAGTTGTATCACGTAAGATCGTGATATACCTACCAAGTATAAATGGAAAAAATGAGTGCAGTGAAAATTTGTACTAAAACATCACTAAACGCTAAAACATCGACAAAAAATTGTCAAAATATGTCAAAAACTTATATTCGATTGATAAAAAAAAATACCTACAAAATATGATCCTCAAATAATAACGTTCAAACAGTGCATAAATAAAAAAAATGATAGGTTAAGTTATATCACTTAGGATCGTAAAAAAAATTAAATAATCGTAAAAAAAAGGATAGGTTAAGTTGTATCACGTAACATCATAATATACCTACCAAGTACGAGTGGAAAAAAAATGAGTATGGTGAAAATTTGTACTAAAACATCGCTAAACGCTAAAACATCGACAAAAAATTGTCAAAATATGTCAAAAAGTGATATTCGATTGATAAAAAAAAGGCATACCTACTAAGTACTGCGTTGAAGCGCCTAATATACACTACTAATATTATCGAGTGTGTGAGGTTTGTATCAAAGTAATTTTTATACAAAATCATCTATATAATTATTTTCTAATAAGCCTGTTTTCACTTTTTGTACCGTCACAAAAAATCCGGGAAAGATTTTCTAATCCTCACTTCTTTGCTGCGACATGAAATACACAAGAAACTTTAGACCAAATATTATCGAGTGTGTGAGGTTTGTGGCTATCTAATATTTATATAAAGTCATCTATGTAAATACTTTCTATTAAGTGCGTTTATGATTTTTGTACCGTCACGAAAATCCGGGAAAGATTTTTTAAATCTTACTTCTTCGCTGAGACACGAAATTCACAAGAAATCCTAAACCAAATAATATCGAGTGTGTGAGGTTTGTACCTAAGTATTCTGTAAATAAAATATCCTAAGTGATAACTTTCTACTAAGTCCGTTTTTAATTTTGGTAGAGTCTGCGGAAAACCCGGGAATTTTTTTGAATTCTTACTTCTTCGATGAGACACGAACATCACAAGAAATTATAGACCAAATTTTATCGAATGTTTGAGGTTTGTATCTAAGTAATTTTTATATAAAATCATCTAAATAATTACTCTCAATTGAGCCCGTTTTTTGTTTTTGTACCGTCACGAGAAAAACCCGGAAATTTTCATTTCTTACTTCTTTGCTGAGACACGAAGTTCAAAAGAAACTATGGATCAAATATTATCGAGTGTGTGAGGTTTGTATTTAAGTAATCTTTCTATAAAGTCATCTATACAATTACTTTCTATTAATCCTGTTTATTATGTTTGTACCGTCACAAAAAATCCGGGAAACATTTTCTAATCCTTCATTCTTCGCTGAGACATAGAACATACAAGAAGCTATAGACCATATTTTATCGAATGTGCGAGGTTTGTATCTATCTAATATTTATATAAAGTATTCTATATAAATACTTTCCATTAAGCCCGTTTTTTATTTTTGTACCGTCACCAAAATCCGGGAAAGATTTTTTAAATCTTACTTCTTCGCTGAGTCACGAAAATCACAAGAAATTATTGACCAAATTTTATCGAGTTTGTGAGGTTTGTATCCATCTAATATTTATATAAAATCATCTATGTAAATACTTTCTATTAAGCCCGTTTTTTATTTTTGTACCGTCACGAAAAATTAGAGAAACATTTTATTAATCTTACTTCTTTGCTGAGACACGAATTTCACAAGAAACTATGGACCAAATATTATCGAGTGTGTGAGGTTTGTATCAAAGTAATTTTTATACAAAATCATCTATATAATTACTTTCTAATAAGCCTGTTTTCACTTTTTGTACCGTCACAAAAAATCCGGGAAAGATTTTCTAATCCTCACTTCTTTGCGGCGACATGAAATACACAAGAAACTTTAGACCAAATATTATCGAGTGTGTGAGGTTTGTGTCTATCTAATATTTATATAAAGTCATCTATGTAAATACTTTCTATTAAGTCCGTTTATGATTTTTGTACCGTCACGAAAATCCGGGAAAGATTTTTTAAATCTTACTTCTTCGCTGAGACACGAAATTCACAAGAAATTCTAAACCAAATAATATCGAGTGTGTGAGGTTTGTACCTAAGTATTCTGTAAATAAAATATTCTATGTGATAACTTTCTACTAAGTCCGTTTTTATTTTTGGTAGAATATGCGGAAAACCTGGGAATAATTTTGAAATCTTACTTCTTCGCTGAGACACGAATTTCACAAGAAATTATAGACCAAATGTTATCGAGTGTGTGAGGTTTGTATATATCTAATATTTATATAAAATCATCTATGTAAATACTTTTTATTAAGCCCGTTTTCAATTTTTGTACCGTCACGAAAAATCCTGGAAATATTTTATTAATCTTCCTTCTTTGCTGAGACACGAATTTCACAATAAACTATGGACCAAATATTATCGAGAGTGTGAGGTTTGTGTCTATCTAATATTTATATAAAGTCATCTATGTAAATACTTTCTATTAAGCACGTTTTTTATTTTTGTACCGTCACGAAAATCCGGGAAAGATTTTTTAAATCTTACTTCTTCGCTGAGACACGAAATTCACAAGAAATTCTTAACCAAATATTATCGAGTGTGTGAGGTTTGTAACTAAGTAATCTGTAAATAAGATATCCTAAGTGATAACTTTCTATTGAGTAGGTTTACGATTTTTGTACCGTCGTGGAAAACCCGGGAATAATTTTTGAATTCTTACTTCTTCGATGAGACACGAACATCACAAGAAATTATAGACCAAATTTTATCGAATGTTTGAGGTTTGTATCTAAGTAATTTTTATATAAAATCATCTAAATAATTACTCTCAATTGAGCCCGTTTTTTGTTTTTGTACCGTCACGAGAAAAACCCGGAAATTTTCATTTCTTACTTCTTTGCTGAGACACGATATTCACAAGAAACTATGGACCAAATATGATCAAGTGTTCGAGCTCTGTATCTAGGTATTCTTTATATAAAATCATCTATGTAAATACTTTCTATTAAGCCCGATTTAGATTTTTGTACCGTCACGGAGAACACGAAAAATATTTTTTAATTATTATTTTCTTCCCTAACACACGAAGTTCAAAAGAAACTATGGATCAAATATTATCGAGTGTGTGAGGTTTGTATTTAAGTAATCTTTCTATAAAGTCATCTATACAATTACTTTCTATTAATCCTGTTTATTATGTTTGTACCGTCACAAAAAATCCGGGAAACATTTTCTAATCCTTCCTTCTTCGCTGAGACATAGAACATACAAGAAGCTATAGACCATATTTTATCGAATGTGTGAGGTTTGTATCTATCTAATATTTATATAAAGTCATCTATATAAATACTTTCCATTAAGCCCGTTTTTTTATTTTTGTACCGTCACCAAAATCCGGGAAAGATTTTTTAAATCTTACTCCTTCGCTGAGTCACGAAAATCACAAGAAATTATTGACCAAATTTTATCGAGTTTGTGAGGTTTGTATCCATCTAATATTTATATAAAATCATCTATGTAAATACTTTCTATTAAGCCCGTTTTTTATTTTTGTACCGTCACGAAAAATTAGGGAAACATTTTATTAATCTTACTTCTTTGCTGAGACACGAATTTCACAAGAAACTATGGACCAAATATTATCGAGTGTTTTAGTTTTTTTCAAAGTAATTTTTTTACAAAGTCATCTATATACTTACTTACCAATAAACCTGTTTTTGATTTTTGTATCGTCACAAAAAATCCGGGAAAGATTTTCTAATCCTTACTTTTCTGCTGAGCAATGAAATACACAAGAAACTGTAGACCAAATAGTATCGAGTGTGTGAGGTTTGTATCTATCTAATATCTACCTATATAAAGTCACCTATGTAAGTTCTTTTTATTAAGCCCAATTTTGATTTTTGTACCGTCACCAAAAATCCGGGAAATATTTTATTAATCTTACTTCTTTGCTGAGACACGAATTTCACAAGAAACTATGGACCAAATATTATCGAGTGTGTGAGGTTTGTATCAAAGTAATTTTTATACAAAATCATCTATATAATTATTTTCTAATAAGCCTGTTTTCACTTTTTGTACCGTCACAAAAAATCCGGGAAAGATTTTCTAATCCTCACTTCTTTGCTGCGACATGAAATACACAAGAAACTTTAGACCAAATATTATCGAGTGTGTGAGGTTTGTGGCTATCTAATATTTATATAAAGTCATCTATGTAAATACTTTCTATTAAGTGCGTTTATGATTTTTGTACCGTCACGAAAATCCGGGAAAGATTTTTTAAATCTTACTTCTTCGCTGAGACACGAAATTCACAAGAAATTCTAAACCAAATAATATCGAGTGTGTGAGGTTTGTACCTAAGTATTCTGTAAATAAAATATCCTAAGTGATAACTTTCTACTAAGTCCGTTTTTAATTTTGGTAGAGTCTGCGGAAAACCCGGGAATTTTTTTGAATTCTTACTTCTTCGATGAGACACGAACATCACAAGAAATTATAGACCAAATTTTATCGAATGTTTGAGGTTTGTATCTAAGTAATTTTTATATAAAATCATCTAAATAATTACTCTCAATTGAGCCCGTTTTTTGTTTTTGGACCGTCACGAGAAAAACCCGGAAATTTTCATTTCTTACTTCTTTGCTGAGACACGATATTCACAAGAAACTATGGACCAAATATGATCAAGTGTTCGAGCTCTGTATCTAGGTATTCTTTATATAAAATCATCTATGTAAATACTTTCTATTAAGCCCGATTTAGATTTTTGTACCGTCACGGAGAACACGAAAAATATTTTTTAATTATTATTTTCTTCCCTAACACACGAAGTTCAAAAGAAACTATGGATCAAATATTATCGAGTGTGTGAGGTTTGTATTTAAGTAATCTTTCTATAAAGTCATCTATACAATTACTTTCTATTAATCCTGTTTATTATGTTTGTACAGTCACAAAAAATCCGGGAAACATTTTCTAATCCTTCCTTCTTCGCTGAGACATAGAACATACAAGAAGCTATAGACCATATTTTATCGAATGTGCGAGGTTTGTATCTATCTAATATTTATATAAAGTCATCTATATAAATACTTTCCATTAAGCCCGTTTTTTATTTTTGTACCGTCACCAAATTCCGGGAAAGATTTTTTAAATCTTACTTCTTCGCTGAGTCACCAAAAATCACAAGAAATTATTGACCAAATTTTATCGAGTTTGTGAGGTTTGTATCCATCTAATATTTATATAAAATCATCTATGTAAATACTTTCTATTAAGCCCGTTTTTTATTTTTGTACCGTGACGAAAAATTAGGGAAACATTTTATTAATCTTACTTCTTTGCTGAGACACGAATTTCACAAGAAACTATGGACCAAATATTATCGAGTGTTTTAGTTTTTTTCAAAGTAATTTTTTTACAAAGTCATCTATATACTTACTTACCAATAAACCTGTTTTTGATTTTTGTACCGTCACAAAAAATCCGGGAAAGATTTTCTAATCCTTACTTTTCTGCTGAGCAATGAAATACACAAGAAACTGTAGACCAAATTGTATCGAGTGTGTGAGGTTTGTATCTATCTAATATCTACCTATATAAAGTCACCTATGTAAGTTCTTTTTATTAAGCCCAATTTAGATTTTTGTACCGTCACCAAAAATCCGGGAAATATTTTATTAATCTTACTTCTTTGCTGAGACACGAATTTCACAAGAAACTATGGACCAAATATTATCGAGTGTGTGAGGTTTGTATCAAAGTAATTTTTATACAAAATCATCTATATAATTATTTTCTAATAAGCCTGTTTTCACTTTTTGTACCGTCACAAAAAATCCGGGAAAGATTTTCTAATCCTCACTTCTTTGTTGCGACATGAAATACACAAGAAACTTTAGACCAAATATTATCGAGTGTGTGAGGTTTGTGTCTATCTAATATTTATATAAAGTCATCTATGTAAATACTTTCTATTAAGTGCGTTTATGATTTTTGTACCGTCACGAAAATCCGGGAAAGATTTTTTAAATCTTACTTCTTCGCTGAGACACGAAATTCACAAGAAATCCTAAACCAAATAATATCGAGTGTGTGAGGTTTGTACCTAAGTATTCTGTAAATAAAATATCCTAAGTGATAACTTTCTACTAAGTCCGTTTTTAATTTTGGTAGAGTCTGCGGAAAACCCGGGAATTTTTTTGAATTCTTACTTCTTCGATGAGACACGAACATCACAAGAAATTATAGACCAAATTTTATCGAATGTTTGAGGTTTGTATCTAAGTAATTTTTATATAAAATCATCTAAATAATTACTCTCAATTGAGCCCGTTTTTTGTTTTTGTACCGTCACGAGAAAAACCCGGAAATTTTCATTTCTTACTTCTTTGCTGAGACACAATATTCACAAGAAACTATGGACCAAATATGATCAAGTGTTCGAGCTCTGTATCTAGGTATTCTTTATATAAAATCATCTATGTAAATACTTTCTATTAAGCCCGATTTAGATTTTTGTACCGTCACGGAGAACACGAAAAATATTTTTTAATTATTATTTTCTTCCCTAACACACGAAGTTCAAAAGAAACTATGGATCAAATATTATCGAGTGTGTGAGGTTTGTATTTAAGTAATCTTTCTATAAAGTCATCTATACAATTACTTTCTATTAATCCTGTTTATTATGTTTGTACCGTCACAAAAAATCCGGGAAACATTTTCTAATCCTTCCTTCTTCGCTGAGACATAGAACATACAAGAAGCTATAGACCATATTTTATCGAATGTGCGAGGTTTGTATCTATCTAATATTTATATAAAGTATTCTATATAAATACTTTCCATTAAGCCCGTTTTTTATTTTTGTACCGTCACCAAAATCCGGGAAAGATTTTTTAAATCTTACTTCTTCGCTGAGTCACGAAAATCACAAGAAATTATTGACCAAATTTTATCGAGTTTGTGAGGTTTGTATCCATCGAATATTTATATAAAATCATCTATGTAAATACTTTCTATTAAGCCAGTTTTTTATTTTTGTACCGTCACGAAAAATTAGAGGAACATTTTATTAATCTTACTTCTTTGCTGAGACACGAATTTCACAAGAAACTATGGACCAAATATTATCGAGTGTGTGAGGTTTGTATCAAAGTAATTTTTATACAAAATCATCTATATAATTACTTTCTAATAAGCCTGTTTTCACTTTTTGTACCGTCACAAAAAATCCGGGAAAGATTTTCTAATCCTCACTTCTTTGCGGCGACATGAAATACACAAGAAACTTTAGACCAAATATTATCGAGTGTGTGAGGTTTGTGTCTATCTAATATTTATATAAAGTCATCTATGTAAATACTTTCTATTAAGTCCGTTTATGATTTTTGTACCGTCACGAAAATCCGGGAAAGATTTTTTAAATCTTACTTCTTCGCTGAGACACGAAATTCACAAGAAATTCTAAACCAAATAATATCGAGTGTGTGAGGTTTGTACCTAAGTATTCTGTAAATAAAATATTCTATGTGATAACTTTCTACTAAGTCCGTTTTTATTTTTGGTAGAATATGCGGAAAACCTGGGAATAATTTTGAAATCTTACTTCTTCGCTGAGACACGAATTTCACAAGAAATTATAGACCAAATGTTATCGAGTGTGTGAGGTTTGTATATATCTAATATTTATATAAAATCATCTATGTAAATACTTTTTATTAAGCCCGTTTTCAATTTTTGTACCGTCACGAAAAATCCTGGAAATATTTTATTAATCTTCCTTCTTTGCTGAGACACGAATTTCACAAGAAACTATGGACCAAATATTATCGAGAGTGTGAGGTTTGTGTCTATCTAATATTTATATAAAGTCATCTATGTAAATACTTTCTATTAAGCACGTTTTTTATTTTTGTACCGTCACGAAAATCCGGGAAAGATTTTTTAAATCTTACTTCTTCGCTGAGACACGAAATTCACAAGAAATTCTTAAACAAATATTATCGAGTGTGTGAGGTTTGTAACTAAGTAATCTGTAAATAAGATATCCTAAGTGATAACTTTCTATTGAGTAGGTTTACGATTTTTGTACCGTTGTGGAAAACCCGGGAATAATTTTTGAATTCTTACTTCTTCGATGAGACACGAACATCACAAGAAATTATAGACCAAATTTTATCGAATGTTTGAGGTTTGTATCTAAGTAATTTTTATATAAAATCATCTAAATAATTACTCTCAATTGAGCCCGTTTTTTGTTTTTGTACCGTCAAGAGAAAAACCCGGAAATTTTCATTTCTTACTTCTTTGCTGAGACACGATATTCACAAGAAACTATGGACCAAATATGATCAAGTGTTCGAGCTCTGTATCTAGGTATTCTTTATATAAAATCATCTATGTAAATACTTTCTATTAAGCCCGATTTAGATTTTTGTACCGTCACGGAGAACACGAAAAATATTTTTTAATTATTATTTTCTTCCCTAACACACGAAGTTCAAAAGAAACTATGGATCAAATATTATCGAGTGTGTGAGGTTTGTATTTAAGTAATCTTTCTATAAAGTCATCTATACAATTACTTTCTATTAATCCTGTTTATTATGTTTGTACCGTCACAAAAAATCCAGGAAACATTTTCTAATCCTTCCTTCTTCGCTGAGACATAGAACATACAAGAAGCTATAGACCATATTTTATCGAATGTGCGAGGTTTGTATCTATCTAATATTTATATAAAGTCATCTATATAAATACTTTCCATTAAGCCCGTTTTTTTATTTTTGTACCGTCACCAAAATCCGGGAAAGATTTTTTAAATCTTACTTCTTCGCTGAGTCACGAAAATCACAAGAAATTATTGACCAAATTTTATCGAGTTTGTGAGGTTTGTATCCATCTAATATTTATATAAAATCATCTATGTAAATACTTTCTATTAAGCCCGTTTTTTATTTTTGTACCGTCACGAAAAATTAGGGAAACATTTTATTAATCTTACCTCTTTGCTGAGACACGAATTTCACTTGAAACTATGGACCAAATATTATCGAGTGTTTTAGTTTTTTTCAAAGTAATTTTTTTACAAAGTCATCTATATACTTACTTACCAATAAACCTGTTTTTGATTTTTGTACCGTCACAAAAAATCCGGGAAAGATTTTCTAATCCTTACTTTTCTGCTGAGCAATGAAATACACAAGAAACTGTAGACCAAATAGTATCGAGTGTGTGAGGTTTGTATCTATCTAATATCTACCTATATAAAGTCACCTATGTAAGTTCTTTTTATTAAGCCCAATTTTGATTTTTGTACCGTCACCAAAAATCCGGGAAATATTTTATTAATCTTACTTCTTTGCTGAGACACGAATTTCACAAGAAACTATGGACCAAATATTATCGAGTGTGTGAGGTTTGTATCAAAGTAATTTTTATACAAAATCATCTATATAATTATTTTCTAATAAGCCTGTTTTCACTTTTTGTACCGTCACAAAAAATCCGGGAAAGATTTTCAAATCCTCACTTCTTTGCTGCGACATGAAATACACAAGAAACTTTAGACCAAATATTATCGAGTGTGTGAGGTTTGTGGCTATCTAATATTTATATAAAGTCATCTATGTAAATACTTTCTATTAAGTGCGTTTATGATTTTTGTACCGTCACGAAAATCCGGGAAAGATTTTTTAAATCTTACTTCTTCGCTGAGACACGAAATTCACAAGAAATTCTAAACCAAATAATATCGAGTGTGTGAGGTTTGTACCTAAGTATTCTGTAAATAAAATATCCTAAGTGATAACTTTCTACTAAGTCCGTTTTTAATTTTGGTAGAGTCTGCGGAAAACCCGGGAATTTTTTTTGAATTCTTACTTCTTCGATGAGACACGAACATCACAAGAAATTATAGACCAAATTTTATCGAATGTTTGAGGTTTGTATCTAAGTAATTTTTATATAAAATCATCTAAATAATTACTCTCAATTGAGCCCGTTTTTTGTTTTTGGACCGTCACGAGAAAAACCCGGAAATTTTCATTTCTTACTTCTTTGCTGAGACACGATATTCACAAGAAACTATGGACCAAATATGATCAAGTGTTCGAGCTCTGTATCTAGGTATTCTTTATATAAAATCATCTATGTAAATACTTTCTATTAAGCCCGATTTAGATTTTTGTACCGTCACGGAGAATACGAAAAATACTTATAATTATTATTTTCTTCCCTAACACACGAAGTTCAAAAGAAACTATGGATCAAATATTATCGAGTGTGTGAGGTTTGTATTTAAGTAATCTTTCTATAAAGTCATCTATACAATTACTTTCTATTAATCCTGTTTATTATGTTTGTACCGTCACAAAAAATCCGGGAAACATTTTCTAATCCTTCCTTCTTCGCTGAGACATAGAACATACAAGAAGCTATAGACCATATTTTATCGAATGTGCGAGGTTTGTATCTATCTAATATTTATATAAAGTATTCTATATAAATACTTTCCATTAAGCCCGTTTTTTATTTTTGTACCGTCACCAAAATCCGGGAAAGATTTTTTAAATCTTACTTCTTCGCTGAGTCACGAAAATCACAAGAAATTATTGACCAAATTTTATCGAGTTTGTGAGATTTGTATCCATCTAATATTTATATAAAATCATCTACGTAAATACTTTCTATTAAGTCCGTTTTTTATTTTTGTACCGTCACGAAAAATTAGGGAAACATTTTATTAATCTTACTTCTTTGATGAGACACGAAGTTCACAAGAAACTATGGACCAAATATTATCGAGTGTTTGAGTTTTGTATCAAAGTAATTTTTTTACAAAGTCATCTATATACTTACTTACCAATAAACCTGTTTTTGATTTTTGTACCGTCACAAAAAATCTGGGAAAGATTTTCTAATCCTTACTTTTCTGTTGAGCAATGAAATACACAAGAAACTGTAGACCAAATTGTGTCGTGTGTGTGAGGTTTGTATCTATCTAATATCTACCTATATAAAGTCACCTATGTAAATTCTTTTTATTAAGCCCAATTTTGATTTTTGTACCGTCACCAAAAATCCAGGAAATATTAGATTAGTCTTACTTCTTTGCTGAGACACGAATTTCACAAGAAACTATGGACCAAATATTATCGAGTGTGTGAGGTTTGTATCAAAGTAATTTTTATACAAAATCATCTATATAATTACTTTCTAATAAGCCTGTTTTCACTTTTTGTACCGTCACCAAAAATCCGGGAAATACTTTCTAACCCTCACTTCTTTACTGCGACTTGAAATACACAAGAAACTTTAGACCAAATATTATCGAGTGTGTGAGGTTTGTGTCTGTCTAATATTTATATAAAGTCATCTATATAAATACTTTCTATTAAGTCCGTTTATGATTTTTGTACCGTCACGAAAATCAGGGAAAGATTTTTTAAATCTTACTTCTTCGCTGAGACACGAAATTCACAAGAAATTCTAAACCAAATAATATCGAGTGTGTGAGGTTTGTACCTAAGTATTCTGTAAATAAAATATTCTATGTGATAACTTTCTACTAAGTCCGTTTTTATTTTTGGTAGATTCTGCGGAAAACCCGGGAATAATTTTTGAAATCTTACTTCTTCCCTGAGACACGAATTTCACAAGAAATTATAGACCAAATGTTATCGAGTGTGTGAGGTTTCTACATATCTAATATTTATATAAAATCATCTATGCAAATACTTTCTATTAAGCCCGTTTTTAATTTTTGTACCGTCACGAAAAATCCGGGAAATATTTTATTAATCTTCCTTCTTTGCTGAGACACGAATTTCACAAGAAACTATTTACCAAATATTATCGAGTGTGTGAGGTTTGTGTCTATCTAATATTTATATAAAGTCATCTATGTAAATACTTTCTATTAAGCACGTTTTTTATTTTTTGTACCGTCACGAAAATCCGGGAAAGATTTTTTAAATCTTACTTCTTCGCTGAGACACGAAATTCACAAGAAATTCTTAACCAAATATTATCGAGTGTGTGAGGTTTGTAACTAAGTAACCTGTAAATAAAATATCCTAAGTGATAACTTTCTATTGAATAGGTTTTCGATTTTTGTACCGTCGTGGAAAACCCGGGAATAATTTTTGAATTCTTACTTCTTCGATGAGACACGAACATCACAAGAAATTATAGACCAAATTTTATCGAATGTTTAAGGTTTGTATCTAAGTAATTTTTATATAAAATCATCTAAATAGTTACTCTCAATTGAGCCCGTTTTTTGTTTTTGTACCGTCACGAGAAAAACCCGGAAATTTTCATTTCTTACTTCTTTGCTGAGACACGATATTCACAAGAAACTATGGACCAAATATGATCAAGTGTTCGAGCTCTGTATCTAGGTATTCTTTATATAAAATCATCTATGTAAATACTTTCTATTAAGCCCGATTTAGATTTTTGTACCGTCACGGAGAATACGAAAAATACTTATAATTATTATTTTCTTCCCTAACACACGAAGTTCAAAAGAAACCATGGATCAAATATTATCGAGTGTGTGAGGTTTGTATTTATGTAATCTTTCTATAAAGTCATCTATACAATTACTTTCTATTAATCCTGATTATTATGTTTGTACCGTCACAAAAAATCCGGGAAACATTTTCTAATCCTTCGTTCTTCGCTGAGACATAGAACATACAAGAAGCTATAGACCATATTTTATCGAGTTTGTGAGGTTTGTATCTATCTAATATTTATATAAAATCATCTACGTAAATATTTTCTATTAAGCCCGTTCTTGATTTTTGTACCGTCACGAAAAATTAGGGAAACATTTTATTAATCTTACTTCTTTGGTGAGACACGAATTTCACAACAAACTATGGACCAAATATTATCGAGTTTTTGAGTTTTGTATCAAAGTAATTTTTTTACAAAGTCATCTATATACTTACTTACCAATAAACTTGTTTTTGATTTTTGTACCGTCACAAAAAATCCGGGAAAGATTTTCTAATCCTTACTTTTCTGCCGAGCAATGAAATACACAAGAAACTGTAGACCAAATTGTATCGAGTGTGTGAGGTTTGTATCTATCTAATATCTACCTATATAAAGTCACCTATGTAAATTCTTTTTATTAAGCCCAATTTTGATTTTTGTACCGTCACCAAAAATCCGGGAAATATTTTATTAATCTTACTTCTTTGCTGAGACACGAATTTCACAAGAACCTATGGACCAAATATTATCGAGTGTGTGAGGTTTGTATCAAAGTAATTTTTATACAAAATCATCTATATAATTACTTTCTAATAAGCCTGTTTTCACATTTTGTACCGTCACAAAAAATCCGGGAAAGATTTTCTAATCCTCACTTCTTTGCTGCGACATGAAATACACAAGAAACTTTAGACCAAATATTATCGAGTGTGTGAGGTTTGTGGCTATCTAATATTTATATAAAGTCATCTATGTAAATACTTTCTATTAAGTCCGTTTATGATTTTTGTACCGTCACGAAAACCCCGGGAAAGATTTTTTAAATCTTACTTCTTCGCTGAGACACGAAATTCACAAGAAATTCTAAACCAAATAATATCGAGTGTGTGAGGTTTGTACCTAAGTATTCTGTAAATAAAATATTCTATGTGATAACTTTCTACTAAGTCCGTTTTTATTTTTGGTAGATTCTGCGGAAAACCCGGGAATAATTTTCGAAATCTTACTTCTTCGCTGAGACACGAATTTCACAAGAAATTATAGACCAAATGTTATCGAGTGTGTGAGGTTTGTATATATCTAATATTTATATAAAATCATCTATGTAAATACTTTCTATTAAGCCCGTTTTTAATTTTTGTACCGTCACGAAAAATCCGGGAAACATTTTATTAATCTTCCTTCTTTGCTGAGACACGAATTTCACAAGAAACTATGGACCAAATATTATCGAGTGTGTGAGGTTTGTGTCTATCTAATATTTATATAAAGTCATCTATGTAAATACTTTCTATTAAGTCCGTTTATGATTTTTGTACCGTCAAGAAAATCCGGGAAAGATTTTTTAAATCTTACTTCTTCGGTGAGACACGAAATTCAGAAGAAATTCTTAACCAAATATTATCGAGTGTGTGAGGTTTGTAACTAAGTAATCTGCAAAAAAAATATCCTAAGTGATAACTTTCTATTGAGCAGGTTTTCGATTTTTGTACGGTTGTGGAAAACCCGGGAATAATTTTTGAATTCTTACTTCTTCGATGAGACACGAACATCACAAGAAATTATAGACCAAATTTTATCGAATGTTTGAGGTTTGTATCTAAGTAATTTTTATATAAAATCATCTAAATAATTACTCTCAATTGAGCCCGTTTTTTGTTTTTGTACCGTCACGAGAAAAACCCGGAAATTTTCATTTCTTACTTCTTTGCTGAGACACGATATTCACAAGAAACTATGGACCAAATATGATCAAGTGTTCGAGCTCTGTATCTAGGTATTCTTTATATAAAATCATCTATGTAAATACTTTCTATTAAGCCCGATTTAGATTTTTGTACCGTCACGGAGAACACGAAAAATATTTTTTAATTATTATTTTCTTCCCTAACACACGAAGTTCAAAAGAAACTATGGATCAAATATTATCGAGTGTGTGAGGTTTGTATTTAAGTAATATTTCTATAAAGTCATCTATACAATTACTTTCTATTAATCCTGTTTATTATGTTTGTACCGTCACAAAAAATCCGGGAAACATTTTCTAATCCTTCCTTCTTCGCTGAGACATAGAACATACAAGAAGCTATAGACCATATTTTATCGAATGTGCGAGGTTTGTATCTATCTAATATTTATATAAAGTCATCTATATAAATACTTTCCATTAAGCCCGTTTTTTATTTTTGTACCGTCACCAAAATCCGGGAAAGATTTTTTAAATCTTACTTCTTCGCTGAGTCACGAAAATCACAAGAAATTATAGACCAAATTTTATCGAGTTTGTGAGATTTGTATCCATCTAATATTTATATAAAATCATGTATGTAAATACTTTCTATTAAGCCCGTTTTTTATTTTTGTACCGTCACGAAAAATTAGGGAAACATTTTATTAATCTTACTTCTTTGCTGAGACACGAAGTTCACAAGAAACTATGGACGAAATATTACACTGGTCTACATATGAAATATTTTTTTCTGCTGATTTAGATATTTTAACTGATTCTATATAATTTGAGGTCGCTGATTCCAAATATGTAGTCAGAAAAAGTGTATCACGTCACAATTTTTCACAAATCACATTTGAAAATTTCCACAATATTATAATACTGGGCTACACTCCAACAATTTTCCATATAGATATCTGCATATAATGAAATTATAAGACTACAAACATAGGTGGCGTAGCTGCTAACAGGTATTAAGTTGCATTGTTTCACAAGTCACATTTCCAAATTTTCAGAAAATTATATCCGGCTACATTCCAACAGCACTTGCAAAGAGATTGCGTAGTCAGATGTCCATGCGGAGTATCACGTCACGTTGTTTACAAACATACGTTTCTATTTTCTCAATAGGGAGTTCTTAATGGACAAAACGTTTTAGGCAATTCCGGCAAATTGATCAATTTGTTTCACGAGCCCTTACAGTCAACACCTGATGCCTGTACTTATGCTAAACTTAACATACACCACAGAATAGCACAACATGCATACCTACTTAGGCAAAAATTTTCGTTTCTTTGATTTTCTGGAGTAGGTGGCCTCAGGAACGTCACGCTGCAAGCACCAGCAATAGTCGGCCATCATGTTTTCATTCCATCTCCCCTGATATCGGTGCTCCATGATTTTTATGTCTTGGTGGAAGCGTTCGCCCTGTTCTTCACTTACGGCACCAAGATTGGACGGAAATACATCTAAGTGGATGTGCAGGAAGTGAAGCTTGACACTCATATTTACTCCTAACTTTTGAAATATCACCAACAAATTTTCAACTAGAACCTCTTAGTTGTGCGCCCTGAAGTTTCCAAGATAGTTTGTAATGACATCAGAAAAGGCACACCATGCACCTTTCTCTGTGCGGTTCATTCTTTGTAAGAATTCTTCATCTTTCATTAGCATCCTTATCTGAGGACCATCAAAAATACCTGCTTTTACTTTCTCATGCGTCAATGCAAGGAAATTTTGATCAAATTTATTTAAAGCAAGCCCCATTCTTATCCAGAGCTTTTACGTACTGCTTCATTAATCCCAACTTAATGTGCAGTGGAGGAAGTAACACTTTCTTAGGATCAACAAGCGGCTTGTTCTGGATGTTTTTCGCCCCGACTTCAAAGCTTTTCCTGGTAGGCCACAGTGTTCGTACCCAATATTCATTCATTCCTCGACTGTCCCATAAACACAAAAAGCATGGATATTTCGTGAAACCTGCTTGTTGACCAAGTAACATTGAAATGACCTTGAGATCTCCGCATACAAGCCAACGGTCATTTGCATACTTTATCTTTCGAAGCAGTTCTTTCATTGTTTCGTAGCTTTCCTTCAAATGTACGGAGTGGCCAACAGGAATGGATGCTAACTTATTGCCAAATGCAGCAACACAAACTTCAAACTCCTCTTCGAGCTATCAATAGAAAGTCTCCTTTCTTCTGCATTATACGTACATCCCAGAGCTTCAATTAGTCCCTTCACATCTGTACAATAGACAAGTTATTCGTCCCTTGGAAAATATCTTAATAGATGCCTCTCTCTGTCCCGATACTTAAAGGCCGTTCCAGATGCTAAAATATTTCTTTCCTTTAGTCTACACAGGTCCTGCATACTTTATGAGGTGCCCAGGATTTATCTTGGTCACTCAATTTAATTCCGAAATATGCACTATATGCTTTGCTTACAAAGTCAGTAATATTTGTCCTTTGTTTTGGGGTTAACATCCCTAATCTTAGATAATTTTCTATTTTCCTCCGAAACCTGACGTGATAGAAAAAAACGGATTTCGGTTTTGGATTTACCACCTTCGAATTACTAAAGAACAACTATCAGCCTCCAGTCAGAAAATGGACGTAGACCAGTGTTATCGAGTGTTTGAGTTTTGTATCAAAGTAATTTTTTTACAAAGTCATCTATATACTTACTTACCAATAAACCTGTTTTTGATTTTTGTACCGTCACAAAAAATCCGGGAAAGATTTTCTAATCCTTACTTTTCTGCTGAGCAATGAAATACACAAGAAACTGTAGACCAAATTGTGTCGAGCGTGTGAGGTTTGCATCTATCTAATATCTACCTATATAAAGTCACCTATGTAAATTCTTTTTATTAAGCCCAATTTTGATTTTTGTACCGTCACCAAAAATCCAGGAAATATTAGATTAGTCTTACTTCTTTGCTGAGACACGAATTTCACAAGAAACTATGGACCAAATATTATCGAGTGTGTGAGGTTTGTATCAAAGTAATTTTTATACAAAATCATCTATATAATTACTTTCTAATAAGCCTGTTTTCACTTTTTGTACCGTCACCAAAAATCCGGGAAATACTTTCTAACCCTCACTTCTTTGCTGCGACTTGAAATACACAAGAAACTTTAGACCAAATATTATCGAGTGTGTGAGGTTTGTGTCTATCTAATATTTATATAAAGTCATCTATATAAATACTTTCTATTAAGTCCGTTTATGATTTTTGTACCGTCACGAAAATCCGGGAAAGATTTTTTAAATCTTACTTCTTCGCTGAGACACGAATTTCACAAGAAATTATAGACCAAATGTTATCGAGTGTGTGAGGTTTCTATATATCTAATATTTATATAAAATCATCTATGCAAATACTTTCTATTAAGCCCGTTTTTAATTTTTGTACCGTCACGAAAAATCCGGGAAATATTTTATTAATCTTCCTTCTTTGCTGAGACGCGAATTTCACAAGAAACTATTTACCAAATATTATCGAGTGTGTGAGGTTTGTGTCTATCTAATATTTATATAAAGTCATCTATGTAAATACTTTCTATTAAGCACGTTTTTTATTTTTGTACCGTCACGAAAATCCGGGAAAGATTTTTTAAATCTTACTTCTTCGCTGAGACACGAAATTCACAAGAAATTCTTAACCAAATATTATCGAGTGTGTGAGGTTTGTAACTAAGTAACCTGTAAATAAAATATGCTAAGTGATAACTTTCTATTGAGTAGGTTTTCGATTTTTGTACCGTCGTGGAAAACCCGGGAATAATTTTTGAATTCTTACTTCTTCGATGAGACACGAACATCACAAGAAATTATACACCAAATTTTATCGAATGTTTAAGGTTTGTATCTAAGTAATTTTTATATAAAATCATCTAAATAGTTACTCTCAATTGAGCCCGTTTTTTGTTTTTGTACCGTCACGAGAAAAACCCGGAAATTTTCATTTCTTACTTCTTTGCTGAGACACGATATTCACAAGAAACTATGGACCAAATATGATCAAGTGTTCGAGCTCTGTATCTAGGTATTCTTTATATAAAATCATCTATGTAAATACCTTCTATTAAGCCCGATTTTTATTTTTGTACCGTCACCAAAATCCGGGAAAGATTTTATTAATCTTACTTCTTTGGTGAGACACGAAATTCACAACAAACTATGGACCAAATATTATCGAGTTTTTGAGTTTTGTATCAAAGTAATTTTTTTACAAACTCATCTATATACTTACTTACCAATAAACTTGTTTTTGATTTTTGTACCGTAACAAAAAATCCGGGAAAGATTTTCTAATCTTTCTATAAAGTCATCTATACAATTACTTTCTATTAATCCTGATTATTATGTTTGGACCGTCACAAAAAATCCGGGAAACATTTTCTAATCCTTCCTTCTTCGCTGAGACATAGAACATACAAGAAGCTATAGACCATATTTTATCGAATGTGTGAGGTTTGTATCTATCTAATTTTTATATAAAGTCATCTATATAAATACTTTCCATTAAGCCCGTTTTTTATTTTTGTACCATCACGAAAATCCGGGAAAGATTTTTTATATCATACTTCTTCGTTTAGTCACGAAATTCACGAGAAATTATTGACCAAATTTTATCGAGTGTGTGAGGTTTGTAACTAAGTAATCTGCAAATAAAATATCCTAAGTTATAACTTTCTATTGAGCAGGTTTTCGATTTTTGTACGGTTGTAGAAAACCCGGGAATAATTTTTGAATTCTTACTTCTTCGATGAGACACGAACATCACAAGAAATTATAGACCAAATTTTATCGAATGTTTAAGGTGTGTATCTAAGTAATTTTTATATAAAGTCATCTAAATATTTACTCTCAATTGAGCCCGTTTTTTGTTTTTGTACCGTCACGAGAAAAACCCGGAAATTTTCATTTCTTACTTCTTTGCTGAGACACGATATTCACAAGAAACTATGGACCAAATATGATCAAGTGTTCGAGTTCTGTATCTAGGTATTCTTTATATAAAATCATCTATGTAAATACTTTCTATTAAGCCCGATTTAGATTTTTGTACCGTCACGGAGAACACGAAAAATATTTTTTAATTATTATTTTCTTCCCTAACACACGAAGTTCAAAAGAAACTATGGATCAAATATTATCGAGTGTGTGAGGTTTGTATTTAAGTAATCTTTCTATAAAGTCATCTATACAATTAATTTCTATTAATCCTGTTTATTATGATTGTACCGTCACAAAAATGCGGGAAACATTTTCTAATCCTTCCTTCTTCGCTGAGACATAGAACATACAAGAAGCTATAGACCATATTTTATCGAATGTGTGAGGTTTGTATCTATCTAATATTTATATAAAGTCATCTATATAAATACTTTCCATTAAGCCCGTTTTTTATTTTTGTACCGTTACCAAAATCCGGGAAAGATTTTTTAAATCTTACTACTTCGCTGAGTCACGAAATTCACAAGAAATTATTGACCAAATTTTATCGAGTTTGTGAGGTTTGTATCCATCTAATATTTAAATAAAATCATCTATGTAAATACGTTCTATTAAGCCCGTTTTTTATTTTTTTAAATTTCGAAAAATTAGGGAAACATTTTATTAATCTTACTTCATTGCTGAGACACGAAGTTCACAAGAAACTATGGACCAAATATTATCGAGTGTTTGAGTTTTGTATCAAAGTAAATTTTTTACAAAGTCATCTATATACTTACTTACCAATAAACCTGTTTTTGATTTTTGTACCGTCACAAAAAATCCGGGAAAAATTTTCTAATCCTTACTTTTCTGTTGAGCAATGAAATACACAAGAAACTGTAGACCAAATTGTATCGAGTGTGTGAGGTTTGTATCTATCTAATATCTACCTATATAAAGTAACCTATGTAAATTCTTTTTATTAAGCCCAATTTTGATTTTTGTACCGTCACCAAAAGTCCGGGAAATATTTTATTAATCTTACTTCTTTGCTGAGACACGAATTTCACAAGAAACTATTGACCAAATATTATCGAGTGTGTGAGGTTTGTATCAAAGTAATTTTTATACAAAATCATCTACATAATTACTTTCTAATAAGCCTGTTTTCACATTTTGTACCGTCACAAAAAATCCGGGAAAGATTTTCTAATCCTCACTTCTTTGTTGCGACATGAAATACACAAGAAACTTTAGACCAAATATTATCGAGTGTGTGAGGTTTGTGTCTATCTAATATTTATATAAAGTCATCTATGTAAATACTTTCTATTAAGTCCGTTTATGATTTTTGTACCGTCACAAAAAATCCGCGAAAGATTTTCAAATCCTTACTTTTTTGCTGAGCCATGAAATACACAAGAAAATGTAGTTCTAATTTTATCTAGTGTGTGAGGTTTGTATCTATTTAATATCTACCTATATAAAGTCACCTATGTAAATACTTTCTATTAAGCTAATTTTTGATTTTTGTACCGTCACCAAAAAATCCGGGAAATATTTTATTAATCTTACTTCTTTGCTGAGACACGAAGTTCACAAGAAACTATGGACCAAATATTATCGAGTGTGTAAGGTTTGTATGAAAGTAATTTTTATATAAAGTCATCTATATAATTACTTTATAATAAGCCTGTTTTTGATTTTTGTACCGTCACCAAAAATCCGGGAAATATTTTATTAATCTTACTTCTTTGCTGAGACACGAAGTTCACAAGAAACTATGGACCAAATATTATCGATTGTGTAATTTTTGTATCAAAGTAATTTTTATACAAAGTCATCTATATAATTACTTTCTAATAAGCCTATTTTTGGTTTTTGTACCTTCACAAAAAATCCGGGATAGATTTTCTAATCCTTAATTCTTCGCTGAGACATGAAATACAGAAGAAACTGTAGACCAAATATTATCGAGAGCGTGAGGTTTGTATCTATCTAATATTTATATAAAGTAATCAATATAAATACTTTCTATTAAGCCCGTTTTTTATTTTTGTGCCGTCACGAAAAATCCGGGAATAATTTTTTAAATCTTACTTCTTCGCTGAGACACGAATTTCACAAGAAAGTATAGTCCAAATTTTATCGAGTGTGTGATGTTTGTATATATCTAATATTTATATAAATTCATCTATTTAAATACTTTCTATTAAGGCCGTTTTTAATTTTTGTACCGTCACGAAAAATCCGGGAAATATTTTATTAATCTTCCATCTTTGCTGAGACACGAATTTCACAAGAAACTAGGGACCAAATATTATCGAGTGTGTGAGGTTTGTAGCTAAGTAATCTTTAAATAAAATCTTCTATGCGATTACTTTCTATTGAGCCTCTCTTTGATTTTTCTACCGCCACGGAAAAAAAGTGAAATATGGTTTAATTCTTACTTCTTCGATGAGACACGGAATTCAAAAGAAACTATGGACATATATTATCTAGTGTTTGAGATTGTATCTAAGTAAGCTGTAAATAAAATATTATATATATGACTACTTTCTATTAAGACTGTTTCTGGTTTAAGTACCGCCACGCAAGACGTTGGAAATATTTTTGAATTCTTACTTCTTCGCTGAGACTCTAAGTTTACAATAAACTATGGACCAAACATTATCATTTAATGAGATTTATATCGAAATAATATTTTAGTTAAATCTTCTATATGATAACTTCCTATTAAGCCCGTTTTTTTTATTTTTGTATATTCACAGAAAACCCGGGAAATATTTTATTAACTCTTACTTCCTTGCTACGACAAGCAGTTCACACGAAACTATAGACCAAAAATTATCTAATGTGTGAAGTTTGTATCTAAGTAATCTTTAAATAAATTATTCTCTATGTTTAGTTTCTATTGAGCCCATTTTTTATTTAAATAAATTAAATCTCAATTGATGCCATAAGATTACCTGTGTTTCTTAATCTATTAAAATGTGCATAATTTAAAGCTCTTCCAAGACATCTAAAACCTGTCCCTCATCTACTATTTTTAAAAAGGGTGACCAATGTTTCTCAAATACAATGTGAGGCCAATCCTTCAAGATATCTTTTAATTATATAAATTGCAATTCAAAAGCTTTGCATTTATGATGGTTATCATAAATACAACGTTTGTGATTTTACCACAATTCCTTTCCTAATCTATTAAATATTATTTTAAATGTTTTACTGTAAAATTGCGGACTTATTAAATTTTGTATTCTAGACAGTTTTGAAAAAAGAGAAAGAAAGCAATGTAGAGCATAGCATAGTGTAACATTGGGAACATAATTTTTCGTCCACCATCTTGAAACACATTTTCTAACTGCAAAAATAATTTTACCTAAATGATTCTAAATTTGCAGCAGTTATCATGGCCACTAAATAGATTCCCATCCACCCTAACTCATGCATCATATTTTGATAATTTTATTGTCAAATTTTAGTTAAAGTACATAATGCTCTTGTAAATTTCATGCAAAAGCTCAAAACTATGGTCTATTCAAAGGTTGGAAAATGTCAAAAATGAACTAAGTGTATATAACATGTATATGGAAATATACATGTCTACTGTATTTACTACCCTACAACCTTAAAAAAAAGAACAACAACTGAAATTGTGGAAGATCATGAAGGTGTACGGCTTATATGGGTGTAGAACTCCTAACCAGACATAAACAACATTATATTGAATAGGCAAGAAAAATCATTTGAAGAGTGTTCCGATTTAATTACCTAGGAATACTAAAATTTATGACATTTTAATTGAGTGTACTCAATTCTCCCTTGTAATGCTCAAACATGCAAAAAATTTCTTGAATCAACTGATCATCACAGTAGAAACTATGATGTGGCACTATGGTTTACCCCACATAAGGAAGTGACTGATAACCAAAGTGCTCTTACATTTCAAAATTACAAACTTTGTTCAACTATGCTGCATCAATCAATGCAAACGTTCTATCTAAAAATTGCTAATACTTTTTTCCTTTTTTGTTTCTGGGATATATATTATTTTTATTTCTGTTAAAAGTCCATTTCTAGCATGATTTGAGAAAAATAGCCTGAAAAAAGCACTATGACTTGTACTACATTCATTATTTTTAGTATTATAAGCTTTGCTATGCCTTTTCTTTACAGGGTTTTCAAAACTTTTTGACAATTATAGAACCTCACAAGTATTTAATCTGATAATTTACAACATTTGCTGAAAAAAAAAGAAACACTTGTGGACTTTTCTTTTGGTAGTTTTTACGAGGTGAGTTTTTCTGGGGAAAAACGCGTGGAGAAAACTGGGCTGGGCCCACCCGGGCCAAACCTGCCACCACGCCCTCCTAATCCCCGCCACTGATCAGCATATTCAGAAGCCTAGCATGACCGTGCAATGCTAAGCTTTATAAGTAGCATGTACATTACGTGAAATAATCTATGGCATTTATTGATTCGGCAAAAAAAGAAATACATTTTTGAAGGAATGTAATTAGAATTTCGAATGCAAAAATACGTATGTCTACATCGTATCTGATTGTGCTTTATTGGGATGAAGTAGGCGATGGAAGCTTTAGGGGAACTGCGGTGTGGGCATCGCAAAAGTAGCTTCATCTTTCGTGACTTTCTCAGCGTTTCAGCTATATATACACGTAGTAACTATTGGGATATGCGCATCGCATGCCTCGTCCCTATGGAAGAATCAATTTTCCTTTGTTTCTAGGTAAGGGCGATAAGATTAATAATGGCCGGGAAAAAAAGTACTTCTGTCATATTGGACATTGACGTTTGGGTGTATTCTTAAAATGGTTACCTGATTTTGTAATATTAAAACAGTAACTTCAATTAATTTGATTATCCCGTAAATACTACTCTTTTTCAAACAACTAGCAGCGTACTACGCAATGAGTTTGCATCGGTTTGTCGCCCAGCAACAGTGGTTAAGGTTTACGTAAGGGCCATTGTTCTAGTGGCGGAACCTTTCGTCGTTGCTATTGTTTTGGCTTGAATCATAACAGTGGTGCCGTGCCTTTGTGTTGTCGGCATGTAGGAGTATGGAGCTGGTGTCATCTTATAGCAATTGAAGATAGAAACCATCAGTTACGACAAGATTTGGTCGAGTATACATGTGCACTCAAGAACCTGAGAACTAGAAGATACTACAAAATACCGGTTAGTAAACATTTTACTTATGCTGGAAAGAAAACTCAACACGTCAAATGAATTGAGCCTCTCTTTACTTTACCTGCTTGTAAAATTGTACTCTATGGGAGGAAAAAAAGTCAAATATACCTCATTGGAAATTCAGAAATATCTACATTTAGACAAAAGGAAGACAAGGATCTTACTTTTCCTTACTCAATGTTCTCTCTCTGATCTCTAATTATACAAACGAGCTTGTGAAGGTATAATATTTAGGTGTGTTTTTAAGCAAGTCGAATTCAATTGTGCAGATCTTCTTTGTAAACTTGTGGTAAAATATATATTCGTGAATGAAGATTGTTCATGTGGAAATATGCCAGGTATACGTTGCTATAATTTGTGAACGAGTAACAATTAATGCCTACTTACAAGGTTGCAATCTCTATAATGGTCAGCAGGTGGTGAACAGATCGTATACCCGGGTAGCACGCCCCCACCTATGAGTAATTCGCCAGCTGGTGCTAAACTTTTTGGTCAAACTATACTCTGTCCCTGGAATCTGTGGAGCAAGGCCGGGCATAGTGGAAAAGTAGGGGGGTAATCGAGTGGGCAGACCGAAGCATTCATTACATGCTGCTGCGAAAGCTGGTAACTGCGGTCTCTTTTCCCCCTACACGAAATCACGTTCCTTGTCAAATGTTCATTGGCGGAGTCGTTTCGCGTCGTAACTTGCGCAAAGACTTGTTCTCTTTCGCTTGCTCCAGAGATAGGCGGGACAGATTACAGTGAGTGTAAAAACGATGATATAATGTCAAAAGATCACTGAAATTTGCAGATATTTTATTTCATTGCTTTTCATTTATTGGTTGAACTGTTACAAGGAACAACACTCGACATGAAGTTGCTTGTACTCTGTCCCGTACTTGTACTCTGTATCTCTGGAGAAAGCGAACGAAAACTAGTCTCTGTGCAAGTCATGGCGCAAGACGGAACGACCAATGAACACGTTAGAGGGAACGGGATTGAGTGAGAGGGGGAAAAGCGACTGCAAGCGTGTACTACTTCGCTCTGCCCGTTCGATCGCCCCCCTCTTTTTTATGCAATGAGCTGCAATCCCGTCGCCAAAGCATTTTATTCTGGCGCGCACAGGGGTGGACGAAATTTTATAGGTTGAACTCCTTTTTCGGTGATCGTGGCTAAGAATTTTGCAATTTTAATGTAAATCTTAAATATCTTAAAATGCTTATTTTCGTCACAGCAAATGTGCTATAAACTAATGGAGTAGGTACGAGAGAGGGTTGAAGGTATTTCGCAGTTGGTCTGCACCACCCTCACACCTAGTAGACTGACAATAAATATATGACAAAATTTGACACCACGATAATGGTTGTTTATCAATACTTCAGAATTAAAATAATTGTTATTCATAACATGCACATGCCCAGGGACGGCGCTACAAGGCGGGGGGGGGGGTGCCCCTGCCTCCTATATATTTGTAGTACGCTGGATGCATTTCGATCGAAAACTTAGAAAGTAAAGATTTACATTTTTCATAAAACTTTCATTACGGAAAGTACAATGTTCAAGTACATTTTCTAGTTCTGTTAGATGGCAAGGTTACTTTATTACGATGTGTTCAAAAATAAGAAAAAAAGGGTGGCTGCAGATACGTTTTGATAACAATGGCCACTGATCATTTGATACTAAGTAATTGGCCAATCATGAGTCGCCAAACTTGCTACGAAATCTGCTGCCTGTCGGGTACGTGGTATAGATGTATACGTGATGTGAGATTGTTCTCTGATTTTTACCATATGCAGCTAAATGTGTGCAAATATTATAAGCCTCTATAAATCGTATAGATCGAAATAGATCAAATACGTGTGACAAATGAATTTTATACGAATAAGTCTGATGACGTTCAAAATCTAAAGAAGTGTTATGTTTCTTTCTTGTTAGTTCCTCATTCGAGTACCGTACCGAAAATTGCTGTTGTCTCATTGGTTTCTTCGTTATATATATATATATATATATATATATATATATATATATATATATATATATCTGTTAATATTCGAGAGGGAGAAATACGGTGTTAAAGAATCAAAGAGTACATAAACTACCTAATTCTTAAATTCTAGGAATTTATCCCAATGTACCTTGATATCAAGAGGTTACCGATGGGGGTAACATTCATTAAGCAGCTCGGATTTACTAGAAACTATGGCTCTCATCCCGATTAGCCTCTGTTCATATAGTGGGCCTTAATATAAATTCGTATCAACTAATCATTGAAAATCTAAATATTACATCTTAAGTTGATAATGTAATATGAAAATGGAATGAACAGCAAAATTCCCATAAAATAGATACCTGAAACTTTCCTATTAGGTGACTGACTAAGAGTACAATTTTACAAACATGTAAACCAAGTGGTATCTTCCATCGGAGAAATTCAGTAGTGTTTCATATATTATTCTAATTAACATGTTAATCCTCATCTGACATACAGTATTACAATTTAAATTTATTCCAATTTTGAGTTAATGAAATGAATATATTTAAAGATTAATAAGTATTTTGTTATTGTTTCATGTATTTTAACGAATATTTTTTCACTTATATGTTAACACATAGAGTGAATGGTGTTCGAGATTTCCCGCCTCATTGATGTTCTTTTGATGACATCAATTTGATGTTTTTTCATGTCATTAGGAAAACATTAATGTCAGTCATTTTGATTTTTATTTCATTTGTTTTTATTTTACGGCCATCTTCTGCCAATTTTGGTTGATACGTCGGAATTCGAAAAAGAGCGACAACAAACACACATGACCATGACTAAGTACGTGCCCCACAGAGGATTATATTATGAGTCCAGACGCCAAAGCCTCGTTAGTCTCCAAAATACAATTCAGGGTGTTCTACGTGGAAGAGAAATTGGTAATTGGGGATCTTCAGAAAGAGACACTCCTTACACTCGTTAACAATAATCATGAATTAACATCCACTCAGCTGAGAAAAAAATCCACACCAATTTCATCGATGAAATAGTAATTGATCTGCATTAACAAAAGGAATACGTGGGTGGAGAAAAATCAAATGTTACGCTCAATGTTTGTAATTTAAAACACAATTCCACAAATACCGCCCAACGTCGGTGTAGCACATGTATTTCTTACTTTTAAATGAATGAATAATACCACAGTAAAATCGTTACATTGTAGAGGCACAGAAATGGCAATTCCAATACTTAGGAACACACAGGGATTAGAAGCCATACGACGAACGCTCTGTAGGCTGACCTTCTTTTATTGGACCCATGACAATTCAGAGCTATCAGAGGATTCGCAGCCAGGGGCGCACTTGTCGATGATGAGCCGTAATGTCAACCACGAAATAAATATTGTCATTCTGAATAGACCAAGAACCACCTTAAAATCTCCATAACCATCGCTCTCCACCACCGCAAGTAATTAGTGACTATTCATTTTTAGCCAAAATTCACAAAGGAGTTCTTCAATGGTTGCACCATTCCAATTCTCACATTTGTAGATCTCATGCAACTTGTTTTAATATGAATGCAACTGTATTAAATATGACCTGACCAGAATGAACTCTCTTCCACGGACGCCTAATAGGAAATGTAAAATTTTGCACTCTTGCTGTTTCTTAACATGCAAGATATATAATCGTAATTGTGTGGGGCATGACATGTTCATATCAACAATAATAACAAGCTATTCATCTTTACCCTCCCTCAGAAAATTTGTGTTCAGAAAATTTAACAACATAAATATAGTTTTTCTGCAACATGGAAAGTTGGACGTTCAGGGGTGAGGAATACTCAGGCTCTTTATGCCACTAAAGGTTTCTCATATTATAGATCTAGGGCCGAAAAAGCGAGCGAAGTATTCATCTGGAAGGATATATTTTAACAAACTGCTCTAAGAAATACAACCTCAAGATTTTAGGTAGTACGTTGTGAATTAAATACATAAAAGTAGAGTAAATACACACCATTTATTCATTTATTTATGCTTGCATATCCAATGGAAACTCTGGCCTTTCTTACGAAATTTCTGACATTGTTTTCCATTGTACACTATTGTAATGAAATGTATTTGAATATTGACAGCTAGAAACACATTTCCGATTATCTTATTAGTATACGTAACAAACGTTTGTTTTGAGAAACATAACAACAAATATTTGTTGCGACATTAATTACAACACTTATTACAGTCGTATAATTAAGATCAGCAAATTGTAACTCCAGTCCACGTAAACTGATTCCATCGTCTAGCTTTCAGAAACAGTTTATATAAAACGACCTATCGAAATCTGTGAAATTATTAAATGAGGTAGTCCCTGATATTTTGAAGTTCAACACCTAAATTACATTACATATGTTGTCTTTCTCAAAGAGCTAATAATCTAAAATCAGCAAGTAATTTTTTAGTGAGAGATTGCAAAAGATACATATCAATGAACATAATTTTTGATAAGCTTATAGATTCCAAAAATAACAACTAAAAGTGATATTATAGTGGAACCACAAGCAAAACATCCTGCAAAACATCCTGCGACTCCTGTGCACCGTTACTCCCGCAAGGAGGGGAGGGTGAGAGTGGACCATGCTTCCTTATGGCCCGAGCTGAACAGAAGAAGGGAAAGCTGCGCGGGGACTTTTCGTCCAAGGTATGGTCGCTCTATAGTATTCTCTATCCATTCTTCCATTACAAAATTAACATCATCAATCTAAGGCAGACGATACGATACGTATGCAGATCAATTATTAGTACGTATGGACAATATTTCTATACCGAAGATTCAAAAAGCAATGAACAGAATCTTTCACAATCATAGAAATTAAAAATAACTACTTAAGTTACAGCCTTTCATGGTAAAAATAAACATATGAAACCACGTGTTAAGATCTTGATTACCAAAAATAGAACTACTATTATTTGCATTTGTCCCCGCAGAAAGCTAGTGGACGGAGCGAAGCAATACACTCTGCTAACAGCTGGTATCTGCATTCGCTTTTGGGCCTCCACGCAATTCGGTTCCCTTTCACGTGTTCATTGGTCGAGCCATCTCGATTCACTACTGGCACAGAGGCTTGTTTTCGTCCGCTCGCTCCAGAGGTTAAGACAGATTATAGTTATGAATAGGAAATGTATTAAAACGAAAGCTCTGAAATTAAAATTACAAAATTTTTCATGATTTATGGTAATCATTTGGCAAATAAGTGTCACCCTAACTCCAAAAGAAATGTTTTATTGCATTCAATAGTACCATAAGTGCTATTTTCTATCCTCTAATTGCGGCAACCCTATTTCTCCTAAATTCGTCACATTTGTAGTAATTCTATTCTAGTGCCTGTAATTTAGTAAATTTAATATATATTTCAGTTGCAGATAAATAATAATGTTATGGCCGTCGCTTCCTTACCTATCTTCCTAGATGTTACCGATAGAGGACGAGAGCTTCCAGAGGAAACATATCATTGAGTTATATGTGCAGATGAAAACAGATGAGGTGCATCCCTATGTTATATCCGAATCAAAGTAGTTAATGATCATAATCTCTTAATCAAAATTTTAATTTCTTGGTGAAATTGTGAATTTTGAATGTACACCCGTGTAGTCAGATGCGTAACATTGTATTTTACCCAAAACTTTTATAATTGTATTTGTATATATTATCATCCATCGTTATCTCTGATTATTTAGTGAATGGAAGCTACTAACATGAGTGATGACAAGCAATTAGAGGTGACATTGAGGGGACGTCCTCCAAGAATCCCTGTCGATGAGGTTTTTAGAGAGTTTGAAATGGAAAAGGACAAAATAGTGAAAGGAAATGTAGTTACATCAAAGACAGATGCGGTTTGGCAAAGGATCAGCCGGAATATCAAAACGTATATCGTAACTCCTCTTCATCTGTATGTAATTGCAGTGAGTAATCGGTATAACTGCCATAAGGTATTAGGTATCTCGCATGAAGATCTCACAAATATTCTGGAGACGAGTAGCAGCGGGATGTCTGTCTGAAGATGATTTAGAAGATGATTTGTCGTCGATTGACAGTCCATAATCTAAACTTCAGTTCATTGTAGAATTGACAGGAGAGGAATGGAAAACAATTTCACCCGAACCTGTTACATACAATGGGCGGCGATATTTTGTTTTGAAACGTGGCGTGTGGGCAAATTGCATTCAAAGATACTTCTGGAACAACACAAAACTACCTTGCAAGCTGAACTATTACGGTTCCACTGTCCACTTGACAGAAAGAGCACAATGTTATTCTCATATCCAAGGTGACTGCTCATGTTGCAAGTCACATTTTTCTGCAAAGTTAGAGGTTATGCCTGCAGAAAACGAACCGGTGATTTATCACTGCGAGTATTCTGGATAATTCAAAGTAAAACACCCAAAGAACTTAAAAAGAAATGTCTCTGGAGCAGATCGAAAGGAAGTGGAGAGAAAGTTAGTAAAAGAAAACATGTCTTCTGATTGTTATCAGAGATTGGAAGCTGATAAGCTAATGGAATTTGGGGACGTTGAACCAAGTCAGTTACCCAAATCCAGTACTTTGCGAACTATCAAGAGCAAAGCAAAAAGCAATGAGCGAAAGCATAAGGATCCTATTATTGCATTCGCGAAATCTATGTATGAAATGCCATATGATCAAATAATAAGAGAAGTGACTTACGACAAACTGCAAATTCGATATTACAGTACTTTACAGATGCAAGTGTACCAAGAATACTGCAGAAGAAACGAAGTATCAACTATATCAATCGATGCAACTGGTGACATTGTAAAACCTGTAAGAAGAGCAGGAGGAAAAAAATTCAAATCTAGTCCTATCTTTTTATATAATGTAGTAGTAAGGAATGAGGAAACACAAAAAATTTATCCTGTTGCTAGTTTCCTATCAGAAAGACACGACACAGAGAGTATCAGGCATTGGTTAGCAATGTGGCTTCGCGATGGTGCCCCTGTTCCACGAGAAGTAGTCGTTGATATGGGAAAAGCACTTATGTTTGCCTGCATCCAAGCATTTACCAATTATCCATCTCTTGCTGACTATCTGGAGGATTGCAGTAAAATTCTGAAGGGAGAGAAGTTTGATGTTCCTGGTTGTTTTCTTCGGAACGACGTATCACACGTTACTCATTTAATTGCGGGATGGAACAGTCTGCGTGGAAAACTTAGAAGAACAAGGGAATTTTATATCCGTTCCATGTGCCAGGTGATACAGGTGACGGAGATTCATGAATTGAAAACAATGTTATTCCACATCATCACTGTAGCTGTCTCTGAAACAGAAGATGTAGATGTGTCATCTGGGGATCTAACACAATGTGAAATAAGTAAGAACGCATTAATTGCTAAAATAGGCGGTGATATTTTTACTTCAATGGAGGTTGATGACATGCCAGATTTTCGAGTACCACAAAAGAAGAGCGGCAGATTTGTAAATTCATTTACGCGCTGGGTTCAGGGAATTGTTGAACAGGTGGAGGCTACAAATGCAAATTTTGTAGGAAAAAGAGGAAACCAGCAATATCTAAGAGAACTTGTGGACGATATTTTGAATATTGCTGCATACATTCCTATGTGGACTGGTATTATGGTGCCACATTTTGGGTACGGAGGACCCACGGGAAGTTCAGCAGCATCTGAAGCTGATTTCAATGACTTGAAAAACAGAATATTTCGGAATAAGAACCTGCCTATGCGCTTGGATGACTTTGTGTTTTACCATGCAAGGACTCTTGAGGGAACAATGAAGCTGGCTGCCGCAGATTGTAAAGAAAGTGAAGCATTTCTCAATGTGGATAGTGTCGATTATAAGCATTTTGACAATACACAAAGCGCCCACATGGAAGGTATTCTGGGAATTGACAGAAAATTGCCCACCAGTACTCTCTTGACCTACAGGAATAAAGAAATGTTGTATGAAGAAAATTGGAATGGGCTTGTTAAAGTTGAAGAACACGTAGAGGAGGACACCTGTATGGACGAGGTGGATGGTATCAATAAATCAGAAACGGTAAGACTCAATGAATTTTCTGATGGTAAGGATGAATCACATAAGAAGCAAAATTCAGGCAATGAAAGGAAGTTGGATGAAGATGGATGTCCACGACAAAGAAAGAAGTCATATGAACGGCCACATTCGTCTTATCTAAATGCCAGCTCTGAGTGGTTACATTTAGATATGAACCATCAAAAATCACCTTTGGCTATTGGCATATTGAAAAATGGTAATCGGCTTTCAATAAAGCCTGTTGTCTTGAACGGTCAGAAGTACTCACTATCCAATACATGTGCATTCGATTCTGTTCTGCAGATAGTTTCTGCGTCTTGCTGTGATAGTCGGAGATATATGGAATTTGTCATGAACAGTAAGAACTTTCCTCTGGCAGAAATTGTGAAACAAATAGTTAGTCAAGGCATCACAGCTCAAACATATAAGCTTAGAGCAAAAATTCTTGTCCCACATTACGTGACAGAATTGAAACTTCCAGGAAACATTGCCCATGTTAAATGTGAGATTCCAGTTATTGCGTTGATCCCATTGATTATTGGTGAGTGCTACACATTAACAGAATACAGTGTCTGTTCAGCAAATACTTGCCCTGCTAAGGAACGTAAATATGGCCGTTCGACACTAATGCTCAACGTTTCTGATACTGAAGGATCAATAATGTCAGGAGACATGGCAGACATGTTGGACAAGTACGAACAGCTTCATTTCACAGAGTGTAATACTTCATTGTCTTCTGATGAAAACCATAGTGAGGAGTACTGTGATGGAATTAGGCAAAGAACTGCAACTATATCTCCTGCACATGTATTCATAGAGGTATCCAAGGAAAACGACGAGAAAATCATTAGCTGCCCCATCGACTTAGATGCAATAACAACAGCAATTAAATTCAAGGACAATAAATATGAACTACGTGGGGCGGTCGGATTCACCGGGAAGTCGAGAAGTATCAAGTCCATTGGCCATTATAAGGCCTACTGTCGAAGGCATGATGCTACATGGGTGTATATGATGACCTTCTGGACAAGAAATATCATGCAAACAAAAAACACAAAATAGACTGCAACCTTCTACTATACACCATTTGAAATTTCTCATGACTACCCTAATGTTTGGACAAGTTCTCTTTGACAGGCACTGAAATAATAATCATACTCGCAGGTTTACTTAGGATTAATCTTACTTGAGAGGAGTAGTGATGTTCTTAAGCAAATGTTCTTTGGCTCATTACGATAATCTATGCCGGATATTTCATGTGCATGAGACATATGTGAGAAATTGGTTTTTCGTTACCATTACTATATCATTTCATAGTTTTACGAGGCCATTAAAATTGATGGTAGATGTAAGTTATGAAAATTAGGATTGTGCAAAAAGCAAATAAAAATATTGTGTAAATGAAGATTTAAAAATTTCACCTACTTTCTAACATTTCATATCAATATCTTCTATAGGTTATATTTACTTTAGAATGCCACATATAAAAGGTGCTAAGGGTAACGATGTGTAACTAAGTTATGAAGTATGAAGAAATACAGAGAAGGAAGAGTTAAAATTACACATGAAATGAACTGCAAGATGAAATCACAGTCGAATGATATTTTATTGTATTTTCTGTTACATATTTTAACGCTACATTTCACACTGAATATACTGGGTATAAAATTTCAAGTGCAGGCGTGTATCTATCTAATGTTTGTGTTATATTCTACGTGAGTAAATGTTGTTTAGGGCACTACACACGCAAATAACTTAAATTGAACATTCTAATTAGAAATACGTAATAAAAATCATTAAGCATTTAAAATATGTGTATAAAGTGTTGGTAAAACATGAGAACTGTATGTAAATATGTAAGTTTCCTTAACTATGATATGTTGATAAATTTATTTTGTATGATTACTGGAAAGAATGATGAAAATATTTCTGGTTATATGATGTATTTTAGTTTTGAACAACTTGCCTAATATTTCAATATATCAACAATTATGCGCACTTTGTCCATGTGCTTTACATGTAGAGATTCAAATTAATCAGTCGGTAACACATACATTACTGCATTACATTGTGAAGATCTTAATTCAACATTATAGTTATGTGATAAGTTCTGTATTGTTATTGTATTTTGAAAATTTGAAACTTTTGAATGTATAGGACGAAATTAAATTCAATCGTCTTCTGTCAATTACTACAAATATTCCCTATTGTATACTTATTATTCGTTTCGTGAATTCATTTTGTTCCATAATTATTTGCAAAAACTCTTTCAAATAATTGTATGATTGTATCAAATAACACTGTAAGACATAAATGTAAATGTTTTAAAGCATACATGAGCATTTCGATTTATAGCTTTGTTATCGTATATCAATGTATTGGCAATATTTCGTTTTTGTATTTTAGGTGTCAAAGTTAATGTGAAAATTAAGTTGAACAAAACAATTAGAATTAAAATACTTCATACTTGTATTTATATTTTTCCTCCTATAGTGTTTAAGGATCAAGACTTACATTTTTGATATAATGTTAGTAATAAAACCAAATAAAATTTCAATGATGCATTTTTTGTACAAAGCTGAGATCATAGTTGTACAGTATGACCGTATTTAGTAGTTTTCTACTTTATCGTTTATATAACGCACTCATATATAATGCACTCATTTTCACCCTTAGTAAATTCGTTAGAAAAAATCACTTTCGCAAATGAAGAAAAGAAAAGAGCTGGGATAAATTGAAAGAGAATTGGCTTTAAAATGCTAGAAAAATATCGACCGAATTAATCCCTCTTCATATGTGGCTACTGAAGGCTTTTCCGAAGGCTGGACATGAGACACAGCCTGTGCTTCTCAATTTCACTTGTCTTGGATGCAGTCACGTATAGTCAAGATAATGTATCATGTATGTTTAATACTTCTTGTGCAGAGTGTGCAATTAAATTTCATGACCATCTCTGTTCTTTATCCCTACTGTAGACATGGAAGTTACCTGGGTACAATTGGAATGTAGTGGCAAAGAACGAACTAAGCAAATTTTTGACGATACTACAGAAGGGTGCTTAAAAATTCTCCAGAAACAATTACCTTATTTCAATTAATAGCTACACGTTCATACGAAAGCATTTTATCATGAAAAGGCTAATTGAGATTCTGAAAACTTCACAGCTATGAACCAGATGAAATCCAGTCCGGACCCTAGAACCAATAATACGTTACCCTATTTACATCATTCATTTGGACGGATCTTCCTACCGATTATTTTAAAAATAGTTTATGACAAACTGAATCATGACAAATTAGCTATCGATTGATTTTTATTTTTGAAGTTGCTATTGCAGGAGGTGTTTACATTGTACCCTGCAATCCAGTGTTAAATTCTTCTCAGCCAACTATTTCAAAGAAAGATACCTGTTTAAAAATATAGTATAATTAGAAACATTATTTTTTGTCTCAGATGGAATGGAATTTCTTTGCCAATGGACTAAAGTAGATCATGTAACTGACGTCCACAATTTTTTTTCCAGGAAGGGGCAAGCAAGGTAATTTTTTCCAGGGGTGGACAAACGAAGCACATTTTCCTACATCTTAATATTTTCCCCTCAAAAAGAACTTATTCAGTTTGAAGTTATCAAGTTCCTGGAACGCCCTTGCAGTAATTAACACATATTACTGTGTCTGAAATTAAATGTTATATGTGGAATATGTACGTTTTGGTTGACTTTCATATTCCAGGGGAGGTCGTAGTTCCTCCTTGCCCCCTACCCCTACTGGACGCCCATGCCAACAGCCAGAGTGTTTGATATGTTTTTGACAGTCCAGTACACTCAACATAGGCCCAGCCAAACAATTATTCAATATAATTTACAAGTATGTATATTTCGTTTCGAGAAAGTGACAATTTCGGTTTACATTTTGACTTATCACCTCATACTAAATATTTTGAAATATTGTTATTGTATTGTTCAGAAGACGAATACTGTTTTGCATTTTGAACAATAAAATAAACTTTCAGTATGCTGCATCATATTATTTTGAAACCAACAAGACAATAAAATAGGACGAATAGTAATTTCGTCACAGTAATTCCGTTGCACACTGTTTTCGAAAGAAATAAGTATCAGAATGAAAAAAAAAATCAGTTGTTGTGTCCTGACATGGTGAGCATCCTTTGAACTATTTCTCCTATTTATATTTATATTTCAGAAATAGAATCATAATTCACAGAAATCGGAAAATGTCAATATGCAGCTGCCAAGAAGGTTTCCATGAAGGCAATTCCGTAACACGGATTATAGACACAATATCTGCCTAGTACATCCAGGTAATTTAAATGCTTTTGAAGGCTTGGAGTTGTACCACATTGGGTCATTACATATATCATGAAAATATACATATTGTAATTTACATGTAAGTATATGAGGGATATATGTAATTAGATAGTTGTCAAGAAGGTAATTTTGTGTCAATGATATCCAGAACATGTAATACGTTGTAATTGTTGTTACTAGTCTTATAGGAAATATATATATATACACACACACACACACACACACACACACACAATCAGGATTTTGTCAATTCCTTCTTTTATTTCGTGAAAACTTGAATTTGTCCGTCATTTGTTAACATGGCAGACTTATCGTACGGGTGATCGCCGGGAATTTTTGTTATGTTTTTATTAGTTAATGAAGGTATATACGAAATTTCAGCGATGTGAATTAGTTCCTTTATTTCGAAAAATTTGGTCTAAAGTGACTGCACTGTAGGTGAAGGTATGGAGATATCTTTCACATCCATAAACGGACTATAAAATGAATTGTGGTAACTACAGAGGAATAACACTTTCAAACATTCAATACAAAATATTGACAATTTTCTGTGTATCCGAGCATCTAACATAGCAGAATAAATGTTGGAATATCAGTGTTGATTCCGTCTAAAGAGATCTACTATAGACAACATTTTTCTATGAGAATAATACAATCTGCACTTTCTGTTCATAGACTGCCAGCGGGCATTGATGGCAGGGAAGGCTGAGATATTAAAGAAAGCAGGATTCCCGGAAACAATAATGACAGTGATTAACTTGACGTTAAAAATCGACGAGGCTGGAGTCATGGTGAAGGGTGAAGCCTCACCAACTATTGAAATAGACGTAGGGGTGAGACAATCTCTGTCAACGTTCATTATTATTGTTGTGTTACATGAGATTATCGGTTCACTGCAAAACGGGAGAGTATATTCTACAAACGAACTCAGATACTTGCTTACACTTATGATATTGTGATAATATCATGGACCTTTGCTGATCTTAAAAGTACTTTTTTAAAGATAGGTAGAAAATGCAGTGGAATTAACTATTAATTAATCAAATGAAAATAAGATACATCAGAATGTTCAGATTGCCAACCAGACGAAAACCCATAGCTTTAGATGTGGGAACATATTGCTTTGAAAGTCTCCACTTCCTACCTTACATAACAATGTAACAGGATCGAGGCTGAAAACGGACTACTAAACTCAAATGAAATTGTACAAGTTCAAAAGCCTCTCCAGAAAGACAAAGTTAAGATTTTACAGGACACTCATCAGACTGACCATAGCTTTTGGTTCAGAATCCTGGAAACTTACATCCAAAGCAGAAAGCAAGTTAATGTGTTTTGAATGGATTATATTACGAAAGACGTTTTGCCCCAGAAATAATGAAGATGAATCCTTTATAATTAGGTATAATATGGACCTAGAAGAGGTGATCCAACATGAACACGTGTGGTGAAATACATCAAATCACAGTGTTTAAGATGGGCAGGACATCTGAATAGAATGGAAAAGGACAGATTACCACGGTTGGTATTAAACCAGAAACTATGGGGAACAAGGTCCTAAAGGAAAATCAAGGGCAAGGTGGATCGATGGGGTTGAGGATGAATTGAAAAGGATGAATGTACCTAATTGAAAAAATGTAGCTCAAGACAGAACGAGTTGGAGGAGATTTATTTTGGATGCCAGTTCAAGAGGAGAAGGAGAAGATGGAGAAGGAGAAGAAGAAGAAGAAGAAGAAGATTCTTCTTCCTACACTTTTGGTATGAATAACTTCCTCTTCAGTATGAATTAAGTCTGCCCTCATGACGGAGTGGTTAGCACATCGTGCTGCGATGCCAGGGGTCCAGGGTTCGAATCCCAGCTTGGGCATGGACGTTTGTGATGTCTATACATCAATTTCATCATATCATCACTCATCCTCATCTTCGCAAATTAGCCAAAATTGGCACAAGAAGGGAAGTAAAATAAATCAAATAAAAATAAAAATAAAATAAATCAAAAGTATGAATTAAATAGTAAGAAATATTTTTGGGATTTTATGCTGCGGTACAAAAATCGGAAATGAACTTAACGTAAAGAGGATTTAATATATATTAAGAGTATGAACCACAAACAATAATTAATATCTGTTCTAATTTTGTATGGATTTGATGCTCCATAGTTAAATACCAAATCTTAAAAAATGATTTTGTGGGCTTTACGTAATGGTACAATAGACGGAAAGCCGCTTTGTCTAAACTACTAATCGAGTAAACTTTATCAAAAAGAATGTCAGACAAATTTCAGGCATATTATAATATTTAGTCTATTGTTTTGATTGAATACGTTACTCATAAAAGTGATCTGAAATTTAAAAGGTATTATCAGTATTTTCCGTATCAGTACAAAAATCAGAAACGAAGTTAATCTTAAGTACTCATGTACATAGTTGCATATGATATTTTAATATTTCAAATGTTGTCCCTATTTTCGTGTGAATTGCTGTATCTAAGTCCTAAACCAAAAATTCAAAAAATAAATTTGGGGTCTTGGATAAAGGTAGAAAAATATGAAATACACTTCATGGAAGGTAATCATGAAGATTGTTCATTGGAAACATTCCAGATATAAACCTGAAGCATTTGATTATATTTAGTTTATAATTTTTTATGAATAACTCACTCTTTATGCAGAACTAAAAATTGAAAGGAATTTTATTTATGTTACGTAGTGGAAAGAAAATCGAAACACACATTTATATAAAGTAGTAGCTGAAACGACTCCATCAAGAAATGTAATCATTATACAAGCATGAAAATTTTTAATTTTTTTTCGTGTGAACTGCTACCTGCTAGTGATAAAATAATAAATAAATAATTATTACCAGGGTATACGTAAAAGTAAAACAAAATGCGAAAGGGACTTTAGGTAAACTTATCATCGACAGTATGTATTGATTGATTGATTGATTTGGTGTTTAAGTCCACTTTATGCACAGTAAGGCTAATCGGGACTGGACCAACAGTTTAAAGTGGAATCCGAACCACAATGTGCCTCCACCGGGTATCGAACCCGGGACCCCTTGATTACAAGGCGACAACACTACCACTGCGCCATCGAGGAGGCCCAGTCAGGATGTATTACAGAAGATTAAAATGTAAACCTAATTCGTTAAATGTTATTTTGTCTATATTTTTCCATATTTTCGGGTTTTCGTAACAGTACAGAAATCAAGAAGGGGTATAATAGGAATTAACCATATAGAAGATCTTATTTAAAGATTACCTAGATACTAACCTCACACATTCGATAATAATTGCTCCTTAGTTTCTTGTGAACTGCGTGACATAGCGAGAAAGTAAGAGTTAACAAAATATTTCCTGGATTTTCAATGACGGAAACAAAAATAAAAAACGACCTTAATTGAAAGTAATAATATACATTATTTATATAAAGATTACTTAGAAACAAACTTTACACATTCGATAATATTTGGTCTATAGTTTCTTGTAAACCTCGAATCTCAGCGAAGAGGTAAGAATTGAAAAATATTTCGCGGGTTCTCCGTGATGGTACAAAAGTCAAAAGCGGGCTTAAGGGAAAGTAACTATATAGATGATTTTATATAAAGATTAATTAGATACAGATTTCGAACACTAGATAAATTTGGTCCATAGTTTCTTGTGAATATCGCGTCTCAGCAAAGAAGTAAGAATTGAAAGATATTTCCCGGATTTTCGTGACGGTACAAAAATTAAAAACGTACTATATTTAAAGTAATTATGTACATGTCTTTTATATAAAAATTATTTAGATACAAACCTCACACACTCGATAATATTTGGTCTATAGTTTCTTGTGTATTTCATGTCTCAGCGAACAAGTAAGGATTAAACAATCTTCCCCGGATTTTTTGTGACGGTACAAAAATCAAAAACAGGGTTATTAGAAAGTAATTATATAGATGACTTTGTATAAAAATTACTTAGACACAAACCTCACACACTCGACAATATTTGATCTATAGTTTCTTGTGAACTTCGTGTCTCAGCAAAGAAGGAAGATTAATAAAATATTTCCCGGATTTTTCGTGACGGTACAAAAATTAAAAACGGGATTAATAGAAAGTATTTACATAGATGACTTTATATAAATATTAAATATATACAAAAATCCCACACTCGATAAAGTTTGGTCTATAATTTCTTGTGAAATTCGTGTCTCAGCGAAGAAGTAAGATTTCAAAAAATATTCCCGAGTTTTCCGCAGACTCCACCAAAATTAAAAACGGACTTAATAGAAAGTTATCACATAGAATATTTTATTTACAGAATAATTAGATACAAACCTCACACACTCGATAATATTTGGTTTAGAATTTCTTGTGAATTTCGTGTCTCAGCGAAGAAGTAAGATTTAAAAAAACTTTCCCGTATTCTCGTGACGGTACAAAAATCAAAAACGGGCTTAAGAGATAGTATATACATAGATGACTTTACATAAATATTAGATATATACAAACCTCACACACTCGATAAAATTTGGTCTACAGTTTCTTGTGTATTTCATGGCTCAGCAGAAAAGTAAGGATTAGAAAATCTTTCCCGGATTTTTTGTGACGGTACAAAAATCAAAAACAGGCTTATTAGAAAGTAATTATATAGATGACTTTGTAAAAAAATTACTTTGATACAAATCTCAAACACTCGATAATATTTGGTCCATAGTTTCTTGTGAAATCCGTTTCTCAGCAAAGAAGTAAAATTAATAAAATATTTCACTGATTTTTCGTGATGGTACAAAAATAAAAAACGGACTTAATAGAAAGTATTTACATAGATGATTTTATGTAAATATTAGATAGATACAAACCTCACACAATCGATAAAATTTGGTCAATAATTTCTTGTGAAATTCTTGTCTCAGCGAAGAAGTAAGATTTCAAAAATTATTCCCGGGTTTTCCGCGACGCAACAAAAATCAAAAACGGACTTAATAGAAATGTATCACATAGAATATTTTATTTAGAGAATACTTAGGTACAAACCTCACACACTCGATAATATTTGGTCTAAAGTTTCTTGTGTATTTCATGTCGCAGAAAAGGGGTAAGGATTAGAAAATCTTTCCCGGATTTTTTGTGGCGGTACAAAAATCAAAAACAGGCTTATTAAAAAGTAATTATATAGATGATTTTGTATAAAAATTACTTTGATACAAACTTCATACACTCGATAATATTTGGTTCATACTTTCTTTTGAACTTCGTGTCTCAGCAAAGAAGGAAGATTAATAAAATATTTCCCTGATTTTTCGTGACGGTACAAAAATTAAAAACGGGCTTTATAGAAAGTATTTACATAGATGACTTTATATAAATATTAGATATATACAAACCTCACACACTCAATAAAAGTTGGTATGTAATTTCTTGTGAAATTAGTGTCTCAGCGAAGAAGTAAGATTTAAAAAATTATTCCCGGGTTTTCCGCAGACTCTACCAAATTAAAAACGGACTTAATAGAAAGTTATTACATAGAATATTTTATTTACAGAATAATTAGATACAAACCTCACACACTCGATAATATTTGGTTTAGAATGTCTTGTGAATTTCGTGTCTCAGCGAAGAAGTAAGATATAAAAAAAAAATTCCCGGATTCTCGTGACGTTACAAAAATAAAAAACGGGCTTAAGAGGTAGTATTTACATAGATGACTTTATATAATTATTAGATATATATACAAACCTCACACGCTCGATAATATTTGGTCTACAGTTTCTTGTGTATTTCATGCCGCAGCAAAGAAGGAAGATTGAAAAAATCTCTCCCGGATTTTCAGTGATGGTACAAAAATGAAAAAAAGGCCTATTAGAAAGTAATTATATAGATGACTGTAAAAAAATTACTTAGACACAAACCTCACACACTCGATGATATTTGGTTCATAGTTTCTTGTGTATTTCGTGGCTCAGCGAAGAAGTAAAATTGAAAAAATCTCTCCCGGATTTTCAGTGATGGTACAAAAATAAAAAACGGGCTTAATAGAAAGTATTTACATAGATGACGTTATATATATATATATTAGATAGACACAAACCTCACACACTCGATAAAATTTGGGCTACAGTTTCTTGTGTATTTCATGGCTCAGCAGAAAAGTAAGGATTAGAAAATCTTTCCCGGATTTTTTGTGACAGTACAAAAATCAAAAACAGGCCTATTAGAAAGTAATTATATAGATGACTTTGTAAGAAAATTACTTTGATACAAACCTCAAACACTCGATAACATTTGGTCCATACTTTCTTCTGAAATTCGTGTCTCAGCAAAGAAGGAAGATTAATAAAATATTTCCCTGATTTTTATTGACGGTACAAAAATCAAAAATGGGCTTAATAGAAAGTATTTACGTAGATGATTTTATATAAATACTTGGTTTGAGTTGGTGTTTTAAGTCCACTTTATGCACAGTAAGGCTAATCGAGACTGGACCTACAGTTTAAAGTGGGATCCGAACCACTTGTGCCTCTACCGAGTATCGAACCCGGGACCCCTTGATTACAAGGCAATGACGCTACCACTGCGCCATGGTGGAGGCCCTTATATAAATACTAGATAGATACAAACCTCACACACTCGATAATATTTGGTTTAGAATTTCTTGTGAATTTCGTGCCTCAGGGAAGGAATAAGATTTAGAAAATATTTCCCGGATTTTCGTGAGGGTACAAAAATAAAAAACGGGTTTAATAGAAAGTATTTACATAGATGACTTTATATTTATATTAGATAGACACAAACCTCACACACTCGATAAAATTTGATCTAAAGTTTCTTGTGTATTTCGTGTCGCAGCAAAGCAAGGATTAGAAAATCTATCCCGGATTTTTTTGTGACGGTACAAAAATCAAAAACAGGCTTATTAGAAAGTAATTATATAGATGACTTTGTAAAAAAATTACTTTGATACAAACCTCAAATACTCGATAATATTTGGTCCATAGTTTATTGTGAAATTCGTGTCTCAGCAAAGAAGGAAGATTAGTAAATTATTTCCCTGATTTTTCGTGACGGTACAAAAATAAAAAACGGGCTTAATAGAAAGTATTTACATAGATGATTTTATATAAATATTAGATAGATACAAAGCTCACACATTCGATAAAATGTGGTCTATAATTTCTTGTGAACCTCGTGTCTCAGCGAAGAAGTAAGAATTCAAAAATTATTCCCGGGTTTTTCGTGACGGTACAAAAATAAAAAACGTGTTTAATACAAAGTAATTATATAGATGACTTTATATAAAGAAAACTTAGATACAAACCTCACACACTCGATAATATTTGGTCCATAGTTTCATGGGAATTTCCTGTATCAGCAAAGAAGTAAGAATTTGAAAATATTTCTTACATTTTTCGTGACGGTACAAAAATAAAAAAAAACGTGCATAGTAGAAAGTTATCACATAGCATATTTTATTTAGAGATTACTTAGATACAAACCTCACACACCCGATAATATTTGGTTTATAATATTTTGTGAATTTCGTGTCTCAGAGAAGAAATAAGAATACAAAAATATTTCCCGGGTTTTCCGTGGCGGTACGTAAGTCAAAAACGGTCTTAATAGAAGTTAATCATATAGGATATTATATTTAGAGATTACTTACATACAAACCTCACACACTCGATAATATTTGGTCCATATTTTCTTGTGAATTTCTTTTCTTGGCGAAGATGTAAGAATAAAATATTTCCCGGATATTTCGTGACGGTACAAAAATATAAAACGGGCTCAATTTAAAATAATTATATAGGAGAACTTGTTTAAAAATTACTTAGATACAAGCCTCACATATTCGATAAAATTTGGTCTATAATATCTTGTGATCTTCGTGTCTCAGAGAAGAAGTAAGATTTCAAAAATTATTCGCGGGTTTTCCGCGACGGTACAAAAATCAAAAAAGGACTTAATAGAAAGTTATCACATAGAATATTTTATTTAGAGATTACTTAGATACAAACCTCACACTCTCGATAATATTTGGTTTCGAATTTCTTGTGAATTTCGTTTCTCTGCAAAGAAGTAAGATTTAAAAATTCTTTCCCGGATTTTTCGTGACTGTACAAAAATCGACAGCGGGCTTAATTGAAAGTAATTATATAGGTGACTTTATATAAAGATTTCCTAGATACAAACCTCAGAGACTAGATACTATTTGGTCTATAGTTTTTTTGTGAACTTGGTGTTTCAGCGAAGAAGTAAGAATTCAAGAATATTTCCCGGGTTTTTCGTGGCGGTACTTAAGTCAAAAACGGTCTTAGTAGAAAGTAATCATATAGAATATTTTATTTAGAGATTACTTAGATACAAACCTAACACACTTTATAATATTTTGTCCATAGTTTCTTGTGAACTTTGTGTCTGAATGATTAAGTAAGAATTCAAAAATATTTCCTGGGTTTTCCGTGACGGTACAAAAATTTAAAAAGGGCTTAATAGAAAGTAATGACATAGAAAATTGTATTTACAGAATAGTTAGATACAAACCTCACACATTCGATAGAATTTGGTTTATAGTTTCTTTTGAACTTCGTGTCTTAGCGAAGATGTAAGAATAAGAAAAATATTTCCCGGGTGTTCAGTGACGGTACAAAAATAAAAAAGGGACATGATACAAAGTTCGAGTCCATATCGTTATTTTGAAGGATTAAAGAGCTCTAACCCTCACTAATACAATAATATTTTGTCTATGGGTTCGATAGAATTTGTTCATCGATGTGAAAAAAAATCAAGATATGAGAATTATTTTGGGTTGGTCCGTGACGGTACAAAAATTAAAAAGGGGCCTAATAGAAAGTATTCATTTAGAACATTTATTTAAACGTTAAACAGATATAGACCTCACACATTCCTTAATATTTTGTTCATATTTTCTTGTGAAGTGCGTGTCTATGCGAGGAAGGTGAAATTTATAAAATATTTCCCGGGTTTTTCGTGACTTTACGAAAACTGGAAAGGGACTTGATACAAAGTACATATCTAAATGTACTGGGGAGCTCCGAACCTCACCAATATAACAATATTTTGTCCATGTATTCATATGAATTAGTACATTGTTGTGAAAAATCCAAAATTTGAAAATTATTTTCGGGTTTTTCGTAACGGTACAAAAATAATAGAGGGGCTTTTTGGAAAGTACTCATTCTAGAGATTTTATTAAAATATTAAGCAGACAAAAACGTCACACATTAGATAACATTTTGTCCATTTTTTTCCGTGAATTGCTGCCTCTAAGAAATAAATACAAATTTCAAAATCTTTTGGGGGGGGATTTTTAAGAACGGTATAAAAATCGGATATCCACTTGTTGTAAAGTAGTGTGTATAAAGTTTAATTTTAAAAATTAGTACAAAATGGCATAATATTATTTGAAGCAACTCGAGACGGTACAAAAATATATGGTTGTAAGGTACAAATTTTCCCGCCCTTTTTCTGGCTGTTTCTGGTGGGTACAAAATTTTTAAATAGAGGTACAAAATGGTACATAAATAGTACAATATTTTGATGTGGATAACTTAGCGGAAACTGATGATGAGGTTGAGACGTTACTCCGTAACCCTAAAATTGATTATTGTTTTTCGACGGTAAATTGAGTGGCACAAAAATTATTTTTAGCATTTTTGAGTAGTACAAAAATAGTACAAAATTTAACAAATGAGGTTTTGATGGGACAAAAATGTGGGGTTACAAAGTAACGGAGCCGGCCCAGCCCCTTATCATGACAAAAATAAAAGCGTGTCTGAAAACTAAAATATCCTTACCTGGGTTAAAAGCTGAGGCTGTAAAGGGACAGTGAGCACAAACAAGGACAAAACACAGGACAACACACACACAGTCATACGAAGATTATACTAACAGTAGGTCCAGCCACCAGAGCCTCGTTAGTCTGCAAAATGCAGTTTAGAGTGTACTACAAGAAGTGAGGTTGGTTTAGATTTTAAATAGATATAAAAACAAATTTTTAATCAGGAGGAATAACAAGTTATATTTACAGCTATCGTGCTGAGCTAAACACACTACAAGGGTGTAAGGGATGACCTTCCATGAAGTACACCCAATTGTTGCTTCCACATAGTACATCCTGGACTTCAGTTTGCAGACGAATGACGCTCTGGCGACTGGCCCCATGGCCAGTATAATTTTCTGTGTTGTCCAGTGTTTGGTCCTTGTGGGTGCTGAGTGCCTATTTACAGCCTCAGCTTTTAACCGAATTCATAATATTTTAATATTTTAGTTACAACACGACATTACAGTTATGTTATTTTAGTTCTGGTAAGGGGCTGGACTCCATATAAAGTGACAGGTGCAAAATAGCCTAAGTGCTGACGCACCCAAAATTTTGAATTCAAATTCAAATTCAAACACACTACATGCAACATTACGTTTAGTACTGTAGAGAATATTTCACTTGTAGTTCCTCAACTGTAATTACACATTAGGCCTACTGAAAGTTTTCAGTAGGAAATCATTGATTTTGAGTAGATTTCCGAGAGACACAGTAGAGTACTACAATTGATAACAGTAGATTCTATCTACTGTAAACAGTAGAAATTGTGTAGGTTTATAACGATGATGAGAATGAAACAGAGGTAAAAACAATGATAATGAAATGCAGAAGCGACCTGGAGCAAACAGGAACGTAGAATGTCTGGCAGCAAGACGCAAGAGTTGATCAAGCAATTGTAGCATCATATTTAGTTTAGAGCTCATAATTGATATTTCTACATGAGCTAAACATACAAGTTACATACAATGAGAGAAGTGAATTGAGTTTACGTCTCACGTGATATGAGTCAAAACTATTGTTGCACATTGAACTGTGAAGTGGATCAATATTCAATTCAATTAATTAGTGAATGGTGATATGCTGAGATTTTGTAATGAGATGTGCCAAATGGCTGACAGTGTAATAAATTATGAACACATTGATTTGAGTTAATATATTTGAGCAATTTTCTAATGTGCGATTTTGCATGAAATTTTATTACTTGAATCTACATCACTTCATTGCAAATAATACAAGGCATTTTTAGGGTGTAAAATTTTGTGTTCGATTCCCCGTTCGGTTAACCCTGTGATTTTTATTCTTTATTAAACCGAAAAATTATTTATTGCATTTTACTTATTATGAAAATTCGTATATTATTTGCTTTGCGAAATGTAGAGAAATATATTGTTTTTCATGCTTTTACAAGAATACAACTATGCATGGTGAACAAAATATAATGTAAAATAAATACTATTCACAAAATTATGTAAATAGTATTTATTTGTTTTGTTTCTAGATAATTTTCCCTAAAACAAAAATGTATAACACTCGTTGTACATGACATTTCGTCGAATATAACACGTGGATAATTTTTATGCAAATATTTGTAAAATGATGAGAAATTCAAAAACATATTCTGAAAAATTATTTTCAAAAATAACATTGAAAAATCATTAGAAAGAAGTGTTATTTTTTAAAAATAGATAACATTTTTTAAAAAAATTATTAATTAAATACAATACTTAGTTGCTCTATATAATAATAATAGGGGTAATCAAACAGAAGTCAAACCTATAATCTTCAGCGTGTGATACTGATAGCCTATCAGCGAAGCACTTTACCATCTTAAAAAAAAAAATAAAGTTTCTTTCTCGGAAATTACTGGCTAGTGCAAGCTAGAACCTTGCCATACTAATATCTACCCCACCACTAAAAGAAGCCACGTCACAACCTCAATTTTCGAACATGTAGCCAATCCATGTAAAACGATTGCGTCGTAAATATAGTAGATTTTGCTTAAATGTTTTATGACATTCATACCACCTTTATTTCATTTGCTACAAAGGAGCGTTTGGGTGTGTTGTTTATAAAGAGGCAAGTGGGGATTATATTTCTAATTCAATTTGAAGGAGTTGGTATTAACTTATAATCATGCCGTATGAAGGAACGAACTCGTGGGGTAGTGGTTATCACACTGGGTTGTCACTCTAATGGTCGTAGGTTCAAATCCCCACGGTGGCAAAAACTTTTCGTAAGCTTTATTCGTTCCCATTGTTACTATTTGAATTAGTCTTCTTTGAAATTAACAACGAAAGATTATACAATTAACTCTCTCTCTTTCAAAATGGTAATATGAGGACAGGTTTCTTATTATAAGACTTTGTAATTTTAGTGGTCTCAACGCATCTAAAATCCAAAATACTAGATCGACATTATTTTCTACTGAATTCTAAGTCCACTTGATGCACAGATAGGCTAATCGGGCCTGGACCTAAAGTTTAAAGTTGGATAGGAACAACTATGTGTCTCCACTTGTTATCCTGCACTGAACTTAAACAAACAGCTCCCCGCCCCCATTTCTAAAACAAATTTACGTGACATATGCTATTTATAAGATAATCATTATTGATTTGATTGCTTTTATTACTGAACGTCAAATAAAAATTTGCTACAATCACCTCTTCCTCCCATCTCTCTCAATACCTTTCTGTCCCTCTCTTTTCCCCTTTCCCCACCCCACCTACACACATGTATCAAAATAAATATTTTCATAGGTTTGTATGTGTATAAATATAACATTAAATACCCCCAAAAATACTATTCATTTTCTACTTTCCATCACCCCTCTCCCACTCCCACAACCCCTCATTATTATTGGCATTCACTAGACCATAGTGGTAATTTATCAACGTCTTGAAATCAGTGTGTCCTTTTCCGAGTTCCAGTCAGGTCGCATAATGTTTCAGATTCCAATTTAAATGTATCCCGAGTCGTGATTAGGCTATGTGTGCAAAAAGTTATGTTAAAACGAACTCTTGACCGCAATAATGCAATTTGTGTATTTTCTTTCAGCTGTGGTTCCCTCTTTCTGCAAAAAATAACGAATTAACCTAATCATTAACTCAACAAATAAAAATGCATCTCTAAATTAATTAATGAAAACTGTTATTACACCCGAACCACTATTTTATCGTAAATGTAAATGAATTGTCATCTCACGTAGTGAAAACAATGTGGAAATTGTTCTAATGATTGATATATGATTGTCAAACACATACATGAATACATATATTAAGTTCGTGAATTATAATTGGGACAATATAATACTAATTTGAAATGGTTAAAGGCAATTAAAGCGACAAAGTAAACTTTTGTGCAATCTTTCTACTGATTCGCGTTATTGAAACAATATTTAACCAATGGGGATGTTATCTCATTGCTTTAAAATGCTGCATTGGTTAAACTTCCTGTGGACAAGACCGTGAGTCACGCCTCCTGCACCTCCGAATCAAACTTCAGTCATATTGGAGGATCATATATTTCACAACACTTCCTTGTTTCAGAGCTATCAACATAATTTCGTAAGACGTTGGACTTAGAAAAATTCCATGCGACAGATTTTTCTAACGTGACTGTACCAGCACATGCATTTAATTTTCAAACAAGAACGAACTCGCGCAGAGAGCTTATAACTTCTTAATAACAAATTGTAAATACTTATGATTGCAAAATGTAACTAATATCATAGAATAGTTCTAATATCATAGATCTTACGATTATGTTTGGTGACTGTACCATAATCTCCTCACATCTACAGTTAATTATTACAGTGTAAACCAAATGATACGTTCCTTGTGTTTACTTTCTTATGCAAATTTCTGAACTTAAGCTGCCCGCAATACGAATGTGCTCTTTAGTTTTGACCCAGAGGATGATTGAGAAATGCTAATATTCTAGTTATAAGACTAGTTTAAATAAGATAAACAAGCTAATTTTGATCATGCCAATTAAGAATCAAAAATGTAGAATTAGACAAATGATTAAGCTTGTACAAAATATTTAACAAAGAAATTACATCTATTTGTTTTGAGAAAACAGTTAGTGAGACATCTAGTGTGCATTTCTGAAATTTATGGTACAGATCGAACCAAACTGTACTTTTATGCCACCTATCGTGAATCTTTGCAATTAAATGGAACCCTCTCTTCCACCACGTAAGTATGCATTCTCAAGTGTCAATCTAGAGAAAAATATCGTATTGGCAAGCAGTAACAAAAGGTAAAAAAAAAAAAAAGGTAAAGTGTTCCCCTGTGCTTAGCACCACGCCATGAAGGCGTATAGGGGGTGTGGGGGTCATTGTCAAATATTTATCTACTTATGACAACACATGTCATAATAGCTATAGCCTAATATAAGCAAATAATCTATTGAAATAAATACCATGCAAAACACTAGATTCAAATGACAGACTACACTTAGAGTTTATTTTATTTACGTCTCGTTTCATGGCTTCAACTTTATTAAAGTAATTTGGTATTCAGCAGTCTCAAACACATTTGCAATTCCAATAAAAAATAAAATCATTTGTCATCAAATTTGCAATTAATATTTTACAGACTTACATTAATTTGAATTTTATTGTTTAATAACAACTAAGTGGAGACTCGAACCAGAGACCCATTGTGTGGTGGGCAAGCAGAGGCGTCTTGTGAATGCATGCGATGCATGCTGTGCATGCGTCAATTGTGGGAAAAAGGACAGCTTGTTCTGCGACATTAATGAGCATTTCTACATTCTAATTTCTTCACATAGGAGAAGTATTTATTTTACATGAGATCGCTCAACTAAGCTTATATTACATTTCTTGGATCTGAAGTGAAAGAAAGTAATAATTCTTTTCCCACAATTGACGCATGCGTCACTTCAGAACCAAGAAATGTAGTACAGAACATACCCTGACATTCGCTATGAGACTTGGCATCAAGCGGCCTGGCATCAGGGCTTGTCTTTCCCGGTCAACCGGTCTGCGACAGTCGCTTATATTAAACCTCGTAAAAATGTTTAGAGTAACAGGGTCAGTTCTGAATAAAAGTGGAAAGAAAAATGGGGAAATAAAGTATACAAAGACAATCTGCATACCATCCGTGAGTTAAAAGAGAGTACTGTAGGAAAAATCGGGAGAATTACAGTAGGCAAACTTGCACGTGTAAATGCCAATTTCCTTCGGAATGTGTTGCAGCAGAGGGACATCATTTTGAACACCTTCTGTAGTCAAAGTTAGTACATAATATGAAAACTGTAATTTTAATAGCTGACTCTAGGGACTGCCACTGACCCGTTCACCAGGAAAGACAAGCACTGATGCCGGGCAGCTTGCCCCCGAGTCTCGTAGCGAATGTCAGGGAATGCTCTGTATAAGCTTAGTTCAGCGCTCTCGTGTAAAATAAATACTTCTATATGAAGAAATTAGAATATAGAAATGCTCATTAATGTCGTCGCAGAGCAAGCTGTCCTTTTCCCCACAATTGACACATGCGCAGCATGCACCACATGCATTTATGAGATGCCTCTGTGGGCAAGTATCATAGACACTGAACCACACTATCTTTTTTGAGCAAGTGCTTACATGTCCCTATCCAATCAAGCACTCGCACTGATCAAGAAAAAGCGGAGGAAAATCACGACATCAATGTTGGCTAAAATTTGCACCACGGAATGTATTGAGACAAAAGAGTAGTATGTTTTGACCTATTATTGGCGCGAGAAAGTACGAACCCCTCTCCAGCAGCTTTGGCCATACTTAAAACTTGCTCAACATGCCCATATGAGTTTTTGCTCAAGTGTGGAGCTCTTATAATTCAAGATTTTTGTAAAAAATGCCCTCGGGAATTTTTCAGAAAGTACGAACCCTTCTCCAGCAGATTTGCTATACTTAAAACTTGCTCAACATGTTCATTTGTTTAAGTGTAGCACCTGCCTAACCCAAGAATTTTATAATTCGGAAAATATCAAACCCCCCTCAAGCATATTTACAAAAATTGCATTAGTTTGTCTATAAACTTGTATCCATACCTACCTATACATATTTACTTCAGGTTTAAGTTTAATTGGATACTATTTAATTTGCTTATCCAATATTAAAACAATGCAATATGCAGAGCCTACCTCAAGAATTGCTTCGTGTTTGCATGTTTCTCCTCTGTGGCAATGTGTGGAATTCCCGAGACGGTAGTATTGATTTTTTCCTCAGCGCCAGTATTTACAGAAATTCCCGATTATTGCATCAGCCAGTTATGTGAGAGTGACTGAGGGGAACAGATGTGTTGATACAGTGCTTCTCATACTTACTGGTTTAAATTCATATTGAACAATATAAAATCTGATATTTGTTGTAATCCACTCATATTTAGAGTCAAGCTTATATTTGTCCCAGCGTGTTATACATAACAAGGTTATTGCTATTCAAGACATGCATGTCCGTGCAGGTATTTGCGGAAGGTTGGTGTGAATGATTTTATACTTGTGGGCTATTGGCTTTACAACCTGTCATAAGATTAATATTAATAATATTAATCCATAGAGATTAGATTTGAATCCCAGGAAATTTTATATAAATACCAAATCCAAAAATATTAAGTGTATATATACATATACACATACACACACACACAAAGCACAGTGCTGAACCCAACTGATATTTTTTATTCAGTATAAAGTTTTGAATTGAATCCCAGGAAATTGTATATAATAAACAACAACAAAAATGCCGAATCAAAAATATTGTAATCAGTGCAATAAGAATATATCCAGCTCTAATTGGGCCAAGCATCAAAAAATTTGTAATCCAGACAAATACAAAACTCCCACAAAAATTTGCCCCAAATGCAATAGAAAATATAACATGGAATATTTCACATATAAACATAAAGATACTTGCTCTGTACAGTCATCAACATTGCCCCCTCAACCATCCACATCTGGCCTGAAAAGAAGGCACGAAGTACCTGTTAATGCCAGAGCAGCAAAGCAACCATGCCATGCACCCATCTGTAGCAGTTTTAATACCCAACTTAGGGATTATCGGTTTGTATCGGAGCCAAGATGCGGCATTGAGAATTTCTTGAACAGTATAAATCCTAATCTGCAGGCAATTCTTAATGCACAAAATGGCTCTTATAAGCTCTCCCTCAAATTGTTTGTACAATATAAGAAGCCAAATGGCACAAAATTTATACATCCCCACTTAACAGAAACTGTACCTGTATATTCAAATTCAAATTTAGACACAATAATAAGCAGGTTGATAAATCAACTGAATATTAAACAATCTGAATTTGCGGCAAAAGAATCAGGATGGAGCCTATGCGGCTCTCCGCACAAGCTATATGTTAATATTTCTGAATTCAGCCCATTAAAAGGTTCTACATATCTGCCATTACCTGCCAATATCAAAAACAAAAGAGCCGTGGTCAATATAAAAAATAATGACCAGAAATGCTTTTTGTGGTGTATATTAGCTGCTTTGTATCCAGTTTCAAGGGATCCTCAGAGAATAAGTTATTACAAACAGCATGAACATGATTTTGACGAGGCAATGGAGGGTTTGGAATATCCAATGTCTGTTCAGAATATTGATAAATTTGAAAAAAGGGCCAGGCACATCAATGGCAAACAATTATCTATTAATGTATTTATTTGTTCCACTGGCAATTGCCCGATAGCACCTCTCAGAATCAGTACAATTGATGATGAATCTGCTATTCCGATTGATTTGCTCTTAATTGAAGGGGATGGCACATATCATTACACTCTGATAAAAAATCTTGAAGCTTTAGTGAGAAAGCAAATAGACAAATCCAATACAATATTCAAGTTGTGCAGAAGATGTTTAACTGAATTTGATGGTAGAAAAATGGTGAATGGGGTTTGTCAAAAGAGTGCAGAAATTGCTAAAAACAAGTTAATTGAGCATCTGAAATACTGTGGCAACCATAAACCTGTTCATATGGTGATGCCTAATCCAAGTGAAAATTGCAAATTCAAAAAGTATGAAGCCTCGTTGGAACACCCAGCATATATTGTCTGGGATTCTGAATCAAATCTCAAATCTCTTGCATCCTGCAATCCAGATCCAGAAGAATCTTCAATTACACCATACCAGCAACATGAACCTTCCAGCTTTTGTTATGTGGTTGTACAGGATGGTGTTGTTATTAAAGAATATTCATACATGGGACCAGATGCAATCAAAATATTTGCACATAGAATAGAAAATGAGTGCCGTGACATAGCATCTAACATCTTATTAAAATCAAAGCCCATGTTGCCTTTAACAGAGGAACAGATTGAGGATTTCAACAATGCAGAAAAATGCCCGGTATGTGATTCTGAATTTTCAGATACAAATATCAAGGTACATCACCATTCTCATACAGATGGTCGATATAAACAGGCCCTGTGTAATAGCTGCAATATTAAGATCAAGAGACCAAGATTTATCCCCATATTTTGCCATGGAGCATCCAATTATGATTTCCATCATCTGATCAGGTACGAGGGGTTTGACAAGCAGAATTTAAATATTTTAGCTGAAAATGACGAGAAATATATATCTATTAGCAAGATAATTAAAGTTGATGGTGTTCCTATTCACATAAGATTTCTTGATTCTTACAGATTTTTATCTGCTAGCCTGGATACACTGGCCACTCAATTACCTGATGATAAATTAAAAATCACACGTGCATTGTTTCCAAATCAGGACCTGAAATTAATTAGGCGGAAGGGTGTATATCCATATGACTATGTTACTGATGTTTCTAAATTTGATGAGTGTGCTCTGCCATCACAACAAGCATTTTACAGCAGAATCAGAGGATCTGGAATCACTGATGAAGATTATCGCCATGCTCAGTTGATGTGGAACAATTTAAATTGCCAGACATTTGGTGATTATCACATGGCTTATTTGAAACTTGACGTGACCCTCTTAGCTGATATACTGCAGGCATTCAGAAAATCTTCCATGCAAAATTATGGACTGGACCCAGTGTATTTTTTCAGTGCTCCGGGCCTAGCATGGTCCGCAATGTTTTTCAACACCAAAATGCAATTGGATCTGATCCACGATCAAGATATGTATCTGTTTATGGAGAAATGTATAAGAGGAGGGATGGTGCAATGTTCCCAGAGATATGCCAGAGCAAATAACAAGCATATGCCTGATTATGATCCAGCACGGCCATCAAATTATATACTGTATGTAGATGCCAACAACCTCTATGGTCACGCTATGATGGATAAATTGCCATATGCAGGGCTTGAATGGGTCGAAGATTTCAATATTGAGGATCTTCAGGATTTTGATGACAGTGACTGTGGCCTCTTCTTAGAGGCTGATCTGATAATTCCTGATGATTTGCACAATAAATTTTCTGATCTGTCCCCAATTCCCGAGGTTCAGTGCTCACCTGGCTCTAAACAGAAGAAGCTCATGATGACTCTGGAGCCAAAACAGGGTTATGTTATATATTACAAAAACCTCCAGTTCCTGATGAAACATGGTGTTCAAGTGACCAAAATTGGCAAAGTCTTGAGGTTCAGGCACTCAAGATGGTTGAAACCATACATTGATACAAACACGGAGCTTCGAACATCTGCAAAGAGCCAATTTGATAAGGGTTTGTTTAAATTGATGGTGAATTCAGTGTATGGCAAAACAATTGAAAATGTCAGAAAACATACCGATGTTAAAATAATTACTGACCCCAGCCTGAGCAAAAAATTGGTTGCAAAGCCCAACTTCAATTACAGAAGAATTTATGATGAGCACATGGCACTTTTCAACATGATGAAAACAAAGATTAAATTTGATAAACTTATTTATGTAGGGGCTGCGATATTGGAATTGTCCAAATTACATATGTTAACATTGTATTATGATGTGCTGAAACCTTTTTATGGTGATCGTGTAAAATTATTGTACATGGACACGGATAGTTTTATTCTTGATATTCAAACAGAAGATGTTTATCAAGATATTGCACAGTCTGAATTGTTTCAATACTTTGATACCAGTGAACATACAATAATTCAACCCCACAACAAAAAGGTGCCTGGCAAGTTAAAAGATGAGACATGTGGTGATGTTATTGTGGAATTTGCTGGGTTAAGAGCCAAGATGTACACTTTTGAGACATGTAGTGGTGCTGTTGTCAAAAAAGCCAAGGGCATTGGCAGAGTAACTGTGGAAAAAGATCTTGTATTTGAAGATTATAAAAATTGCATCAAATCACAGAGTTCAATTAGAACATCAGAAAATAGAATTCAGAGTGAGGATCACTTGTTGACTTCAAATGTTGTAAGAAAAGTGGCCCTGGACCTACATGATGATAAGAGATGCATTTTATCATGTTGCATACATACTCTACCTTGGGGGCATTGTGATTTGAAAAGTGGCAAACAATGCCCAATTACAGAGCATGATTTGAAATAAATAAACATGCCTATGAACTTATTTGGGTTCAAGAAACAAGCTATTATGGACCTGCCGACTCCACAACCCTCTTCTGATATGCTGTCTAAACTGAGTGGCTTGTTAATTATTCATCTGAACAGCATACTTACAGATAATGATGAAGAAACAGGCAAAATATTGTACATATTTAACAATAATTTAAATCATTACCAATTACCTGTAGGTGGGCAATTGCAATTTATTACAACCCCTGAGGGTGATGTTAAAATTTCAGTAGGGAGAAATATTTATAGAATCAAGCACTCAAACATGATTTCTGGCACTGTATATACTGTTTCTGCTGGTGACTGCTTATATATTGAGGTCCCTGAATCTTATGACAAGCTTATACCTTTTTTTTATAGAATTAAGAATCAGATACTCTATAATAAATAACCACTAAAACAAAAATGCCTAATGATATATTTGGCCATACAAGACATGAAGATCACAGTGATGAGATTCTGATGCTTGATGTCAGAGTCAAGAAATTAAGAAGTGATTTACAAGCTTTACAGACCACACTCAATGCCAGTCTTCAATTAGAAATTACAAATTTACAATCACAATGCATGGACCCTCTTCTTAAAATTGACTCAGAACTCAAATTGCTGCTTCAGAAATATACTGACTTGGCTACATTGGATAATTTTCAAAGTTTAGAAGAAGCTGTAGCAGCTCTTCAAGCCAAATTTAAGACCCAGGCCACCAACTCCGAGCAATTGAAACAGCAATTGGAGGAACAGATAAATAATGTCCAGGTACAGCTCCAAACAATTGTCAAAAGCATAAAATCACAAGAAGATTTTGATCTAGTGATTTCCACTCTAAAAGAACAGATTCAGTCACTCCAAATACCTAATCTGGATCCCCTGAACAATGCCATAGCCGAGGTTAAAGAAAAAATTGAGACACTTGAAAATTTTATGAACAATTTGCCATCTTCTGATGCTTTGAATGCAATAACTCGGAGTGTAGCCAACATTAAGCTGCAACTTGAAACATATGAAGATTTTGGAAAAATTCAAAGTTCCATAACCCATCTTGAAGGTACAATAGCAGCAGTGCAAAGTGATTTAGCAAATGTACTAGAATCTCGCCTGCCCGGGATTGTAGACACACTTGTCAGTGTCCAGCAACAGATCACAAAGCTTGAAAACCTCAACACTGAATCTGAACTATCTCATTTTCATCACTTGATCGATGATATCCAAACAAAGCTTGAAATTTTACAACAATCAACACCCTCTCAGGCAGATATAGCCCTGCTCCAAAATGCTATGCAAAATGTGGCTGATGCTTCTGAATTAAACAATGTGAAATTGGCACTTGAATTTTTGCAAAATACAGTATCAAATCTTCCTACATCACAGGAACTTAAAAATATTAAGAGGGCAGTGAATCGCATATTGAAATCAGAAGATATCAAGAATATCCAGGCAGAGATCAAACAACTCACTCAGACAGTGGCCACTCTTCCAACCAATCAACATATTAATGAACTGCATGCCCTGTTTGAGGATATCAGAAGACAGGTCCATGATCTTACTGCTCAAAATTCAAAATTGGCAGTTGTTGAAAATTTGCAACAAATTGTAGCTAATATCAAGCAACAGCTAGGGACCATGGAATCCAATCAAGCAAATGCCCTGTCTGTTTTTGCCACCCAGCTACAAGAAATTGTGCAACAATACAAGAGACTTGCTGTGGACATAAAAATAAAGCCAGGCCACGATGATGTTGTTAGGACCATCAATGAGCATCTTGAATCTGTAACAAGCAGATTGCTCACAGCAGAAAAAGAAATAACAGGCATAATCGAGAATCCAAAACATACAGTAATTCTTGAATTGTACAGCATCCCGAACAAAGAATATGATTCACCATTTACACCAGGTGGCAAAATATATATGCTGTCCCCTGCACAATTTTATTACCAGTTTTTTGTTGGGGGCACATTGAGACCAATCAAGATCAAATATTGGCTACAACCACAGGCACACCACTACCCCACCTTATCAATAACAAATGCTGACAACAAACCAAAAATCACCAGTGTAGAGTTAGAGGATTTTACAGATCCCAATACATTAGAAACAGCCTATACTGAAGATGATGGCACTCTGGAATTTAAAATACAAATAGGGGACAAATTATATTTAGAAAATCCTGCAGTCTCAGCTGCTGAACACCCCATAGTTGCAATTTTCTTGTTTTCATATTATGTCTAGACAAATTATTGTTGATGAATTACACAGACAAGCCAGGCATCATTTTAAGAGACTGCCAGTAGTCACAAAAGGCATAGATGATTTATGGCAGAGCGACTTGATTGAGTTGTCAAGTGGGCAGTTGAAAAACTTGGACAAAATCAACAAGGGCTACAAGTATCTACTCACTGTGATAGACACATTTTCAAAATTTGCCTGGGCTGTGCCACTCAAATCCAAGACTGGAAAATGTGTTACAGAAGCCCTCAGGACAATCATCAATCATTCAGGAAGATCACCGCGCTATTTGCAAACAGATAATGGCAAAGAATTTTATAATTCTGTGTTTCAACAATTTATTAAAAGCCAGGCAATAAAACATTACTCGAGTTACAGTGATCTCAAAGCCTCAATTGTAGAGAGATTCAACAGAACCTTAAAAAATCTTATGTATAAACAATTTACCCTCCAAGGTAATTATAAATGGATTAATATTCTTCCAGAACTTCTACATAAATATAACAACTCGGTCCATTCCACAATCAACATGAAACCCTCTGAAGTAACTTCATCTGATGAGCAAAATTTGATCAGGACTGTTTATTATCCTAGATACCAGCCAACAACAAGAAGGGCCAAATACAGGGTGGGCGATCAAGTAAGAATCAGCAAATATAAGCACTTATTCAAAAGAGGCTTTACTAGAAACTGGAGCACCGAATTATTTACAGTGGTTCAAGTTAAACCCGGGACCCTTAACACATATATAATAAAAGATCACCGAGGAGAAATTCTCAAAGGCAGGTTCTATGAACAAGAGCTCAGCAAAACTAAACAGCCTGACACATATCTCATAGAAAAAATCATCCGCAGAAAAGGCAACAAGTTACTTGTCAAATGGCTGGGTCATCCGGAAAACAGCTGGATCGATGCAGACAAAGTGATAATATGAGCACCTGGGATGTTATAAAGAGGCTGCCAGAACCTGAACAGCAAAATAAAAGAAATGGCAACTTGCTGCCTGATAATATTAGGTGTCTTATTGTTGGGCCATCTGCTTGTGGTAAAACTACACTAATGGTTGATAATTTTTTATTGGCACCCAACTGGTTAGACTGGAAAAACAGACACTTGTATATCTTCTCTAAGAGCTTGGAACAATTAAAATATCAGCAGCTGATGAAGCTATATGATGGATTGGATATTGCCACTTTTGAACCAGATGTTAAGCCATTAGATGAATGTCTCGATAATTCTGTTGTTGTGTTTGATGACATTATACTGGATAATCAAAACAAGGTTAGAAATTTCTTTATACAGGGCCGACACAAAAACATTGATTGCTTCTACCTGGCACAGACTTTTTCAAAAATACCGAAGCAACTGATCCGAGACAACAGCAATTTTATATGTGTGTTTCATCAAGATCATACCAACCTCAAACACATACACGATGAATATGTAGGTGGGGACTTGAGCTACAATGATTTTTCCAAGTTTTGCAGTAGGTGCTGGAACCAGGACAGTTATGGGTTTGTCACAATTGATATGACAAGAACACCTAATACTGGCAAATACAGAAATAAAATCAACGATTTTCTAGACGTTGAGACGTATATAAATAACCATGAAAAGGCCAATTATTGATGATCTTAAGTTAAGAGATTATCTTGTAAAAAGATTTAAGGGATGGAAATCAGAGAACCGTGGAATTTATGAAAAACACAAACAAACAGAACAGCCTGTCATTGATGCTATTAATAATTTAGGTAAGAATATCAAAACTGTTACAGAGCAAAATCAAGATTTGATCACGGAGCTTGTGCCTGTAGCTGCAAGGAACATATTAGATTATCCATTCACCCCACTTTCCAGCATTCATACACCTAGTCCTGTTGCTCCTAGAAGAATTGAAGCTACTCAGGATCCTATTGAATTGGGTCTTCTTGCTCAAAAATATTTAACCACACCTAAAGACAACAAAGATGAGGTTTTTGGCTTATATGCCGACACAGAGCTTGATGGCAGCATTATTCATAGAATCGGTAATTTCAGAGTAACTTTTATGGGGGATGATATAATTGTTTATTCAGAATCTCGTCTCGGAGAAAAAGGTGCTTTTGTTAAGTACCCCGGAACACCTGGGTTGTGGGAACTGATGACTAGGAAGAGGCCTGGAAGCTATACAGATCAAGATTATGAACATTACAAAGAAATATTAATAAAATCAGATGCTCTATACCAGAACAATGATCCCACACAAAAAAGAGTCAAGTCGAGCAGTGGAGCAAAATACAATAATTTAATCAAGCCCATATGGTCTCAGATCAAGACTGGCAGTGGAATCAAACAATACAACACCCTGCCTAAAGAATTTGTGTGGGTTGATGATGTCAGGAAACTTGTAGATAGGTTATTGGTGATAGCAGGGGAGGAAAATGCTGGCAACCACAATTTTTACAATGAAAAAGTTGGAATTATGGACATGATAAGCACCAAATTGTCTAATTTTATAGTGAATGACACTAAGGGGATTGGATATCTTATAAAAATTATTAATACTCTACCACCTAAATTTTGGAATGTTTCTGAGGGTCGGGGCCTGGTTAATGACATTATAAACAAGCTGCCATTTGAACTACACATTCCAGGCTATCAGTATTGTGGTCCCGGTACAAAATTGGACCATAGATTAAACAGAGGGGACCCTGGTGTTAATCCCCTAGATGCTGCTTGTAGAGAACATGACATAGCATACAACACAGATTCTGATCTTGACAAGAGACATGTTGCAGACAAGAAATTAGAAGAGGCTGCATTTGGTAGATTTGTAAGCAAAGATGCTTCTTTGAGTGAAAAAATAGCAGCATTGGGGACCACCATAGCTATGAGCACCAAACAAAAACTGGGGTGGGGGTTGTAAATATGTATATAATAAACCTACAATGAAGGCAAAGGGTGTTATGTATCAAATACCTTATGCAGGTCTCAAATCTCTTAAAACTATTGACAGTCTTTTAACCAAAAAGCAGCGCAAGAAAAAAAGCTCTTGTCTTGCAAAGGGACATGGTATGAAATTGTTGCTTAGTACCCCCCAATTAAAAAAATTACAGCAATCCAGGAAAAAATCACATGTGGGGGGTTTCATATTTACTATCCCTGCCATCTTAGCTGCTCTCGGGGCTGTTGGGAGCTTGGCTGGGGGATCAGCTGCCATAGCAAAAACAGTAATAGATGCCAAGAAAAATAGGGCAGAATTAGATGAGCAGAAGCGCCATAACCTGGCCATGGAGAAAAAAGGCAAAGGTGTTAAGAGAGCCATGAATAAGTATAAAAAAAACAAGAGCCGCTTACAAACCAAGATATTGAAGCTTTAATCAAGCCACTGGGCATCAAAAATTTTAGAGGTGTGTACATGTCTGATTCTTTACCAGAACAACCACTCAACAAAGAGTGTGGCATTGTTAATTTGGATAAGTACAAAAATCAGGGCACTCACTGGATCTGTTATCTTAAATATTTAAACAATAAGGCATTTGTGTTTGATTCATTTGGAGGTGTTCCACCTGAAAATTTAATAAAATATTTAAAATCACCTAATCTTTATTACAATAATGCCCGTGTTCAAAACTTCAAAGATGTTAATTGCGGACATTTGTGTTTATCCGTTCTCAGATATATGTCTCAAATAAATAAACCATCAATTGAAGATTTTCAAAAAGCCTTGTGGTATCTGAAACATCATGGGGGTATTCCATCTCACCAGCCAAAATTCAATATTGAAACTCAAATTGCATGATGACATAGTGTATCCCAAAACAATAGCTCTCAGAGCATTTTATGGCATGTACCTGATCCCTAATATTACTCACCACAACAACACAATTGCAGTAGGGGATCAAAAAATTGTCATCACTCCAGGGCAGTATAATCTGTCCACTCTAAATGCTCAATTACCCAGAGGCGTAGTGTTAAGTCAAAATTCTGTCACTCACAGAGTAGAGATTGTATCTGCTACGGAGACAGTGCATCTGGGTACTATAGGAGAGCTGTTAGGATTTGAGAACAACACAAAACTTGAAGCAGGCATCAAACACACTGCTATGAATATACCTAAATTCTTAGCCATAGAGACTCTGAATATTCACTGTAATGTGGCTGAGGGTATGATCACCAAATCAAATGGCATAGGTACTCACAAACAAACTGGCATCATTGCAACATTCAAACCTAATTCCGAATTCATGGAGCCAATCATCTACAATCCATCCCCAACATTATATTTTCCCGTGTGCCATAATAGAATAGATTACATTGAGTTGATGGTCACTAATGAAAAAGAAGAATTAGTTGATTTTGCTGGAGCCACAACAACTGCAATCATAGAGATTAACATTTAAATAAAAATACATACAATGGAAAATATTGAGAGTTATGAGCTACAATCGTTCCCTCCAAACAGGAGGACATTTGCAAATTTAAATCAACCCAACACAGAGATAGAGGTGGATCTTGATGTAGGGGATGGCTTTATACACCCCCACAGAGCAGATCTATACATCAAATTTGATGTCGTAAAGCTCGATGGTACAGATTATCCGGCAAATTCGAATATAAGATTGGTGGACAATTTTGTACCCCATCTGTTCTCTGAAATTGAGATCAGAAAGCATGGTGTTGTTATAAACAGAGTGGATTATCCAGGTATTAACTCCACGGCTTTGGCTACACTAAAATTATCCAAAACCGAGGCTTCATACTACAGAATCGGTGGATTTGAAGCTGGTGATAAGATATTAACCAAGAGCCACACTGTGCTGTTCCCCATGCGCCTGTTGCCAGGATTCTTCTCGGATTACAAAGAAATTATGTGGAAGGGGGGGTTAAGAATTACATTTAGAAGAGCTGCAAGTGATAACAATGCTTTGATGAGGTACAGTGCCATAAACCCTACAGGGGAAGCTCTGCCTAATACCCTACCTGATGCAGGCAAATGCATTATTCAGACTATGGAGTTAAGAATCCCGGTTGTTGAATATGAGGCCGGCTATGCTCTTAAATACAAAGCTGATATCTTAAAAAATCCGCAAATTCCTCTGCAATTTTACACATATCAATGCGTACAGAAGGTTGCCACTGGTACTTATTATGAATTTGATGCCACAAATTCATTCTCCAGTATTCAATTTGACATGCCTGATTTTGTGGTGGTTCTGTTTCAGACTGGGAGACACAACAATCAGGAAAAAAATTCAAGCAAATTTGATAACTGCAACATCAAGAACATATATCTTAAAAATGGGAGAAATGAGGTCTTTCCTAGAGAAAATTATAATTTAGACATGTCCAAGGGTGATTTTCTCAAATTATATGAAGCTTTTTCGGCTTTCAAAAGGGTCACTACAGGCAATACTGACCTGTACTACACTCCAGATGAATTCAAGACACGGAGACCCATGTTTGTAATTAACACTTCGAAAAGGAAACAGGTTGTGGTTAATGACAGAACAAACATTAAAATTATCTGTGAATTCCACGAGGCTTTACCAGATGACACCATATGTAGCGTTATTCTCATAGGTGAAAAATCATATGTTTATGATGTAAAAAATGAGCGGGTCACAGAGCAGTTCTAGAAGCACGATTCAAACACAAAGGCTCTTTGGATATAAAACAACACTTTACCGTCAGTTACCTACCCATTTTTTACCACCTCTGCTCGTAGCAGATACCTACCCAAAATACAATACATTTGCCAAAAGCTGAAATACAGAAATATTGTAATTCTGTAAGTTACAGACTTGTGTGCAACAAAACCAAGCCTAAATGCAATTCAGTTCAGTCCCTGAAAGAGTGCATAGTGTAGATAAGAATTTTTCTTTGAGTTCCATGACAAATGACATGTAATTTCCCTCGGAAAAGGCACAGTGTAGATAAGAATTTCTCTTTGAGTTCCATGACAAATGACATGTAATTTTCCTCGGAAAAGGCACAGTGTAGGTAATATCAACAGATATAATCACTCATGCATTTACTAATGTCTCTTTGATGATGAATAACTCTCTGAAAAGACACAATAAAGATTATATCTATTGACATACAACTTCCAGGCATTTACTAATGGGACTGATCAAAAGATTATAAGAACATGGAAAACATGTTTTGTTCGCTCTTTCCCATTTACGCACAACTCGGGAAGCAAAAATCAATACATAACCTTGTTATGGCTAGACTAGAGGCAGGCTCTGCATATTGCATTGTTTTAATATTGGATAAGCAAATTAAATAGTATCCAATTAAACTTAAACCTGAAGTAAATATGTATAGGTAGGTATGGATACAAGTTTATAGACAAACTAATGCAATTTTTGTAAATATGCTTGAGGGGGGTTTGATATTTTCCGAATTATAAAATTCTTGGGTTAGGCAGGTGCTACACTTAAACAAATGAACATGTTGAGCAAGTTTTAAGTATAGCAAATCTGCTGGAGAAGGGTTCGTACTTTCTGAAAAATTCCCGAGGGCATTTTTTACAAAAATCTTGAATTATAAGAGCTCCACACTTGAGCAAAAACTCATATGGGCATGTTGAGCAAGTTTTAAGTATGGCCAAAGCTGCTGGAGAGGGGTTCGTACTTTCTCGCGCCAATAATAGGTCAAAACATACTACTCAAAAGGCCATTTCACAAATCATGATGATAACCACTACTTTCTGAAGGTACGAAATTTTTTCAATTTTTACATAATAGTATTTCAGATGCTTGTGGATACAGCCTGAAATCGTAGTTTCACATCGAAATCTTCCTAACTGGTCATAAGAGGAAAGAAATGCACCTGTATTGATAAAACTACCAGTTCAGCGCCATCTGTACACAGAAGTTTGAACATGACGGAGACATTTTATTTTCTGTTATTTATTTGTATACCTTCAATCGTAGCAAAATTATAAGGATTACAGGTTCTACTGAATAGAATAATCTTTCGTATCAGTAAATTTCTGCCTTACTGAATCTTTATTAGTTGTACGGTTATCCAAAAAATGGGTACGCTTCACTATTGCTTTAGAATCCCCTTAATGCTAAAACTGTATTTTTTTAATAGAAAAGGGCATGCATTGGAATTAAAATGAATACATAGTCTAGACGAAATGGTACGTCTAGTAGATGCATGAGCTTTTCTATTCCATGGGTGTTTTTCGAAAGTTGCACGAGTTTAATGCATCAAAGGTGTTATGCAACTGACCGTTCCATAAGAGCTTTCCTGCGTTTTGTGCAGGAACAAACTTATTGCTAACACGTTGTGCAAAAAACAACAATTTACGAAGGTAGTAATGTATAACAGGCAGGTGTTGGGAAAAAGCAAAACATCTGAAGCATGTGATCACGTGCAAGTGAATATCACACAAGTATTCAAGCTAATGATAAAAATTATTAAGAACTAGCTGATTGTCCGGTGTTGCCCGGGTATTAATTTATCCCAATCTTCTATTAGACAGGAAAATAATGAATTCTAACTATAGTGTAAAATGAACTTGGGGTTGAACGGCAATGAGAGGGTCCCTATACATCTTAGCAACCCCGAAAGCAATGGATTCCACACTAATATAGGTAGTTTTGCATGTCACCCTCTTCCCACCCCCAACCCTAGGGGTGCCAATGTAACTAATTTTATTTACAGGCAAATGTCATCGTGAAAGTCACAAATTAGTTTAGCGACTCTGAAAAGTATGGATTCAACACTAATGTACGTAATTTTTGACATTTTATTTTTCACCCCCTCTCAGCCCCCATCCCGATAGGTGATGAACTTCAAGTTGAACGGCATTGGGAGTGTTACTATTCATCTTAGCGACCCCGTAAACTATGGATTCCACACTAATATAGGTCAATTTCGATTATTTTTAAGTCACCCCTTTCGCACCCCCACTCCTAAGGCTGCCAGGGATGTCTTAACCCCACAGTATTTCTTTTCAGTTTGTATGTCAAATGTGTACTGTCACCTCCAGAAATTCGGACATTCCTCTTCTTTTTATTTATTTTAAATTTCAAACTGAGTCCTCTCTGACAGTGATCACCCTGTACACTCCCTAGGTAGATTTTTTTAGGGCCTACAACTTATATTTGAGCATGCCATATTTAATTCATAAGAACTTTGGAACTGAATCGTGATCATAATGCGGACCCCTATTAGATCCCTGCCTGTGCACATGTGGTAATACAAACTATGAGTGAAGGCATTATTTTCCAGCATTATACTGGGAAAGTCAAAGGTTAGTTGATGTCTAACTGCTCCAGACATGCAAGTCAGATGAAACCAGATACCCTTTTGGTTGCGCCGATTTTTTGCTAGAGTGACAACTCGTCAGCATAGGCACACAGGGCACAACAGGAACCTTGTTACCAAGCATAGGATATGGAGTCACCAACGCACATATGGCATAAATCTACCTTTCTTCCTTTTTTTGTGGTTCTGCCCTCCATTCCGTCACTATCCTCCCTCCTTTTGACCCGTGGGCGAGCCCTGCAGAGAATAGGGAACCTCCCACTTGCTGATGATCTGACTTTAAAATGTCATGCTCAAAGTTTTTGATTTCAGTCTGTTACCCTCATCAGCGACAATCACCGAGATTCGTCGGTGGTAACAGCCTCTCAGTGGCATCGCTAGGCCATCTGCTTTGGGGGAGGGGGGGTGCAACCAGATACATGACTTACTACTATTGTAAATATTTTTAATGTTTGAAAAAAGCAAAGTGATTAATATATAATATATTATTATATATAACAAGCATAAGGAATTAAAACTAACATGGATTACTGCATTAATTTTTATGAAAACAGATGGCTATTCTTGTCCTGTGTTTCTAATGCTGGTGATCTATATCTTTATGTATCAGCTGTACTCTGCGGTTCGAATTTCTTGCAAAATTATCAATAACACAATCCACACACAATTCATGACACTCTTCCTTTTCTATGGCCAGTATTGCAAGTGAGGAAAGTCTGTCTTGGCCCATACTATTACGCAAAAATGTCTTGATTCTCTTCAAACAGCTAAAACTCCTCTCGCACGATGCTGATGTCGCAGGAATTGTCGCTGCAATTTGCAACATTCTGCATAAGTTTGGAAACATGTCTTTTGGAATGGCGTTCATTAAATGTACTATGAATGTGATGGTGTATGTCAAGTTCTTTAGATAATTTTTTGCAACCATGATTTCAGCAATCGGCACTTGTAATTGAAAATAGTCACAAAAACCACTCAAGAATTGAGGGTTCAAAAACAAGTCAAAATTTGTTGTAAGTAAAGATGACATATGCTGAATTCCAACCAGAACACTGGAAGTTGCTTTATCTTTGAAACGACTTTCCAGCTCATTTATCATTCGATCAATGATAGTGTAAAGAAGTCCGCAGAATGCAGGTTTATCGGTATCAGTTTTTCGCCCCAGAGTTTCATTTACAACGTGGTCTTTCAGTGATGATGGTAATGTGTGAACACATTTGTGAACTTATGAATAATATTCAACACTTGTTTCATTGAGAGTTACCTTCTGTTTCGCAAATGACTTTGCCTCTTTGTATACAGAGTTAAAATATTCTTCATTTCACATACCGCGTAAAGTGTCAAGTACAGCATTAACAGCTTTAATTGCCTCTGCAATATCAAGGTTTGGTCACTGCAACTTGTTAATATGAATTTCTGTTATGGACAGAAGCTCAATGAAAATAAACAGAGACGTCATGGTTGAGAATTTTCCCAAAATTTCATAAAGGCTTAGGGCTGTACATTTATCTGCTGAATCTGATGGTTTCCTCAGAAATTTCAAAAGAGCATCATAAGTTTTTCTCACCGCAAGTAGAGACCTTATTTGGCAAGCCCATCTAGTGCTACTTAGATTTTTTAGTTCTGCACGAACATTTAACTCTGTCTGTATTTCTACAAACCGTGTATGAGCTATTCCGGATGTAGAAAAGTAGGTATACAAACACTTGAGGATATCAAAAAAATTTCCAACTTCAGGAATATCTGTACAAATGTTAACTAGAACCAAATTTAACCTGTGAACATAGCAATGAACATATAATGCAAAGGGATGTTCTTCCCTAAATAGCCGTTGAACACCACTATTTTGGCCACTCATGACAGCAGCACCATCATACCCCTGACCAATACATATTGCATTTTTTATATCATATTCAGACAGCTTTTCACAAAGTCGTGCCTTTAGTCCCATTGCACTTAAATCTTTAACATTCAAAAAACACAAAAACCTCTCATTAAGTTTGTTATAAATAAAATAGCGAAGACACACCCTCATTTGTTCAACCTTGCCTATGTCCCTTGTATCGTCTGCAATAACTGCAAAATAGCCACTTTCATTTACCTCCGTTAATACAGGGTGGCTCAAAAAGTCACTTAAAACCCTCAGTACAAGGCCACTACAGCACACAACATGGAAATGGTGATGACCAATCGTTATCAGGCCAAGGGGGACACATTGACATCACCCACGAGGTCGGCGCCACCTTCTTGAATTCAACTTCAGAATTTTAAATGGGAAGGGGTTGATATGAAATATTAATTCAAGCTAGAATTTCACGAGAAATGCAATGGTGAAAGTTTTTTCGACGTATTTTTAACCATGATAACCCATTTTCAACAGATCAAAGCTGAATGGTTAGTGCTGGTAAGTTAATGGTGTGGAGTGCTGTGTGGAACACAATTGATTAGTCAATTTTCCATCAGCGGAACCTTAAATGCTTAGGGCTACTTGGATTTGTTAAATAAACAGGTTTTTTCATACTTGCTTATGGAAGAAGGTACTTTTTACAGAGTTTTTTTTTCAATAGGGAGGAACACCAGAACACTATGGGAATGTTGTGAAGCAGTTTCTGTCCAAAGTTAGTTATCAGATGACAAGGGTCGTATATTCTGTTTATGAACTTAATTATGAACATCAACACTAGCCTTGTCACTGTGAAGGCCTTTTCATTTAATGGAAGCATCACACTGTAATTGTTCGCGACAACCATTCATAATATGCAGCTCTTCGTGGATGTATACAATTACAATCTTGTGCAATGGCATGCAAACTTCTCTCCCTAGACGTCACTTTGATCTCGATGCCTTACCGATGTGCTAAACAAATTTTAAGGCATTTTTCTAACACCTCGAAAAGGAGCAAATGGGTACAAGAATTCAGTCATAACTTTTTATTGGTTAAAGATATGTCTAAAAAACCTTTACCACTGCATTTCTCGTGAAATTCTAGCCTGATTTGATATATCGTATCAGCTTTGATAACAAACACACAATATCACAAACTCCGTAACACAAAACGCACCACTACTGTTTCCTTGCATAGCAACCGTTGTGAAAATAGAACAAATGATGGCGATTGTTTGCACTGTTGCCAGCTAAAGACATGACGTGTCAGATGTAAGATCGTGGTATAAAAAAAACTATGTCACAACGAAAATATTCTTTCCCAGAATATGTATCTAGAGGTATGTTCCTGCATTAACAATTGTTCAAATATGTTTTCTCGAAATACTATATGTAATAATAGCTAAGCCCCCCCCCCCCCAAAGGGCCTAGCGACGCCACTTCAACCTCTTCTAACGAAGGTAAGCATTCATCAATGTAAGCCATAATCTTTATAACTGTTTAGTACTTAGTATGAGATATACAGAGGTTGTTCGCTTTATATCCAACCATTTTCGATTCAGTGCTGCCACCTGGCATATCATGCTGGAAGTATGGGTCTGCTGGCGGGAGCAGTGTTGTGTCTGACCTTGTATGTGCGTGAGTGTTGTTAGTGAATGTTATCAAATGGCGCCGAAAATCAACCAGTATTAGGAGGGTTACGTAATGGCCCTTTTCCATGCTAAGTTTTCATAAGTACATATTGTGAAACAGTGTTGGGAGAATGGGTTAACACTTGGGGTGACTACTGTGGCTCGTTACACACAACAGACTCTCCTTGCAAAACATTCACCCACAAAAACCACCAGGAGAAGGGCTGCAAGCAAAGTGTCACCCATAGTGCAAAGGGGGATTTGTCGATTGGCGTGCCAAGAAAATCCCCCGACTCAACGTGATATGGTGCACAGATTTCACCTCGCACCGTCAACTGTGAACAAAACAATTCGCAAGCACCTCAGGTTGAAGTGTGTGTGGAAGGCCCGTGTTCTACAACGTCACATTGCCGAACGTAAGACGAACTGCAGGAAACTGTATGAAAAATACCTGGTGGGTTCCAAATGAAAGAAAGTTGTCACAATGGATGAATCATATGTCCATCTCACTGCTGGTGGTCACATTCGGGCGATCACATACCATGACATTGACGGCAAGGGGCGCAGCAACTTTGTTCGTCAGTGCAGGGAAAGTTTCCCTCGTGGCTTTATGGTTGTGACGGGATTCGTATATGAGGGTAAGTTGATGATACGCAAGGTGGACAAAAACGTGAAGGTGAATGCCAGATACTTCCAAGACTCCATTCTAACACCTATCTATCGGAGAGACATCCCACAATTGTATGGAATGGACGCGAACCAGGTGATGATCCATATGGACAAGGCTTCGAGTCATACCGCCAGAACATCACTACGTTTTTATCAGGAAATGGCAGAGGAATTAGGAATTCGTGTCATTCCGTTTGAAGACATTCCTGTGAAAAGCCCAGATGCCAGTCCAATGGATTTTTGCGCATTCGGACTGTTGAAACGACGTCTTCAACATCGCCGCCTGCGCACCCTGGATGGTCTATGGAAAGCTTGCAGGGAGGAGTGGGACAGAATTCCCATGCCTGTTCTGTGCCGGAGCTTGCTGCAATGGAAACTGCGATGTCAGGCGATAGTCCACAATGCTGGGGGTCCAATAGAACATAATTGGTGGTGGCGGCGTGGTATGTCTTAAGGTGAATACCGCGGTATGTCTTAAGGTGAATACCCATCAAAAATGGTCAGATATAAAGCGAACCACCTTACTGTATATTACTCCTCCAGGGGACAAACTCCCCTATACTACAGGTATGGCACATACTCTGCCCATACACTACAACACTTACATACACCATTAATTACACTAACACACACACACACACCCAGAATTAGTTAGGATTATAATCAGTAGATTCATTGGTATATTGACACACCTCCGTTATTAGGAGAGCTATGTTTGGATCACGTGAACTAATGCCAGAAGGGCCATATTTGTACGCCTGCCCTTATATTCTTGTTTACACTATACAATCTGAAGGATTCATATCTGTTAGCATAATGTCTTAAATGTACTGAACACAAAACCCCCAGCGGTCAATGTAATCATCATTACGGCTTAACGGCTTGTATGTCTTGATCCTTGTATTACACCTAATTCTATTCTTTGTTTTGTTGCTTATTAAAACTATAGAATCCAACACTTTGCTTTATCTGTTATCCCTATGATTATCAATTAGCTATGTCACCAATTAACTTAGCGACTCCAAAAACTATGGAATCACACTAATCTGTCATTTTTTTACATTTTATTTTTCAACCCCTTACACCCCCCTTCCTGATAGGTGATGAACTTGAGCAGCATTGGAAGTGTCACTATTGATCTTAGCGACATCGAAAGTATGGTTTCCACACTAATCTAGGTTGTTTTCGATTATTTTTACGTCACCCCCTTCCCACCCGTAGGAGATCCAGTAGTGTCTTGGAGTTCAACGGCATTGAGTGTCCCTGTTCTACTTAGTGACCCCGAAAACTATGGATTTCACATTAATATCAGTCATTTTACATGTCACCCCATCCCACGACCACCTCTAGGGGTGTAAGGGGTGTCTTGGAGTTGAATGGCATTGGGAGTGTCACTATTCATCTTAGCGACCCCAAAAACTATGTACTCCCCACTAATATCCATCGTTTTACATGTCACCCTCTTCTCACACCCACTCCTAGTGGTGCCAGGGGTGTCTTGGAGTTGAACGGTATTGGGAGTGTCACTACTCATCTTAGCGATCCCGAAAACTATTGATTCCACACTAGTATCGGTCATGTTCTATTTCATTTCACCCCCTTCCCACCCTGCCCCCCTGAGGGTGCCAGGGGTATCTTACCCTCACAGTATTTATTTCCAGATTGTAAGTCATATGTGTACCAAATTTGGTCATTGTGAATGTAACCAATTAGCTTAGCGACTCCAAAAAATATGGATGCGACACTAATCTTGGTCATTTTGACATTTCAATTTTCACCCCCATCCCGATAGGTGAAGAACTTGGAGTTTCACGACATTAGGTGCATCACTATTAATCTTAGCGACTCCAAAAACTATGGATTCGACACTAATTTTGGTTGTTTTCGATTATTTTTACACGTCACCCCCTCCCACCCCCCCCTAGGGGTGTCCTTCCCCCACAGTATTTATTTCGAGATTGCAAGTGATACGTGTTCCAAGTGCGGTTGAAATTGTTCCAGGCGTTCGAGAGTTATGCCATTACAAACATACATACAAGATAGATTCTTTCTCAAGATGTGGTCGAAATTTGGGTGTACAGAGATGAACAACTTATATATTAGGGAGATTATACTTGATGCGTACTGAAAGTCGTGATCAACTTTTTATTTCAGACGTAAATGTTCACGTAGAGCGATGCGCTGTATAAGACAGTTAGAACCATCTATTGTGACAACATACACTTGAAAGTGGGGTGATCGGCGCAGTACGTATGCGCATTAGCGAGTAGCGAGTAATGGCTCCGTTTGACACGTCATTTCACCAGCATGCAGTAATTGAATTTCTGTTGAAGGAAGGTGCATTGCCATCAGATATCCACCGCCGATTGCAGGAAGTGTATGGTGATCAGTGTATGGCTGCCAGTAGCATCAGGCGATGGATAAAACATTTTAGAGGTGGAAACACAGACATCAGTAATCTCCCTCGCACAGGCCGCCCGAGAACTGCCTCGAACAACAGGAACGTGGCTCACGTCCACGAAATCATCCAGGGGAACAGGCATGTTTCGGTTAGGGAACTTTCACGCATTGTTGGAGTAGGGCACAGTGCTATCCAGGAGATGATTGGTGTACTGGGTTACCGGAAAGTGTGTTGCAGATGGGTGCCAAGGGATTTGAATGCATCACAAAAATGAAACAGAAAAGATGTTTGAACGGAACTTTTGGCACGGTACCGAGCAGAGGATGGAGGCGAGGGTTTCTTGAAGTGTTTGGTTACTGGAGACGAAACCATTTTCCACCTCTACGAGCCTGAGAGTAAACGTCAAAGCCTGGAGTGGCGACATCAAACATCACCAAGAAAGAAGAAACCGAGGACAATGTCATCAGCTGGCAAAGTAATGGGAACTGTCTTCTGGGATTCGGAGGGTGTTCTTCTCGTGGACTTTCTCACTCCTGGGGAAACAATCAATGCATCTCACTATGTGCGCACTTTGAGAAAACTTCGTCGTGCTATTCGTGAAAAACATCCTGGCGTGGATAGTGTTATCCTCCAACACGACAATGCCAAGCTGCACACAGCACAGCTAACGAAGGATGAAGTTGCCAGATTTGGGTGGGAACTCCTTCGACATCTTCCCTACAGTCCAGATCTGGCTCCTTCTGACTTTCACTTGTTTTCTTTTCTGAAAGAACACATGCGGGAAAACAGATATGACACCAACAAGAAAGTGGAACTTGCCGTTAGGAGAATACTCAGACGTGCCCGAACGGAGTTCTACAACAGAGGAATTTTCAAACTTCCAGAACATTGGCAAAAATGTGTCGATTTAGATGGTGATTATGTTGAAGACTAATAAAGGTATGTACTTTAACAGGCATATATTAGATTCTTTTTTGTAGTTTACTTCCTTCTTGTAACATGTTGATCACGACTTTCAGTACGCACGATATAATGACATGTGTGATCTTTTGTAGGAAAAAATCTGACAGTATTTTGTTTTTAATTCATATATTTGCAAAGGAAACATTGTTTTATTTTTCCTAAATTATTTTGGAGTAAGGGTGATATAAAATACTCACCATGAAACAACCATTTGTTTTTCATTGAAGGTAATTATTGCGTGGGAAATTAGTGTGTGACAGTTTCTACAGATGCTATGTCATAAACAAAGGACAACAAAAATACCACTTCACAAGCTTTCTTAACCTTTGAAAAATGAATCCGGCAAGCGAAAATAATCCTAAATAACCTTATTTGGCTTTTCCGAATTTTGTACTTTAATATAATACCACATTTTCATCAATTTTGATGCAACTTGGAAATAGGAATAGAAATCTATGTAAGCTTAAAACGTCTACATCATATTATTATAGAAAATAAAGATTTCCACAAAAATGATCATTCCCACTTGAACAGCGAGTCGAATTTAATATGTTTTTTTAAATTTGTGAGTTTCCAGTCAGTTTTGAGGCTATTAATATGTTCTCAATATGTTTACTTACAGTTCAGCTCAGTTTTGCAATCTAAGTTTCAGGAGTAATGCCTGGGATAAGTTGCTTCCAGTTATGAATATTTAACACAATTTTATGCATTCACGAACACAGCAAAGGTTCACTGACCTATTGTCTAGTGAAGTCATAGATTCTATCAGTCTACAAAACGTGTATTGTTTAGTACAAAGAAACTGCATGTCATCAGAAATAGGAAGGTATAGTATGTACTAGGGGTGTGCAAGACAGAATTTTTTTGGTCGGGACGGAAATTCTTTTTTTATCCCAACATTCGGGATGGGAAAATTCGCCATTTCTCGACAAAGTCGGGGAATTTTTGGGATGAGAAATGTTCAAAATTTCCAGAAGCTCTAAAAATTTCGAGTTCTACACATCATTTTCAACTTAAGTGATTGCTTTTGCATTTCTGGGGGGGGGGAACAATTTCCGGTAAGTTCCAAACACTTGCAATGCAGAAAACGTCGATAATTAACAACTTTTTAAAATGACGATTTGGTATTTCCTGACTGTTCGGGATCCCAAAAAGTCAGGAAGTCATTTCCCGAAGTCGGGATCGGGATGGGAAATTTTTTACCCTGATCCCGGTCCCGACGTTTCGAGATCTCACACCCCTAATATGTACTTTTACTTGCAGATCATGATAATGTATTATAGATATGAGCCCTTAGGCATGTGAACAAATCAAGAGTTGTAAACCAATGTTTAATCATTTTCTGATTGGAAGTATTGAAGTATAATGTAAACATAGAGAGAGCAGATTAATGGAAGCTTGGATCTTACTCAACTTGTGTATCATTCACAAAATGTATTAATAATCTAAACTACATAAGAGTTGTTAACTTATGAGTTCATTCCTTTATGTTTCCTGATCTGAAGTTATACAATTCTTAAGACATCATCATGTAGGTGTAATTAGTTTGTATCTAGATGGTGGATGATCCCAAAGCTAATTTAAAAGTCCCTTTTCTAAAAAATAGTATCTACATGCTGAAGTATCAATGAGGACAGCCAGAGAACTAGGGGTTCCATACATAAGGTGGCATATTGATTGTTGGTACTGAAGTGACCGTGGCGAAACAAGGTAAGTTGCAGCTGATGAAAGGACCTCTCGATTAGGTGAAGGAAAAAAAGGATTGTCACACAAATTTCTTTACACACATTAGATTAAATTCCATTTTCAAATTATTTATTGCACATTAAATACATACCAGAACACAAAAGCCTACACAAGCATGGGCGTCGCTAGAAATTTTCCTAGGCGGGAGGGGTTGAATCGAAGATGTCAAGGACACCCCCCTCCCCTCAAAATATTCTGACACAGACCAATGGCATATGCAGAAGTTTTTCAAAGAGGAGTTCATTTTTAAAATTATTGCATTATCAGTATTTTAAATTACGTTATTATTATTACTACTACTGCTACTACTACAAGTAACAGTAGCAGTTTTACGGTATGTGTCAAAATATACAGTACTGAAACTCGCGCACCTCGAACGTGCATGTGCGTTTGTCGATGGGGCATAGCTCCAGCCGCTTGTGTTCTCAGTAGTGAAAAGGAAGTTATAACTCGCTAATAGCAATGTAATGTTCGTCTTTTAATTTCAGTACTGTATATTTTGGCGCATACTGTATATAAGACGTAAGCAAGTTAGTAAAGATATATGCATGAAACTTACTTGTAGCAGTTTTAGTTTAATTTATTTTAGCATCCAATAAGGTTTTTTTTATATGAATAATTTAGTACTTGTTACAACCAAGGTTATATAATTAGTTACTTCGAACATTAGTAGCAGTAGCAGCAGCAAATGCAGTAGTATAAGAAGCTTCAAAACATATGAACGTTACAAATTAACAGAGTTTCAGTGTTGCAAATTATGAAAGTTTCATACCAAATTCAATATCTCAAGACAATTTTTAAACAATGATGCAAAATAAGGTGAAATAAAGTGCTTCGTTTATAAACTGCCATAAATTGGGGGGAAAAATGTAGATGGACATTTTCAGGGGGGGTTCGACCGACCAGTTTGGATCCCCTGCCGACACCCATGAACACAAGTATGAAACCTTGACTATCTTGAATTAATTGGATTCCGTCAAAATAATTTATTAAATGTTGAATAGAAAACAGGTTTTTAAGATGTATGAATTTCTGAATGTCTTCTAAGATACTGCTTTGGTGCAAATGACTTCTTACATGTTATAAAAACTAAATATGCTGACCAAGGCAGAAATTTATTTTATTATAAAACATAAACAACAAAACGTAACGTTTCAACCTTCTAGCAAATGTAACCAGGTACACAAAAGGACGATATATATATATAGTTCTGGAACAATCTAGCAGGTGGCTTTTCCTTGTCAACTATACTTTCACGCTCTATTTCCTTCCTTCTTCTCTCCTCTATCTCTCTCATCCTTTACACTATTTCTAGCACCTTCTTCCATTCTTCGTTTAACTTCAGTCCTCCATTCCAGTTCATTGTGTCTTCTTCAACTTTCTTCTCTATTTCCTTGGGCTCCTTTCATTTTCTCACTAGTATTCTCTTCTCCCTTCCTATCTGCTTAGCCTCATCTCACTCTAAGTCATGTCCTGTTTCTCTCATGTGTTTAAATATCACATTTCTCTCTCTCTTAAGTCATACATCATCCCTATGTTGTTTCAACCTAATCTCTTTTTCGTTTCTCCTATGTACACACTCTGACATTCTTTACATTTCACTTTGTAGATAATCCCTTCCTCTTCCTCTTCTCTGTTTTCCTTTTTCTTTTTCGCATACTTCGCTATTCTTAAGATGCTTCTCCCTCCCTTCCTGTAAGTTTCAATGCCCTCTTTTCTAAGCACTTCACATATCTTTTCTGTGGTCTTCCCCATACTCCTTATTCCAAACCTCCTTACTTTTTCTCTCTCTTCCAATTCTCCCCTGCCACTTTTCTTCCTTCTGCTGTTGATGTCCAGTCTATCCTCCTTCTCATAGCAATTCTTTTCCAGCTGTTTCCATAGGCTATTTGTTCAGACGAATTGTCATTCTCATTAAGCTTGTTGCCATGCAGTGTGCACATGCGCAGTGTGAGTCCGAGTAGAGTCGTGAGGCGACGTACGTGTGTTGTATGCCTCGTCATATTCGTGTACATTTGTGTGGAACCCTTAATTATATTTGGTGTTATTTACGTGCTTCATATTATTAAAGTATAAGTTAATCTACATATATGTTTCATTTGTACCAGAGTGAAACTGACATACACGAAACCACACACCCAGGAACTAGGAAGCTATTCATGGTCCTCCTGTGCCCGGATAAATGGTTGATTCGATTCGTTACGGCCCGGTCATCCATTGTGTTCCCGCTGAGAAAGTGCACCTTATTAACGGCTTTGTGTTTGTGCTTCGAGAGACAGTGCTTTTGTGCTTACCAGCAATTCTGTGCATCGTATCCTTGCCGGGTGTGACTGTGATCTTCCTGTATGTGCTTTACGTGTTTTGAGACTTAAATATGGAGCAAATACAAACGTCTCCTCACGTTTGGAGAAGAAAGTGGCGGCAGATGATCTCACCAAAGGTAATGTTTTAGTGTACATAGACAAAGCATTACAATTGACAGAGGACACTCAAAAACTGATCCGTGAAATCTCAGAGAAGTGCACCGACGAACAGTTTGAGCAATATGATGAGGAAATTGGTTCAGTGCAGAACAGGCTCGACGAAGCATTGGCCAAGTTATATATTGCGAAAAAACAGCAAACTACCATGACCGTGACCGAGACAAAGACAGTGAGTGATGTGCGTCTACCGAGGTTAGATTTGCCTACTTTTACAGGAAATCTGCAGCAGTGGCTTTCTTTTAGAGACTTGTTCGTGGCGTCCGTACACAATAACGCGTCACTTTCGCCCACGCAAAAACTGCAGTATTTGGAATCGAGAGTCCGTGGTGAACCCGCGTTATTGTTACAGTCTATAACGATAACCAATTCGAATTACAAAGAAGCATGGGACATTCTGACCAACAGATATGAACAGAAACACGCGCTAATGAACGACACAATTAAGCGGCTTGTGTCCCAACCCTCATTACAAACTGACTCTGCTGTAGGCTTACGCAAGCTTGTTGACGTGACGACAGAATGTGTTCGAGTTTTACGTGTGTTGGACATTCCAGTGCAGCATTGGGACGCTATCCTAGTGTTTCATACAGTGGAGAAATTGGACAATACTTCGAGGCAACAATGGGAGCTGAGCGTGTCGTCCGAGCAACTTCCTACTTTCGAACAGCTGAGCGGCTTCCTGGACAACAGAGCGAGAGCACTCGCAGCATCTGCATCTTCCAAGGACCCAAAACCTGGATACCAAAGGAAACCCCCCACAGTGAACCCAGTGCTAGAAGAAGTGCTAATTCATTTCACGTGTTGTCCTTTTGCCCTATGTGTCGAGAATCGCATTTTTTGAGTAAATGTGAAGAATATATGAGCCTATCTGTGCCAGAGAGAGAAGTATTTGTGAAATCGAAGGGCTTGTGTTTCAATTGCCTTGATAATTCCCATTTTGTGGATAGGTGTGAATCAGGCTCGTGTAGGTCTTGTGGTAAGTTTCACCACACGTCTATCCATCGTGAAACTTCGCAAAGAGCTAAGGTAAGTGGAAACGAGGCAACGCCGCAAGTTGTCTCGCACATAATATCTGATTCACAGTGTGATGCAACGCGTGTCTTGTTACCGACCGTTATTGTGAGAGTAAAGGATAAACAAAATCAGCTTCACTCCCTGAGAGCACTTTTGGATAGTGCTAATGAAGTCATTTTTGAGCGAGAGCACAGCCCAATTATTAGGCTTGAAACGTAAAAAAGTGCTCGTGTCGGTTACTGGAATTTCGGGTGTAAATGCCGGCAATTCACACTCTACTGTTGAATTGAACATACTCTCTAAAAACGGGGACAGATCCTATCATTGTTCTCTCTTAGTTGTGAAGAAAATATCCAACACAGTTCCACAAGCATGTGTACCAAACACCCTGAGTTTTAAACATTTACGTAACCTTGAACTTGCCGATCCTGCATATCACAAACCTGACACTATTCAGTTGCTTATCGGGGCTGATCTTTTCCCATTGTTACTAATGAGTGGAAGAAAAGAGGGAAGAATGAATGAACCCGTGGCTATTCAAACACACTTGGGATGGGTTGTTTGTGGCAAAACTCCTCAACAAAGACCTCAACAATCTCTGTCTTCTTATCACATTGTTGTACAAGAAAATGATCTGAACTAAACTCTGAATAAGTTTTTTGAATCGGAGGAGATTCCTAACTTTCGAGTGCCGAGTCAAGAAGAACAATTGTGCGACGATCATTTCGTACGAACACATTATCGCGAGGATGATGGTCGGTACGTCGTGCGCTTACCATTTAAGGTCAACTGCGATGAGTTAGGTTATTCAAAAGATAAGGCGATGAAATGTTTGCTTAGTCAAGAGCGTAGGCTTCGAGTTGATAGACAGAGACTAGAACAATACCCGTTAGTTATTCATGCAAGAGTACATTGCGTTGAATCATATGACACCAGTGGCGGACTGTGAACCACCCAGCACCCCCGCTGATTCTTATTTCATTCCGCATCATTCTATAACAAAGGAGACAAGCACAAGTACGAAACTGAGAGTAGTTTTTAATGGATCGAGTAAAACTAGCACACGCATGTCCTTGAATGACGTGTTAATGAATGAAGGTAAACAACAGACAGAGTTACTATCCATTTTGTTACGTTTTCGTGGCCATCTTATAGCATTAACGAGTGATTGTCGGATGATGTATCGCCAGATAAAAGTGAATCTTCAGGACAGAGACTACCAATTAATTTTGTGGTGAGAATCCCCCAATCAACCTGTGATTGTTTATCATTTAAATGCACTCACGTATGGCATGGCACCAGCTGATTTTCTTGCTACGAGAGTGTTATGTCAGTTAGCAGATGATGAAGGTGAAAATTACCCGATTTTTAGTTTTATATGGACGATTTGTGCAGTGGAGCTGACAGTGTTCCAGAAGCAATAGAGATGCAGCAACAATTGACACAATTGTTGAGAAAGGGTGGATTTGAGTTGCATAAGTGGACGTCAAATCATGCTGACATGTTGAACAGTATTCCTGAGCATTTGCGAGAGAAACCTACAATATCTACCATCCATAACAGCGAATTCATAAGAACTCTTGGCCTTGTGTGGCACCCGGATACTGATCATTTGAGTTTCATCATTAACCCACCTAGTGAACACCCTGTATTAACCAAAAGGTTGTTGTTGTCTGAAGTAGCTCGCATATTTGATCCACTCGGATTACTAGCCCCAGTCACTATGATAGCTAAAATATTAATTCAATCACTGTGGAAGGAACAGTTAAATTGGGATGAACCTATTCCTAGTGACATAAGAGAAATACGGGAAAGACAATGTGCTGAATTACATGTGTTACAGAGCATACAGTTACCGCGATGCTTAAAATGTACAGAACCAACTTTGTGTCAACTGATTGGTTTTTGTGATGCCAGTGAGAAAGGTACATGTGCTATTGTGTATCTTCGAACAGTATATGATGACAACACTGTTACAGTCAGATTATTAGTTTCGAAATCAAAGCTTGCACCCATAAAACCTGTAACATTGCCACGTTTAGAGTTATGTGCTGCTGTGTTGTTAGCCAAATTCATTAGTGTTGTGCAGTCATCATTGTCATTGCATATAGATGATATTTTCCTTTGGTCTCATTCACAGATCACCTTATGTTGGATTAAATCAGATCCATCAAGATGGAGTACATTTGTTTCAAACAGAGTTTCACTCATTCATGAACTGACGAATCCTCAACAGTGGTTTCATGTGCGTTCGAAAGAGAACCCTGCAGACATTGGTTCTCGTAGTGCTTTCCCTACACAGTTGTGTGAGGCTCATTTATGGTGGAATGGTCCATCATTTCTTTATTTGCCTGAGTTGCCTATGCATGAATCATATACAGTGGAAAGTGTAGAAATAAAAAAGGAGGAAAGAAAAACAAGGATTCGGGTGCTGTTGATTACAACCTGTGACTCTAAGGAGTTATTGCAGAGATTCTCTTCATTCTTGAGATTGATACGTGTTACAGCTTGGATGTTTAGATTCATAAGCAACTGTAGAGCACCTTCCAAGCAGCGAAACGAGCAGACGTTGACAACCGAAGAGTTATCAGCTGCGACTGAGTTCTGGGTCAAGGTCACCCAACGTGAAGCATATGAGAGCGAGGTTAACTGTTTACAAGCAGAACATGAGCTCCCCTCATCCAGTAAACTTCTTTCGTCGAGTCCATTCATTGACAAAAATTCTGTGCTATGAGTAGGTGGACGTTTACATAATACTGATGTGTCTTCAGATAAGAAACATCCTATAGTGTTACCCAAAAATCATCCGTTTACTGAACTGTTATCGAGACATGAACATGTGAAAAATCTCCATACAAATCCGCAACTGTTACAAGCTATTGTGACACAAACATATTGGATAGTTGGGCTTTGAGATATGGTTCGTAGCATTGTGAACAAATGTGTTATTTGTAGACGTGTCAAGGCTATTACAGCTAAACAATTGATGGGAAGTTTACCGCCTCCTAGCGTAAACGAAGCGCGACGTTTCGTTAACACAGGCACTGACTTTGCAGGTCCCATTTCAATTAAGTCTGGATTTTTGAAATCACATAAAACAATCAAAAGGGTTACATTGTTTTGTTTATATGTCTTTGTACTAAGTGTGTTCACATTGAAGTTGTATCTTCAGCAACTACTAATACGTTTATTGCATGTTTGAGACGTTTCATATTTCGTAGAGGAAAACCTGCTAACCTGTATTCTGATTCTCAGTATTTAGAAGCTGACAAACTATTGCATAAAATGTTGTATTTTTTGAGAGAACCAAACCATAGAGAAACTGTGCATAACTTTCTGACAAATGAAGGAATAAAATGGCATTTTAACCCCCCTTCCTCACCTTGGTTTGGTGGAATTTGGGAAAGTAACATAAAATGCATTAAATATCATTTGAAACATGTTGTGGGCAATGCTGTGTTGAATTTTGAAGAGCTTTACACAACATTAGTGCAGGTAGAAGGTTGTTTGAACTCTCGTCCAATCACAGTCATGTCAAGTGACCCCAATGATCTGACAGCACTTATGCCAGGGCATTTCCTGATTGGCGACAACCTACTTAACATTCCAGAAAATGATTTCAGCAAGAGCAAGATTAACCGTCTGACGCGTTGGCAAAGGTGTCAACAAATCGTGCAGCATTTTTGGAGAAGATGGCATTTGGAGTACATATCTGGACTTCAAAGTAGACCGAAGTGGCAGAAGACATTGCCTAACCTTCAAGTCGATGATTTAGTGTTGATAAAGGAAGATAACGTACCCACATTGAAGTGGAAATTAGGTAGAGTTATCGAAACTCACAAAGGACAAGATGGTTTGGTAAGAGTTGCAACTGTTAAAACTAAAGACGGTGAACTAAAGAGGCCTATTATGACGCTTGCACCTCTACCAATTGAGAAGGTGTAAATATGTAACCAGAAAGAAAATTTGTGTTTATTGTAATCTATGTATTCAAGTGTAATATGTTATATTGTAAAAGGTAATAATTACTGTGTATTCTAATTTTGGAAGCTGATCTTCCAAGAGGGGCCGTGATGTTCAGACGAATTGTCATTCTTATTAAGCTTTTTGCCATGCAGTGTGAGTCCGAGTTGAGTCGTGAGACGACGTACGTGTGTTGTACGCCTCGTCATATTTGAGTACATTTGTGTGGAACCCTTCATTATATTTGGTGTTCTTTATGTGCGTCATGTTATTAAAGTATAAGTTAATCTACATATATGTTTCATTTGTACCAGAGTGAAACTGACATTCGCAAAACCACACACCCAGGAACTAGGAAGCTATTCACTATTTATTTTGCCATCTTTTTCACATTCTTTTGTGCATATTTTCTTGATTCTGTCTTCCATATTCGTGATAAAATTTATTTTTGTCACCTCACTTGCATCACTTCTATTGTGGCAGAATACCTACCCCTGCTGCACACTTTTTCTGATGCCAAGCGGTTTCAATTTCATGTCCTCTCTTCCTTTTTATCAACATATCTAGGTAGCTAATCTTGTCTTCATTTCTATTTCGAGTTCCAATAATATCCCTTTTCCTTCATCTTGTATTTCTTTGACAAATATGTCGAGCTGCCTCTTCGTTCCCTTCCATATGCCAAAAAAGAAAGTTGAAACGTTACGTTTAGTTTATGTTTTATAATAAAATAAATTTCTGCCTTGGTCAGCATATTTAGTTTTTATATCATGGAAACAAGGCTTAATGGTGTTATAATTCTTACATGTTGAACACACAAAGGGCTTCTCTCAAGTATGAATTCTAAAATGTTTTCCAAGAAGTTCCTCCCGAGAAAATGATTTCTTACATGTTGAACACACGTGGGACTTCTCTCCAGAATGAATTCTTATATGTTTTTCAAGATGTTCTTTCCGTGTAAATGATCTGTTACACGTTGAACACACATGCAGCTTCCCTTCAGTATGAATTCTTATATGTCTTTCAAGATGTTCCTTTCGTGCAAATAATTTGTTGCACGTTGAACACACATAGGGCTTCTCTCCAGTATGAATTTTCAAACGATTTTCAAGATATTCCTTCTGTGTAAAAGGTTTGTTACATGTTGAACACACATTGATCTTCTCTACCGTATCAATTCTTGTGTGTCTTTCAAGATGTTTGTTTCGTGTAAATGATTTCTTGCATGTTGAACACACATAGAGCTTCTCTCCAGTATGAATTATTAAATAATTTTCAAGATGTTCCTTCTGTGTAAATGATTTGTTACATGTTGAACAAACATGAGGCTTCTCTCCACTATGAACACTTAAATGTCTTTCAAAATTTTCCTTACATGTAAAAGATTTGTTACATGTTGAACACATATAGGGCCTCTCCAGAATGATTCATTAAATTATTTTCAAGACCTTCCTTCTGTATAAATGATTTGTTACATGTTAAACACACAAAGAGCTTCCCTGCAGTATGAATTCTAAAATGTCTTTGAAGGTTTGACTTTTGTGCAAATGACTTCTTACATGTTGAACACACAAAGGGCTTCTCTCCAGTATGAATTTTTAAATGATTTTCAAGATATTCCTTCCGTGTAAAAGATTTGTTACATGTTGAACAAACATGAGGCTTCTCTGCACTATGAACTCTTCAATGTCTTTCAAGACTTTCCTTGCATGTAAAAGATTTGTTACATGTTGAACACACATAGGGCCTCTCTCCAGAATGATTTTCAAGACCTTCCTTCTGTATAAATGATTTGTTACATATTAAACACACAAAGGCTTCTCTGCAGTATGAATTCTAAAATGTCTTTTAAGGTTTGACTTTCGTGCACATGATTATTACATGTTGAACACAAATAGGGCCTCACTCCAGTAAGAATTATTAAATGTTTTTCAAGATATTCCTTCCGTGTAAATGATTTGTTGCATGTTGAACACACATAAGGACTCTCTCCGGAATGAATTATTAAATGCTTTTCAAGATATTCCTTCTGTGTAAATTATTTGTTGCATGTTGCATGTTGAACACACGTAAGGATGTTGGAATGAATTATTAAATGTTTTTCAAGATATTCCTTCCGTGCAAATGATTTCTTACATGTTGAACACACATAAGGCCTCTCTGAGGAATGAATTATTAAATGTTTATCAAGATGTTCCTTCCGTGCAAATGATTTCTTACACGTTGAACACACATAGGGCTTCTCTCCAGAATGGATTATTAAATGTTTTCTTAGACCTTCCTTCCGTGCAAATAATTTGTTACATGTTGAACACAAATAGGGGCTCTTTCTGGAATGAATTATTAAATGTTTTTCAAGATATTCCTTCCGTGCAAATGATTTCTTACATGTTGAACACACATAAGGCCTCTCTGAGGAATGAATTATTAAATGTTTATCAAGATATTCCTTCCGTGCAAATGATTTCTTACACGTTGAACACACATAGGCCCTCTCTCCAGTATGAATTCTTATATGTTTCCTAAGATACGACTTCAGTGTAAATGAATTGTTACATACTGAACATACAAAGGGCTTGTCTCCAGTATGAATTCTTGAATGGTTTCGAAGATCTCCCTTGCTTGCAACACTTTGAGTTCTCCAAGGCTTTCTAAAACTTTGTTTCAATGCTAGAGGTTTGATACAGGTTGAACACAAGAAAGACTTTTCACAACTATGACCTCCTGTATATTCCATCAGACATTTTATCTCCTTAAATGATTCCTTGCACATTGAGCACTCAAAAGATCTTGTTAGAGTATGATTTTGCACGTCAACCGCAATTTCACATTTATCATTAAACAAATTATTTCCATCATTCCTAATGGCAAAACCTTCAGACTTTGAAGATTTTGTAGATTCTCCTTCCCTTGTAGATTCTAGAACCCTTGTAGATTCTACAGTAGTTCCATTATTCTTTGTCGCACAGCAGAATGTTGGCCCTAGTGTCGAGCTGCAAGAAAGAAATCCTATTAAGTGATTTGGGTCTGAAGTTTTGAGTAGAAATATGAGTCTCTCTAAGCTATGAATCTATATCATTGTACACGTATTGTTAATGAAAAGCACATATAATCAATGTATATGCCACTACCTCATACGGTTTAAAGTTTCTTATACCAATTTCCCAATGGAAATTATCAATTACTAGCTATAACCCAATCATTTGACATTTCAAAAGATTAAAATTATGAAGAATGAAACATTATTTTAAAGTAAAAATACTATTTGTGTAATATTAACAATACCTTCAATTCTATTGAATATTTTATAGAGTGATTCAATAGCTGCACAACCGAAATTTTACTGACTGTACAATGAAAACTCTAAGGGAGATTTACGCATGTGTTTCTGCATAATACAGCCTCATCTACTGAAATATTTTTCAATGCTTAACATTATCGATTTACACCATACAGAAAATTCTATAAATTAATAACATTGATTGATTTTGTTTATTTTACTTCGCTATTCTGCCACTTTTGGCTAATCACAAAGATGATAATGAGTGATGATATGATGAACTTGATGAATGGATGCTCACAAACACCCATGCCCAGACTGGAATTCGAACCCGGGACTCTTGGCATTGTAGTGTGATGTGCTAATCACTTCATCATGGAGGCCAGCATAGATTAATTAACTGACAGAAGTCAGCATTAATATTTTCCAGAAATGCACATTACAGTGAGATAACAGTACAATAATTTTTCAAAGGGTCATAATTAGACATCTGATGAGATGCGACCACCATCAGTTATGACTCATTAGCACAAATCTCCAAGTGATATTCACAATGTCCAGATTATTCAAAATTACTTGTAGCATGTTGGACATAGAAAGGATTTCTCTCGACTATGATATCCAGGATAGGACATCCTCCCAGATATCAAGATAATTTCCTGCCCTATATATCCAGAGGATCTCCCATTCTGGATGTTTATGGGACATGCAGTATTATGTCCACATCAACATCCTTCGTCGTTTCTTGCCTCTGGCTGGGTTGGCTTAGAAGTCAAGCCGGTCAATTTTTAACTTGTCTTCCACCACTCCTCTCTTACCACGGTATTCCAAACTTGCCCTCTTCTCCAAACACTCTCCAATAGCTGCTCTTTCCAAGAACATCTTGGTCTCCCCTTGGCCTTATTCCCACTCTTTGTGCATAAACTCTTACTGGTAGTCTTTCTGCATCCATCCTCTTCATGTGTCTGAACCATCTAATCTGTGCCTGATCAGTCCTGTTCTTAAGCTTCACCACACCCACTGTTTGTTGGATTTCCTTGTTCCCTATTGTATCCCTTCTAGTCTTCCCCAATATACTCCTTAAAAACTTCATCCCCACTGCCTGCATCTTTTATTTCTTTCTCTTTGTCACTATCCAAGTCTCTGCTCCATACGTAATTATTGGCACATAGTATGTGTTATATATTACCTTCTTGCATTTCATAGGTACTCTTCGCAACATCTTATTTGACTGCCCCGAAAGAATTCTAAGTCCCAAATTCGTAAACTTACCAACATTGCACTTCGGCTCCAGGTGAGAGTAGCCAACTTTGAGTTGGTCCTTCCACTAGATGAAAAATGCTGCGGTCAGAGGTTTTCAATTTTGCACTTTCCATGAACTTAGAAACTATAAACCGCTATTATAATACACAATCAAACAGAAATAATAAATTGCAAAAAGAACCTTGAGGAATTTTACGATTCTGCTTGCTCAACTTGAAATTAGAGGGGTTTGAAACACTGAATACAGTTTCTCCAAGCGGAGGAAATCGCCATCGAGTTTATGCAGAAAGAAGAAAATTTGTGAGGAGTTTATGCGACATTTTATTTACAATACCTTGCATAATATTGAACAGTTCCCAAAAAAAATATTTTTCACTACTTGTCGAGAAAATGTGCTTGGAATACAGGAAGGTGGGAGTCTTCATAAAGGTCAACATGTTTTAAGGGCATTACGTCGTCAAGTTAATGTAGAGCAGTTGGTTAGATGCTACTATCCTTATTTTTCGTCAAGCGTGAAAGGTTGCAGGTTGAAATCCCACCCTCTCCACTCCTCTTTTTTTTTGGCTGAATAGAGACCATTGATATTAGAATATTTAGAAAATGAATGCGGTGCATACTTGAGGGACGTCCCTTCTGCACATTTTTTCCCTTAGAAGTTGCAGATTTCCATGATTTACGGTAAAACTTTCTTTAGTTATTGTTCATATGTTGAACATACATCATGATTAATTCACAAATCACATACGTATATGTATTCAGAATGCAAAATGTAATGCTATTTAAGTTATGTATTGTTTATATTCTTCACCGACACCTAAAATATTGATTATTTTGATATAGTAAAAAAAAGATATACAGTTATGTTAAGTAGTGATGTAGTACATTACTGTAATGAAGGAGAGAGTTTAATGAGTTCAAATTGCTAAGATTGGTAATTTTATGTCCATTCCTTTATAATGACTGTTGTCAATCCCCTCACCACCATTTTTACCATGCATCTAAAACTAATAGTAAATCGCCAATTAACATAAGTAAATGGTTATTGCAACAGAGGCCGATTAGATAAGAAACTAGTGAGTGACGAACAAAAAATTCAAAACCTCATAATGATCGTTAATTCATCACTGCTTTGTATCTAAAATGTTTGTCTTATTTCAGCAGAAAGTGCAAGTATCAGATCTAACAAACTTTTCCCACTAACTTTGCAATATTCGAAACCACCATTACAGACTAAGCTCTACGCAACTTCATTCTGCGCATTTCCACGTGGCATGTGACTTCCTCCTATCATCGAAACAACTTCCTCTTACTATTTCCTTTCACCTTGTGAAATACAAAGACCAATGTTAACTTCTTAGCATGGTGAATAAACTTTACACCCAACGAAATACTCCTGAAAAAAATCCTGCCTAGGTGGAGAATCAAACCTACGACCTCCCTCGTGAGAATCAAGCATGCTACATCTTCTCCAGGTAGATCATGTTAAAATTTGCTACCAGGTTGAAGAAGCCAATTCACACATAATGTCATGCCTATAATTTCTTCATGGCAATTTTTATGAGGGAACGAATTCGGAAAAATCGAGAAAAGCTGAAAGGGAAAAATGATGAACATTTCTATTAGTGTTTTGTCATATTTTGTAAATTGTGTGTAAATTCTGTGTTTTGAACAAGCAATCGTTTAGTTACGAAGTCTTTTGTTGTTTGTTTGAAGTAGGAACAGGAGAGCGAAAAGGAGTCATTTGAACCAGACCCCGGTTGCCAAGAAACTTCAGCTTTTTTTCCAGACTAAAAAAAAGAGAGAGGAAAGGGATATTCAACCTATGAAATATATAATATGTGTGAAATTAAAACAATGAGATACCTTGCAAGTGCATCATAACGAACTTCAAACTATGAAAAACCTATTTTCGTGGTGGAAAACTGCAAGTTATTTTCGAAATATAAACTAGATTTTTCCTTTATTATAATGTGGATATATGGGACGATATGATCCCTCAGCAAGAAAAAATTAAGTAAACCCCTTCCTTCCCACCAACAAGGGTCCTGGGTTCAAATTCCGCTCGGGCTTGGTTGTTTGTGAATGTCCATTCATCAATTTCATCACTCGTCCCCATCTTCGCAAATTAGCCAAGAGGCACAAAACGTGAAGTAAAATAAAACTAAAATCAATCAATCCTTCCCTCCAATTTTTTCATGATCATAATTAGTAATTAGGGTCCGGAAGTTGATGAAAAATTAACTTTTTTTCTGACCCTTAAAAACAATGCTAAATCTGATATCATGTCAGTTTCCCTTCAGTTAGAGCCTGGAAACACTTTCTATTTTGCATTTATTTTTTTCATTTTTCGGTCATTTTTGACTTTTAGTTTATTTGTAAGTATTTTTAACAGTTTTTGTTGCATTTTTATTTATTTGTGAGGTTCATTTTTTTCTCCTCCCCTGTTTATTTGTGTATTTTAAATGCATTTACTAGTAAAAGTTACATATTTAAATTTCTTGACATGGTCCTTTTAGCAAATTCACCATGAATCGAAAATACATTCAATGGAAAAGGATAACATTATTCATGACTGAAATGTTTGTCAGTGGATTAAAATACTTTGTGTGAAGCCTACTTTGAGGTTGTTTTGCTAGACACTATTTATTATCTTTAATCTGTGGTTTTAAAGTAAAATTAGTCACAATATTAAATGAAATTATACTCTGCTATACGCGAAGCGGAACTGTATTTTCGGATGGTGGCCGACTTGAACATAACTGCCAATCACTCAAAAATCAAGAAGTTCAGTAGAAACGTTCCCGAGGTATGCATCGCATAAATATTTACAGTGATTTAATATAATCTTATATTACACTATTACAACACTTCGTACTCGGTAAATAAAAAAAATATTAAAAAATTTAGGAGTGGGTCAGACTTGAACCTACGACATTTCGTTCTTGATGAAAAAGCATAACAAGACGACTGTCTAACCAACTGCTCTAGGAGATTACTAACGTGAAACTCTAAAACAAGTTGATCTCAGTTGAAATTTTGCCGGAGTTCCAAACACTATCACCACAGATCAGGGAAAAGACGCACTTTGTAGAATCGTCCGGTATTGTGCAATTTTCTTTACTGTAATTTTGCCTAAAATCGAGAGATATTTGCTTCATTGCATTGAAATGTGATATTAATTCTCTCCAGGTGGTGGAGAACAAGATCAGTGTTTCCAACTGGACATAAATTTCCCTATTTTCAATTTCAGAAACAAATACTCTTAAAAAATATCAATATTCGTATTTCCAATTTATGAGTTTTGTCTAATTAGTATGTTTTATATCACTGGTTTAGGGTTTTTAACTTCATGGAATGTGAAAGAATGAAAGAAATTCACTGCTAAGTTGGATACTATTTGTGGATGCTATGTTGCCAAATTTACGAACTCAGGACTTCGAATTTTTTTAGAGTGGTCAAATAAGATTTATGTAGTCCACCACCACATTTTCTGTTTACCTCCACATCTATTCTTCCACTTCTCTCAATTATGCTTCCCAGATATTTGAAGCTCTCCACTACCCTCAACTCTTCCATCTTTATTCTTGGTTCATTGCTGGCCCTGTTTCTTGTTATTAGCACATCGCTCTATTCTGCACTGAAATTCATTTCTGCTCTTCTGATTTCCTCATTCCAACTATTAATCGGTCTCTGTACTTCTTCTTCTGTGTTCCCCTATATTACAAAGTCATCAGCGAACAACAGGGCATTCATCTCTTTCTCTCCTATCATCTTCACCACTTCTTCGTTAATTGTATCCATTGTAATTATGAAGAGCAGTGTGGAAAAAAAAACTTCCGTATTTTAGTCCATAACTTATACTGAACCACTCCTATCTTCCCACTGGAGTCTTCACACAGCTCTGGTTGGCCTTGTATGTGCTCTGCAGACTCTTCCTCGACTCCTCTCTCTTAGAGCCTTCCAAATCTTTGTTCTGTCCATGCTATCATATGCCTTTTCTATATTTAGGAATGCCATAATAAAATCATTTCTGGCCGCGGTGGCTCAGTCGGTAACGCGTCTGACTACCAAGCTCAAGGTCCCGGGTTCGATCCCCGGCCGGTTCAAATCCGGGAACTTTTCTAACGGTGGAAGCGGCTCCGGCGCCAACCCAGCGTCGAATAACATAACATGGGTACCTGGGGGAAACCCTGGGGGGTAAAGGCGGTCAGGGGCGTGATGCTGATCACATCACCCTCACTCACGACCGGATCAAGAAAGTGTGGGGCGTTACCCCCACACCCCCTATACGCCTTCATGGCGTGGTGCTATGCACAGGGGAACACTTTACCTTTTTCTTTTTTTACCTTTTTCTATACATGTGCCTTTCCTGCATTTGCCTTATGGTGAATATTCAGATCTACTGTTGATCTGCCGCTTCTAAATCCATACTGTTCCTCTCTCATGCTCAGTTCTGTTACTTCCCTTATTCTCTACTATCATATTTTCTCATACACCTTTGCTGAGTGGCACATAAGTGTCATTCCTCTGTAGTTTATATATTCCTTTGTCACCCTTCTTGAATATGGAAACTATTAGTCCCTTTGTCCAATATCTTGGCACTTCTCTCTCTTGGCACATTGTTTCCAACTCTCTGTACAGCCAATGCACACCAATCACTACTGCTCCTAGTATCATTTCCATTGGCACTCTATTCATTCTGTTCAGAGCTCACTCCAATATTTCCTTGCGAGATTCACTTTCTCCTTCCTGTTTAATTTTTCCTTCACTTCTTCATGTTCATTTCTTTTTCTAACGTCCATCAATTTCTCAAAATGGTTTCTTCACATTCTCCTTTATTTCTTCATCCTCTTCTACAACCTTTCCTCTTTCATCCCTTAACTTAGAGCTCTTCTCATTCTCTCACTAATCCATAGAACTCTGTACTACTACCCTTACTACTTTTGTTCTTGTTCCCATTTACATCATCTTCTAGCATTTTGGCCTATTCTTCCATCCACTTTCTTCCATTACCACTGTTCCTGCCTCATTCATCACTTCCACATACGAGTATTTCCATGTCTAATGAACAAAAAAAAATAAAGAAAGTCCTTCTTTGATAAAATGTATGATCTTCTCTTGCTTCAACTGGTATGTTCTACCGGTGGCTGTTACAGGGTCCACTTTGCAAAGCACTGCATGTCTTTGGATTTTCAGAACATCTGGTCACCTTGGATAACTAAATGACTGTGCTGGACCATAAGGATGCAAGGAAGACACCTGCACTTCATGTTCTACATCATCTTTCGAAAGTAAACATCCCACCCACCAATTGGCATCATATGCACATCCTACAAAACCTGTGATGTGTTCAAAGGGTACATTTTCAACATCTCCATTAACTTTAACACAATGTACCGAAGTTTCTTCAGATGCAGAAAACACTTAATCTCCACTTTTTCTGTACTTACTGGTATGAATGCATGAATCTTCTGAGTCCCTGTTATAGCTACAGCTTCATCAAACCGTGTCTGTAAAAGCCTCTCTTCATCCAAATATTCGTCATTTGTCACATAAAAGAAAGTTATTGATGGAATGTTCTCCTTTCCCCACTCAAATAGCTGGAGTGGTGTCATGATTTGGTTTGTAAGAGGATTCTGAAGACAAGCTTTGGCCGCCAGCCTCTTTACTGTCTCTCAAATACCATCACACACTCCCTTACCATGTGCTGTTGTTTACACATGTCATTCAGATGCTATGCCATCGAAATCTCTTATGATGATGGCATAAATTTGCAAAGTTTTTGCGGTTCTTATATTGTGCTGCTGAACCATCAGAGAAGTAATATACTTTGTGTAAGTTTAGCAGACTATCAATTTGCAAGAAACCTAAAAGCTTTCTTTGGAAAACACGGACAAGCACTGTGTTGGGAATCAAGCAGTCTGAAATGAAGACGTAACTCCTATGTTCTAGAATATCTTCATTGTCCTTAAAACATACCACAAATGGATGAACTGTTGCCATTGAGTTGTTCCAGTGGAACCCTTGTACTTCATCGTGAAAAATAAATGAGTAATTCTCAGCAAAATCACATGTCACCACAGCTTCATCATGCACTAGAGAACTTTTCCTTTCAGAAGAATATACTGATTGCTGTTTGGCTATAAAATCGTCTCTCTTGAGGTTGATCAACTGATTTGAAAAATCTTGAAAAAAATCCTCTGTGGATTTAGTAATTGTCTCAAAAGAACAGCAATCCACTGATATCCACTGCTTGTAGGTTATATTTTCAATCATCTCTTCCTCAAGACTTGTTAGCAAGGCTTCCTTGAAATCAATTATGCTGGGACAAGAATCACATTCATCTAGAAAATACTTCTGTTGTGGTACCCTACACATTATTTTTGAAAGGCAATCTTGGTATGTTTTTAAAGGATTTTCATGTCCTGGGAGAGTTATTTTAAAATTATCCAGCTATCATTAGTTTAACATTTTGATGAGTGGTAGAAACACATACAGTGTGGGTACCACTGGTTCCTGCTATTATGCAACTCTTTGGTCTTAATTCTACAAATTTTGAAAACCCAATCTTAAGTAGCAGGTATTTAGATTTAAAAAGTCTGAGAATATTTCTCTCAGATTTGAGATTTAACTCTCTCTCACTCATGATACCAGAAAGATACCACCTTGAAATTTTGACTGAACCTTCAGTAGAGGCATACCAATATGTGTAAATTTTTTGAAAATTTCGTTTTTCCTTTCAAATTGCAAAATAAAATTTTGAAAACACTTTCAAAATATGATTTTCGCAAAACACTAAGTATCTTGTATAACAAATGAAAGCCGTCTTCATAAGTTTTAGAATGAGACCATGCCTAACCCTGTAGTTGAAACAGGTTTCTTGTAAATTGTATTTCAAGTTTCAGCCATGAGTGGTTTTGGGGGAATTTTGTCTATTTTCAAATTTCAATAACCCAAAACCGGCAACATGAAGAATAACAATGATTTTTTTTTTCTATATTTCAGATAAGAAATATGTATACCAAAATTTAGCCAAATCCATGACATCAAAGGTTTATGCACTGGTTCATTTGACATGGAATTACCCGGACTCTTTTTGTGCATTTTGCGATTTACATTATCTAAATGCATTATTTTTGTTCTTTCTCTCTCTCTAGTTCTTTCATTCCACAATGGTGTTTCCTTCTTCTTTCTTTTCTTGCTTTCTCTTCCACATACCTCTTCGGATGCCTCTACTAGAGTGCGCGTCAAATCTCCTACATATGGCCTTGAACAGCTGAACAGAACCAGCAAATCATGGACGCGAGGCGTTGCCTAGTTCAGAACCTGTTTCACCTCGCTACTAAATCGTGTACCTGGCGCTCGGATATAAATAGGTTATTTCAAGTGTCAGTAGTTCAACAGACGGAAAGATAATGAATTTGCGAGTATGTACGAAAAACAAGCGTGATTGTAGCTTATACCGTTCCCTCTGTAGAAGCAATGTTATTATAAACATATTTGCATTGTATCGCTTTTGCTCTCCCTTCGTTCCTCTTCCATTCCGAAACTTTCCGATTAGCGAAGGGAGCAAGGCACGTTTGTTCCCAGTGATGGTAGAAGAAGCTGACGAAGAAGATACCGTCAGTATTCCTTTTTTCCGTGTGTTTAGTGAGTGTGTGCAGCATGTCGTTGACTAAACCAAGTGGTAGCGGTAGCGAGAGAAGATAAAAAAAATACAGTGTTGTACAAAGCCAGGCACGACGTGATTTTTCAGGTGTACAATTTTTTAAAAAATGTTCGAGTGAAGAAGAGGGCAATAAAATTGACTTTAATAAGTACCAGGCTCTAACAGATCAAGCGTGTGGTGTGAATCAAGCTACCGTTTCTCGGATATGTTTGGGGGCTAAACAATGTGGATCGGGGCCTGCTCCAATGTTTCAATCATCTAGAAAGCACATTAACGTACCGAAAAGAACGACAAACTTAGATGACTTTGAAAAATACGTAGTTCATAGGACCATCTTTGAATTTTATGATCGTGGCGAATTTCCTACTGCCAAAAATATAACGTAATCTTTACGGGACAAAATATCTTACAAAGGCTCAACAACTTCCACCTTGAGAATATTGAAACAATTAGTCTTCAAGTACAGGGAAACCAACGACGGGAGTATATTTCTGATGGAGAGAAATGGCATTCTTACGTCAAGGCTAAAATTCCTTCGTATCTAATGTTCTGTGCTCTCCGTGACAATGCATTTCACTCAACCATGGTGTCTCTTTTCCGTGTGAGATCTCGACATGGCACTGCAGCAGTGCGCTGCTATTGGCTATCACCATATGCAGGAGATTTGACGCGCACTCTAATTCTGTTTTAAATCTTGTCCATTCTGTCTCTACTCCTTGAGGTTCATTTCTTGGCACTATTGTTCCCAATATTTCTTGATATTTCTCTTTATTCATCTTATCCTTCAATTTCCACACTCTTATTCTTCTCTCTCGTTCCTTCCTTCTCCTTCTATCTTTTACTTTCCATCTCCTCACATCTCCTACTAGTAGCCTGTGCTCACTGTTTTAGTTCTCACTGGGTATTACTTTAATGTTGTTCATTACCTTCATTACTTCCTTGTTTACCAATATATATTATATTACGGACTTTTGCTCATTATTCCAAATGTATCTTGTAATTTTATGACTGTTATATTTCATCTTAAACCAGCTATTACCTACTAACAGTCCATTTCTCTTACAAAAGTCCAGTAGCCTCGTTCTCTCCTTATTCCTCTGTCCTTATCCATCTGATCCAAGTATTTCCCTATACCCTTTCCTGTCTCTTCCCACTTGTGCATTAAAATCACCCATTACAATTTGCCATTACTTTCCTGCATGTTCTTCCAAGTCTTCTTCACATTCTTCTTTATCTTCCCTTGTACATCCGGTTTATGGGGCATACACTTGAATTATTTCTATTACTTTCCCTCTTACATACATTTTTAGTTTTATAATTCTGTAATTTACACTTTCTACTTTCTCACTTATTCCACTTCTCCCAACAAATCAAACCACACTTTGGCTGCCTCTTCAGTCACTGCCCAGTACAGTTTATAGTCATTCCTCAATTTCATTTCTCCTCTTCCTTTCAATTTCGTTTCACTCATTCCAAAGATCTTGATCCCTCTTCTCTCCATTTGACACACAATTCTTCAGTCCTTCCTGTCAGAGTTCCCATATTCAATGTTGTTACTCGTAGCCTGTGTCGTCTCCAATTACCAGTCTGGCTTGCTTCTTTCTTTTGCGATTTTTTTTCGTTTTCGGATAATCGAGCTTATCACAACCTATGCCTGGGTGGTGGGGCTGCCACCTGTGGGTTCCCAGGTACACCCTTGTTTTCGGTTAGGGATCCAACTCTCTTAGCCTTTCTGGGTCCCTCCAGGTCCACAAGGCAGTAGGGCAAACACATTTATGGTGGTGTTGATGGGTATCGGGTATCTGTGGTATTTGCTGGACGCCCTGATAGCCTTCACACCTTGGTCTGGTACTGTTTATTTGGGTTTCCCCATATTCACACCCCTTATATCTGAAGGAGATTTCAGTATTTGCCAACTGTGACTCGTTTAGTAGCTGAGGCTCGCACTGATGTCCACATGCATTCACAAATTAATGCTAATGTTTTGATACCAGTGGAAAGATCCTTTGATAGTGTCTAGTCTCAATTTAGTTATGTTAAGACTCAAAGTCTTGGATCCAGTATCAATTCACAACATGGCACGAAGCAATTGCATTGTACATAGGCTATTGTTTGACAAAACGAGTCATGCATGTGCACAAGGCCAGGAGAAAGTTCCTGGAGTTACAAGACTTCGTCTCACTTATCACACATTTTTGTATTGAGGGGATAGTTGCAGTGTGCTTGTTCCTGGTAGTGAGGAATGTGAATTTGTGTGAGTCCATGCCTGCACGTATGTGTGTTTGTGTGTGTGTTTGAAAGAAAGAGTGAAAAAGAGAGAGGATTGCTTCTTATCGTATGTGTAGAAGAGGCCTTCAATATGGTGTTCTTTTTGTATCCAAAGTACATGTGAAAAATATCAGGATAATGTACAGATTACATCCAATTTCAGTACAGAATATATCCTTGCACACAATGATAAAAAAACATCCACATAATGCCGCAATCACGGGAACCAAGTCATATAACAGGGTGGCTACAAACAAGCAGAAATCAAATACCCTGACTTTTCCAGGTTTTCCAGGGTAAAATTTACATTTTTCCCTGACAATTACAAACTAAACTAAATCGATGTTTTTGCAAATGGAAATAATAAACTCAAACAGATCAACATATGGTTTTGTTAAGTACCAATATTATCTTCTATGAAAATGACTTAATTTCTCTATTCTCTATGAATTGAATTCAAACTGCAAAATAGTGAATTTGGAAAATTATTACAATCCACAAGCTAGGGAAGGATTACAGAATTTTGTCATATGCAGTAAGTTTAAAATAAAATACTTGATTATTTTTAAAACTACAACTAAATGAGATAAGAGTGATAGATTAAGAAATGTAATTTGTAATTTATCAGTCTCCTTATACATTCTTGGTATTATATGTTGATATTTCCACTGAGGTTTGGAACCCTCTGCTTTCAAGAACCATGAGTGCGGACTCATTTTTCGATGCATAAAGCTACTTCCCTCTTCTCTGTAAAGCAAACAACTTAACTCTTGCATATAAGTGAAACAACTGAATTGTACAAAAGAAGGTGTCATATTTCCTTACATTATCAATGGGATTTCTGCTTCAGTACAGTATTTAGCTAACCACACATTAAAACAGGAACACACTAATAATAAAGCTTCTGAGGGTTCATATACGAGGGGCATCCTGAAAAAAGCTCCAATGGTGCCTATATGCAGCACTAGTGGTCAGAGATAGACACACACACATGCAGGCAAGAAGAAGTGGCATGTAGCTGTAATCTGGTACAGTTGCAATGCAGCCGTTTTAGGACAGTTCTAGGTTAAAGATTGCAGATCTCATACAGTCTCCCACCAACTGCGATATACCCTACATTGTACGCTCAGAATTTGGCACAGAGCCACAAGCAATCCTGTGAGGTGTGCAGACCGGACGTCGTGAGTCAGACGATGGTGCAGACAATTCACGGTGTAACGACCGCCATGTTAGGCAGATTTAAGTTGTATATTGGCATTTATCTTATTCGTATACTTTCAAGTTAAGAACTTGGATTAATTTATTTATACTTCGTTGTTTTTATAATTCATGTATATATTTATGTTTTATCTTATGTTATAATATTATTCACGTATTTTTGCAACATTTATTCAGAATTTATAGGCTAATAATTATCATTGTTGTTCAAGCACAAGTACATCTCTTCTTAATATTGATTTTTGTTCAACAATGTACAAGATTGAAGTAATTTGTCTTTGTTATAAACTAAATCTTTATTTAATCATTTTTTTATGTACAAGGGCAAATATGATTTATTTGATAAAATCAGTTTAGTTATTTCTATATAGTTTAATATTGTAATATTATAGCAAAGTATTTCTCCCTCGTTTTCAATAAAATATCGTTTTCCTATTGGCTGTTTATGTTAGGAGTGGGGGGAACCATGCTTCGTGTTCTTGGCGATGTAAAAACTTCCACGTTGGCATTTTTAATTGTTGCCAACCTGAACTTTAGCTTACTATCGCTAATTAACATTGATATGTTATATAAATTATCAGTTTTTCTTGTGTTATTTTATTTTATGAGTATGTATTGTAAGTTAGAATAATCTGTTATGCTGCACCTCGCGCTTGAGGTAGCAGTTGAGGTCTTGCTATTAACTGTGAAGGCGGTGTGCGGACTCTCGTGTTAAAAAAATTGCTTATCACTGCCTGCGAGCGTGCATGACCCAACAAATTATAACTTTTAACTTGTGCGAATCAGTATGTACGCACGCAATTCGTGATTAAAGATTTTGGGCATTTTAATTATAAAGTATTTGGAATTTTTTTTACTGTCACGCGTAGCAATTCGGTAGTTTCCTTCCTGGAGGAAGGGTGGATCATCTTAATCCCGATCCCTGGGTGAGAACTGGTGCTCCCAACTGGCCAGCCGGAGCAAGGAGCGGTGTGTTGCCAATTCGGATCTCCATACCCTGGAGTTACGAGTGGTGGCACGTTGCATTGTTTTTGTGGCGGTGCAACGTGGGGCATTGCATTTTGTGGCGCCGCAACTAAGGGGCACGAAGAAAGAAGACTTCCCCCTTCCCAGTGAAGTGTTGTCCAATGCTCCCTTAGTGTTTTGTCCACCCAACCCATTGCCATTTCCAAAAGATGGATCGTGGTGATCGTCGGATACTTAGAAGCAAAGTTCGCACCGAACTCTCCAAGACATCAGCAGCGTGCTGCAGCCAGCCGTGGAGCGACATTTCAGGTTACCAATGTTTGGAGTGTCGGCTTCTTTATCACCCGGAGTGCTGTCCAATGACAGAGACTGTTGTGGATGGAGGTGATCAGGAGTTTCGATGCCAGAAATGCTTCGAAGTGCGACCAGCCAAATCCGACGGCTACTGTTTTGTCTCCAGCAACAGTGATGCCTGAGTGGGTCAATGTTTTGGTGGCCTCCCTAGCGGAAAAGAAGCGTGAGCAACATGAACAGCTGATCGCAGCGTTCACAGAAAAACACTGAGAGCGCGAGGAGAAATTGAAAGTTGAAAAAGAGGAAGAGAGAAAGAGATATGAACAGCTGATTGCCACTTTCTCAGAGAAAGACTGAGAATGCGAGGAGAAATTGAAAGCTGAAAAAGAGGAAGAGAGAAGGAGAAATTGAAAGTTGAAAAAGAGGAAGAGAGAAAGAGATATGAACAGCTGATTGCCGCTTTCTCAGAGAAAGACCGAGAGCACGAAGAGAGATTGAAGGAGGAAAAGGAGGAGGAGAAGAGATGCCATGAACAGCTTACGGGCCAGTTATCCGAAATGGTGCAGCAACTTAGTTCCATTCCTGCACGGATTCAGTTAACTGAAGAGAGGATAACTCAGGTGGAGTCGGCACAACAAGAACTCGTTTGTAAAAAGACTGTTTTAGAGACTGAAGTTGTTGCAGTACAGGAAGAAGTGATGGGACTCAGTGGTCGACTGTCAAGTGAAATTTTTGGACTTCGAACACATGTGCAGAGTACGGTGACCGAAACACGCTCGACTCTAATGGACTCAATAAAAGAACTTGGAGAACGAGTGACAAACTTATCGCTACGTGCAGACACGGCTTTCCATGATACAGGTTTAGGTTCACTAGAACTTCCAGTGACAAACGAGCGTGACTTAACCCATAAGTCAGTTCCCGGTGCCCAAACAGCTGATAAGACTTCGCAATATGGGTAACGATAGACAGTTAACTCATGTACAGGTACCCATGTCTCTTCCCACCAAACAAGCAAGAAACGATCAGCGGCGTGGACTGAGATACGAAGATCCTTCTGACAAAGACAGTGTCCTGTGCCAAGATTGTGTTTTTCGAGTTTCCCGTATGACAGACATCAACCAGTTGCCGAAGTTTGATGGAAACATAGAAACCCATTCTGCCGAGAAATACCTCCGCGAGTTCAACCTAAGTTTCGATCTGATACAAGTGCCAGATGAGTGTCGATTGGACTTGTTGTCGAGAATTTTTATTGGCACTGCAGAGCACTGGCTCTCGGCTAATTGTGACCAGTTTCTTGACTATGAGGATTTTTGTGATCAGTTTAAGGCACAATTTGCTTCTATTGAGGCCAAGCGAAGGCAACTGGCAGCTTTGCGAAGACGGCGGTACTCGCGGCAGAAATTTTAAAGAACATGGAAAGTTATGCCTGGAGCATATACGCGGGTTTTAAAAATCTATCGGACACTCTGCGAGAACCGGAAGTTGTTACGCTAATTATCAAACTATTGCCCTTCCGTGTACGTCATCTGTGCCTTGCGAATGCACCCAGAAACATTCGTGATCTCACTGCTTTCATGAAAAGCTACAAGTTGTGCGAATAACCTATTGGCTTCAGACAGTATGATAACGCAGGTTGTGAGCGACGACGTGATGAAGATGCTAATTCTCGTCATCCGCAGAATACCATTTCGTCGCAGGTGCGCACGATTAAGCAGAATGCATGGCCTAATCGGCAGGTTCAGAGACAATATCATCCGTATCCGGAACCTCATCGCCTAGATCAGCAAAACCGTCCGATGCCAACAGATGAGCGCTCAGGCAGGACCAGATGCTGGACTCCTCCCAGAAGAGGAAACTATTACCGCCGGAACTATGGAAACCGGTCAAGATCTGATTCACCGCAGCGCAGACAAATAGTTAATGCAGAGACCAATACTGAAGACCTACAATTAACACCTGAGCAGCAAGAGACCATAAATGATACAAGGCGCTACTATTGGAGTCTCGATGGTCATAGTGGCCAGGAAAACGCTCGTCTTGCCTATTTAATTCGTTCCAAGTTGGGCAAGGATTGTGAAAGGAGTGAGCCGCCTTAGTAAAACCACCTGATGTTAGCACTGCAATAGACCTGTCAAATAGCGAAGAAACTCTCATAAAAGAGCCATATGTAAAGCCCAGGACTTATCAATAGACTGTAATACTCCAAAAGTAACACCACTTTAGCTGGACTGTTTGTTTATTCATAGTGGACACAGGAAATTTTGATGGGCATGAAATCAACATCCATGTTGTGAAGAAATCTCCCTGCTGACATGTTTTCGGAGTTTCCTTTCGATATGATTACTAGAGGAAAAGTAGACTTTCAAGTAAATAAGTTGACACTTCAACTATGTAATGCATCCTCCGTCACCAAAAATATTGTATGTGATACGAGTGCCAAAGGATAGTATAAATGTGAGCATCGTATCTGTGAAGATAAGTAGACGGCAAATGCACAAACCTGAAGTGTAAATTATATGAGAGTTCAAATGTATTTCAATTACTATTGGCTTATGAAGTTGAATTTCCCGAAGGGTGAGAAAGATTTAGCGGAGTGGAGAGTGAATTAAATTTAATGAAACAGGTGTCTGTTTTTCAAAACCTTTTATTGATGCTAATCACCACACGCAACATGCATGAGAAAGTTTGTGCCAAGTGGAAGAACAGCTGTTTAGTAAAACGAACTTAATGCTTTTGTACATGTCTTATCTAGTCCTATAATATTCAAGATCAGCTGTAGAAAACACATGGTTATTGAATGATTCTATTTATGAAAATATCGGTGTTCCTCCTTCGAAACATTTTATTCTATCCTCCATGTCCAACAACCTCAAGAAACCTCGGATTACCAGAGAATTTTATTCAACAAACATTCTCTTTATCATGTTCAACATTGATGAATAATCTAGTACACTGCATTCTTTACCATGCTGCGATAAAAACGAAGCAAAGGAAAAAGATCTTTCTTTTGGAAGCTAAACTATAAAACTTTTTCTTGTAAGAAAAGCATTGTTCATATATAGAGTTTCAGCGTTGTAACAATCAGTTCTTTTATTTTGTGTCTTGTTTATTTTTCTCTGACCGAAGCAAATTAAAGAGTTATGTAACAACAGTGGTTGTAACAGGATAAAAGTGCCATTGTTGACGAAACAATAAACACTGATTTATTGATAAGCTCAAAGAAGCAAAGCTATAAGTATGTCAAATGAAGATTGTGCTCTTTATAAAATTAGGTCAAATAACAATGACCAGAAAGGAACATAAATTTTGGATGAAAGTTGTCAGACCTGTAAAATGTTTTGTTACACCAAGCTTATATTTACGAAGGTATATCTTACATTATCCAAGTTGATTGTTCATGTACATGCATATTAATTGAAATTTATTGTAACTTTCGACGATCAGATGTAACCTAAAGGTCTATCTCAGTTATATGTGTCATAAATTATTGTGTTTAGAAAAAAACTTGAAACTGTTATCAAGTAGTTCTTTCAGTGTAATCTGAGTGTATAATTTTATAATTGTTTTAATCAAATATTATTTGTGTTATGCGATAGTAAGCATCTAGTAAAAAAAAATACTTTGATATACTCAGCCATTTTTTTTAAGCCGACAAGGGGGGAAATTGTAACGACCGCCATATTAGGCAGATTTAAGTTGTATTGGCATTTATCTTATTCGTATACTTTCAAGTTAACAACTTGGATTAATTTATTTATACTTCATTCTTTTTATAATTCATGTATATATTTACGTTTTATCTTATGTTATAATATTATTCGTGTATTTTTGCAACATTTATTCAGAATTTATAGGCTAATAATTATCCCAAATAATATATGCAAAGTTTTCATTGTTTTTCAAGCACAAGTTAAATAAATCTCTTCTTAATATCGATTTTTGTTCAACAATGTACAAAAAAAAGGTAAAGTGTTCCCCTGTGCTTAGCACCACGCCATGAAGGCGTATAGGGGGTGTGGGGGTAACGCACCACACTTTCTTGATCCAGTTGTGAGTGGGGGTGATGTGATCAGCACCATGCCCCTAACCGCCTTTACCCCCCCAGGGTTTCCCCCAGGTACCCATGTTATTCGACACTGGGTGGGTGCCGGGGCCGCTTCCAACGTTAGAAAAGTTCCCGGATTTGAACCGGTCGGGGATCGAACCCGGGACCTTTAGCATGGTAGTCAGACGCGTTACCGACTGAGCCACCGCGGACAACTTCAATGTACAAGATTGAAGTAATTTGTCTTCGTTATAAACTAAATCTTTATTTAATCATTTTTTTATGTACAAGGGCAAATATGATTTATTTGATAAAATTAGTTTAGTTATTTCTATATCGTTTAATATTGTATTATAGCAAAATATTTCTCCCTCGTTTTCAATAAAATATCGTTTTCCTATTGGCTGTTTATGTTAGGAGTGGGGGAACCACGCTTCGTGTTCTTGGCGATGTAAAAACTTCCACGTTGGCATTTTTAATTGTTGCCAACCTGAACTTTAGGTTACTATCGCTAATTAACATTGATGTGTTATATAAATTATCAGTTTTTCTTGTGTTATTTTATTTTATGAGTATGTATTGTAAGTTAGAATAATCTGTTATGCTGCACCTCGCGCTTGAGGTAGCAGTTGAGGTCTTGCTATTAACTGTGAAGGCGGTGTGCGGACTCTCATGTTAAAAAAATTGCTTATCACTGCCTGAAAGCGTGCATGACCCAACAAATTATAACTTTTAACTTGTGCGAATCAGTATGTACGCACGCAATTCGTGATTAAAGATTTTGGGCATTTTAATTACAAAGTATTTGGAATTTTATTTACTGTCACGCGTAGCAATTCGATAGTTTCCTTCCTGGAGGAAGGGTGGATCGTCTTAATCCCGATCCCTGATTGAAAACTGGTGCTCCCAACTGACCAGCCGGAGCAAGGAGCAGTGTGTTGCCAATTCGGATCTCCATACCCTGGAGTTACGAGAGGTGGCTCCTTCCAATGGAAGGCCAATCAAATGTGCACAACCCCATACAGCTGAGTACACACGGGCCCATTGCATCACTTCAGGTGAAAGATCTTGGATCACTCCCTGTACAGCCCTGGCCTTGAATGTACAGACTTTCATCTCTTTGTTTAACTGAAGAGGTTTCTGGCAGGGCAAGGATTTGACAGCTACACTGCGGTAGAGATAGTTCCAGTCTTTGCTGTCAGACACATACACCATGGGCATACAAAATTTAGTGCCATGCTAGGACAAATGCCAGAACAACGGTGGTGATTATGCTGAAAATTAGGTTAGGACTCACTGTTACTAATGCAATAAATTACAACTGATATTCATGTTTTATTTATGCCTAATCGGTAGGAACCTTGATATTTTATTTTTTTCAAATTGGTGCATTTTCTTATTTTTTATTTTTACTATACGGCATTATTTTTCCCAAAATTCAATTTTCATTTTAGCACATTTTCTGGCAAATATCTGAAATTATACCTTCATGGTGTTTTTAAACTACTGTTTCAAATTGTAAGTCACATGGCTTACGCCTCTTCGTGAGAGTTTGATATCTTGAAAGTTATTTTGGGAAAGTTATTTTCCATACCTCTTTTTTTTAATTTTAAGGTAAGGATTTTAGATAATGGAATTTTCCCCGTATATACTGAAGGGTGCATAATGACCATAAGTGGCGATGCACCCAAAAAATTTAAATCACTCTATCTCACGTGACAGATACCGATATATTATGGCACCAAAAATTGGCATTATCTTTTTTTGACTTCTTAGTGTTACGTTTCCCAAAATTCGCGTTTTTGTTTTAGAACATTTATCTGCCAAATATACCGAAACTTAATACTCCATTGTGCTTTTAAACTATTATTTTAAATTGTAGGTCACATGGTCTACATATTCGTGACAGTTTGATATGTTGGAACAGATTTTTTTGAGGAAGTAAAAGTAAAGTGCTCCCCTGCACTTTTCCATGAAGGTGTATAGGGGTGTGGAGTTAGGGCCCCACACTTTCTTGATCATGGCTGAAGGTGGGGGTGATGTGATCAGCACCATGCTATTGGCTACCTTTATTCCTCAAAGTTTCCTCAAGGTACCAGCTTCATATGATGCTGGGTGGGTGCCGGAGCAGTTTGAATAGGTGGAAAACATCCTGGTTCTCCCCCGCAGGGGATCGACCCCAGATCTCTTGCATAGTAGTCAGACGCCCTAACGACTGAGCTCCATTATTACTCACTCGACAAATGTCGATGGTGCGCACTTAGCTTGGTAATTCAAGCTAAAATGCCAACAATTCGATATTTCGAATGGGTGATAAATGTGTCCAGACATCACTGCACATTCCTTAACAAAATATCGCAGCAATTACCATTTTTCATGGTTTTGGCGTTTGCGAAAAATCGATGTCCCTACTAATCGGAAATTACTTTCTGGCCAACCCTCATATAAATCAGTAGATGGAAAGTGAAAATTTAGCAGGGCTGGCAGAGAAAAGTCAATTCTTAAAGAAAGTGATTTGCTTTCATGATTGAATGATTCGAGTAAATATGATATTAAATTATTTACGTATTCATTATTAGTATATTATTTCATAATATTGGACATTAACCTTAGTCAGTGAGAGATTAATGACTAGAGCCCGGAAGTTCAGGCATTTATTTTTGTTAAAATAGGCAGGCAAAAAGGCATTTATAATTGGTAAATAGGCACTAAAAATGAAAAAAGGCAAAATAAACCGAAAAAATGCACATTTAGAAGTCACTTACTTTTATCTATAATTTCTGGCAAAATGTTAAAATCTAAATTGGGAAAAGCATTTCAATTTTCTCCGTCTTGATTGCACATAACTACAAGGTGCTTTTTAAGTTCTAAACATTCATTGATAGTCGTCTGTCAGAGAGAATGTTTTTCATAATAGAAAATTATCTTTCTACTTCGACAGAAGTTATTGGAGCATACATATAACAAGCTAATGTAGCTGGACTCATTTTGGTAACAACATTTTCACCTTTTAGAATATCACAAATTGTTTTCAATTGTTTCAAGTCCTCATTTGCACTCACTACCCGTTAGCACTTTTCCGCAACAGCTCACCCCTTTTCTCCTGGCACTTCCATCATCTGCTGCATAGATTCCTCGAAGATTTTCATGGATGCTATAATTGTAATTGTCTCTGGCAATGCACCATAATGTGCAAAACTTGAATAGCACAGGAGTTTTTTCACTTCACGAATTGAAGCCGCTTCATTTTCTGGAAGAGCATCGATCACCTCACTGATTTTTTGAAGATTGTTAGCATAATATATAGCTGCTGATATCCAGGTTCCCTATCTCGTCAAGACTGGTTGCTGAGGTAAACTAAGCTCAATAGCAACTTCCTGAAATTTTCGGGTTCGAGAGGGAGATTTCAGAAATATTTTCTTTGTGTTCGAAATCAACATGTCCACTTCAGCAGTCAATCATGCACAAGAAATGTTAACCGAAAGGCAATATCCTGACTCAGCATGAAATACTTTTTTCTCACACTTTTCTCCTTCAGCATTGTTGAAACATGCGTGAGTTCAATATTACTTAAATAAGGCGAAAATTATTCACATAATAAACGGAAGAAAAATAAATGCCAACAATGTTTTTTGGGAGAAAAATAATTTATATACACATTTTTTTTAAAAAAATGTCAAATTTCATTGAAAAAGACAAAAAAGGCATTATAATTAAAAATAGGCAGTGGGGTCCCAAATAGGAAAAATAGGCAAAATGAAAAGGCTTCCAAAACATTCGAAACAACATAAGGAACGTATATCCGGAAAAAATTTATCAATATATGCAGTAGATAAAAAGAGGCATTTTGCCAAACTTCCGGGCTCTATTAATGACCATCTGTCACGAGTTTAAACAGACAGGACAGGGAGTGGCGTTAATTTCATTGCAATACTAGTGTTGCAGTAAATTTGAGGTTGGGAGCATGCACTTGCCAATTTTTATAAAGTTCACCAATGCAGATTTATGTTTCACTTTTCGTGACAGTATTCAATATATATCCCGTTTGGTTGGATTATTCTTGATATCTAAGAATAGTGCAATGTCATTGTAAACGTACGTTAACTTGTGCGAAACCAGTAATACCTCAGGATGATGAAAGAAAACCTTTGTAAGCACTGCTACATTAAATAAGGTGAACTGAGCCAGAAGAGTAATAAAATTCCAGCAGCATATTTGCAGTCTAAAGCTCTTCTTGTTTATGCATGCGATTTTTGTTGGATGTTGCAGTCCATGCAATTTCTGTCGCATGTTGTAGTGAGATACTTTGTCGGGTGGCGATATTTGACAAAAATCGTATGTATCAATCGAACCTATTTGTTTCCATATTCCTTCAGTTTGTCCAACAAAATGCCAACTATCGGACGGCGCCACCCGCTCTTATCCCCTTCATCTGCTGACAAGTCCCCTTACTAGTCCCATACGGACAAGAAAAAATTATAATTCAATGCATTTTCCACGTAATATTTAGAGGCTTATCCTTTACTCCCCCGATGATACCATATGGTATCATCAGAGTAAGGTCGTACTGGCCCGATGATATCATATGGTATCATGGTGTTGATTACGAAATGAATGTGCTTTTTGGACCTTCATACTCTTAGGTTTGGGTGGAAACTCTGACACAGGTCTGGAGCAAGCCTGGGAAATTCATATTGATGACCAACCTCCCCCCCTTCTCCCCAAAATATCCATGCCACATTTCCGAACCGAGTTTCACATTTTGGCTCATTATTCAACTTGTATGTTACCCAGGAACATGAAACATGTTTCATTCTCTTGAGAAATGTCCATTCTTTGAAAATAATAATAAAGTTCGCACCCTCTTCCCAAATAGTGGGAGAAGAGGGGGCAAAATCCAGATTTTTATGTTTTTTTCATTGAAATTCAAGGGGGTTGCACCCCCCTTCCTCGATTCGGCATTCTCAATTGTACACAGTTGTATGCTCTGATGTTTTAGCTGAAAAACAAAACTTATCTGAAGTAGATTGCTCCCATAGTGCAAGTTCTGACAACTCTCCTCCAAAATTGCAAATTACCTATTTTTCATTAAAAAAAATATTCACATTTTGGCTTATTATTCAACTTGTATGGCACCCAAGAACATGAAACATATTTCATTCTCTTGAGAAATGTCCATTCTTTGAAAAGAATACTAAAGTTCATGCCTTCTCCCCAAAATAGTGGGAGAAGAGGGGGCAAACTCCAGATTTTTATGTTTTTTTATATTGAAATTCGATGGGACGTGCCCCCCCAAGCCCCTCTTCCTCGGTCCGGTGTTCTAAATTGTACAGGGTTGCATGTGTGCGCTGAAGTTTTAGCTGCAAAACAAAAGTTATCCGAAGTAGATTGCTCCCATAGTGCCAGAGTTATAACAATTTTCCTCCAAAGAGTGTTCAAATTTAAACTTCCCGCCGAGAAGCCTGTGCGAGAGAAATTTCTCTATCTCTCCTCCTGCCATCACTGTTTTCTGGCACCGTGGTTGTGTTGTGCATAAAAGGGGCCTAAAAGTTGAGGCCCAAACTTACAAACGAGATTTCCTGTTCCCGGACAGAGTTCCATAACGATATCTTTAAATACATTTTTTAAAAAAAAGTCAATGAAGACTAAATTCCCTGACATTTCCCTGACTTTTTTTGACACCTCAGATTCCCTGACTTTTCCCAGTTTTCCAGGTCTGTCACCACCCTGTATAAATATCTGAAACGTGTCCAAAATTCATACATACAATGTCCAAAACATATAAAATAATGATCCACAGATTGTCCAAAAAGTTAAAAACATGTCCTTCATGGATATCTCTTGAGTGGACATTTGGATGTTCAAAGGATATTCTGGCCTCCCTGAAGGTGAAATGGTAGCATCGACTCCTTGTAATCAAGGGTCCTGGGTTCGATACCAGATGGAGGTACTTAGTGCTTCAGATCTCACATTAATCTGTAGGTCCAGTCCTGATTAGCCTTACTCTGCAGAAAGTAGACTTAAAGCACCAAATCAAGCAAATCAGAGGATATTCAATGGATGTCCACTTGACATTCCAGGATATCCAGAATTTTGGCACAAATATCCAGAAGATACACATTAGATGGGTTTGGGGTTAGGCAATTATGCATGTTAAGTGAAAAAGTGCAATTGTAAGGTTATAATTCCTTAGCTGGCAACACTAGCAGGCTGAAACTTTGTCAACAGACGCAGGTAACATGGACCTAAGTATTGGCCACAGATTTATATGTAAAATCATAAATCTTAATTTTGCACCAAATTTGGTCTTCTGAGACAATGATACGCTACCCCCAGTTACACTGAATTTCTATATACATATATTTCAATGGAGGGTCTTCAATGTTATTTAAATTTGGATCTGGCATGGACCTTAAGCAAGCAAATAGGTTAAAATTTGCGAGGCAATCAAGACAAAAGTATCAGATGAAATGTTCCTTATGTCCCCACATTTTGCAAAATAATTCTAAAAACTTAGGAAATTTGGAAACTGGGTACATGCCCCTGTCTTCTAATTGATACAAATAAAAAATAACAATCCTGTCTCATAGTAGGAACATGTTAAATAACATTCACCAAAATTTACCCAACCCTTAAATAATAAGAGGATAGCAGTGAAAAAAAGAAAGCATTGATTGCGGTTGAAATACATTTTCCAAAATTTCTGCATATCTTTCCAAAATTTGCATTTATTACATGATTAATTTAATGATCTAACTGAGACATAAATGCCAAAAACTGTAATTTAAAGAAATACAAAAAGACAATCAACTGGGATTAAATTGAATAAACAGTCTAGTAGCCACTTGATATTTCCATTCCATTGGCATGTTCCGAAAGCTGCATCAGCATAAAGCATTAAATGAGTTATGACAACTGGGCATTCCAAAAGTGCTTTCCCACGTTTCAGACGAGAAAGATTTTCGAAAAACATATGGGCTCTGCAGTTGCATTAAAACCATCTGCTTGTTGCAGAAGTGCAGGAAAACATGTGCTGAAAAAAAAAGGCAAAGCGTATACTAGTTTTTTTCAGCAAGTATTGCAATTTTTATTCTTATCTTTCTATTTATTGTAGAAAGAGATGGTAGATTACCAAAGATAGATACCAAAGCAGGAAATTGTGTGGCAAAATGTACATTCACAGACATGCAAAGCAGGTGCAGGGTCAGAGCAAAGCATCTGAAACATGGGGTCATGAGGAAGATGAAATTTGCACAAGTATTCAAGTAAAGAATGAAAATTCTTAAGAATTGTTTTTAAAATAATGTATCTAAGAGTTGGTCGAAATCTGGGTGTACAAAGATTTGCAGCTCGTACATTATTTTTCTAGAGGCATGGTTGTCTGCAGGATTTTTTCTAGGGAGTTGCCTCTTGAAGAAAACACTTTTTCAGACTGAAAATATAAGTTTCCTGTAAATATCTTCCAAAAATTAACAAAAATCTGTGTCTGAAATTATACGTAATGTGTGTAATACAAATAACATCCATTTCTCAGGGGAAGGAATCACCTCCATTTGGCAGGCCCTGGGTTCCAATCCCTACCTGGGATTGGGTGTTCTTTGTGAGTGTGCGTTCATCAATTTCAACCTATCATCACTCATCTTCATGATTAGCCAAAAATGGCAGAAAAGTGATGTAACACAAACCAAATGAATCAATAAAAAACAACAGAAAATGTTCATATGTAAAAATATTCATAAACAAACCATATTTTGTTCTTGAATATGGGAGACTAGAAATTCATGCTTCATTGTTTAATTGCTACATCCAAAAATTCATGCCTCTGCCCATACACAAGCAATTCTGAAAATAACAAAATATTCAAGTTGAGGAAATTTTGAGGGGCTATGATCAAAGTCTTATGATACTCAGTTTCAATAATGTGAAAATACTTCATGCACTCACCTTTCTGTCTCTCCAGATGGACATTCATCTTCAATTGTAAGTTCACTCTTTACATCTTCAGGCTCTACATTAACATTGTCACTCTCATCACTTTTGCATTCAACAGCACCAAACTGTGCAATGTCATCACTCGCATTGAAATCTTTATTATCCTCCTGTAAAAATTCAGCCATCCCAACACCAGAGTTCAAGTATATGTGAAAGGCAACACCCCCTGGCTCTTCGACTTTCATTTGTTCCAACTTTGGTTCAGATTTAATAACTGATGATGAAGATGCTGGCTGCCAAGTGTTTTCGGTTGACTCTTCATTTGGTTCATTCTTGATTGAACAACTCATGACGTCAGGTTCTTCCTTCAGTATGGTGGACAGGGTGTGATCATAAAACTCCATCTATGTTGAAGACGGTGAGGCACTTGCAATCTGAAAATACATTTTACACACAAACATCAGATGGTGCTCAAATAGAAGACAAAATGAATGTATGAATGTGTGTGTGTGTTTAACAAGTAAAAAGGGAAAGGAAAACACTCACCAGACACTGGAAAAATTAAAATTTTCGCAGCCTCATCTCCAGTGGTAAAAAAAGGTGGTGGAAACGGAAGCTGTGTAAAGTTTAAAGTAATGGTTAGGGATGGATGGGGGTGGGGGTGGTGATGGATTGGTTTGGAAAGTTACTGGGTAGTCAGTCGTTTTCAGGGTAGATGTTGGTTGCATTTATGGCTGATATGTAGGCCCTCTCCCATCTTTTTCGTACTGATTGGGGTAAAGAGTGGATGATCTATACTCAGAAGCAGTCATTGAAAGGGATGTTTTGATGGTTGGTAGTGATGGAAATGATTGAGCACAGGTTATGGGTGGAGGAGGGGTGGGTGGTTGTTGATCCTGAGGTTGAGGGCAATGGATATTGCAGGTTAAGGTATAGATAACACTGCCAACTTTGTGTGTGTGTGTGTGTGTGTGTTGGTTTAGAAGACTGTTCCTGGAGTTTGGGGGGCTGATTCAGAAAATTGCATTTGATAGACTGCATCAGTTCTAGTTTCTTAGATACAGATACAATATAATAGATATGAATGCATAAAATGTTAGTCCTTTCTTTGAAAGATCTCCTCTGCAGAATAGGGATATCATAAAAGCTTTGATAATTGATTTGGCAATTAATGTATTTAAATTATTTACATTTTCTATGTATAATTGACATTTGCTTCACAACTATTCCCAATCAAATAATTTCATTTCTGCAGATCAAACACCATAGAGGTTATGGCTACTTCAAGACGGAGTTGCTTGAATCATCCTGGAGTATTTTGCTATTTTGTGGGGAGTACACACTGAAAGCAAGTAGGAAACCTATTTCTGAGTTTGTAAAAATAGCATATGTAGCTTATTTTGGTGTCAAGCTTGGAGATCAGGATAAGCCATGGGCTCCTGATATTGCATGCAAAACTTGTTCGGAGCACTTGCACCAGTGGACAAATGGAAAGAGATGCTGCTTGAGATATGGAGTACCAATGGTTTGGAGGGAACAGAAAAAACTCTTCAATGACTGTTATTTTTGTATTGTTAATATCCCAGGCATCAATTGACATAATAGTGACAAGTGGCTTTACCTTGATCTACCTTCAGTCAGGAGACCTGTTCTGCATTTTGATCTTGTACCCATTCCAACTATCCATGAACTACCACAGCTCTCAGGGGATGAGTCTTGCATGTCTGATACTGCACGAGATAAAGACAGTGGAGTTATATGTGTAGACTTGAAGATGGTTAATTTTCTTCTTGGTCAACAAAGTGGCTACACAAAGCATCTTGTTATGTCTTTGGAATAGTAGAGCCAAACATCAACATTCGGAGAGAAAAGATTGGCCTCCAAGGGAATATATGTTTGTTAGAGGACAAAATGTTATCAATGAACATTTGGGAACACGAGATAAAATCATACTGCCACCACTACACATAAAGCTAGACCTGATTAAATTCTTGGCAAAGGTTTTGAAGAAGCACACTGAATACATAGCGCATTTAAGTTACCTGGACTTACCATGGAAAAACTGAAGGCAGGAATTTTCGATGGCCCACAGATCAGACAACATAACAGTCCAACATTTCACATCATCAATGAATGAAATTGAATCATGTGTCTAGTCTTCATTTGTTCCTGGCGGGAAAAACTTTCTTGGCAACAAGAAGGCACAACAACTACAGGCGATTAGTAGAGAGGATGTGATCTTTACTTTCAACAGGCTTGGCTGTAACATCAGTGTTAAACTCAATTATCTGCATTGCCACTTACATCACTTTCCAGGGAACCTTGTTGACTTATGCAAAGAGCAAGGCGAAAGGTTTCACCAGAAGATAAAAACAATGGAAGCTAGATATCAAGGAAGATGGGATGCACACATGATGGCAGACTATTGTTGGAATCTCATGAGGGATCATCCTGGCACATTCCATTCTTGGAAATATTACAAAAGGAGCTTCTTGTGTGTCAAATGACTGGGACGTTTGTATCATAAATCTGTGATTTTGGTATGAAATAAGTAGATTTTCATGTAGTACACTTTTCTATTAATTTTTAATGTGTTACCTTAATGCTTAAAATACTTTAATTTGAACACTTCATTAAAAAATCCTAACTTGTTATGAACAAGGTATAACAATCATGTAATGCACGATCTTTGGTCTTGAACCACCACATAACCCCAAAATGTCTGCAGATGCCACTTCTAACACTCATCTCTTCCAACTGGGATTGACTAGGGAAGTGATGAACACACGTGCTGTTTACACTGGAAGTGATGTAACTTTTACTCTGATTGTATAATCCACTCCGCAGTGCTACCACTTTGTGCAATATTTATGAAGTGACACTTGTATTTGTTATTGGCGAGCAGAGTAAAAGGTGGTATATGGCATATTTTCTGTACATCAAACACTAGCGCTCATAGAGGAAAACTGGTGCCATTTTTTAAATTAGCAGATCAAATAAACCTAGAAGCAGGTCTAACATTTGAGGCAGCAAAATGTGTGTTGGCCAGTGTAAGGTTTAACGTGTGGCAGGTAAGGTGGATGGACAGGTTGATTCAAATCACGACGGAAAATATATAGAATAATATACATAAGGGTTTTGTAGATTTCACTTTTTGTGAAATTACATTAATCTTGTAATCATTTAATAGCATTCATAGGCTCTAAGAAAGGAAAGAAATACATGAACTGATGGGGTGAAGCTCACACTAAAGGAAATGTAATATGTAAACACACTTAAATTTCTATTCTTTTAATATTCAATAATTTTTATAGACAAAAATAGCAAACATTTTGTGTAGAATAATATACAAAAAACTAATTATGTTAAACCATAAATAGTGTAATTCTCATTAAACTGTAAATAAACATAGCAGCTCATATTTTGCAAACTATCATTAAAGACATTGTCAAAATTCAACTACAAAGAACATTAAAAAAATATTTGAAGTTACAATTATATAGCTGATCCGGAATGTTTAATTTATACTCAAAGAAAAATTACTGAAATTATTATAGTTTCATTAACACACTCAACAACATTTACATAGTAAATTCATACATACAGTATCAGAAAGACAAAATTGTATATTAACATATATTTTTTTATTTGTTTTAATCAAACTACTGTTTTTATACAGGGCCCTTTACCAGAAAAATATTAAAAAATAGATTTAACTTTAAAAAATAATCAAAAATAATTTTTTAATAAAAATCATGATTTTTTTCCACCTTGGTAGCATGCCCCTTTGGGATGAAGGGTCTTGGTGTGAATCTGGAGGGTGTAAGAAGTGACAGCCATGGGGCAGGTATTGGCACATTGGATGCTTGCATTAGTGAGTGGGGAGGCATTGGTTGTGTGGTGAAGGGGTTGTACATCAGGAAGTTTTGGAGGTTGGGGATGGAGGAATTCCTTTGAAAATAACTATGGGCTTGTCAGGAAAGATGTTTCTGGTTTCAGGATCGTTGTGAAGAATGGAGTGTGCCTGATTTTGTTGAGATTAAAGTAATATTGGGTGACAAGTAGAGGAGAGTTAGTGGCAGCTCTCTTGGTGGATGTGCATGAGGCAATTTGGGATATGTATGTTCGACCAGGGATTGGTGTAGGTCGAGGTTGTAGTTCTGTCGAGGTGTGGGTGAACTGTTGTGGTGGTGTCCACTGAAGGCGAGGGAGAAAGGCATATCTTTCTTGGTGCTGAATGGTTTCGATTGATTGGGTTTGTGTTTTAAGTCCACTTTATGCACTGTAAGGCTAATTGGGACTGGACCTACAGTTTAACCTTTAAACAAAAATACGTTAGAGTATTGAATTTCGTCTACTTACCTAAGTGAGTATGTATTCATTGTAAACTACGTTTTGGAAGCTTTACTGCTTCCTTCTTCAGGTGGTCGTATTTTAGGCTCGGAACATCAAGCCACGTCGGAGAAGTGTCATGCGAGGATACTTCGCACTCTTCACCTAGACAGGGACTAGGGCTTTCGACAGCCACTCAAGTACACTGTGGTGGTGGTTTTAACATATTTTTTTTCCGAGAGTTTCAAGGGTTTTTAACAAAGGTAGTTTTAATTCTGTATATGTCTAGCACTATGAAGTGTTTTTAACCCAAACCTTTCACCTAGTATACTCGCATAACACTTCTCAGACGTGGATTGATGTTCTGAGCCTAAAATACGACCACCTGAAGAAGCAAGCAGTAAAGCTTCCGAAACGTAGTTTACAACAAATACATACTCACTTACGTAAGTAGACAAAATTCAATACTCTAACGTATTTTTGTTTATAGATAGTGATTAACACGCACGTAACCAATATGCTAGGTTTAACTTTTACTCTCCCGATGATACCATATGGTATCATCAGAGTAAGGTCATACTGCCTCGATGATACCATATGGTATCATGGTGCTGATTACGAAATGAATGTGCATTTTGGACCTTCATACTCTTATGTTTGGGTGGAAATTCTGACACAGGTCTGGAGCAACACTGGGAAATTTACATTGATGACCAACCTCCCTCCCTCTACTCCTCCCCCTCTGCAACATATCCATGCCACATTTCCAAACAGAGTTTCACATTTTGGCTCATTATTCAACTTGTATGGCACCCAGCAACATGAAACCTGTTTCATTCTCTTTGGAAATGTCCATTCTTTGAAAAGAATACTAAAATTTGCGCCTTCTCCCTAAAATAGCGGGAGAAGAGGGGGGCAACTCCAGATTTTTTGTTTCTTTCCATAAAAATTCAGGGGTCATGTCCCCAAAGCCCCCCTTCCTCAGTCCGGCATTCTGAATTGTACACGGTTGCATGCGCTGATGTTTTAGCTGCAAAACATAACTTATCCGAAGTAGATTGCTCCCATAGTGCCAGAGTTGTAAAAAGTTTCCTCCAATGCAAATTACCTATTTTTTGAAAAAAAAAAAAAATCACATTTTGGCTTATTATTCAACTTGTATGGCACCCAAGAACATGAAACATGTTTCATTCTCTTGCAGGGTGGCTACAGACAAGCAGGAATGAAATTACCTGACTTTTCCAGGTTTTCCAGGACAAATTTTAATTTTGTTCCTGACAATTATGAACTTCATCCATATTTTAGTAAATAGACATAATAAAGTCATACCGATCCAGGTAGGATTAATTAATAATATTATCTTCAGAGAAATTGATTCATTTTTCTATGATTTGGATTCAAAGGGCAAAAGAGTGAATTTTGACAATTATTACAAATCACAAGCAATTCGCAGCTTATTCGATGCACACATGGGAACACATAGTGTCTGCTTGGCACCAATACCCCTAAAATCCCTTAAACCTGATTATCGAGAGTAAATGTTCTAAAAGTGATAGAATGTAATTGTACAAAACAAGGTGTCATATTTCCTTATATTCCTTCAGTACAAACATTCACAGTATATCCAGGTACTGCGAAACTGACAACACACATTGATGGCGAAAAGGGTATTTACATAAAGGGTATATACGTACTAAAAATTTAAGGCAAGATAATTATAGAGGGGAATCTACTGCATTGTACAGGTGCCTGATTTAGTTAATGAAATATTAAAACAAAAACACGCTGTTTATAAGTTTCTGAAAGTTTATATACGAGGGGCATCAAGAAAATAAATTCCATTGGCGTTTGTATGTGGCATTAGTGGTCAGAGCAGGAAGTTTCGAAGTCGGTGTTATTGTTTTTCTATTCATTGTTATTTTTCTCAAGTTTCGCATTTTCATTTTAGTGCATTTTCTAGCAAATATATCTAAGATTATACCCTCACGGTGTTTTGAAACTTCAGGGAGACCACTCTAGGACCATGATAAAATTCAAGTATAATTTCCGATTTTCAAGGCGAACTTTCCAAAAATTCTAGGGTACAAGCAGATCTTTTCTCTATTTCAACCTTGCGTATTAGAGCCCGACGCTGCTATCTCTGCCGCGGTGCAGTTCTCAATTTTAGTTCCGTCTCCCTCCCTCTTAGTATAACATGTTCTACCCTGCTCGCCAACCTTCACCATTGTTGCCAATTTCTGATTATTTCCTCTTTCTTCTTGTATCGCTGATTATTTCCTCTTTCTTCTTGTATCGTAAGAAACGATACACTATGGGACGGGGGCCACGTGATCGCTGAACGTTCACACGTTCTCTCTGGATATTGTCGTCATGGAGGGTCACTTTGAGTTTTCTTTCAACTATATCTTTCACCTTTCGTTCCAAAGCATTCCAGTCCTCTCCGACATCTTCCTCCAAACCAAAAAACATGAGGCTCTCTGTTCTCCTGTTTGTCAATTCTCTGTTCCAACCAGCTTGTGTAATCGCTCAGGTCGTTCACACACTTTTCCAGAACATCTACATGGTTTTGCATGTTGTCCACCCTCAGCAATATCTTATTTAAAGTGTCCCCGAGTTTCTGAACTCCGTTGCTCAAAGGCTTGTTGCTCTCTTGAAATTCAGACTTGAGATCCTGAATCAAACTTTTGAGCTCTCTTAGATCATGTCCAGGAGCTGGATTTTGCTCGACACCTCTCACAATGAGTAGGGTCAGCACCACAACACCATACGCAAGATACACTTTCTGAAGACCGCAGTTCTGTTTTGCTTTCGACACTTTCGGGTGCTCTCGGGTGAAATACATGACTATAGCCAGGCAGCACTGAATGGTACATACACCCATTGTCCCAGGACACTTCAACCAGCAGAGCTCAACAAAAACACGTCCGTCCTCAACGACTTTCACACAACTGAGTGTGGTTCTTTCCAGCATTAACTGTGGATAAATTGATGCTTTTGGTTACTTACATATTATTTTAACACGCAATTACATTTATGTATCCTCTGTAAGTTGTGTTACCATGCTCTTCAGTATGTGTTTTCCTCTGGAAATAAAGAGCGTTGCATGCTTTGCAATGTTGGGAATAACAGATAATCTGAGAAATTTCATCTTGTTGACATCACAGAAATCCTGATCAGGTTGTAAACATAGAAGATGAAAAGAGCCTTCTTGTGACCAGACCTTCATCAGAAGGGCAAAATAGTGATCAAGGGACCTTGACTTTTAGTGGATAGGAAATGTGTACATTATTCCTCCCAATAATGAAGAGAAGAAGAAAATGAAAACTTTTTTTTTTTAAAAAAAAAAAAAGAATGGTGTTATCAGCATTGTTGTTTCCACAGTGGTAAAGTTCTGCAACCATACAAAGGTTCCTTGAAAATATGCTGGTACTATTTTGAGGGAAATATTGACAATGTGTAATGGTAGCGGTGTTGCCAACTTACGTAAGAAAATCTAGAATTTCCCTTCTAGCATGGATGCTGCATAGACCAATTTTACACCGAAGAAGCCAAAAGACTTTGCTTTGGGGATATGTAATGCCAGCCTCCCTGCTTCTAAATGGAAATTGCACAACATGTCTGAAATTTTTGGAAACTTTTGAAAATTGGACACTTTTCCACTGGACTTTTAGTTGTAACATTTTTAAAATGTTCTTTTTTTCTCAACTACTATAGGGGGTAAGTAGTGCAGGTTGGGGAGTTCAACGCCCGAAAATGAGGCTCGGTGAGGCTCGCCTTAATGGATTTCTCTCGTAAGGCATGAGCCTCATTTTCTGGCAGTGTTGCCAGCTGCTTACTCGAAAAAATCACCAAGGTTTTTTTTTGGGTCTAACCTAGCCTAAAGCAAGGAGCTGGCAACTTTGCTTGAGGCTCGCCTTAATGGATTTGTCTCGTAAGGCATGAGCCTTATTTTCTGGCAGTGTTGCCAGCTGCTTACTCGAAAAAATCACCAAGGTTTTTTTTGGGTCTAACCTAGCCTAAAGCAAGGAGCTGGCAACTTTGCTTGAGGCTCGCCTTAATGGATTTCTCTCGTAAGGCATAAGCTCTATTTTCTTACAGTCTTGCCAATATTTTACTCGAAAAAATCACCAAGGTTTTTTTTTTTGGTCTAACCTAGCCTAAAGCAAGGAGCTGGCAACCTTGCTTGAGGCTTGCCTTACAGTGCATAAAGCAAAGTTGGCAACCTACTGGTATTTTTGCCATAGCCTTTTACAAAAAAGAGAGAGGAGAGAGAGAGGGAAGAGTTAAACAACCGACAATGCTGCCAACACTTGCCCACAGTTTTTTTTTCTTGGTCTAACCTAACCTAAAGCAAGGAGCTGGCAATTTTACTTAAGACTTGCGTTACAGTGCATAAAGCAATTTTTGCCAACCTACTGGTATTTTTGCCATAACTTTTTACAAAAAAGAGAGAGAAGAGAGAGAGGGAAGAGTTAAACAACCGACAGCTGCCAACACCCACCTACAGCTTTTTTTTGGTCTAACCTAGCCTCAAGCAAGGAGCTGGCAATTTTGCTTGAGGCTTGCCTTACAGTGCATAAAGCAATTTTTGCCAACCTGCACACACTAAACAAGGAGAGCCGGCAACAAACACGCACTGCCGTAAAAGAGAGAGAGATGGGTGGATGGCAACACAGTATGTGTGTGCGTGTGTGCGTATAATATGTAGCATTATTAACTGGAGAGTGTTGGCAAACCACCTGCAACTAAAAAAATAGAGATGCCAACGTTACTGTAAGATGAAGAGAGAGAGAGACCTATAGCTGGCAACAGTGGTGAGCGAATGCATCTTATCGTAATTTTCCAACTCCGGCAATGTTTGTATATCGTGATTTTTGTAAACCTCTCTCGGGGGAACGATATACCACACATGCGCACGCGCGTGCTTTTTATTATTTCCGTATTGTGACCCAAACAAACAAATAATAATTGTTATTTTTTAGGATATCTGGCCCCTATAACCTCGCCAGGGTGCGTGGTGCCCAACCAAAAATGTAAAGGTTTTCCCGTACGGCTTTTGAACGTAAAATTGATTGACGTGGGGGCGAATTTCTTCGGGGGTGTTCTGTTTGGTGTTTATTTTGAGCAGTTTGCCCGGCGGCAAAGTTTTATTATTTTTAAATTTTTTGATTTTTTTTACGCAAGGCCATAATCTTACGTATGCACGTGATATTAAACGTGTCCTATGAGAAATACACGTGAAGATCAGCTTCCGTGCAGCCGGTGTGGGATTCGTGATGCCGCAATAAACATCAACTTCCGTGCCGGGTGGGAAACACAAACATCGCTTGTTCTGCAACGCTTTGCTGAAATAGTAATGCGAGAGATGCAAGTTGAGTTTGTGTCCTCGAACCTGGTCTGCGCGCAACACGCTCTGGCAGCATGTTGAGACGATTGTTTGCACGAGTCTGTTTTTCAGAAACACACGTCTCTCACAAGCATCGAATCCTGGATGTTGTACTGCAACAGATCGTCTATCTTGTTTTTCTCGTAGAGCGTCTGCACGGTTTCGCCCTCGGGTATTATCTTCTCTCCCAGGTTGAAGTAGACCCAAATAGAGAGTTCACAAACCGAAAGTGGGGCTCGGTGGGGCATGCCTTAATGGTTTGTTTTTGTAAGGCATAAGCCCTATTTTCTTGCAGTGTTGCCAACATTTTACTCGAAAAAATCACCAAGGTTTTTTTCTTGGTCTAACCTAGCCTAAAGCAAGGAGCTGGCAACTTTGCTTGAGGCTTGCCTTACAGTGCATAAAGCAAGGTTGCCAACCTACTGGTATTTTTGCCATAGCTTTTTACAAAAAAGAGAGAGGAGAAAGAGAAAAAGGGAAGAGTTAAACAACTGACAGCCTACCTACAGCTTTTTTTTCTTGGTCTAACCTAACCTAAAGCAGGGAGCTGGCAACCTTGCTTGAGGCTTGCCTTACAGTGCATAAAGCAATTTTTGCCAACCTACACACACTAAACAAGGAGAGCCGGCAACAAACATGCACTGCCGTAAAAGAGAGAGATGGGTGGATGGCAACACAGTATGTGTGTGCGTGTGTGTGTATAATATGTAGCATTATTAACTAGAGAGTGTTGGCAAACCACCTGCAACTAAAAAAATAGAGATGCCAATGTTGCTGTAAGATGAAGAGAGAGAGAGACCTATAGCTGGCAACAATGGTGAGCGAATGCACCTTATCGTAATTTTCCAAGTCCCCGGGGGACCAAATGTTTATATATTGTGATTTTTGTAAACTTTTCTCGGGGGAATGATGTGCCACACGCGTGCGCGTGTTTTTTATTATTTCTGTATTGTGACGCAAACAAACAAATAATAATTGTTGTTTTTTTAGGATACCTGGCCTCTATAACCTCGCCAGGAGTGCGTGGTGCCCAACCAAAAAAAAAAAGTAAAGGTTCTAACGGCCGCGGTTAGATAACTACATACCTCTGTAGAGTTTCACGTGTTTTTTTTTTTTCTTAAAAAATCCTATGGGATACCTCTGTTTATCAAAAATTCGAGATATATTTGCAATTTAATGCTGTGGACTTGGAAAATTTTCGATTGACGAAAAAAATTGGTTCTATGACGACCTATGTTTATTTTGGTATGGGAGGACAGAGGACACCGAGATTCGACCGACACACTAAACCCGACCTCTCTACGCGTACTCTACGTCACCAAAAAAAATATCTCCTCTTGTCGATAAGTCGTCACGTTGTAATCAAAGGGTCCCGGGTTCGATACCTACTGGATTCCGATTCTATTTTAAACTGTACGCCCAGTCCCCCGATTAACCTATTTGTGCATAGAGTAAACTTAAAAAGTCGGTCAATTATTGTCGCGATTAAGGATTAAAAAAAAAAAAGAGGGGTGGGTGAAGTTAGATTCAAAGAGAATGCCACGTGATCACTTTGATTCAATAGCTCCGTCTAGTTTGCTGCACTTTTTGACTGCACTCACGCGTCTAGTTGGTTACACGGTGCAACCTACCTTGTTGATTTTGGGTGTCATGTAGTGTATTTGGTGTCTGCACCACGTCTTGGAGAGGTGTAATATGTGGTGTGGTGTATGACCACGTGGTGAGTGGTTAACTAATCAAATGAACGTTTAAAGCAGCAGACAGGTATTTGTTGAATCTTCTGAACTTGAACACCGCTATTCGTCTACTTGGTTGAATGTTATTTTCTTTCACCAGCCTGACACCGGGATACACCTGCACTGCATCTAATGTCAAAGAAGTGCAGCGTACTAGACGAGGATATTAAATTGCTCTGTTGTAAATGAGATGCATGATGTTCTCTCGTAAGTTGTTAATATGAATTGATGTTACTGTGAAAAAACTGAAGGCAGAATAATGCCAACGCTATCTGGACTCGCTTAGTTAATTCAAGATAGTCGCGACAAACGTAAACGGGCTGTGCAGGACTTGGAAAATTTTTTCGATTGATGAAAATTTGGTTCTATGATGATGACCTATACTAAATTTTTGGTATGGGAGGACAGAGGATACCGAGACTCGACCAACACACTAAACCCCAGACCTCTCTATGGCTACATGTTCGGAAGTTACGAGTGATTAAAAGTTTTGGGAGGGTGTGTGCAAACATCCCTTACTCTTGAACTCAGGACCACCAAACTTTGGCATACATACGCTACATCCCCAAAATCGACAAGGGGGGGTGTTTGGGGGGGGATTTTTCGATTTATTTTCGCGCAATATCTCACTGTTTTCGAGTTATTTGCAATTTTTAATGCTGGACTTGGAAAATTTTCGACAGAGGGGGGGGGGGTTCAACTATGATAACCTATGTTTATTTTGTTAGGAGCCAATGCTAGCGCATGTCTCTACGATGATCCTATCGAAAAGAAATTGACAATTGGCCCACCCTTGACCTCCAAATTTCGTACACGTACTCTACATCACCAAAATCGACAAGGGGGTCGACCCCATTTTCTGCACAACTCTGACGTGTACGTCCTGTTTCGCGAAGAGTCGACAACCTTCCACAGCTGTTTGTATTATATTACATCAGATATTATATTGCATGAGTGAGTTGGCTGTGTGTATAAAGACTAGTTTCAGACATGGACGCGAATATAATGCCATGATAATTAGCTGCTGTCCAAAGTTATTGCATAACTTAAAATATTTATATATAAAAAAGGATATTTATTGTACTGTGCTTTCTAGCGAAGGTATTATTGTAAACGATATTGTTTGTAAATGTGGAAAGTTAGAAGCTCAGTCCCCGACCTATCAATGATAAAAAATTTCATCACGGACAACAACCAAAAAAAAAAAGGGTGTGCACGTTACAAAAGCATTGTCATATGGACTGACGATTATTATTTTTTTTTTAAAAAAAAACAGACCTAGTTACGATGGGTTATAACCTGTGCTGTCTTGCAATTGTTTTTGCTTATTTCAATGTCAGCGAGCGTGATATGAAACATGCATGCGAAGAAGGGAGGGAGATCATAACAAAATAATTCACACTTCGATTTTATTACTTTCGCTAGTCATGTTTCACCTCCTATCTAGAAGGATACTGGACGCTACTTTATTTGAAGATGGCTAGAAGCGAGGGAAGGAGAGAAATGTTACTTTTTACCTTTTTGCCTGTGTGTGACGAAAATAGTTTTACATGCATACGGCTGTATCGTGATCTGCTTGAATTATTATTACGTCTGTGAGTTTTCAGTATTGCTGAATATATTTACATATCAACCAACGGTTATGAATTGCGTAGAAATTGGCTTTTGTTAACGGTCCAGTGGCGAAGTTGGAAACAGAGAGCGGTCACATCAGACAGGTGCTCCTGGTATCTAAAGAAATGCCCCCTCTTACAGAAAAAAAAATGGAGTGTTAGAAAGGAAAGATGTTATACCCGAATGAACGGGGAGTCTCGAGCATCTTCCAATCCTCATCTTCGCGTTCAGCTAACGAGGAAAAAAAAGAAACTTTACATATGGGGGACTCAACAGCTGCTGTACGGTATTGTCCATGGATGTTAAAACTTTTGTTTTTTTTCTGAATAGACGGACATATCAGTGTTGCAATCTCCAGATGAGACCGGAGCTTATTATTATTATTATTATTTTGGACAAGGGGGATCAGATCAATGTATGGACTAAAACTTTTTTTTACATCAAAATAAAACAGAGGATTTTTTACTCCACTGCTTACTTATTATTGTAAAGAATGAGGTGCTGCGTCTTATTGTATAGTCTTCCAACAGCACACCTCGGGGGCGTAAATTTCTGCTTCTTCATGTATGCAAAATGCACTTAACTTCTGTTGTGAAGCGAATGGAGAGTTTGTTTTGCTGCTGTGATTAAATACTAAACCAAAATCTTATTACATAACTTTGAAGTATATTTGTTAATACGATCTATATTATATCATCGCTATAGGTGGTCCATATTATGCGCAGGAGAATTTTTAAAAAATGTCTTGTTTCTCGAACCTGTGACCTGCAGATTTGCTTTTGCTGGCAACAGAAACAGAAAATGGCACTATGTTATTCTATACTGATACAGGTGTACTGTAATCATAACAATTTTCTAGTAACAAAACAACAACTATGTCGGAAAGAAATTGTGGGGTCTTATTAACTACTTCACATCTGTACCCGCACAACTCATCGACTACAAAGCAACAATGTTAGGAAGTGTGTGCATGGTCCCAAAAATACAAATTTAAAATCACTAATGAGACATGAACTCCCTTCACTGGTGTGTATTTGAATATGTGAAAATGAGGTATTTTGAATAACCACAAAAAAGCTTGCAACGGTATAGAGAAGGGTCACAACTTCAAACTTTAGACGATTTTTTGTTAATCTGCAAAGGACCAGGGCGTACGGTAAATTGATTTTATTGAAAAGTATGCAGAAGCAGTGTTGGAAGCAGTTTGAAGACTGAAACGGCTATGGAAGGACACTTATTATAATGTTAATATTTCAGTATAATGTTTTCAGAATTGCTTTTCGATAATGTTCGGTACTTAATTTAATCAATTGTTAGACAAAACACACATTCGAATTCAAGGACGGAAAATATGAACAGCGAATGAATGCTTTAGAGTAGATGTGATATTTAAAGGAGGTGATCATTTTTTTATTTTCTCAATTCAAAACAAAAATTCATGAATATTATTATAATTGAATGGTTGGTTAGGTGCTCGGTTTACCTTGTCCCTCCGAACGAAAGATGGAATGTATACAAGCCTGTGCCTCCTAAGTTTATCGCGGCTATGAGGATGAATCGCGAAATGAAACGAACTGGAAACTTTCAATATATATATATTTTTTATAACATGCTTCACTAAGGAGGTCAAATGACAAGTTGGATTGCTATCTTTTTTATAATTTGTTAAATTTTATTACGAACGAGGAAAGAATGCATGGCACTTAATGCTGTAATGTTATTGATTAGATCATTGTTTATCTTGTCCGCATCGATTAATCTTCTTATGTTCTTCTTTTTCGTTTTCTCGTCGCGTCCATCTCTTCTGTTATCACAATCGAGACTTCTAGATTATCATTTCTTCTCCCTGCAATTTTAGAAATGTAATTTTTCATGATCATCCAGCGAACGCCTGAGACATTTCAGCAAAATGTCGATTATTCAATGGATGTTGTAAGGTTCCATGTTTTTTTTTTTTCACTATCTCTTGTTTGGTCGATTTTGAATTTGGGAGTTATTTTTTTTTATTTTGCCTTTCGCGACATGTTCGACTAATCGTGACAATACGTTTCAACCTTTCTGCATAAACGTTGAAACGTTTCAACGAACGTTCTCCCTGCACTAATCACTAATGTGATATGAACTTTTTTACTTGTGTGTATTTGAATATGAAAGTGAGGTATTTTGAATAATTGAGGGGGACAATCACAAGTAAGCTTGCAATGGTATTGGGAGGTGTCACGAGTTCAAATTTTAGACGATTTCTGTTAATCTGCTAAGGCGATATCAGTACGAAAAAATTTGTAAAAAAGAAGAGGCTAATGGCAACGATGAGGATGAATAATGATAATTATGATGAAATTGATGTGTGGCACTTAGAAAACAAAAACTTCAAAGTGTATTGCACCAACAGCTACAATTGTCCCCCTCCCCCCCCAAAAATACAAGGCAGTTAACAGAGGTGTGTATATTTGTTGGTTTACGAGTCTGAGGGCTTAAGTTAGTATATTCACTATAGCTATACATATTAAAAAAATGAAATAACCTGAGCAATAAAATATAACAATACCGATTCTGGCTTTTTGTCGGATGACGTAGTGGTAACGTTTGTTGCAATCACACCTCTGATGGTGTATAAAACTTAAATGTTTTGCATAACATGAAATATTGTTAATGGGAATGTGTTGTTTCTAATGTTAAATATAGAAAGCAGATAACAAGAAAAAAGGAAAAAAAGAAATAATGTTGCAGGTAGATACGGAACCTCAGCCCAAACACATATATGATCAGACAGGATGTCAACGATGCATTCATAACTAACATGTGATTATTCAAAAATTGAAATAGTACAGTGGGAAACAACTAACTAACTAACTCTCTATGTTTTTTTTTTTAAACCGGCACGAATGAGAAAGGAATAAAGGAGATTTTTACAGGAATCTTGTTGGGAAACCTGATGGTAAAGGACCAAAACGAACATGGAGATGAATCTAAAAGAAATCTGTAAAGATTGGAATAGAATATATATAAATTTTGCTCAGGATAAGTACAAATTGAACTGTAACTACGAATTTTCAGAATCAAGAGTTTAAATTAATTAATATTTAATATAATGAAGGTAGTAATATAGTATTCTTATTGAGAAGAGAATTTCTACAAAACTTATTTTTCCTCGTACGTTTACTAATAGCAGTTACATTTGACATGTTTGACTAATCGCGAATCAACGTACGGAAGCCGTTGGAAGCAGTTTGAAGACTGAAATGGCTATGGAAGGACACTTATTAATGTTAATATCTTAGTATAATGTTTTGAGAATTGCTTCTCGATAATGTTTGGTATATAATTTAATCTGTTGTTAGATAAAATACATAATTATCAGAATTTAAGGATGGAAAATATGAAGAGCGAATGAATGATACATTTGACTAATCGTGAAGATAAGTATCACAGTACGTTTTATCGTTTCTTATATAAACGTTGAAACGTTTAAGAACGTATAAGAACGTTTACTGAACGTCTTAATCGTTTGGGGCAATTTTGTCCCCGGCACTTGCGCCGTGGCATGTTGCAGACAGTTTCCATTTCAACAAATGCTTGGCACATGCAGCGTCGCATGCCGCGCGCCATGTTGCGCGGCAAATTTGTGGTAATGGAAACGGGGCTTTACATAGTTTTTTACCGGTCAACTACAGTGCGGGGAAGGAACAATTGATGCTACTTCCTGACTACATTTGTTACCAGTAGCTGTATTGCTCCCTGGCTGAAGTACGAGAAAAATGAGTAACAAAAACAAAAATACAACATTTGACGAATGGCAGCTATTTATTTTTACCGTACCTAACCAAAGGGTGTAGGTACAGGGAAATTGAAAATGTTAAGTATATGTAAGCGTACCGTGGGTGACGCAATAAAACGTAATGAAAAGGAAAATGAGGTAGATTCCGTATCTCAGAAAATTCAACCAACAGAAATAGGAGAAAAAAATGAACGAGCTTCAGTATAAAAAATCAAGACCCTTTCCTCATCCCCACCCCCTTTCCAAACCAAGGGCTCCGGAAGCAGCTGTGCAACTTGGAGTAGGCACTGGGACAGCTGTACGGTTCGGTAGCGTTTCGTCCGAGTTGTAGTTTGTCCGAAAGCGAAATTCGTAGAAACATGCTACAGTTCGTCCGCGACGGTTTAATGAGTTGCGTTTCGTCCGAGCCTGGCTGATGATGAGTCACACCTTGACTAACCGGTGGCAGCGGTGGAATTGGTGACAAGGATACCTCAGTTTACAACTTTTAAAACTACATTGCATAGACAGCGGAGTGCAGCGCAGGGAGTGCAGACTGAGACAAATTGTCGAGAGAGAGGTCCCGGGTTCGATACCCGGTAGAGGCACAAGTGGTTCGGATCCAACTTTAAACTGTAGGTCCATTCCTGATTAGCCTTAATGTGCATAAAGTGGACTTAAAACAACAAATCAAATCAAATAAAAACAAATCGTCGAGAGGAAGTGAACTTGGATCTATTTAGTCATGGCAGATGGCAACACTTTCTTACTATCTGACAAGTATGAAGGTGAGATTTGCAATTTCCAGAGGGAAATAAATATTAAAACAACAAAAAAAATTCTTGGATGGAGCATTTAAGAGTGTTAGCAAGAGTTTGCTTCATTAAACACTATTAGGATGGTAGCCCTTGGACGAAACGCTACTTGGTCAGGTAACCGTAAGCTGCCTGTTCCTCGAATTCAGACGCGATACGCTACGCCACGTGCTGTACACCCGAAATGGTAATCTGGTGGTTCAGAAAGCGAAGATGAGTATGAGCGACGAATGCTGAAACTGATGAAGGGACACTCAAAGAGAATACTCATGTGCAGGTCGGGATTCGAAACCTGGACCCCTGGTGTCGTAGCGCGCTGTGCTAACCACTCTGCCACGTAATATTTTTTTTTATTTACTCATTTTTAGCTACTTTCTTTCAACGTTGTTGAAACGTTTCAGTAAACGTTCTTATACGTTCTTAAACGTTTCAACGTTTATATAAGAAACGATAAAACGTACTGTGATACTTATCTTCACGATTAGTCAAATGTATCATTCATTCGCTCTTCATATTTTCCATCCTTAAATTCTGATAATTATGTATTTTATCTAACAACAGATTAAATTATATACCAAACATTATCGAGAAGCAATTCTCAAAACATTATACTAAGATATTAACATTATAGTAATAAGTGTCCTTCCATAGCCATTTCAGTCTTCAAACTGCTTCCAACGGCTTCCGTACGTTGATTCGCGATTAGTCAAACATGTCAAATGTAACTGCTATTAGTAAACGTACGAGGAAAAATAAGTTTTGTAGAAATTCTCTTCTCAATAAGAATACTATATTACTACCTTCATTATATTAAATATTAATTAATTTAAACTCTTGATTCTGAAAATTCGTAGTTACAGTTCAATTTGTACTTATCCTGAGCAAAATTTATATATATTCTATTCCAATCTTTACAGATTTCTTTTAGATTCATCTCCATGTTCGTTTTGGTCCTTTACCATCAGGTTTCCCAACAAGATTCCTGTAAAAATCTCCTTTATTCCTTTCTCATTCGTGCCGGTTTAAAAAAAAAAAAACATAGAGAGTTAGTTAGTTAGTTGTTTCCCACTGTACTATTTCAATTTTTGAATAATCACATGTTAGTTATGAATGCATCGTTGACATCCTGTCTGATCATATATGTGTTTGGGCTGAGGTTCCGTATCTACCTGCAACATTATTTCTTTTTTCCTTTTTTCTTGTTATCTGCTTTCTATATTTAACATTAGAAACAACACATTCCCATTAACAATATTTCATGTTATGCAAAACATTTAAGTTTTATACACCATCAGAGGTGTGATTGCAACAAACGTTACCACTACGTCATCCGACAAAAAGCCAGAATCGGTATTGTTATATTTTATTGCTCAGGTTATATCATTTTTTTAATATGTATAGCTATAGTGAATATACTAACTTAAGCCCTCAGACTCGTAAACCAACAAATATACACACCTCTGTTAACTGCCTTGTATTTTGGGGAGAGGGGGACAATTGTAGCTGTTGGTGCAATACACTTTGAAGTTTTTGTTTTCTAAGTGCCACACATCAATTTCATCATAATTATCATTATTCATCCTCATCGTTGCCATTAGCCTCTTCTTTTTTACAAATTTTTTCGTACTGATATCGCCTTAGCAGATTAACAGAAATCGTCTAAAATTTGAACTCGTGACACCTCCCAATACCATTGCAAGCTTACTTGTGATTGTCCTCCTCAATTATTCAAAATACCTCACTTTCATATTCAAATACACACAAGTAAAAAAGTTCATATCACATTAGTGATTTTAAATTTTATTCTTGGGGCCACTTTCTAACATTGTTGCCTGATATTAAAATAAACGAAAACACTCTGCTATGCTTAATAAAAAAACAACATCTATTCATTGCCAGATTGTACAACTGTATAGGTCGAGGTTCATAAGCCTCATCCATCTTATTCTAGGGACTGCATATTTTGTATACAGTTTTTGTAGTGGAATCAAAACACAGGTTGTTAAGAATATCGTCAGTAAATATGAGAATTCTTGCTGTGAAATTTCTATGCTGTTTAACCTAATAGAATTCGAATCTCTGAGAGAGCCAAGTACTAAGTTTTAGCATTCCATATTAGCAAAACCTTTATACGTACGTATTTATAACCTCAATTTACTAATCAAAAAATCCCCCTTAACCAACCAATTAGCACATTTATATGACCTTCTATAGAGGAAAAAGACATGACATTTCCGAGCCGGTATTATTAATGTGACATTCTTAACAGGTTAATGCATCAATCTTTAAACAAACACTTAGGAATGTTTGAAATTCAAACAATTCTTGTGACAAAAAACAAATAATTAGGAAATTCTTTTTAACCAAACAATCAACACAAATCTCTCTTTTTTATAGAGAAAAAGGGGGGGGAGCATAACATTCCTGAGACAGTAATAGTGAACACTGTCGTTTGAAATTAGAAGAAGATTAATCACACGAGCATCATCATCGTCGACATCGCTTATCCTGACGGGATGCACGACATGTTTATCCAACGTATAGGAATACACGTTGATAATTAAGCGTTTTCCTTCTGCATCTCGTGCTCGTGTTTCGAATTTTGATGTATCAGAAATAGTCACCGGGTATTCGATGCCACTTTCAAAACTCGGACTCGTATTGTTTGTAATATCCAACCCACTGTGGATTATTTTTGCAATAAACAGGATGCAGTGCAGCCAATATACACCAAAAAAGAAACACTTGTTATCGCTGTTCTGTATATTTAACACAGCCCTCTTGTGTTGAATGTTCGGTGGAAAAGGCATAAGCTAAGTACGTGTTGCTAGAAGGCCTTCGTCGTTGCAAGTCATCCATAACCCATTCACTAAGAAATAAGAAAAAAAATATTGACGTATTGAAAAAAAAAAGTTGACTTGTTCACCGAGTTCACAGATGTTTACTCATTGATGACTCCGTTGTTGTCGTCTATCAAAAAAACCTAAGTACGTTGGAAACAGTGAGAAAAATTATCGAAAAATCTCCCACCTTGTCGATTTTTTTTTGGTGACTGTAGGTCCAGTTTCGATTAGCCTTACTGTGTATAAAGTAGACATAAAAAAACAAATCCAAACCAGAGTATCAACAAATTAAAAAAAATAAAATTTCCCCCCTGTGTACTTGTATAATTTAAAACACCAAGTTCGATACCCGGCGGATCCCACTGTAGGTCAAGTTTCGATTAACATTACTGTGCATTAAATAGACTTAAAACAACAAATCCAACCCAGAGTACACGCGTCAATACCATCCACCATGAGTAAACTAACATGATCATAATCATCATCCCCTTCCCCTCCCTCCGATTGTTACCTCGCTTTTATGTTATTCGCGATGAAGAATAGTTTTTTCAAGCACACGTTATGTATGCTCATATTTTTTTTGTTTAGCGTAAATTTCGATGTTTAATCAAAACACCACTTCCTGTTCACTAACGCAACTCGCAATTATTACACACACATGCAAGAGAAATAACAAAAAAAACAAAACTTACCTACAAAAAGCTGCTAGCAATTTAACACACACAAAACGGTTGTATAATCGCGTGCGGACGTTCCGCCCGGCACAAAAGTTGATGTTTATCGCGGCATTACGAATCCAACCGGTTGTACGGAAGCTGATCTTCACATATATTTCTGACGGGACACGCTCAATGCCAAGTGCATCCGCAAGATCATGGCCTTGCGTAAAAAAAATAAAAAAAGTCAAGAATTGCAAGGAGAAGAAGACCTTGCCGCCGGGCAAACTGCTCGAAATAGACGCAAAACAAAACACAGCGAAGTTGATGATGAACAGCATGTACGGTCAGATGAACCAATTTTACGTTCGAAGGCCGTACGGAAACGCAGCCGTTAGAGAACCTTTACTTTTTTGGTTGGGCACCACGCACCCCTGGCGAGGTTATATAGGGGCCAGAGATCCTAAAAAAAACAACAATTATTATTTTGTTTGTTTGCTTGCGTCACAATACAGGCGCGCACGCGTGTGTGTATGTGTGTGGCATATCGTTCCCGAGAGAGGTTTACAAAGGTCACAATATATAAACATGGCCCCCCGGACTTGGATAAAAAAAATTATGATAAGGTACATTCATTTACTCATCACGCTGTGTCAGCGTAATAAATAAGGCGCGGAACATAGAGAAAAAATGTGTTTTTTTTTGTTGTTTTTTTGAGGTTTTGGTGCTGTTTTCTTCGCTGTGAAACATCGTCAGCGTAATAAATAAGGCGCGGAACGTGGAGAGAAACCTTGGTGATTTTTTTCGAGTAAGGTGTTGGCAACACTGCGAGAAAATAAGGTTTATGCCTTACAAGAGCAAACCATTAAGGCGAGCCTCACCGAGCCTCACTTTCGGTTTGTGAACTCTCCATTTGGGTCTAATGTGAATAGCCAGAAATGCTGCCCCCCAGTCATCCATCTCTCTTACAACAGCGTGTGTGTGTTGGCAACTCTCTCTAGTTGCAGGTTTTTTTTTTAGTTAACTCGTAATCCCCGTCAAAAACTACAGTAACATCATAATGTCATATTGCACAGAAGAGGGAGGACATCGCTCATCACTGTTGCCAGCCATAAATCTCTCTCTCTCTCTTCATCTTACAGCAAAGTTGGCATCTCTATTTTTTTTAGTTGTAAGTAAATTGCCAACACACTCTAGTTAATAATGCTACATATTATACGCACACACATACTATATTACCATCCACCCATCTCTCTCTCTTTTACGACAGTGCGTGTTTGTTGCCGGCTCTCCTTGTTTAGTGTGTGTAGGTTGGCAAAAATTGCTTTATGCACTGTAAGGCAAGCCTCAAGCAAAGTTGCCAGCTCCTTGCTTTAGGCTAGGTTAGACCAAGCTGTAGGTGAGTGTTGGCAGCTGTCGGTTGTTTAACTCTTCCCTCTCTCTCTCCTCTCTCTTTTTTGTAAAAGGTTATGGCAAAAATACCAGTAGGTTGGCAAAAATTGCTTTATGCACTGTAAGGCAAGCCTCAAGCAAAGTTGCCAGCTCCTTGCTTTAGGTTAGGTTAGACCAAGAAAAAAAAAAGCTGTAGGTGGGTGTTGGCAGCTGTCGGTTGTTTAACTCTTCCCTCTCTCTCTCTCTCCTCTCTCTTTTTTTTGTAAAAGGCTATGGCAAAAGTACCAGTAGGTTGGCAACTTTGCTTTATGCACTGTAAGGCAAGCCTCAAGCTAGGTTGCCAGCTTCTTGCTTTATGCACTGTAAGGCAAGCCTCAAGCAAGGTTGCCAGCTCCTTGCTTTAGGCTAGGTTAGACCCAAAAAAAACCTTGGTGATTTTTTCGAGTAAAATATTGGCAACACTGCAAGAAAATAGAGCTTATGCCTTACAAGAGCAAACTATTAAGGCGAGCCTCAAGCAAGATTGCCAGCTCCTTGCTTTAGGCTAGGTTAGACCCAAAAAAAAACCTTGGTGATTTTTTCGAGTAAAATATTGGCAACACTACCAGAAAATAGAGCTTATGCCTTACAAGAGCAAACTATTAAGGCGAGCCTCAAGCAAGGTTGCCAGCTCCTTGCTTTAGGCTAGGTTAGACCCAAAAAAAAACCTTGGTGATTTTTTCGAGTAAGAAGCTGGCAACACTGCCAGAAAATGAGGCTCATGCCTTACGAGAGAAATCCATTAAGGCGAGCCTCACCGAGCCTCACTTTCTGTTGGTGAACTCCCCAACCTGCCTCATACATCAAGATGGCCGCCGACCGTGTGGGTGGCGTCAATGTAGTTCCCCCTTGGCCTGATAACGATTGGTCATCGCCTGTTGAAACGTTTCAGTAAACGTTCTTATACGTTCTTAAACGTTTCAACGTTTATATAAGAAACGATAAAACGTACTGTGATACTTATCTTCACGATTAGTCAAACGTATCATTCATTCGCTCTTCATATTTTCCATCCTTAAATTCTGATAATTATGTATTTTATCTAACAACAGATTAAATTATATACCAAACATTATCGAGAAGCAATTCTCAAAACATTATACTAAGATATTAACATTATAATAAGTGTCCTTCCATAGCCATTTCAGTCTTCAAACTGCTTCCAACGGTTTCCGTACGTTGATTCGCGATTAGTCAAACATGTCAAATGTAACTGCTATTAGTAAACGTACGAGGAAAAATAAGTTTTTTAGAAATTCTCTTCTCAATAAGAATACTATATTACTACCTTTATTATATTAAATATTAATTAATTAATTAATTCTCTAGCACTCTTGATTCTGAAAATTCGTAGTTACAGTTCAATTTGTACTTATCCTGAGCAAAATTTATATATATTCTATTCCAATCTTTACAGATTTCTTTTAGATTCATCTCCATGTTCGTTTTGGTCCTTTACCATCAGGTTTCCCAACAAGATTCCTGTAAAAATCTCCTTTATTCCTTTCTCATTCGTGCCGGTTTAAAAAAAAAACATAGAGAGTTAGTTAGTTAGTTGTTTCCCACTGTACTATTTCAATTTTTGAATAATCACATGTTAGTTATGAATGCATCGTTGACATCCTGTCTGATCATATATGTGTTTGGGCTGAGGTTCCGTATCTACCTGCAACATTATTTCTTTTTTTCCTTTTTTCTTGTTATCTGCTTTCTATATTTAACATTAGAAACAACACATTCCCATTAACAATATTTCATGTTATGCAAAACATTTAAGTTTTATACACCATCAGAGGTGTGATTGCAACAAACGTTACCACTACGTCATCCGACAAAAAGCCAGAATCGGTATTGTTATATTTTATTGCTCAGGTTATTTCATTTTTTTAATATGTATAGCTATAGTGAATATACTAACTTAAGCCCTCAGACTCGTAAACCAACAAATATACACACCTCTGTTAACTGCCTTGTATTTGGGGGGGGGGGAGGGGGACAATTGTAGCTGTTGGTGCAATACACTTTGAAGTTTTTGTTTTCTAAGTGCCACACATCAATTTCATCATAATTATCATTATTCATCCTCATCGTTGCCATTAGCCTCTTCTTTTTTACAAATTTTTTCGTACTGATATCGCCTTAGCAGATTAACAGAAATCGTCTAAAATTTGAACTCGTGACACCTCCCAATACCATTGCAAGCTTACTTGTGATTGTCCCCCTCAATTATTCAAAATACCTCACTTTCATATTCAAATACACACAAGTAAAAAAGTTCATATCACATTAGTGATTTTAAATTTTATTCTTGGGGCCACTTTCTAACATTGTTGCCTGATATTAAAATAAACGAAAACACTCTGCTATGCTTAATAAAAAAAAAAAAACATTCATTCATTGCCAGATTGTACAACTGTATAGGTCGAGGTTCATAAGCCTCATCCATCTTATTCTAGGGACTGCATATTTTGTATACAGTTTTTGTAGTGGAATCAAAACACAGGTTGTTAAGAATATCGTCAGTAAATATGAGAATTCTTGCTGTGAAATTTCTATGCTGTTTAACCTAATAGAATTCGAATCTCTGAGAGAGCCAAGTACTAAGTTTTAGCATTCCATATTAGCAAAACCTTTATACGTACGTATTTATAACCTCAATTTACTAATCAAAAAATCCCCCTTAACCAACCAATTAGCACATTTATATGACCTTCTATAGAGGAAAAAGACATGACATTTCCGAGCCGGTATTATTAATGTGACATTCTTAACAGGTTAATGCATCAATCTTTAAGCAAACACTTAGGAATGTTTGAAATTCAAACAATTCTTGTGACAAAAAACAAATAATTAGGAAATTCTTTTTAACCAAACAATCAACACAAATCTCTCTTTTTTATAGAGAAAAAGGGGGGGGAGCATAACATTCCTGAGACAGTAATAGTGAACACTGTCGTTTGAAATTAGAAGAAGATTAATCACACGAGCATCATCATCATCGTCGACATCGCTTATCCTGACGGGATGCACGACATGTTTATCCAACGTATAGGAATACACGTTGATAATTAAGCGTTTTCCTTCTGCATCTCGTGCTCGTGTTTCGAATTTTGATGTATCAGAAATAGTCACCGGGTATTCGATGCCACTTTCAAAACTCGGACTCGTATTGTTTGTAATATCCAACCCACTGTGGATTATTTTTGCAATAAACAGGATGCAGTGCAGCCAATATACACCAAAAAAGAAACACTTGTTATCGCTGTTCTGTATATTTAACACAGCCCTCTTGTGTTGAATGTTCGGTGAAAAAGCCATAAGCTAAGTACGTGTTGCTAGAAGGCCTTCGTCGTTGCAAGTCATCCATAACCCATTCACTAAGAAATAAGAAAAAAAATATTGACGTACTGAAAAAAAAAGTTGACTTGTTCACCGAGTTCACAGATGTTTACTCATTGATGACTCCGTTGTTGTCGTCTATCAAAAAAACCTAAGTACGTTGGAAACAGTGAGAAAAGTTATCGAAAAATCTCCCACCTTGTCGATTTTTTTTTTGGTGACTGTAGGTCCAGTTTCGATTAGCCTTACTGTGTATAAAGTAGACATAAAAAAACAAATCCAAACCAGAGTATCAACAAATTAAAAAAAATAAAATTTCCCCCCTGTGTACTTGAATAATTTAAAACACCAAGTTCGATACCCGGCGGATCCCACTGTAGGTCCAGTTTCGATTAACATTACTGTGCATAAAATAGACTTAAAACAACAAATCCAACCCAGAGTACACGCGTCAATACCATCCACCATGAGTAAACTAACATGATCATGATCATCATCCTCTTCCCCTCCCTCCAATTGTTACCTCGCTTTTATGTTATTCGCGATGAAGAATAGTTTTTTCAAGCGCACGTTATGTATGCTCATATTTTTTTTTTGTTTAGCGTAAATTTCGATGTTTAATCAAAACACCACTTCCTGTTCACTAACGCAACTCGCAATTATTACACACACATGCAAGAAAAATAACAAAAAAAAACAAAACTTACCTACAAAAAGCTGCTAGCAATTTAACACACACAAAACGGTTGTATAATCGCGTGCGGACGTTCCGCCCGGCACAAAAGTTGATGTTTATCGCGGCATTACGAATCCAACCGGTTGTACGGAAGCTGATCTTCACATATATTTCTCACGGGACACGCTCAATGCCACGTGCATCCGCAAGATCATGGCCTTGCGTAAAAAAAATCAAAAAAGTCAAGAATTGCAAGGAGAAGAAGACCTTGCCGCCGGGCAAACTGCTCGAAATAGACGCAAAACAAAACACAGCGAAGTTGATGATGAACAGCATGTACGGTCAGATGAACCAATTTTACGTTCGAAGGCCGTACGGAAACGCAGCCGTTAGAGAACCTTTACTTTTTTGGTTGGGCACCACGCACCCCTGGCGAGGTTATATAGGGGCCAGAGATCCTAAAAAAAACAACAATTATTATTTTGTTTGTTTGCTTGCGTCACAATACAGGCGCGCACGCGTGTGTGTATGTGTGTGGCATATCGTTCCCGAGAGAGGTTTACAAAGGTCACAATATATAAACATGGCCCCCCGGACTTGGATAAAAAAATTATGATAAGGTACATTCATTTACTCATCACGCTGTGTCAGCGTAATAAATAAGGCGCGGAACATAGAGAAAAAATGTGTTTTTTTTGAGGTTTTGGTGCTGTTTTCTTCGCTGTGAAACATCGTCAGCGTAATAAATAAGGCGCGGAACGTGGAGAGAAACCTTGGTGATTTTTTCGAGTAAGGTGTTGGCAACACTGCGAGAAAATAAGGTTTATGCCTTACAAGAGCAAACCATTAAGGCGAGCCTCACCGAGCCTCACTTTCGGTTTGTGAACTCTCCATTTGGGTCTACTGTGAATAGCCAGAAATGCTGCCCCCCAGTCATCCATCTCTCTTACAACAGCGTGTGTGTGTTGGCAACTCTCTCTAGTTGCAGGTTTTTTTTTAGTTAACTCGTAATCCCCGTCAAAAACTACAGTAACATCATAATGTCATATTGCACAGAAGAGGGAGGACATCGCTCACCACTGTTGCCAGCCATAAATCTCTCTCTCTCTCTTCATCTTACAGCAAAGTTGGCATCTCTATTTTCTTTAGTTGTAAGTAAATTGCCAACACACTCTAGTTAATAATGCTACATATTATACGCACACACGCACACACATACTATATTACCATCCACCCATCTCTCTCTCTTTTACGACAGTGCGTGTTTGTTGCCGGCTCTCCTTGTTTAGTGTGTGTAGGTTGGCAAAAATTGCTTTATGCACTGTAAGGCAAGCCTCAAGCAAAGTTGCCAGCTCCTTGCTTTAGGCTAGGTTAGACCAAGCTGTAGGTGAGTGTTGGCAGCTGTCGGTTGTTTAACTCTTCCCTCTCTCTCTCCTCTCTCTTTTTTGTAAAAGGTTATGGCAAAAATACCAGTAGGTTGGCAAAAATTGCTTTATGCACTGTAAGGCAAGCCTCAAGCAAAGTTGCCAGCTCCTTGCTTTAGGTTAGGTTAGACCAAGAAAAAAAAAAGCTGTAGGTGGGTGTTGGCAGCTGTCGGTTGTTTAACTCTTCCCTCTCTCTCTCTCCTCTCTCTTCTTTTTGTAAAAGGCTATGGCAAAAGTACCAGTAGGTTGGCAACTTTGCTTTATGCACTGTAAGGCAAGCCTCAAGCAAGGTTGCCAGCTTCTTGCTTTATGCACTGTAAGGCAAGCCTCAAGCAAGGTTGCCAGCTCCTTGCTTTAGGCTAGGTTAAACCCAAAAAAAACCTTGGTGATTTTTTCGAGTAAAATATTGGCAACACTGCAAGAAAATAGAGCTTATGCCTTACAAGAGCAAACTATTAAGGCGAGCCTCAAGCAAGATTGCCAGCTCCTTGCTTTAGGCTAGGTTAGACCCAAAAAAAACCTTGGTGATTTTTTCGAGTAAGAAGCTGGCAACACTGCCAGAAAATGAGGCTCATGCCTTACGAGAGAAATCCATTAAGGCGAGCCTCACCGAGCCTCACTTTCTGTTGGTGAACTCCCCAACCTGCCTCATACATCAAGATGGCCGCCGACCGTGTGGGTGGCGTCAATGTGGTTCCCCCTTGGCCTGATAACGATTGGTCATCGCCTGTTGAAACGTTTCAGTAAACGTTCTTATACGTTCTTAAACGTTTCAACGTTTATACAAGAAACGATAAAACGTACTGTGATACTTATCTTCACGATTAGTCAAACGTATCATTCATTCGCTCTTCATATTTTCCATCCTTAAATTCTGATAATTATGTATTTTATCTAACAACAGATTAAATTATATACCAAACATTATCGAGAAGCAATTCTAAAAACATTATACTAAGATATTAACATTATAATAAGTGTCCTTCCATAGCCATTTCAGTCTTCAAACTGCTTCCAACGGCTTCCGTACGTTGATTCGCGATTAGTCAAACATGTCAAATGTAACTGCTATTAGTAAACGTACGAGGAAAAATAAGTTTTTTAGAAATTCTCTTCTCAATAAGAATACTATATTACTACCTTTATTATATTAAATATTAATTAATTAATTAATTCTCTAGCACTCTTGATTCTGAAAATTCGTAGTTACAGTTTACTGAGCAAAATTTATATATATTCTATTCCAATCTTTACAGATTTCTTTTAGATTCATCTCCATGTTCGTTTTGGTCCTTTACCATCAGGTTTCCCAACAAGATTCCTGTAAAAATCTCCTTTATTCCTTTCTCATTCGTGCCGGTTTAAAAAAAAACATAGAGAGTTAGTTAGTTAGTTGTTTCCCACTGTACTATTTCAATTTTTGAATAATCACATGTTAGTTATGAATGCATCGTTGACATCCTGTCTGATCATATATGTGTTTGGGCTGAGGTTCCGTATCTACCTGCAACATTATTTCTTTTTTTCCTTTTTTCTTGTTATCTGCTTTCTATATTTAACATTAGAAACAACACATTCCCATTAACAATATTTCATGTTATGCAAAACATTTAAGTTTTATACACCATCAGAGGTGTGATTGCAACAAACGTTACCACTACGTCATCCGACAAAAAGCCAGAATCGGTATTGTTATATTTTATTGCTCAGGTTATTTCATTTTTTTAATATGTATAGCTATAGTGAATATACTAACTTAAGCCCTCAGACTCGTAAACCAACAAATATACACACCTCTGTTAACTGCCTTGTATTTTGGGGGGGGGGAGGGGGACAATTGTAGCTGTTGGTGCAATACACTTTGAAGTTTTTGTTTTCTAAGTGCCACACATCAATTTCATCATAATTATCATTATTCATCCTCATCGTTGCCATTAGCCTCTTATTTTTTACAAATTTTTTCGTACTGATATCGCCTTAGCAGATTAACAGAAATCGTCTAAAATTTGAACTCGTGACACCTCCCAATACCATTGCAAGCTTACTTGTGATTGTCCCCCTCAATTATTCAAAATACCTCACTTTCATATTCAAATACACACAAGTAAAAAAGTTCATATCACATTAGTGATTTTAAATTTTATTCTTGGGGCCACTTTCTAACATTGTTGCCTGATATTAAAATAAACGAAAACACTCTGCTATGCTTAATAAAAAAACAACATCTATTCATTGCCAGATTGTACAACTTTATAGGTCGAGGTTCATAAGCCTCATCCATCTTATTCTAGGGACTGCATATTTTGTATACAGTTTTTGTAGTGGAATCAAAACACAGGTTGTTAAGAATATCGTCAGTAAATATGAGAATTCTTGCTGTGAAATTTCTATGCTGTTTAACCTAATAGAATTCGAATCTCTGAGAGAGCCAAGTACTAAGTTTTAGCATTCCATATTAGCAAAACCTTTATACGTACGTATTTATAACCTCAATTTACTAATCAAAAAATCCCCCTTAACCAACCAATTAGCACATTTATATGACCTTCTATAGAGGAAAAAGACATGACATTTCCGAGCCGGTATTATTAATGTGACATTCTTAACAGGTTAATGCATCAATCTTTAAGCAAACACTTAGGAATGTTTGAAATTCAAACAATTCTTGTGACAAAAAACAAATAATTAGGAAATTCTTTTTAACCAAACAATCAACACAAATCTCTCTTTTTTATAGAGAAAAAGGGGGGGGGAGCATAACATTCCTGAGACAGTAATAGTGAACACTGTCGTTTGAAATTAGAAGAAGATTAATCACACGAGCATCATCATCGTCGACATCGCTTATCCTGACGGGATGCACGACATGTTTATCCAACGTATAGGAATACACGTTGATAATTAAGCGTTTTCCTTCTGCATCTCGTGCTCGTGTTTCGAATTTTGATGTATCAGAAATAGTCACCGGGTATTCGATGCCACTTTCAAAACTCGGACTCGTATTGTTTGTAATATCCAACCCACTGTGGATTATTTTTGCAATAAACAGGATGCAGTGCAGCCAATATACACCAAAAAAGAAACACTTGTTATCGCTGTTCTGTATATTTAACACAGCCCTCTTGTGTTGAATGTTCGGTGGAAAAGGCATAAGCTAAGTACGTGTTGCTAGAAGGCCTTCGTCGTTGCAAGTCATCCATAACCAATTCACTAAGAAATAAGAAAAAAAATATTGACGTACTGAAAAAAAAAAGTTGACTTGTTCACCGAGTTCACAGATGTTTACTCATTGATGACTCCGTTGTTGTCGTCTATCAAAAAAACCTAAGTACGTTGGAAACAGTGAGAAAAGTTATCGAAAAATCTCCCACCTTGTCGATTTTTTTTTGGTGACTGTAGGTCCAGTTTCGATTAGCCTTACTGTGTATAAAGTAGACATAAAAAAACAAATCCAAACCAGAGTATCAACAAATTAAAAAAAATAAAATTTCCCCCCTGTGTACTTGAATAATTTAAAACACCAAGTTCGATACCCGGCGGATCCCACTGTAGGTCCAGTTTCGATTAACATTACTGTGCATAAAATAGACTTAAAACAACAAATCCAACCCAGAGTACACGCGTCAATACCATCCACCATGAGTAAACTAACATGATCATGATCATCATCCTCTTCCCCTCCCTCCAATTGTTACCTCGCTTTTATGTTATTCGCGATGAAGAATAGTTTTTTCAAGCGCACGTTATGTATGCTCATATTTTTTTTTTGTTTAGCGTAAATTTCGATGTTTAATCAAAACACCACTTCCTGTTCACTAACGCAACTCGCAATTATTACACACACATGCAAGAAAAATAACAAAAAGAAACAAAACTTACCTACAAAAAGCTGCTAGCAATTTAACACACACAAAACGGTTGTATAATCGCGTGCGGACGTTCCGCCCGGCACGGAAGTTGATGTTTATCGCGGCATTACGAATCCAACCGGTTGTACGGAAGCTGATCTTCACATATATTTCTGACGGGACACGCTCAATGCCAAGTGCATCCGCAAGATCATGGCCTTGCGTAAAAAAAATAAAAAAAGTCAAGAATTGCAAGGAGAAGAAGACCTTGCCGCCGGGCAAACTGCTCGAAATAGACGCAAAACAAAACACAGCGAAGTTGATGATGAACAGCATGTACGGTCAGATGAACCAATTTTACGTTCGAAGGCCGTACGGAAACGCAGCCGTTAGAGAACCTTTACTTTTTTGGTTGGGCACCACGCACCCCTGGCGAGGTTATATAGGGGCCAGAGATCCTAAAAAAAACAACAATTATTATTTTGTTTGTTTGCTTGCGTCACAATACAGGCGCGCACGCGTGTGTGTATGTGTGTGGCATATCGTTCCCGAGAGAGGTTTACAAAGGTCACAATATATAAACATGGCCCCCCGGACTTGGATAAAAAAAATTATGATAAGGTACATTCATTTACTCATCACGCTGTGTCAGCGTAATAAATAAGGCGCGGAACATAGAGAAAAAATGTGTTTTTTTTGTTTTTTTTTGAGGTTTTGGTGCTGTTTTCTTCGCTGTGAAACATCGTCAGCGTAATAAATAAGGCGCGGAACGTGGAGAGAAACCTTGATTTTTTTCGAGTAAGGTGTTGGCAACACTGCGAGAAAATAAGGTTTATGCCTTACAAGAGCAAACCATTAAGGCGAGCCTCACCGAGCCTCACTTTCGGTTTGTGAACTCTCCATTTGGGTCTACTGTGAATAGCCAGAAATGCTGCCCCCCAGTCATCCATCTCTCTTACAACAGCGTGTGTGTGTTGGCAACTCTCTCTAGTTGCAGGTTTTTTTTTAGTTAACTCGTAATCCCCGTCAAAAACTACAGTAACATCATAATGTCATATTGCACAGAAGAGGGAGGACATCGCTCACCACTGTTGCCAGCCATAAATCTCTCTCTCTCTCTTCATCTTACAGCAAAGTTGGCATCTCTATTTTTTTTAGTTGTAAGTAAATTGCCAACACACTCTAGTTAATAATGCTACATATTATACGCACACACGCACACACATACTATATTACCATCCACCCATCTCTCTCTCTTTTACGACAGTGCGTGTTTGTTGCCGGCTCTCCTTGTTTAGTGTGTGTAGGTTGGCAAAAATTGCTTTATGCACTGTAAGGCAAGCCTCAAGCAAAGTTGCCAGCTCCTTGCTTTAGGCTAGGTTAGACCAAGCTGTAGGTGAGTGTTGGCAGCTGTCGGTTGTTTAACTCTTCCCTCTCTCTCTCCTCTCTCTTTTTTGTAAAAGGTTATGGCAAAAATACCAGTAGGTTGGCAAAAATTGCTTTATGCACTGTAAGGCAAGCCTCAAGCAAAGTTGCCAGCTCCTTGTTTAGGTTAGGTTAGACCAAGAAAAAAAAAAGCTGTAGGTGGGTGTTGGCAGCTGTCGGTTGTTTAACTCTTCCCTCTCTCTCTCTCCTCTCTCTTCTTTTTGTAAAAGGCTATGGCAAAAGTACCAGTAGGTTGGCAACTTTGCTTTATGCACTGTAAGGCAAGCCTCAAGCAAGGTTGCCAGCTTCTTGCTTTATGCACTGTAAGGCAAGCCTCAAGCAAGGTTGCCAGCTCCTTGCTTTAGGCTAGGTTAGACCCAAAAAAAACCTTGGTGATTTTTTCGAGTAAAATATTGGCAACACTGCAAGAAAATAGAGCTTATGCCTTACAAGAGCAAACTATTAAGGCGAGCCTCAAGCAAGATTGCCAGCTCCTTGCTTTAGGCTAGGTTAGACCCAAAAAAAAACCTTGGTGATTTTTTCGAGTAAAATATTGGCAACACTACCAGAAAATAGAGCTTATGCCTTACAAGAGCAAACTATTAAGGCGAGCCTCAAGCAAGGTTGCCAGCTCCTTGCTTTAGGCTAGGTTAGACCCAAAAAAAACCTTGGTGATTTTTTCGAGTAAGAAGCTGGCAACACTGCCAGAAAATGAGGCTCATGCCTTAAGAGAGAAATCCATTAAGGCGAGCCTCACCGAGCCTCACTTTCTGTTGGTGAACTCCCCAACCTGCCTCATACATCAAGATGGCCGCCGACCGTGTGGGTGGCGTCAATGTGGTTCCCCCTTGGCCTGATAACGATTGGTCATCGCCTGTTGAAACGTTTCAGTAAACGTTCTTATACGTTCTTAAACGTTTCAACGTTTATATAAGAAACGATAAAACGTACTGTGATACTTATCTTCACGATTAGTCAAATGTATCATTCATTCGCTCTTCATATTTTCCATCCTTAAATTCTGATAATTATGTATTTTATCTAACAACAGATTAAATTATATACCAAACATTATCGAGAAGCAATTCTCAAAACATTATACTAAGATATTAACATTATAATAAGTGTCCTTCCATAGCCATTTCAGTCTTCAAACTGCTTCCAACGGCTTCCGTACGTTGATTCGCGATTAGTCAAACATGTCAAATGTAACTGCTATTAGTAAACGTACGAGGAAAAATAAGTTTTTTAGAAATTCTCTTCTCAATAAGAATACTATATTACTACCTTTATTATATTAAATATTAATTAATTAATTAATTCTCTAGCACTCTTGATTCTGAAAATTCGTAGTTACAGTTTACTGAGCAAAATTTATATATATTCTATTCCAATCTTTACAGATTTCTTTTAGATTCATCTCCATGTTCGTTTTGGTCCTTTACCATCAGGTTTCCCAACAAGATTCCTGTAAAAATCTCCTTTATTCCTTTCTCATTCGTGCCGGTTTAAAAAAAAACATAGAGAGTTAGTTAGTTAGTTGTTTGCCACTGTACTATTTCAATTTTTGAATAATCACATGTTAGTTATGAATGCATCGTTGACATCCTGTCTGATCATATATGTGTTTGGGCTGAGGTTCCGTATCTACCTGCAACATTATTTCTTTTTTTCCTTTTTTCTTGTTATCTGCTTTCTATATTTAACATTAGAAACAACACATTCCCATTAACAATATTTCATGTTATGCAAAACATTTAAGTTTTATACACCATCAGAGGTGTGATTGCAACAAACGTTACCACTACGTCATCCGACAAAAAGCCAGAATCGGTATTGTTATATTTTATTGCTCAGGTTATTTCATTTTTTTAATATGTATAGCTATAGTGAATATACTAACTTAAGCCCTCAGACTCGTAAACCAACAAATATACACACCTCTGTTAACTGCCTTGTATTTTGGGGGGGGGGGAGGGGGACAATTGTAGCTGTTGGTGCAATACACTTTGAAGTTTTTGTTTTCTAAGTGCCACACATCAATTTCATCATAATTATCATTATTCATCCTCATCGTTGCCATTAGCCTCTTCTTTTTTACAAATTTTTTCGTACTGATATCGCCTTAGCAGATTAACAGAAATCGTCTAAAATTTGAACTCGTGACACCTCCCAATACCATTGCAAGCTTACTTGTGATTGTCCCCGTCAATTATTCAAAATACCTCACTTTCATATTCAAATACACACAAGTAAAAAAGTTCATATCACATTAGTGATTTTAAATTTTATTCTTGGGGCCACTTTCTAACATTGTTGCCTGATATTAAAATAAACGAAAACACTCTGCTATGCTTAATAAAAAAACAACATCTATTCATTGCCAGATTGTACAACTGTATAGGTCGAGGTTCATAAGCCTCATCCATCTTATTCTAGGGACTGCATATTTTGTATACAGTTTTTGTAGTGGAATCAAAACACAGGTTGTTAAGAATATCGTCAGTAAATATGAGAATTCTTGCTGTGAAATTTCTATGCTGTTTAACCTAATAGAATTCGAATCTCTGAGAGAGCCAAGTACTAAGTTTTAGCATTCCATATTAGCAAAACCTTTATACGTACGTATTTATAACCTCAATTTACTAATCAAAAAATCCCCCTTAACCAACCAATTAGCACATTTATATGACCTTCTATAGAGGAAAAAGACATGACATTTCCGAGCCGGTATTATTAATGTGACATTCTTAACAGGTTAATGCATCAATCTTTAAGCAAACACTTAGCAATGTTTGAAATTCAAACAATTCTTGTGACAAAAAACAAATAATTAGGAAATTCTTTTTAACCAAACAATCAACACAAATCTCTCTTTTTTATAGAGAAAAAGGGGGGGGAGCATAACATTCCTGAGACAGTAATAGTGAACACTGTCGTTTGAAATTAGAAGAAGATTAATCACACGAGCATCATCATCGTCGACATCGCTTATCCTGACGGGATGCACGACATGTTTATCCAACGTATAGGAATACACGTTGATAATTAAGCGTTTTCCTTCTGCATCTCGTGCTCGTGTTTCGAATTTTGATGTATCAGAAATAGTCACCGGGTATTCGATGCCACTTTCAAAACTCGGACTCGTATTGTTTGTAATATCCAACCCACTGTGGATTATTTTTGCAATAAACAGGATGCAGTGCAGCCAATATACACCAAAAAAGAAACACTTGTTATCGCTGTTCTGTATATTTAACACAGCCCTCTTGTGTTGAATGTTCGGTGGAAAAGGCATAAGCTAAGTACGTGTTGCTAGAAGGCCTTCGTCGTTGCAAGTCATCCATAACCCATTCACTAAGAAATAAGAAAAAAAATATTGACGTACTGAAAAAAAAAAGTTGACTTGTTCACCGAGTTCACAGATGTTTACTCATTGATGACTCCGTTGTTGTCGTCTATCAAAAAAACCTAAGTACGTTGGAAACAGTGAGAAAAGTTATCGAAAAATCTCCCACCTTGTAGATTTTTTTTTGGTGACTGTAGGTCCAGTTTCGATTAGCCTTACTGTGTATAAAGTAGACATAAAAAAACAAATCCAAACCAGAGTATCAACAAATTAAAAAAAATAAAATTTCCCCCCTGTGTACTTGAATAATTTAAAACACCAAGTTCGATACCCGGCGGATCCCACTGTAGGTCCAGTTTCGATTAACATTACTGTGCATAAAATAGACTTAAAACAACAAATCCAACCCAGAGTACACGCGTCAATACCATCCACCATGAGTAAACTAACATGATCATGATCATCATCCTCTTCCCCTCCCTCCAATTGTTACCTCGCTTTTATGTTATTCGCGATGAAGAATAGTTTTTTCAAGCGCACGTTATGTATGCTCATATTTTTTTTTTGTTTAGCGTAAATTTCGATGTTTAATCAAAACACCACTTCCTGTTCACTAACGCAACTCGCAATTATTACACACACATGCAAGAAAAATAACAAAAAAAACAAAACTTACCTACAAAAAGCTGCTAGCAATTTAACACACACAAAACGGTTGTATAATCGCGTGCGGACGTTCCGCCCGGCACAAAAGTTGATGTTTATCGCGGCATTACAAATCCAACCGGTTGTACGGAAGCTGATCTTCACATATATTTCTCACGGGACACGCTCAATGCCACGTGCATCCGCAAGATCATGGCCTTGCGTAAAAAAATCAAAAAAATCAAGAATTGCAAGGAGAAGAAGACCTTGCCGCCGGGCAAACTGCTCGAAATAGACGCAAAACAAAACACAGCGAAGTTGATGATGAACAGCATGTACGGTCAGATGAACCAATTTTACGTTCGAAGGCCGTACGGAAACGCAGCCGTTAGAGAACCTTTACTTTTTTGGTTGGGCACCACGCACCCCTGGCGAGGTTATATAGGGGCCAGAGATCCTAAAAAAAACAACAATTATTATTTTGTTTGTTTGCTTGCGTCACAATACAGGCGCGCACGCGTGTGTGTATGTGTGTGGCATATCGTTCCCGAGAGAGGTTTACAAAGGTCACAATATATAAACATGGCCCCCGGACTTGGATAAAAAAATTATGATAAGGTACATTCATTTACTCATCACGCTGTGTCAGCGTAATAAATAAGGCGCGGAACATAGAGAAAAAATGTGTTTTTTTTTTGTTTTGTTTTTTGAGGTTTTGGTGCTGTTTTCTTCGCTGTGAAACATCGTCAGCATAATAAATAAGGCGCGGAACGTGGAGAGAAACCTTGGTGATTTTTTTCGAGTAAGGTGTTGGCAACACTGCGAGAAAATAAGGTTTATGCCTTACAAGAGCAAACCATTAAGGCTCCTTCATACATTTGACGAAAGTCGAATCTGAGAAAGAAGAAGAAAAAAGGAGGGTCATGTGGGTTGGTTTTTGCGTGGCTTACTCTGTTACGTATCTCGGACGTAACCGAGTACGTCACGAGATTGGCAGTCTTCACAGTTTGCTTGGCTCTCAGCTTGTACTTCCTCGTAGAGCTCCGACACAGTAAATAGTCCCTAACGAACCTACACAAGTTATGTTAAAGAAACAGCGAAATGATTTTAAAAAAGTATAAAATATTACCTACGCATGGAAACAGATCTTCATATGAGATCGTTGAAGGTAGTCATTCGTTGTTTACTGTTCGCGGCTGACGGGAGAGCAGTTGGGGGTGGGGTGGGGTACCTGAGGGGAAACTTACACAATCGCTTGCAAGGGTGGAAGGAGGAGAATTTGTTTGTTGTGAAGCAGTTGACAATCTGGCGGGCAGGCGAGCGAAGAAAGCACATGAATTATCGTTCTTTTAACACGTAACGAATTTTTCATGGATAGTAAAACCGTAATTTGATGACAAAAGATTCTTAAAACATTTATGAAATGGAAGATAGTAATCACAGCCGCGCTTTCATGTCTTGAATCTTGGCTATATCATTATGTGGGAGAGGCAGGAAGGGGAATAGGCACTTTCTCTCTCTCTCTCTCTCTCTCTTCCTCTTTCTCTTTTTAATCTTCCATAAAGAGCAATGAAAGGAAAACCGAAAACTGTTCCTATTTTGTACCTACAGTTCCTAAATAGAAATTACAATTTTTGTAACTATAATTGGCGTACGCAGAATTTTGTCGCGAGGTGTTTCAAGTTTGTTTAGATTTTAGTATTTATAGTAATAATAACAATACATTGTTTTTTGATTGATTGATTGATTTGCTTTATTTTACTTCGCCTTTTGTGCCACTTTTGGCTAATTTGCGAAGATGGTGATGATATGATGAATGAACACTCACATACAGTGGCGCAGGAACGGGGGGGGGGGTTACAGGGGTACATTGTACCCCCAAATTTTTAAAGGGGGTACTGTACCCTAGTAAATCGAGTTGTACCCCCTTTTGGTAATTTTACAGCAGAAGGAAGGTGCTACTGTTAAAAGAACCTATTTTCAATTCACCCAATAAAAAAAGTGTATATTGTTTATAATTTATGAGCATTATCTTTCTTACCACAGAAATTCAATCCATTGCAAACCTATTCTACTACATTGTGCTTGCTACTAGTTAGTTCATTGACCTGTGTTCTTGGTAACCTCCTTAAGGAGATGAAAATTGTTTAAAATGTGTGTGGAACGATGGAACCATATTTGCTCTCAGAAAATCATGCTGCAGACGAATGCTAAAGAAGTGGTCTCGTCGATTCGAATATAAGATACAAATCTTCATCAGAAGGGTATATGACTGACTCCATTTTCTTTTGAATGTTTAAAATGTAATTTTTCGAAACGAAATATTTACACAAACGAGACGAGACACGACAGACCAACTTGGGGGGTACAATGTACTCCTGTACCTCACCCATATTTTTCATAACTTTGTAAGATGGTGTACGGAAAACTATACTTAAACCTATATTTTAAGATATTTTTTTGGAAATAGAGTCCCGATTAGCCTATTTGAGCATGAAGTGAATCTAGAATAAGTTTTAATAACTTCAGAGTGGAAACCGAAACAAAAATAAGCACAAACAAGAACGAGAAGGACCTCACCACACAGAAGATGAGATGAGGCTGTGACAATTCTCGACTCATCGCATAGCGATATCATTCCTAGGTGAAATTAAATTTTTCCTAGACATTTAAACAGGATGCAATTTGCGACTTTATCAGGGGGACTTATTTTTACCTATGTATTAGGGTATACTTATAATTGGATATTAATTGCTTATAATCTAATTGTGATATCGAATGCAACACAAACACAACGCCATTTTAAGTTAAACCCTAAAGTCAAACTGTACATTACATTAGTCAGATGAATGAACGACATAAATGAGATTCACTGCAGGTTCTATTGGTATATTTTGGATTGGATGGATTCACAAGGTGTTTGATTCATTTATTTTACTTCGCATTTCTGCCACTTTTGGCTAATCGCGGAGATGAGGATGAGTGATGATATGATGAAATTGATATACACTCACAAATAACACCCATGCCCTGGCCGGGATTCAAACCTGGGACCTCTGACGTCATAGCGAGCTATGCTAACCCCCATCGTCACGGAGGCCGGCGAGGTGGGAATGCGTTTTGGATTTTCTCTGTAGATGCGAAAATTTTTAACTGTGACGCGCACATGCTTTTCCTTACATTAAAGTTTACCTTTTCACATAAACGAGAAATTGACATGTCACCCAAAAACACACGCATGCACCTGCATTTAATACCATTACATACGAAAAGAAACCTTGGCCGGCTCTTCATATTGTCCACCAACGATTGAAAAAAAGAAAAAAAAGAAGTCTTGAGCATATAACTTCCCTTGTTTCCTCTGAGATCTGAAGGATTTCGGTTTTGTATATGTAATGATAAAGTGCTTGCAGAGTGTCATTATGTACAGCTAATTGTAATTATATACTGCTGGACAATGAAAACCGGACACTTTAATATTTGACATCTGAATTGCAATGACAGCTTGCAGGTATATTACAGAATGTTCGGCAGATCATGTAGTACCATATGCACCATTCATAGGCTCGGACTTTGTTTATGCATTCGTACTTAATTCAGTTTCTGCAACATTTAGTTAGCCCTTGTACCAGAGCTTTTATCGACCCATTGCGTTATTACAAAAAATGCAAGTGTCCGGTTTTTTTTGTCCAGCAGTATATAAGAAATAAATGCTTTGTCAAATGTTTCACAAATATTTCAAACTTAGACTTCTTACGAGTTGATCGGGAACCATCTCAACTCGAGTTTTATTTTCTTTTTTAATACAACGCCCTGTAGGTGTCTGAGAAAATACCAAATACATGGCTTCTAAAAGGCATTGGATGTGGTACACATCTGTCATAAATTGTTTAAGATATTTTTATACGTAGCTATGGCACTTTAAATTTAGAATGAAAAGAACTGAAGTGGAACTCCATAAGTATTATATATTTAATAATGTAATTTCTATATCCATTGGGTGGGAGATGATTATTTCTGGTTGGGGTGGTCCTAGATCCTCCTCATCCCCTTTAATCTCAACCTGCATTAAAATGAATAGATGTATTTTTGTTCGCAATTTTCACATTTAAAACTCCTGATTTTCCGTTCCGTTAAATTAAAACAAACCCCGAACCAGGTCCAGAGCTTTATGTTTCAGAATTTTTATCTGGTTTTAAAATCTGTTTTTTTTTTAATTCTAAGAAAAACAAAGAAAAAATATTTATGCAAAATATGCATTAAATAACAGGACATTCGTGTGTGTTTTTCTAAAATATAATATTTCACATTATACTTAGATATCAAGGACGTATTTAAGGGGGGGTTCCTGATCCCCCTCCCCGAAAGACTTACCAAGTAGTAAAATTAAATAATCAAAATATTGTTTGGCTTTTGTTCCATGATTATTTCCGCTGAACTTATTGAAAGGCAAGGAATTTGACAGATACAGCTTTGAAGGGTTCCAAACATTTATGGACACTACTAATATCATCCATAATCAGGAACTTTATTTTTCATTAATTGGATCCAACTCCTTTTTTGTTATTTAATAAATATTCAATTATTTTTCTACTTGACATTAAATTCCTTGCCAGGGCAGTTGTTTTTATGCAAATCTTGTCGATCTTAACTACACGTAAGCTAGATAATGAATACGTGCTGTTATATCTATATTATTTTACTATATTTTACCTATTCATGAAATAATAATAATTCATTATTAATTAATTTACATATTTAATTAATATTTTAATTTAATTAAATATAATAATAATTATTATTATTGTGACACTTGGTTTGAAGTAGTATGTGTGTGTGTGTATATATATATATATATTGAATTTTGTACCCCCCCAAATGCAAAACGTTCCTGCGCCACTGCTCACATACAACGATGCCCAGGCTAGGATTCGAACCCGGGACCCCTGGCGTCGTAGCGCGATGTGCTAACCACTCCGCCACGGGAGCCGGCAATACATTGTTTTTATTATAACATTTATTAACAATAGTAATCTAATAATATGAACTGTTTATATTTTCGTGTGACACTAGTTAGTTTAAAACAGAGCACGAATTAAACATTTCTTCAGTTTGTCCAGTCAGTGATCACAACAGGTTCATTGAATGGACAGTGTTCCATAAGATATACACATATCATTCTGATCATGTACAATTAACTACACGTATGCTAAAATTGTAGTTTTACAACTTTGCTTTTACAACGAGAGCAAAGTTGTGCGTTACTGAATTAGTAGTCTTTCTGTATTATTTTCTGCAGATAAAGTTTATTTCGTGGTGAAGAGTAATGAATGAGATGATGAGAACAGACATTGCCATCTACATCGCAGGGAACGGAGTAGACTGGTTTTTCTCGAGGTACATTTATTTTTCTTGCTTAAGTAACAGTTTCTTATGTAGACATACCGGGTGGGCCAGACTCAATTAGGCAGCTTTTGATTAGATGTTATTTTTATTTTTTCTTCATTTTATTCTTATTGACAAATGTTAACAATTCCAACGGCTATAAAATTGTTACAAAAATGGAATCACACACACATAAGTCATTGATTTTTAAGATAGTGGTCGACCTGGGCACCATCTAAGTCAACACAGGCTTGTAGACGCAAAGCAACATTTTCACACGCCTTCCTACACATGTTAACCTGAACATTCTTGAACTCCTGAACAATTACCTCACGCATATGTTGCTCACTGTCAATGGGATTAGCGTACACCTTGTGGTGTTTGAGGTAACCCCAATGGAAAAAGTCTGGTGGGTTGATGTCGGGTGATCGGGCTGGCCAGTCCACAGGCCCTCGACGGCCAATCCAGCGATCAACCTCGTTCACAGCATACCGTATGATGCAGCCATCTATCGACAACAAAATGTACTTTCCAATTTTTCCGTATGCTGTTGGATTTATTGGTTACTAATGTTCGAAAACTGCCCAATTGAATCTGGCCCACCCTGTATACTATTCCAATTTTTGCTTATTTGAAGTACACATAACAAGAAAAGAAAAAATTCTGACAAACAGGTAAAAAATTACTGGGCTACAAAAATAAAAAAAAATCATACACGGACACAAACAATGAGCTTCTTAAATATTCATGAACAGCAGTGCACGTAGATACACTATGTAATACAATAAGAACAAATACATGACAACCAAATTCTCACAATAATTGGAAAGCGGCCTGTGTTTCTGTACATTACGTTACATAAGCTAATAATACTTTGCAAACAATTTATATGACAAAATCAGTCTCAAAGGTAAACGTATTCTCTGTTGCTATACAAAACGCCTCCTGTGCACTGCAATACATAAATAAGTTCAAATTCATGAAGAAATTAGCCTCTAAATACTTACTATAGTAAAATCTGTTGCTGTACGTTATGTGTAGGCCTCCCAGAAATAACTACTTCCAACTATGCCACAAACAGTGCATACGTTACCTACAAAGGTTACCTCGTTTAGAAAGATTCTCCTTCTTGATCAGTTTGCCGGTGTTTTTTTTTCTTCCCTTCTATTTTGGGCTTGGATTATTCTCGTGGGATTTCGGATCTGCATTGAACACGTGTGCCGTGGATAGACAAGTTTTGGTAGTAGACACTCAACATAGAATTGTTGTAGCTGCGTTTCCATATTCTTCTTCCAGAATTGATCATCTCTCTGGATGTATTCTATTTTAACACCTTTCTATGTCCACAGACCAAAGATACAGTACCTTCCCCGTGTAATAATTACTATTACCCTACACGTGGTAATAGTAATTATGTGTGGTGTTCACGATATTGGCGTTAAGCTCTTCGTCAAATTTCCAGAAAGTTACTTTCTTCGTCTTGATGGCATGTGCAGGTGTTACATATTTGACAGAAAAGGGACACTTAATTTCGATAATTGCATAACAAAATAAATGTTAGATACAGTGAAGTTTCTGATAGATATTGTATACATATTGTTATGAGTTGTAGTATGCATAAACCTTCTTTGTAATATAATTCAAAGCCGTGGTATCCCAATATAATCCTTGCCTTCCAATAAGTTCAGTCTCTTCAGATAAAGCTAACAACCATCATATACAACAAATGCTAAACGAGTATTGTTATTATTTTATTACTTGGTAATCTTTTCGTTTGGGGGAGGGGGTCTAGACGCCCTAAATAAATCCTTTATGTCTTTCAAAGCCTTATGATCTCAATCCTAATCATTGCCTTCCAAAATATTCAGAGTAAAAATAGTAGTACTTGATAAGTATTTCGGGTGCTATACTTCAAAGCCGTATTATATTTATAGCTATAATCCTTCCTTCCAATACGCGTTCAGAGGAAATTATCCATCGAATATGCAAAAATTGCTAAAGGAGTATATTTACATTATTTAATTTTAGTACTTCATAATCCTTTCGGGGGGGCCCGGACCCCCAGCAAACTTGTTCTACGTATTATAGCGTAATATTTGCCAAGGACACCGGTTTAATTGAATTACTCAAAATAACGTTACTGGTTTACGTACGTACAATGTAAACGTCTAATGGAAACCGATAAATACTTCCCCATTTGATTATGTAGTAAACGGATAGGTTTTATTTATATTTCATTCTGAACCCTTATTTTGCCGGCTATTTTGTAGCGCTTGAAACTTCATTGTTGTTTCTGCAGCAGACGATTTTCTCGGAGCCCACATCTTACGCCAAACACACTTGCTGCCGTCACCCATATTTTGCAATTGAACACGTCCAGTTGACGCAAGCACACTTCCCTGTCTCATGCGATCGTGTTTTGTCTTCACGAGCTATTTTGTTGTATCCCTCCGCGTTCTAATGTGGGTGGGGTTTAGAACGCTTCTAACTATCTGCACGAGATGTCACCACAGTGCAGGGACACTTTTACGTATTGCAAGGGTTTCTTTTTTTTCAAACAGTCTCAAAATAGGAAAACTGACTTCTACAGTGATGATGTTAATGTCAAGTACAATGAACATTGCATATCCCCAACAAAACAGTTTTCCATAAGCTTGTGTGGTTAACGAGATAATTGCATGTGAAAATTACGGTTTTCCCCATTTTTATGCCCAATATACTTATTAAGCAGGGTCTTTTTTTAAATTTCGGCTTTGTAGGAAATACGCAGCCATATTTTCTGAAGGATAGAAAACAAACCCCGAGGTCCTATCTTTGCTCGTAACTGAAAAATCTGTTTAAAACGGAACGTCTGCACTCCGCGTTTTCGTCAATGTATGAAGGAGCCTTAAGGCGAGCCTCACCGAGCCTCACTTTCGGTTTGTGAACTCTCCATTTGGGTCTACTGTGAATAGCCAGAAATGCTACCCCTCCCAGTCATCCATCTCTCTTACAACAGCGTGTGTGTGTTGGCAACTCTCTCTAGTTGCAGGTTTTTTTTAGTTAACTCGTAATCCCCGTCAAAAACTACAGTAACATCATAATATCATATTGCACAGAAGAGGGAGGACATCGCTCACCACTGTTGCCAGCCATAAATCTCTCTCTCTCTTCATCTCACAGCAAAGTTGGCATCTCTATTTTTTTTTTAGTTGTAAGTAAATTCCCAACACACTCTAGTTAATAATGCTACATATTATACGCACACACGCACACACATACTATATTACCATCCACCCATCTCTCTCTCTTTTACGACAGTGCGTGTTTGTTGCCGGCTCTCCTTGTTTAGTGTGTGTAGGTTGGCAAAAATTGCTTTATGCACTGTAAGGCAAGCCTCAAGCAAAGTTGCCAGCTCCTTGCTTTAGGCTAGGTTAGACCAAGAAAAAAAAGCTGTAGGTGAGTGTTGGCGGCTGTCGGTTGTTTAACTCTTCCCTCTCTCTCTTCTCTCTCTTTTTTGTAAAAGGTTATGGCAAAAATACCAGTAGGTTGGCAAAAATTGCTTTATGCACTGTAAGGCAAGCCTCAAGCAAAGTTGCCAGCTCCTTGCTTTAGGCTAGGTTAGACCAAGAAAAAAAAGCTGTAGGTGGGTGTTGGCAGCTGTCGGTTGTTTAACTCTTCCCTCTCTCTCTTCTCTCTCTTTTTTGTAAAAGGTTATGGCAAAAATACCAGTAGGTTGGCAACCTTGCTTTATGCACTGTAAGGCAAGTCTTAAGTAAGATTGCCAGCTCCTTGCTTTAGGTTAGGTTAGACCAAGAAAAAAAAGCTGTAGGTGGGTGTTGGCAGCTGTCGGTTGTTTAACTCTTCCCTCTCTCTTTCCTCTCTCTCTCCTTTCTCTTTTTTGTAAAAGGCTATGGCAAAAATACCAGTAGGTTGCCAGCTCCTTGCTTTATGCACTGTAAGGCAAGCCTCAAGCAAGGTTGCCAGCTCCTTGCTTTATGCACTGTAAGGCAAGCCTCAAGCAAGGTTGCCAGCTCCTTGTTTTAGGTTAGGTTAGACCAAGAAAAAAAACCTAGGTGATTTTTTCGAGTAAAATATTGGCAACACTGCGAGAAAATAGAGCTTATGCCTTACAAGAGCAAACTATTAAGGCGAGCCTCAAGCAAGATTGCCAGCTCCTTGCTTGAGGCTAGGTTAGACCCAAAAAAAAACCTTGGTGATTTTTTCGAGTAAAATATTGGCAACACTACCAGAAAATAGAGCTTATGCCTTACAAGAGCAAACTATTAAGGCGAGCCTCAAGCAAGATTGCCAGCTCCTTGCTTTAGGCTAGGTTAGACCCAAAAAAAACCTTGGTGATTTTTTCGAGTGAGGAGCTGGCAACACTGCGAGAAAATGAGGCTCATGCCTTACGAGAGAAATCCATTAAGGCGAGCCTCACTTTCTGTTGGTGAACTCCCCAACCTGCACTACTGGGGTACTTGTGGACACTTTTCAAAATATGCCTTATATAAGATAAAAATCACCAAAAATATAAAGAGAAATATGCAAAATAAAGGTAAAAGTGTTAAAAAACAAGGTAAAAATTCTGCTATATTTTTGTCATTTTCTAGAGCAGGCGCCAATAAACGTAAGGTAAAAACCCAAAATCAGGGCAAAAAGTGTTAAGAAATACAAGGTAAAAATTCTGCTATATTTTTGTTATTTTCTAGAGAATTTTTATTTTTGGAGGAAACCGAAATATAAATGGCGTTGTTTATTATTCTATATTATCTGATTCCGCTTTGATACAATAATCATCATGGTTTAATAAATTCAATGTCATGCTTTGTTTGCTTATCAAAGAGTTCTTTTTTACCTTTATATATAATTTTAAATTTATCGTCAACAAGTTCTTGCATCAATTCATTTGTTAAGGTTTTGCCATATCGATCTGGTAAAAACAATTTGTTTTTGTTATCTAATGTAACGCGTGCTTTTAGACCATGCATTGTATTTACAATTTCACTATTGGTGATTTCATACGGTTTACCTATTTCTAAATCTTGCATCTTCATATACTCGAACGACGAATTTAACATTTTTTCTAATGATTTAGCGCCTAGGTATTTGTGTGATGACTGATCATCAATTCAAGATCGAGAATTCATACTGTTTTAAACACCTATTCTGGTCGCACGTTTATATTTTATAACGACGTATATTTTACAGAAATAGATGAATGCACTTTAAGACCCAAACAGCATGGCCTAATAATCAGAAATTTCCCCGGTTTACCACCAAACGTGGATTCTTCTTTCAGATACAATAACGGAATGTTGTATTTCTTTAAGGATAATGTATTTTATGAATTTAACGAATTCTCTAACCAACTAATAAGAGCAGGAAGAAATAATCTGCAATTATTTAATATCAATTGTCCCAAACATTCTCATTCGTTTCTAGAAATATTAAACAAGCTAAAATCGGCAATAAATGAACTGGAACTGAATTCCTTTTAAAAATTATTAGAATTCCACTCAAAAAGTGCAAAACATCCCCTCTTATTTGGCTTCAATCTCTCTCTATTATGTTATCCAGCAACCACCCTTTCACGGCAGCTTCTGACGTTTATAGTCAGGTGCCTATCGGGTGGTATACCAGCACGATCATTATGGGTCATACCCCAGATCTTTAATTCGGCTTTACTGGATGTCTGCTATAGAGAGAGAAGAGCGAAGATATATTTTTGGAATAAAGACGTCGTCCGAACTGTTTTCATCGAGACCCGTTACTCATAGACTATGCGCACTCGTCTACAAGTCGACAATCTCTTTTACACACAGAGCGGTATTATTAATTATATAATTTCAGACCGCCTATATATATACCTACAAAATCTCTACATCAAGCATACGTGAGAGATAAAAATAAAACATTAAATAATTCATTCCCGATAGATTAATTATTAAAAATATTATAGCAATTTAATGTATAAAAATCCACTAAAACCTTAAAGCAAAATTAATGTAAAATGGATACTCAAATAAAATTAACAGAACAAAATAATTATTGAAATAGAGGTTTTTTTTCCAGAAGAGGGGAATTATTAAAAAGACACATGCTGCCATCTATTGGCTGTTTGGATAACTATTTGCATTTGCTTTGTTGCTGTGTAGATGGTTGCATAACTTTCAGGGGTAAAACCCACAAAAAGGGGCAGGTGTAGAATCAACATCAATTCAATCGTTTGACACAAGGGATCTTGGTTTCTATTACATATTTTGGCAATCTGACTTCAGATTTGGGTAGCCCACCCATGTATTGCGGGTTGCATAACTTACAGGGGCAATACGGGTTGCATAACTTTCAGGGGCAAAAACCAACTTTTATTATTTCCTCGCTTACCAATTAAGATATTTGAAAAATTCAAAATGCTATTTTTAATAAAAATTTTCGTAGAATTTAATGGGAGTATTATTTTTAAAAAATCTCAAATGTGTGACCCGATTTTAAACAATTTATCTTTAATTTTCTCAACAAGATTTTTAATATATTCATCATTCATATCCCCATTAAGAGTTAATAGGATTTCTAACTCATTTTTAACATTCTTGATCAGCTGAATTATATTCTGATAATCTGTTTTCTTTTTATTCAAATTAAATTTAGTGCTTAATCCAGTGATAACTGCTGAAATGGTTGTAAAACTAGTACTGATAATTGTATATGGGTATTAAAACATTTACAAATCCTGTTGCAGCTGATAAAATCATCTTTGATTTTTCTACATTCTGATAAAGCTATGGATAGAGTGATTAAACAATAATAGAAATATTTTAGAGCTTTATACCTCTTCTTTTTCTTCTTTAACATCATCTCATATTGGTTTATTAATGATTCTAATAATTGAATCAATTTTTCTCTTGGGATATTATCTGGTATTTCCATTTATCTATTTAATATTCCTCCACCCATCTAAATTTTTTCATATAGGTAAGAAAAGGACCTCGCTATGCTATTCAGCTACCTAGTTTCAGCTACCATTCAATTTTCCAATATTACAATGATTTTTATGTTCACAATTAGGAGTGTACAAGAAAATATCCAATTATAGCCACCATACAAATTTCTAAGGCTTTGTGTTGTTTACAAAGATGTAGATGATTTGCTATAATATTACAATGTAGATGTTTGTTAATAACCAGATAGGTAAGAAGTTATACAATTTTGATACTATATAATTTGGAACATAATTATTTCTACTTACAGTTTTAAAATTATGTAGATATTACTTTATTTCTATCTATAGTTATATAGAGATTAGCAATTTTTTTACAAATGAATTATATTAATAAATTTTATTGCTAATAAATGGAAGCTAAAAAAGACATTACAGCTACCCATAAATATTCTATTACAGAGTTATCAGGAATTAAGGTAAAACCAACCAATGAGAGGTTTGGAACATGGTTATTACTAGAGAATTTAAAATACAACAATCTTATAACAGATATTGGAAACATAGATTATACAAATGGAGGATTGAAGTTAAAAGAAATATTTCCAATTACAGATTTATTTTGTGACAATATAATGGTTGTAAAGATTACAGATTCTAAAAATTGTGTAGGAGATGATTGCCCAGGAGATAAAAGTAATTTAAAGAATAAAAAGCTATTAATAAAGAAAGAAATTTGTGGATCCTTTAATAGTTATTTAAGAGGTCAATTTTCTATGTTTAATTTAGCCAAACATGGTGTTAAAGCAAAATTACCACAATCTTTGGGACAAAAAACAAGAACTATAAAAGGTGTAAGACAAGTTATAGGTGAAGATATGGATATTATTCTAGAGAAATATAATAATCCAATTGCTGTTCTTTTTAAAGTAGAGTTGTCAGATGTAAAATTAGATGTATTGTTAAAGAAGTTACCCGTAATATTAATACAACTTGGAAAAGAGCATTATTATTTATTGGATTTAGATATAACACAAGATTTTTCTGGAATATTTAATAAAGAGGAGATGACTAAGTATTTAATAAATAATTTTTCTTTTCGTAAGCAAAAGACAAAAGAGGAAGTTAAGGATGAATTTCTTCATATAGAAAATGGAGATAGATTAATGTATGAGATAGAGAAGAAAAAAGATTACAAAACCATAGTTGATAATAACAGAACTGTTGGAAAGGATTGTTTAACATGGCTCAATAAGAATTTTAGAGTTAAAATTTATAATAAATTTGTTTGTCAATTAACTAGTCACGGAGTAAACAAACAACTTGGAAACCACATTTTAGATTTCTTAAATTGTCCAGATGAGAGATTAAAGAAAACATTTAGATCACAGTTAGCGAGAGAACGTGGAATTACCAGGTTAGAGGCTACTATTTATAACTATGTTGACAGAGATGAACAATTAGAACAAAATTATAAAGACTGGGATAGATATTATGTTAGAGATGCGAAATTTGATCCAATAAAAGATTGTATAGAATTAATAAATAAAAATAAACAGTATTTAGAAGATGCACCATTTTATTCTGTACCGTTATGTAAGATGTGGGTAAAGTTAACAGATACTTTAGAAAATAGCTGCTGTGTTGTTTATAATGATTTTCTACAATATATATATTGGGGAAATAGTAATACTTACAAGTTAACAGGAATACAAATTAAATTACCGAATGACAAGAAACGAAGAGACAAGTTAATTAATTATGTTATATCAGCATTTAGTTTTAATTTACTACCAGTTAATTGTTTGGAAATTGAGGATAATAAGGAAGATAAGACTATATCCGTGATCCAGAAATGTTTTATAAAGACAGGAGAGACATATTTTACGAGATCTAGAACTCTTTTTTCTACTATCCCTAAAGAAATTAATTTAGAGGAACTTGGTTTAATAAAGACTACGAATGTTATTCCTGCAGTTGTTCGGAAGAAGATTAATATTACCAATAGACTTTATCCTTATACGGTAAAGGAAATAGAACCGATAAAAATAGTAAGACTAGAGTCTACAAAAAGAAGGGAACAGGAATTAGAGGATGTGGATATTAGGAAGAGACAACAAGAATATGCAGGTAAAATAAAAGCTTTGAAGGAGGAATACCAAGACATTTTAAAGAAACAAAAACAGATTGAGGAAACAGAGGAAAAGTTAAGAGGTTATTTTACTACCAGATGGAGAGAGTTTAAATTAACTGGAAATTATAAAATGTATGCATTTTTTGTAAATAACAAAAATAAATATACTTATGTAGGGGTATTGGCAGAAGATTCGGAAATTGTAGGAGAAAAATTGTTTATTACAATAAAGGCTATTATAAAGATAATTTTATAGAACTAAATAAGGATAGGGGAACGTTAGCAAGAGAAGGATTTGTATTTATTCCTTATAATGGATTAGATATTATTTACTTCCCTACCAGTAAACCATTTATGGAAATCAAAATTAATGGTACTGCAATATTTGATGGTCATTCTTACCCCAAGGTGGAAATATTAAAAACATTAGAAGCCTTAAGGGAAAAAGAGGACTTAATTTATAAACAAGAGGATAAAGAACAAATCGAAGAGATGAAGATGGGAAATATTTTTGGAGAAATAAGATTAATAGATTGTAAAAGATTGGAAGATTTGGAGGAAGGATTAGATTTAATAATTTCTAATATAAGTGTAAAAAAGTATCGAGGTAAGAATAGGTACATAATTAAATTTGAGAATGTTGCAGATTGCTATTGTTCCAATTATTGGTTAGAGAAGGAGATTCAAAACAGAGAAATAGATTTAAATTTTAAGATGAGAATTAAATTGGACAAACTCAAAACAACACCAAGTAAACATAGGGAAAGAGCTGTATTTGTTGCATAATTTGTACGGATTTTCCAGTAGTCGCGTAAAATTGGAAAACAAAAACAATAAATAGGTATTTTTGCGGTTGTTACACAGTAGGCTTTAGAAAAAATCCATGTCCTCCATTTATATAAGTGATAAAATCATCTTTCATTTTTCTACAATGATAAAAGCTTTTATTTTATTTCTGTATTTCCCATCAAAATGAAAAAGTTGTTGACAACACATTCAGTAACACAAAAACAAACACAAACACCAACACCAACACAAACACACATTAAGGTGTTAACTAATTATACTACAATGTCATATAAACCAATATGAGGTGATGTTAAAAAAGAAAAAGAGGAGATATAAGATACTAAAATATTTCTATTATTGTTTAATCACTCTATCCATAGCTTTATCAGAATATAAATAAAGCTGATAAAGCTATGGATAGAGTGATTAAACAATAGAAATATTTTAGTATCTTATATCTCCTCTTTTTCTTTTTTAACATCACCTCATATTGGTTTATATGACATTGTAGTATAATTAGTTAACACCTTAATGTGTGTTTGTGTTGGTGTTTGTGTTTGTTTTTGTGTTACTGAATGTGTTGTCAACAACTTTTTCATTTTGATGGGAAATACAGAAATAAAATAAAAGCTTTTATCATTGTAGAAAAATGAAAGATGATTTTATCACTTATATAAATGGAGGACATGGATTTTTTCTAAAGCCTACTATGTAACAACCGCAAAAATACCTATTTATTGTTTTTGTTTTCCAATTTTACTCGACTACTGGAAAATCCGTACAAATTATGCAACAAATACAGCTCTTTCCCTATGTTTACTTAGTGTTGTTTTGAGTTTGTCCAATTTAATTCTCATCTTAAAATTTAAATCTATTTCTCTGTTTTGAATCTCCTTCTCTAACCAATAATTGGAACAATAGCAATCTGCAACATTCTCAAATTTAATTATGTACCTATTCTTACCTCGATACTTTTTTACACTTATATTAGAAATTATTAAATCTAATCCTTCCTCCAAATCTTCCAATCTTTTACAATCTATTAATCTTATTTCTCCAAAAATATTTCCCATCTTTATCTCTTTGATTTGTTCTTTATCCTCTTGTTTATAAATTAAGTCCTCTTTTTCCCTTAAGGCTTCTAATGTTTTTAATATTTCCACCTTGGGGTAAGAATGACCATCAAATATTGCAGTACCATTAATTTTGATTTCCATAAATGGTTTACTGGTAGGGAAGTAAATAATATCTAATCCATTATAAGGAATAAATACAAATCCTTCTCTTGCTAACGTTCCCCTATCCTTATTTAGTTCTATAAAATTATCTTTATAATAGCCTTTAATGTAATAAACAAATTTTTCTCCTACAATTTCCGAATCTTCTGCCAATACCCCTACATAAGTATATTTATTTTTGTTATTTACAAAAAATGCATACATTTTATAATTTCCAGTTAATTTAAACTCTCTCCATCTGGTAGTAAAATAACCTCTTAACTTTTCCTCTGTTTCCTCAATCTGTTTTTGTTTCTTTAAAATGTCTTGGTATTCCTCCTTCAAAGCTTTTATTTTACCTGCATATTCTTGTTGTCTCTTCCTAATATCCACATCCTCTAATTCCTGTTCCCTTCTTTTTGTAGACTCTAGTCTTACTATTTTTATCGGTTCTATTTCCTTTACCGTATAAGGATAAAGTCTATTGGTAATATTAATCTTCTTCCGAACAACTGCAGGAATAACATTCGTAGTCTTTATTAAACCAAGTTCCTCTAAATTAATTTCTTTAGGGATAGTAGAAAAAAGAGTTCTAGATCTCGTAAAATATGTCTCTCCTGTCTTTATAAAACATTTCTGGATCACGGATATAGTCTTATCTTCCTTATTATCCTCAATTTCCAAATAATTAACTGGTAGTAAATTAAAACTAAATGCTGATATAACATAATTAATTAACTTGTCTCTTCGTTTCTTGTCATTCGGTAATTTAATTTGTATTCCTGTTAACTTGTAAGTATTACTATTTCCCCAATATATATATTGTAGAAAATCATTATAAACAACACAGCAGCTATTTTCTAAAGTATCTGTTAACTTTACCCACATCTTACATAACGGTACAGAATAAAATGGTGCATCTTCTAAATACTGTTTATTTTTATTTATTAATTCTATACAATCTTTTATTGGATCAAATTTCGCATCTCTAACATAATATCTATCCCAGTCTTTATAATTTTGTTCTAATTGTTCATCTCTGTCAACATAGTTATAAATAGTAGCCTCTAACCTGGTAATTCCACATTCTCTCGCTAACTGTGATCTAAATGTTTTCTTTAATCTCTCATCTGGACAATTTAAGAAATCTAAAATGTGGTTTCAAAGTTATTTGTTTACTCCGGGACTAGTTAATTGACAAACAAATTTATTATAAATTTTAACTCTAGAATTCTTATTGAGCCATGTTAAACAATCCTTTCCAACAGTTCTGTTATTATCAACTATGGTTTTGTAATCTTTTTTCTTCTCTATCTCATACATTAATCTATCTCCATTTTCTATATAAAGAAATTCATCCTTAACTTCCTCTTTTGTCTTTTGCTTACGAAAAGAAAAATTATTTATTAAATACTTAGTCATCTCCTCTTTATTAAATATTCCAGAAAAATCTTGTGTTATATCTAAATCCAATAAATAATAATGCTCTTTTCTAAGTTGTATTAATATTACGGGTAACTTCTTTAACAATACATCTAATTTTACATCTGACAACTCTACTTTAAAAAGAACAGCAATTGGATTATTATATTTCTCTAGAATAATATCCATATCTTCACCTATAACTTGTCTTACACCTTTTATAGTTCTTGTTTTTTGTCCCAAAGATTGTGGTAATTTTGCTTTAACACCATGTTTGGCTAAATTAAACATAGAAAATTGACCTCTTAAATAACTATTAAAGGATCCACAAATTTCTTTCTTTATTAATAGCTTTTTATTCTTTAAATTACTTTTATCTCCTGGGCAATCATCTCCTACACAATTTTTAGAATCTGTAATCTTTACAACCATTATATTGTCACAAAATAAATCTGTAATTGGAAATATTTCTTTTAACTTCAATCCTCCATTTGTATAATCTATGTTTCCAATATCTGTTATAAGATTGTTGTATTTTAAATTCTCTAGTAATAACCATGTTCCAAACCTCTCATTGGTTGGTTTTACCTTAATTCCTGATAACTCTGTAATAGAATATTTATGGGTAGCTGTAATGTCTTTTTTAGCTTCCATTTATTAGCAATAAAATTTATTAATATAATTCATTTGTAAAAAAATTGCTAATCTCTATATAACTATAGATAGAAATAAAGTAATATCTACATAATTTTAAAACTGTAAGTAGAAATAATTATGTTCCAAATTATATAGTATCAAAATTGTATAACTTCTTACCTATCTGGTTATTAACAAACATCTACATTGTAATATTATAGCAAATCATCTACATCTTTGTAAACAACACAAAGCCTTAGAAATTTGTATGGTGGCTATAATTGGATATTTTCTTGTACACTCCTAATTGTGAACATAAAAATCATTGTAATATTGGAAAATTGAATGGTAGCTGAAACTAGGTAGCTGAATAGCATAGCGAGGTCCTTTTCTTACCTATATGAAAAAATTTAGATGGGTGGAGGAATATTAAATAGATAAATGGAAATACCAGATAATATCCCAAGAGAAAAATTGATTCAATTATTAGAATCATTAATAAACCAATATGAGATGATGTTAAAGAAAAAAAAGAAGAGGTATAAAGCTCTAAAATATTTCTATTATTGTTTAATCACTCTATCCATAGCTTTATCAGAATGTAGAAAAATCAAAGATGATTTTATCAGCTGCAACAGGATTTGTAAATGTTTTAATACCCATATACAATTATCAGTACTAGTTTTACAACCATTTCAGCAGTTATCACTGGATTAAGCACTAAATTTAATTTGAATAAAAAGAAAACAGATTATCAGAATATAATTCAGCTGATTAAGAATGTTAAAAATGAGTTAGAAATCCTATTAACTCTTAATGGGGATATGAATGATGAATATATTAAAAATCTTGTTGAGAAAATTAAAGATAAATTGTTTAAAATCGGGTCACACATTTGAGATTTTTTAAAAATAATACTCCCATTAAATTCTACGAAAATTTTTATTAAAAATAGCATTTTGAATTTTTCAAATATCTTAATTGGTAAGCGAGGAAATAATAAAAATTGGTTTTTGCCCCTGAAAGTTATGCAACCCGTATTGCCCCTGTAAGTTATGCAACCCGCAATACATGGGTGGGCTACCCAAATCTGAAGTCAGATTGCCAAAATATGTAATAGAAACCAAGATCCCTTGTGTCAAACGATTGAATTGATGTTGATTCTACACCTGCCCCTTTTTGTGGGTTTTACCCCTGAAAGTTATGCAACCATCTACACAGCAACAAAGCAAATGCAAATAGTTATCCAAACAGCCAATAGATGGCAGCATGTGTCTTTTTAATAATTCCCCTCTTCTGGAAAAAAAACCTCTATTTCAATAATTATTTTGTTCTGTTAATTTTATTTGAGTATCCATTTTACATTAATTTTGCTTTAAGGTTTTAGTGGATTTTTATACATTAAATTGCTATAATATTTTTAATAATTAATCTATCGGGAATGAATTATTTAATGTTTTATTTTTATCTCTCACGTATGCTTGATGTAGAGATTTTGTAGGTATATATATAGGCGGTCTGAAATTATATAATTAGGAATACCGCTCTGTGTGTAAAAGAGATTGTCGACTTGTAGACGAGTGCGCATAGTCTATGAGTAACGGGTCTCGATGAAAACAGTTCGGACGACGTCTTTATTCCAAAAATATATCTTCGCTCTTCTCTCTCTATAGCAGACATCCAGTAAAGCCGAATTAAAGATCTGGGGTATGACCCATAATGATCGTGCTGGTATACCACCCGATAGGCACCTGACTATAAACGTCAGAAGCTGCCGTGAAAGGGTGGTTGCTGGATAACATAATAGAGAGAGATTGAAGCCAAATAAGAGGGGATGTTTTGCACTTTTTGAGTGGAATTCTAATAATTTTTAAAAAAAATTTAAATTGGAATACGATAAACGGGTGATCTTACCAAAACAAGATGGTGTTATTGACACGATTCCTTATGGTTATTAAATAATTGTTTAGTTTATATAAATAGCATTTTTGTTTACTTTTATACTTATCTTATAAGATTACTGGTGGATATGAATAGATTGATAAAAATAAAATTCATGTGTGGATTACAATTGTAAAACACTATATAAAATATGATGGAATGCTCTTGTTGCAAGTGTAGGCATGATTAACTACTTTTTTTATCGGATATGTGTAACAAATGGCTGTATGTGTAAGTTTCATAATAAGATCAAAGCGGAATCAGATAATATACAATAATAAACAACGCCATTTATATTTCGGTTTCCTCCAAAAATAAAAATTCTCTAGAAAATGACAAAAATATAGCAGAATTTTTACCTTGTTTTTTAAACACTTTTTGCCCTGATTTTGGGTTTTTACCTTACGTTTATTGGCGCCTGCTCTAGAAAATGACAAAAATATAGCAGAATTTTTAAATTGTTTTTTTAATACTTTTTGCCCCGATTTTGCATATTTCTCTTTATATTTTTGGTGATTTTTATCTTATATAAGGCATATTTTGAAAAGTGTCCACAAGTACCCCCTATAGTAGTTTCTCATTATTACATATAGAGGAGAAATGTCAGTTGAAAGTGGTGGCTGAACAGTTATAGCCTATTTTATAAAATCTGTCCCATGATTATCATGGGGAAAACAAAGATATGTGGGTCATTCCATTCCAAATCATCCAATGGTGGTTGCATGAGCATTTCAGAGGAAAAAAAAAATCATTTTTAGTACACAGGGTTGTACATGTTTCTAGTTACCAAAATCGACGTTCAAAAATAAATATTTTCCTAAGTTCTCTTGGGGTGGCCATTTTTCCAACATGCCGCATGTCTATTTTGCTACTGTAGCACTTTACAGAAACCTTAATATCTTAAAAACCATTCGAGCTAGAGACTTGAAACAAATTCATTTTTGCAGATCTTCAATTCACATAAACTGTAATTGCAATTTCCGGTAAGTCAAGTATTACATTTCTTTGATACTATATTTTCTGAGGCTGTTTAAACCCAACTTTAAAAGATATAAATAGAAAAGGATTCATTATTATAGGAATGCATGTAGCGTAACCCAGCCCTGGCCCAAAACCATGGTAACGGTTGAAGTTTTTGCGTGCGATGATGTGTAACCGGACAAGTGAATGCATCACTTCAATGTGAAGTCACGTGAAATGACAAAACAACAGTGTTGCAGTATGCAGATATTAAACACCAGAACAAGAACAATGTCTAGATGAAGATGTGTACTACAGGCTATGGAAAAGGAGATGTGATAACCACTAACGCCGTCAAACGGTTGGGCAGGAACTTTACGTCACATACCATGAAGAAGTAATAGGGTCTGAGCTGATTATGTCCTTTGCGATTAGTCTACTCAGAATTAGTTCACTTCATCAAATGATTTACTAAATCTCATCAATTTACATTGTCGAATTCATTATTTGAGTTTTTTTTTGGTTTAGGTACAACATCTTCACCGAAGAGAAAATTATGCTCATTTCTTTGTTTTCCTTGACCCTGTACATCCAGGGTCAAGGAAGTCAGTAATAAGGTGTGTTATATACAGTCAACGTACAACTATACATTGAATTGTATCTTCTCCAAATATGATGTATAAAGAAACAAACTGCCGGAGAACTAAGTGAGGTGAGTGTACAATTTTATATTACTATTATAGTGGAACCACAAGCAAAGAAACCTGCGCAGACTCGAGACTCCTGTGCACCGTACTCCAGTGTGGAGGGGAGGGGGAGAGTGGAGCATGCTCTCTTATAGTCCGAGTTGAAGGGAAGAGGAGGACAGTTCTTTTTCTTGTGGTCGCTCTTGTAAGTAAGGGGAACTGTGATTGGCCATTCATCTATTTTATCACTTCTTCATAATCTCAATTGACTTAAATGGTCGGAAGAGCAAAGTAAATTTATCAAATATAAATACAAACACGTACCGTTTAATAAATAACCAAAATGGAATGAAAAGTTAGCAGTTTGTATTTTTATTGCTTTATGTGAATATGTAGGGAAAAAGCGAGAGAGCATTGTACACCAATGGCAAAGAAATGGTAGGCAAAGTTTTTACCAGGATTATACTCCCTACATTCCTGCTCATAATAAGGAGTCGAAGGTATCTTGCTTAAGGATCTTTCTTCGATGTAAACCTAAAAGGTGACTTTTCAGATTACATACATAATCTTCTTTGCAGAAATGCGCACTGCAGATTCTAGCATTAGCATGATTCACGTTAGCGTTTCCACACGAATCCAAAGCTCGGTGACCGAAGAATCCTTTTGAAAAACGTATATAACGTATATATTATGTTCAAAGTACTTGGAAGATGTATCTTGTGCTGAACTAAAATAAATAATAATAACAAGTGGTGTGCGGTATCTCGGAAAGTCGGGACCGGGATAGGAAAGAAAAATTCCGTCCCTATCACGACTTCAGCAAATGACTTCCCTAAATTTCTGGATCCCGAGCAGTCGGGAAATACCGAATAGTCATTTTAAAAGGGTATTAATTCTTGACGTTTTCTACATTGCAAGTGTCTGGAACTTATCGGAAATTGTTAGTTTTCATTCCAGAAATGCAAAGAAAATCACTTAAGGTGAAAATGAGAATTTGAGATTTCCCGACTAGTCGAGAAATTGCGAATATTCCCCGTCCCGAATGTCGGGATTTAAAAATAATTCCTGCACGATGCACAGAGACAAGAACACAGGGCACATCTGAGCTTTCACCATTTAGTAGTGGACAACAAGAAGTATGCCTTACACGACCTGGAGGACAATTCACTTGCTCCCCCTCAAGAACCAAATGGACCATCCCCAAGACCATCCCCTAAAGGTCATCGGCCTGCTTTCCACTCCCTTTCCCCATGGAACACCCTCCAGAACCCTGGAACTCTGCAGAATTCCCCTCCCCCTGCTGAGATGGTCAACTTAGCAATGCCCAGGAGGTCCAAACTGTTAAGTTATTATCAGTGAGTGACAGTTCAGAACCCCAATTCAACTCCTGTGTCAAAAAAACAAAAAACGAACAGAAACATACACTCTCTAAACACTGTAGACTGCCAGAATAATGACACATGTCGTGAAAAACACTTATTGGATATTGTCTACCACAACGTTCGTGGCTCATGTACTAAAATTAAAGATTTTTATGTGGCTATAAACGACAATAACTATGATGTAGTCATTTGCACCGAAACGTGGGTGAATTCAAAGCATAACATTTCAGTACTTTTTGATGACCGGTATAATGTATTCAGAGCCAATCGTAAATCGTTGCAAACTAACAAGCACTTGGGAGGGGGTGTAATGATTGGAATCAAGAGGGAACTTATTGCGATTCAAGTAGAATGTTTAATAGATGATCCAAATATTGATATTATAATAGTTAAAATTCGAACCAGTCCTGGTAGTTATGTATATATATATCTCCTAATTCTGATACTGCGCTGTATGATGCTCTTTTCAACTGTATAACTAACTATACATTGCCAGCCGGGGAGTCCGATTCTGATAATTGGTGATTTTAACATTCCGGAAATTTGCGATACAGATTGCAAAGCATTAAACAACAATAAAACCTGTCAATCATTATGTAACTTTCTCCAACTAACTGGTGTACAAAACAAAAATAATATTAGGAATAATTATGGGAAATTGCTTGACCTAGTACAACTCACCGCTCAGGAGAAGATCCCTGCCGGAAATCAAGTGTCATAGTAGCAGGAGATTCCACTATTAGGGTTGGGGGAGTGCACCCTGGGTCAGAAACAAGAGCTGTCGTCTCGCTGTAAGGCTTCAATCACATCTACTCTCAAGCAACGCTCAAATCACTGTCCACGCACGGTCAGGGGGTATCCACATTAGCGGTCAAGGTATGATGATTCTCAATCTGGTGTTGTCGTCAATCTGGTGTTGATTGTTGGTGACAGAGTACAATGATTTTTTAATTATTTTTTTTATAAAGAGCCTGCCGATTGTACTAACTACAATGTTTAAGATATTTTCAACAATGGAATTGGCTGTTAAAGCACTGATGTTCGAAGAAAATTGTAAAGAAAAAAATAATTACGAAAGCGGAGAATGTTTATTTGCACTTACAATGTGCAAAGCTACAAATGCAACAACGGTAAACATTACTTTGTCGGTCTAGGTTTGCCATGAAAATTTTCGGGCTGATTGTTTCATACCAACATTGTTGATCATTTCTTGATCTCTGCTCCTCCAAAAGAAAAAAATATTTGTTCGACCTTGTCTTCCATCAGTCCGTCCTTTTCCCAGTACTCTTTCTCAAGTTTTTCCACATGCACGCAGTACCCCTTCCAGTTCTCTTGGATTCAAGATGCAATTCCCTGTACAGTGAGATCATGTAGTTGGGATACCGACAGCGATCCCGATATATTATGATCCCGCATATATTTTTTAACTTTCGCCCAAGCTAATTCGATGGTGTTCAAATCACATGAATAAGGTGGTAAACGGAGTACTGTATGGCCATACTGCTGCAGTGTCTTGTCCACATGGGAGGTTTTCTCTTGTGGCTTATTAGCCTGTATTAGTTCATGTGATTCGACTTTCTTCATGCTTGCGTCAAACGGAATGTTATGATTTGTCAACCATGTTACCATGTCTGACTTAAGGCTGTAGCTCGAGGGAACCTTATCCAACTGCACAGTATGATAAGGAGCATTATCTATGATGACAACGGACCGATGGATTATTTCGGGACCAGCTTCTATTGTCAGCCACTTTCAAAGTTTGAGCTGTTCATTTGCCCATGGAAGTCTCCTGTGGAGCAGCCTTCTTTATATATATGGCTTGCATTGGGAATGAACCCATTACTGAAACCTGCGTGGACATCAAATTAGATTGGTGTCAACATACACAAGCGTGTGATTCTCTTCCCGAAATCGTTTCATGGCACGTAAATATCTGCTCCGCCATGTCACAATGTCCGGTCTCTCCATTAAAATTGTCCTTCTGTTCCTGCAGGTCTTCTCATCAAACGACGCAAAGAATCCTTCTTCCATGGGAAATTATTTTTTTGTTGTATGACAGACAAAAGTTTACTACAGGTCGGCACACTTTTTTCACTTATGTACATGTCAAGAATTGAATTCCTGATTACATTCATGTCAAAATCATCGAGAGTGGCCTTTTCCTAATCTTTCCGGGTGAAACGAGTTTTCTCATCGGTGACCGATCATTCCGTTCACGTGATTCTTTCCGAATCCTCTTGATTGTCAGCTCCGACAAACCTGTTGCTGCACACACACGCTTGGTGCTCTGTGTATTTGGCAGCAAATATTGCTTTTCTTCAGATTCACGATCGAGAAAGTCAATTACTTTGCTGACAATTTCACGTGCTTCCCTATGCATAATAGCACCTTTCCTCCTTACACCTCCCATAACTCTTACAACACCATGAACACCACGAAAAATCACAATTAAACACCCACGCAAAAGGGATCTTCTCGTGAGCGGTGAGCTGTACTAACAAATTTTTTGAACCACATAAAATTGTCCGGAGAAGAACCTCTGTCCGTTCCTGAGGATAAGCATCACCCTACTTTATATTTGAAAGTAAGTCATGTACGTTGTAAAAGAAAAAATCCGGAACCAAATGAGAAATGCTATTATTTTAGGAAAGCGGATTTTAACAGTATGTATAAAAAATTTACTTCGATAGATTGGGAAGAATTAAAATTGTGCTCAGACGTCAATATTGCCGTTGAAAAATTTTATCAGATCATCACAAGCGTGTTCGATGATTGCATTCCTCTTTCAACCCTTTCCTCCCACCACTACCCTTGTTGGTTCATGCGACAGATTATAAGGAATCTGGCATCCAAAGCAGAACATCATTGTAAAATGAAGTATAACGTAGGGAATACTCAAATGCATGCAGCAAAATTAAAAAAAAATATATAAGAACCAGACTAAAAAATAATATTCAGGATGCGTACTCAAACTACTTGAAAAGCAATGAAACTAGTGTTAAAACAGGGGACATGAAGCAATTCTGGTCCTTCATAAGAAATAAGAAACGACCATCATACGCACAACTTATCTGTAATGGAAATCAAGAACTCGACAGCAACAACTCAATCTGAAGCGTTTGCGAAACACTTTCACTCTGTTTACGTACAGGAACCATCTTGTTACGAACCACCTACCCCTCTGTCTCAAACCGACGCCCTTCTATCTTCTCCAAATTTACAGGATATATCAATCGCTGAAGTAGAAGCAGCAATAAAGAACATCAAACCTAAAAAAAAAAGGCAGGGCCTGATCTTATCCCCCGTCTATGTAATCAAGGAGTGTGGTGAAAGTCTAAAATATCCGCTACATATACTCTTCAACCTTGCAATACAAATATAGAGATTTCCAGATAAATTGAAATTGTCCCAAATTTGTCCCATACAAAAAAAAATCACATAAATCTCAAATTTCAAACTACAGACCAATTGCGATACTCTCTGCGCCAGCTAAACTATTCTTTTTTGCTCACGTAAAACCAATTCTCTCCTCACGCCAGCATGGATTCATACCAAAGAGATCTGTCATGATGAACGTCATAGAAATTACCATCTTCATTTCCACTGAACTTGACAACAGAGGCCAGGTAGACGTTATATACAAAGATTTCTGCAAAGTGTTCCACACTGTAAACCATAATATTCTCTTGAAAAAATTAGCACCTTATAACTTCTCTTCCCTCATAGATTTAATATGCTCGTATCTCAAAAACAGAAAACAATACGTAAATTATCAAGGTTGCTGCTCCCATGAATTTGTAGCTGGCTCAGGCATACCTCAAGGTTCTAATCTTGGTCCCTTGTTGTATTTAATATTAATTAACGACCTACCAAAACAGCTTTGAAATTCCGAGAAACTCTTATTCGCTGACGATTTAAAATTCTATAGGAACATTCACAATGAAGATGATTCCATTAAATTACAAGAGGATATCGAAAATCTCAACACATGGTGTAAAGCAAATAAAGTTAATCTAAACCATAAGAAATGCAGGGCCATAACATTTACCCGATTGAAATCCCCAATACACTATAACTACGAAATAGCACACACACAAATAGACAGGGCAAACTCAATAACAGATCTTGGTGTAGTGTTCGATGATAAATTATCGTTTCAGTTACATATCACAAAGACTGTTAATGACGCGCATAGAAAACTGGGGTTCATTATGAGAACTGCAAAAGAATTCAACGAAAACAAATCGTTGTTATCATTATTTAACCTATATATAAGGCCCAAATTAGAGTACGCATCTATAGTGTGGAGTCCACAAACCAGTAAACAAATAGATCTTATTGAAAAAATTCAAAATAAATTCACTTGCTATATAGTTTTTAGGATAGATGGTGCATATCCAAAGATGACACCTTATAACAAATTACTAATTAAATTACACATTACCTCCCTTGCAAACAGAAGAACCATACATCAGCTCCTTTTTTTTTTCAAACTTGTTAACAACAAATTGGATTCTTCCTCTCTGCTTTCAAAAATAGATTTTTATGTCTCCCATCCAAAGTTGTGATCAAGAAAGCAACTCCTTGTAATTTTCCGTATGCATACAAAATCCACAAAAATTGCGAAGAATGTGTAGCTTGCATAATGAATGGTTAGAGAGTATAAACGCTTTTTAATGGACAACATTCTTACTTATTTTTTTTTTACTATTATTTTTTTACCTTCTTTATGTATATTTATACCCATACATATATGAATGTAATTGTGTAAGATTTGATTCATTTTTATCCACGGTAATGTATAAGGATGATATATGTAACCTCTATATGCAGTTCTCGAAAAACCTTCTTCAGAGCTAGGTGCCAGTTCTGAAAATCAGGCGCCAGGAAACCACCTACTAGCAATTGTGCATACTATAAGAAGCTGAGCCATGGCAGAGTGGTTAGCACATCGCGCTACTACGCCAGGGGTGCTGCATTCGAATCCTGGCCTGGGCATGGATATTTGTGAGTGTTCATTCATCAATTTCATCATATCATCATTCATCACCATCTTCGCAAATTAGCCAAAAATGGCACAAAAAATGAAGTATAATTAAGCATATCAATCAAAAATCAATCAATCTATAAGAAGCTGAGCATCACTGTATTCAAAACATCGCTAAATCATGTGAGAAAGGGGAAAATGGGGGGTTTGGGAACAAAAGTAAGAAATTGTTACTTACTTTATGGAATGTTCACAACGTTGATAAGAAATAATTTGCGAACTTACGCTGTACTGCAATTTGAACCTAGAATCTTCAAAATTTGGTTAATGCAACTTAAAAAATTGTCAATATTACAGCAAAAGATCACAGTCGCCAGACTGAAATTTTTAGTCGCCATGGCGTCCGGGATTTTTCGAGCCCTGTCTATATGTAGTTTTTTTTATATCTGAAAATGTGTATAAATATTATTTTTATTTGTATAAATCCCCAAATGTAAGACATTTACTGTGCACTGTAAAAGGGCAGTAGCCTGTTGTGCACACGATAATAAATAAATAAAAAAAGAACAGCTATGGAGGCATTGGATCCTGCAGTTCAAATATTGAATTGGTAACTTAATAAAAACAGTTGCGGCGAATAGATCTTATGTGAGGAGGATTTGCCCCCAATTTTTGCCCCTCTACTATGACCCCTTAAAGCTAAGCATTGTCTAACAAAAGGAAGTTGTGTATCCTAGGGAGAATTCTAACTCAAAGCAGGGGTGCCCACCCCTCCAAGGCCCATGACCTGCTCCCCCCAAAAGGTAGAACATCCCCCCCCCCTTTATGCCAAATGAATTACTCAAATATTTTTTGTCAGACAACATTTGTGGAAAAATATAATACCAGAGGAGCAACCACGAATTTTTGTTGGGGGAGGGGGAGTACCAGGATACACATACCAATAATAATAATAATAGCATTATTATTATAATAATTATTAGTATTACTAGTGGTAGTAGTTATTATCCTCAAAAATTACTCAAAAAGGGAGTAGAAATCAGTGCTAAAGCATTTGTTTGGAACAAACAATTTGAAATATTTTTTCAATACCATCAATTCCACATTAGCTAATAATGGAAACTAAGCACACAAACTGTATTTTTGAATGGCAGAAAAATGAATGATAAATCCATTCCGAAGATACATGTGTAACTTTCATGTACAACATATGTTTTACACATATGCAATATGGAGCGACATAAAATAAGAAAAATACTACATATGCATTAAGCTAACACTAAATTGTGTACGTATTCAAAGCATATTCAATACAAATATACATAATAGAACACATATTATTTAAATACATTACATTACAGAAAACAAGTAGATTGCGAGCAAAGCGAGCAAGAAAATATTTAGATCCAATTTTTGCAATTGAAAGCAATATTGATTTAATAGGGCGCAAATAATTTCACTGAACCCCATGGCATTCCCTCTTTTACAACTTTTTTCTTTAGATCATTCGGCCTCATGGACGACTCCCGCCACCCCTAGCTACAGCTCTGAACTTGACGAAAATGAGAAAAGCAGATAATGCGAGCAAAGCAAGCAAGAAAATTTTACAAAATGTATTTTTATTTGCATAAAATTTGAAATTGAAGGGGGTAATTACTCCTCTGTGACCCCCCCCCCTGCTAGTGCCCTTGGCGGTCAATGTTTGTCCCCCCTTGCCCTCCTAGAACTGGCTTCCGTCAAATGTTGGGGGGTAATGGCCCCCTGTGGTTGTGTCACTGTATAATACAGACATATTTAAGCAATATATGTTTACTTTAGATACTTTAGGATCACTGCCATTGTTAGTCAACCTTATTCTGCACAGCTTGTCTGCTCGACTAACCTTGTATTAATGCGAATACCCTCCCCCCTCCATCCAAACTGATTCTAAAAGCATAAGAGGTGGTGTTTCATTTTAACCCTATCGCCGCAATCACCCATAGGTAGGTAGAAAAACTATACACAACAACCAAAATTAAAATCAATAACAAGTCAATCAAATGATACGATCACCCCATTTTTGTGTGAAGATAGCTATATAGAATTGGTATAAAATTTTGTTCCCCCAAAAATCCCCATGACGCAGGCACATCATGAAACCCACCTGTGGGCACCCATGACTCAAAGTGTAGCTCTGAATGGAGGATAAGGAGAAAGATTGAAAACTGACAAAACTGAGTTTCTTAGGTTGTTCTTGTAATAAATTGTAAAGATTAAAATCAACTAATTAAAATGTATACAATTATACTGAAGAAGCAGATATGAAGGTTGAGTGTACAAATGAAGACAGGTCATGTAATGAGGATTCAATTTATTCCTCCATTTATGGTAAAAGGAAAACAAATGCATTTCTTAAATAAAAATTGAAAAAACTACTCATTAAATGTCATGTTCATCATTCATTCCAACTATAAACAAAAAAATATATAATTTTTATTGGCACTAGAAAATGTAAAGTACTGCGAACAGCAAAGTATTTTTTTTAATCACCCTTTTATAAAACCAAAATAGCCTTCTACTTCCAAAATGCATTGGTGAGTACATTACAAAGGCTTGTTGGTCCACGTTCCAGTTGCTTAATTCCGAATTCATCATATTGCACACAGATTTCTTACATGGTGTGATTTCTAATTATGTTCATTAACCTTTCATTGGTAAGAGCAATGCACTTGGTATATGGTGAGGGCCACGCTTGCATGTGAATTTTATTGTTTTTTGTCATTTTTTTAAATATCTTTTCACATTTTTCATGTTAAATTAGTTTATAAATATATATTACCTAATATAAATAACTTATAAGTTAAAACTTATCTTATCTTATGTAATAACAGAATTATATTCTTGTATTGCAATCGTACTGATTACCTATTAGGAGAGACAAATAATCAAGAAAACATAGCAATGTTTATACTTTAATTAAGAATTTCCTTTTAACTAATTTGCTTTATTTTACTTCGTTTTTGTGCCACTTTTGGGTAATTGGAAAGACGGGGATGAGTGATGGATGATGTGATGAAATTGATGAATGGACACTCACATTCATTCCTAGACAAGGATTCACACCTGGGATCCCTAGCATCATAGCGCAATGTGCTAACCACTCAGCAACGGTGGCCAGCTAGAATAATTAACTTTTGTTGTTTATTATTTTGCAAAACATTAGTAATAAATTCAATAATATAAAACTTGTTGACAAGAGATTGTACATTCTACTTCGTAGTTTCAACCCGACCAATATATATTGAGGGGAAAAAAAATGAAAATAATTTTGTCTTCATAAGAATATTGATCCGTGTTGCTATCATTATCACTTTCCAATGGCTCATTACCCATAATTAGGTTTTTGGGCCCCACGAATCAAACATTTTTCCCAGGTCTCCTATTTTCTCATCATTTGTTTGAGCAAACCATGCTCGGATCTGCTGTTCTTCATTCGTAACGAGTATCAGATTTCGAAGTTCATTTAGACAGAAATAGTAACCATAATAAGTGAACAAGGTCAAATAGAATAATTACCGAAGAATCAAAACAGAAAAACAGTGACACACCATGAAATCAGTGTGCACAGAAATAAAATATGTTTGCAGAAAATGGTTAAGCCAGTCTCACACGGCAGTTAGGTACGTCCTCACTTCGCCATCGAGTTCTAGCTTCATTACTTAACGATCATGTGAGAGCTTTCTCTTATTCAGTTCCCAACAGAATTAGAAACCGTCTCTAAATACATCGTTAATACCATACAACTACCAATCAGAATTGAGGAGAAAACTGGCAGCTGAAGTAAGAAACATAACCAATCAGAAGATACCTCTAGGTCACGAGTGCAGTTGTAATGGCGGCTGCATGAGATGTAAACAATGTATCATTTCACATATTTTACAGCCGATAACTATTCAACCGAGAGGAATAACGTTTCTTGTAAAACGTTATTAGGTACAAAAAAATGGCGCTGCTTAAATACATACTTTACAACGTTTACTGTACACACATGAAAGACACAAATAATCAAGAAAAACATAGCAATGTTTATAATATGTTTCAAATGTAAACACACAACATAGATGGTGTAACTCGATGAGCCTTTCATGCTGTATTTGTTATACCGGGTGTCTGAAAAGTCTTTGTATGAAAACAAAAATTAACTGTATCCGCTATATGCAACATAGATATGACAAAATGGTAGCAAACTATTCAAGTTTTATTGGCAATAGGAAAGATATCAATAAATCTCCACGTGAGCACCCTTGGTAGTACGGAGTACATCTAGTCGAAATTCAACTTCTCGCCATGCATTAGCCAACATCACTGGAGGGTTTGATGTGATGACTTGGGTTATCTGTTGTTGCAGAGTTGCAAGATCGGATACAGGAGTTCTGTAGACATTGTCTTTCACATAACTCCATAGAAAATATCTAAAGGGGTTATGTCTGGAGGTCGTGCAGTCCATGCTGTCGGTCCATCTCGACCAATCCATTTCCAGGAAATGTCTGATCAAGGTAGAAACGAACCTCCAGACTCCAATGTGTCGGGGCACCGTCTTGTTGAAAGATAACATCTGGGTGGTATTCTAGCAATTGAGGAACAGCAAACAATTGCAACATGTCGAGATACACTCCAGATGTTACGGCGTGCTCACAGAAAAAGAATCTGTCCAATTATTCTGTCATGCAGCAGCGCGAACCAAACATTCACCTTCGGGCTGCCCATGGTCAACTCCCTCACCTCATGAGGGGCTCTTTACCCAAGATACGCACGTTGTGTCTATTCACTAAACCACTGACATGAAAGACCGCCTCGTCTGAAAAAGCAACACGTTCCAAATAGCCATTATCAGCATCAATACGTGATAACATTTTCACCGCAAAGTTATAACGACGTTTGCCGTCATTGGGCAAGAAAGCCTGCAGGATTTGCACTTTGTATGAACGAAACAGTAAACGTTTGTGTAACACACCATGAACAGAACTTTTTAGAATCTCTAATTCACGTGAGGCCGTTCGCACGGATTTCTGCGGACTGCGTACAAAAGCCACTCTGACATCTTCCACCCTTTCGCCTGAGGTTGATGGTCCGCTACTTCTCGTTGCGTCAGCAACAGATTCTGTGGTCTTGAATTTGTCATACCAGGACTTAATGCTCCTACCATCAGGTGGCACCTTTCCGTACGAAGTTTGGAATTGTCTCTGCGCTGTTTTTTGTGACCTGTTCTCGTGAAACCACAGGACACACTTATCGGGTGGGCTGAAAAGTTCGTAGGCTGACTCATAGATGGCGTTACTAGAATTAAATCCATGTGATTTTTACTTAGTACTAACCTTCAAGAGATACGTGTATAAATTTCACAGCTGCCGGATAATTAGTTCGTGAGATATAGCATTGTGAGTGAAGCAGCTTTTGTTATTGTGAAAAAATGGATAAAAAAGAATTTCGTGTGTTAATAAAGCATTGCTTTTTGGCGAAAAAAATACTGTTGAAGCCAAGGCTTGGCTTGATAAACATTATTCGGACTCTGCACCAGGAAAATCAACTGATGAGAAGTGGTTTGCTAAATTTAAACGAGGCGAAATGAGCATCGAAGACGATGCACGCAGTGGACGCCCCAAAGAGGCTGTTACCGACGAAAACATCAAAAAACTCCACAAAATAATTTTAAATGTTCGTAAAGTGAAGTTGATCGAGATAGCTGAGACTTTAAAAATATCAAAGGAACATGTTGGACATATTGTGCATGAATATATGAACATGCTGTGTGCAAAATGGGTGCCGCGCGTGCTCACAATCGATCAAAAGCAACAACGTTTTGATGATTCGGAGCAATGTTTAGCGATATTCAACCGTAATAAACACGATTTTTGACGTCGATATATTACAATGGATGAAACATGGCTCCATAACTACACTCCAGAGTCCAATCGACAGTCAGCCGAGTGGACTGCACGTGATGAACCGAATCCAAACCGTGGAAAGATGCAACAGTCGGCTGGCAAGGTTATGGCATCAGTATTCTGGGATGCGCATGGTATTATATTCATCGATTACCTCAAAAAGGGCCAGACCATCAACAGCGATTATTACATAGCGTTGTTGGAGCGTTTAAAGGATGAAATCACGAAAAAATGGCCCCATTTGAAGAAGAAAAAAGTGCTGTTTCATCAAGACAATGCACCGTGTCACAAATCAATGAAAACGATGGCAAAATTATATGAATTAGACTACGAATTGCTTCCCCATCCACCATATTCTCCAGATCTGGCCCCCAGTGACTTTTTCCTGTTTGCAGACCTTAAAAGAATGCTCGCTGGAAAGAAATTTAGCACTGATGAAGAGGTAATCGCCGAAACTGAGGCCTATTTTGAGGCTAAAGAGAAATCGTACTATAAAAATGGCATCGAAAAATTGTATGACCGCTATAATCGTTGTATCGCCCTCGAAGGCAACAATATTGAATAATAAAATCAAATTTTGTCAAAAAAATATTTTTTACTATGTTAGCCTACGAACTTTTCAGCCCAACTGTTAGCTTTTTCCTGATTTGTGTACATTTCCGGTTTGCTGGACACTTGCACTGCTACACTACTGCAACGTTACAGAAACCTGAAAAAAAAAAAACTTAAATAGTTTCCGAACATTTTGGTACCATTTTGTCATGTCTATGTTGCATATAGCGGATACAGTTAATTTTTGTTTTCATACAAAGACTTCTAGGACACCCGGTACATTGTAATCGCAAAAGCTAGCTGAAAAGTTAAACGAAATGCTTGCCTTGTGTGTAAAGTACGTACTATTTGCTATAAGATTTTTGGAAGCTTTTACATAGCATTTATGCTAGCAAAAATGCTTTAGTTTAAAGCCGGCCTTAATGACTGGGGCGAATATTTTATTTGTTGAGTGAAGAGCATCTAATTATTATTGTTTTAAATAAATAGTTCGTATGTCTAAATTTCCTACTGAGATACTGTTATTTTACTTTCACAACAGACGCGAATACTATTTTATTTTGAAGTAAACTAAACACTGAACAGCCACATACGCATATATGTACTCTCTGGTTTTGTTGGCTGGCTGTAACAAATAGACTGTGCTGTGTGTGGCATCGCAGTAAATTAATCTGCTAGTGTTGTAATCATATATAAGTTATGAATTCTAATTATTTCTTCATGGACTTCAAAGAAAATTTCACAATAAGTATTTTAGGAGCAAAGAAGTATCAATCAAATATAAATATAATATGGTAACTTAATATTAATGTAAATTTCACAATTTTCTCACTTTCCATGTTGTGAAGTTTGTGTAATTTATTTTATTGACTAGTTGGTATTGGAGGATATATTTCAAAATGGTATGAGAAAGGTTTCCTTAGAATATACAACTTCTATCGTAATATACGGATAATGCAACTTTATGCTAGTGTGTCCGTAAAGTGGTTGAAGTAACATATGTAACATATACACTCATATTAACTGCCACGGGTTACATGTGCTACATTTTTCAACAGTGCCAATGTTATTCTCTTATTCTTTTAAGAGAAAACATTATTTTCCCAAATCTTCAGCAGTTATTAGGATCTAAAATTGCAAAGTAGTATACAGTGTTTGTATAGTTGCCATTTTTAAATATGAGATTTTAAGGACCATGTGAGACCCCTTTTGCTGCCTTCGCGAACTGGAGAGGTAAAAAATTGTATGATAGTTTTGAGTTGGAGGTGGGTGGGGAAGTGGGGACATACTTAACCACCATGTGAGACTGGCTTTAAGCAGTTGGTATACATGTGAGCGTGGGGCTCACAAGACACAGACTGTCATCAAAATGATGTGTCTGTGTAGACTCAGAACAATGCCACAATCATACTTAAAACAGGTATCATCTGGCAATAGACATTCAAAATTATAGCTGCACAAGACCAGAAAGTGATATCATTATCTCCGCCTGAGAAACTTCATATTATATTCCAGGGTAAGTGTCCCTCTCACATGCATACCAATGAAGGGTTAACACATTCTTCAGGGTGTTAGTGAATCCTTACTGTGTGTTTTCTGGAGAATGATTTTCCCTTCCACATACTCCTACATGATTCTTGATTTGCGAGCAGCCATTCATTTCCTCTTGACTGTTCCTGCAAGGTACTTCATGCGTGTGGAGTGCAAAGGGGATTTTTTTTTTCTAAATGATTTCATTGTAAGGTTTAGGACTTTTAGCAATTAAATAACACCCATGTATACTTCATACAACTGATCACGTTCTATCTCGTCTTGAACCCAGAACCCTGTTCGGCCACTGCATAAAAATCCACAGAAACCAGTGTCTCAGTCAACTGGAAACCAAGGACGTCTACTCAAATAAACTACATTTTATATAATAATTTCTGCAGTAAATATTAATTAGTAAAGCTTTTGGTAAATTTCTCGTATCGGACAAACTGCTGAAATTTGCTAGTTCATTTAATTTGAATATTCGTACTTACGTATTCTGCATTGAGAAACATTGCTGAAGGTGGCATTTCGCTTATTTCATGGAAATATGCTCTATTTTCGACATATCGAGTAAATTTTCTTCGTTTCTTTTTGCCTTCTGTAACATGCAAAATGGCGGTCACAGTTTCACTACCATACTTGGCATGCAGTGTTTCCACCCCACTGCACCCAAAACTACCTACGTAGCCCCACAAACCATTGATGCATAGCCCCACGAACCATTCATACATAGCCCCACGAACCATTTCTGGTAAGGTTAGGTTAGGTAGGGTCACATATAGGTTACAATAGTTAAAAATTGGTTTTGAAAAAAATATGTGTAGCCCCACCCACCATTCTCGCATAGCCCACGAACCATTGACACATAGCCCCACAAACCATTTGCGGAAACATACCTTCTTCAGTTACAAAAACAAGTGTTTGGAAACACTGACCGGGATTACGTCATCACACACAGACTACATCCACCTGCAAGTAAATGTATGCAAGAGCTTTTGTGCATCGCTCACACATTTATATCGAAAAATACACGATTTACCGGCAAAATTCAATGAACGATGTGAGAAAACACTCCTGCGAAGTTCCACAAGTATAAAGAAACTGCATTCGGTAAGTAATTTCTCCTGTAAATTTGATCCGTTTGTCCGATACGAGAAATTTACCAAGCTTTTAACTGTGTAAATTAATTTCTCTAAGCTTCGAAATTACTCTAGCATTTATTTTCAGTTTTCTAAATACCTTTCTAACACTCCTATAAAACTTATGAAAAATCATTAAACATTCAGAACCATTACTGATTTGCTTAGAATGCCATAGCGGTTCTCCATTTCCATGTTCAATTTCTAAACATAATTCGGTGGAAAAATTTACAGCTATGTCTGATGTCAAATTTCGCCAGAATTATTGCTTCCTGCTGCCAAACCAACACATTACCTTTTATCATTAGTTAACATCCCTCAGCATATTTTCGAAGGTATAAATTGACAATCCCGGAAGTATCTCCAATTGCTTTCAAATTCCACATACTCATTAATTTTGGCCTTGTAATCACGAATCTGCAGATAAAAATTGGCAGTCACGTTTAGAAATTGCAAAATAACCTAGTCAGTTACTGCTATGATTCTCCATACACTAACATGGAAATGATATGAAGATGTCTTCCTTTCTGCACAACAGTCTTGCTACCAACATTGCTCAAGTGTTGTGCAATAATTGAGAGAGTTGATTTGAATGTGAGATTTTGGATTGATTTGGTGTTTGGTAAAAATTTACTATTCTTCGGACACCTCTAATTTTTTCGTTTCGTCAATTCTTGACATTCGTACTTACGTATCTGCTTTGCGGAACATTCCTGAAGGTGTATCAACGTTGTTTTCATGAAAGTATGAGCAATTTTTCACATTACCAGTACGTCTTTCTGGTAGGCCTTTTCACTTGCCTGAGACACAATATGGCGAGTACACCTTCCTACATAATCGCGCATCGAGCTTGTCTTTTGTCAAATTTTTGACATTCGTACTTACGTATCTCCTTCGCAGAACATTCCTGAAGGTGTATTGACGTTGTTTTGATGAAAGTACGAGCAATTTTTCACATTACCAGTACTTCTTTCTCCTAGCCTTTCCGCTTGCCTCACACACAATATGGCGCGTACACCTTCCTACATAATGACGCATTGGGCTTGTCTTTCCTCGATTTTCAATTGTTATGCAGTGTTTCAACCTTCGGAACCCAAGAAATGCCCGTGAACAAAGTTCATCAGATCTATTTCTTTTTCATTTTTTTTCGCGTCCTTTTACGAAGAAAATTGTAAACTTTCATGACACTATCCGTTAATCGTTTTTGAGGCTATCTATCCTGGAATAAGTGGGAAAAATCTAGAAATTACAAAATAAGCGAAAATAAGGCATTAGTTTTCGGAATGGAAACTGTCGATTTTGGTGATTTGTTTTGTTTCACAACCAAATATATAAATTCCTGATAATACCACGACACCAAATTTTAACTATGTTTCCTAACCTAACTGAACTAACATAACCACGCACAAATGGTTTGTGGGGCTAGCACCAATGGTTCGTGGGGTTAGCGCCAATGGTTTGTGGGGTTAGCACCAATGGTTCGTGGGGCTAGCGCTAATGGTTCGTGGGGCTAGCGTTAATGGTTCATGGGGCAAGCACCAATGGTTCGTGGGGCTAGCGCTAATGGTTCATGGGGCTAGCGCCAATGGTTCGTGGGGATAGCGCCAATGGTTCGTGGGGCTAGCACCAATGGTTCGTGGGGCTAGCGCCAATGGTTCGTGGGGTTAACACCAATGGTTCATGTGGCTAGTGTCAATGGTTCATGGGGCTAGCATCAATGATGCGCAATTATTTCCAATTTCTAGATCCTGATACTAACACGACACCAAATTTTAACTATGTTTGCCTAACCTAACCAAACTAACCTAACCACATGCCAATGGTTCGTGGGGCTAGCGATAATGGTTCGCAATTATTTCCAATTTCCAGATCCTGATACTAACACGACACCAAATTTTAACTATGTTTCGTAACCTAACTGAACTAACCTAACCATGCACCAATGGTTCGTGGGGCAAGCGCCAATGGTTCGTGGGGTTAGCGCCAATGGTTCATGGGGCTAGCACCAATGGTTTGTGGGGCTAGCACCAATGGTTCGTGGGGCTAGTGCCAATGGTTCGTGGGGCTAGAATCAATGATTCGCAATTATTTCCAATTTCTAGATCCTGATACTAACACGACACCAAATTTTAACTATGTTTGCCTAACCTAACCAAACTAACCTAACCACGTGCCAATGGTTCGTGGGGCTAACACCAATGGTTTGTGGGGCTAGCGCCAATGATTCGTGGGGCTAGCGATAATGGTTCGCAATTATTTCCAATTTCTAGATCCTGATACTAACACGACACCAAATTTTAACTTTGTTTCCTAATCTAACTGAACTAACCTAACCACGCACCAATGGTTCGTGGGGCTAGCGCCAATGGTTCATGGGGCTAGCGCCAATGGTTTGTGGGGCTAGCGATAATGGTTTGTGGGGCTAGCGCCAATGATTCATGGGGCTAGCGATAATGGTTCGCAATTATTTCCAATTTCTAGATCCTGATACTAACACGACACCAAATTTTAACTATGTTTCCTAACCTAACCACGCACCAATGGTTCATGGGGCTAGTGCCAATGATTTGTGGGGCTAGCGCCAATGGTTCATGGGGCTAGCGCCAATGGTTCGTGGGGCTAGCACCAATGGTTCGTGGGGTTAGCGCCAATGGTTTGTGGGTTAGCGCCAATGGTTCAGAGGGCTAGTACCAATGATTCGAGGGGCTAGCGCCAATGGTTCATGGGGCTAGCGCCAATGGTTCATGGGGCTAGCATCAATGGTTCGTGGGGCTAGCACCAATGGTTCGTGGGGCTAGCACCAATGGTTCGTGAGGCTAGCGCCAATGATTTGTGGGGCTAGCGATAATGGTTCGCAATTATTTCCAATTTCTAGATCCTGATACTAACACAACACCAAATTTTAACTATGTTTCCTAACCTAACTGAACTAATCTAACCATGCACCAATGGTTCGTGGGGCTAGCGCCAATGGTTCGTGGGGTTAGCGCCAATGGTTCGAGGGGCTAGCGCCAATGGTTCATGGGGCTAGCACCAATGGTTCGTGGGGCTAGTGGCAATGGTTCGTGGGGCTAGCATCAATAATTCGCAATTACAGTAGAGCGTCGATTATCCGAAGTAATTGGGGGACATGGGTGTTCGGAAAACTGGTTTGTTCGGATAATCGAACTGTACATGTTTATTTGCCAAAAAGAAGTACTGTACATTAAATTTTTTCATAAAAACAGGCATCTCTTTAAGTATGTATTACAAAGTAACGTACAAAGGCAACTTTAGTAGGAATATATAGTATGTGGTACAGTTTATTAAACAAAAATATGTACATATTACATACGTATTTTGCATGAACAATACACACAGTACACAAAATTAACGTTTAAAAAAATCCTTTATTTTGGTCTGTCTAAGCAAGCCTACACGCTTACGAGCAGCTAAGTCACGTACTTGGTTCGTGGGGCTAGCGCCAATGGTTCGTGGGGTTAGCGGCAATGGTTCGAGGGGCTAGCGCCAATGGTTCATGGGGCTAGCACCAATGGTTCGTGGGGCTAGCGCCAATGGTTTGTGGGGCTAGCGCCAATGATTTGTGGGGCTAGCGATAATCGTTCTCAATTATTTCTGTATTTCTAGATCCTGATACTAACACGACACCAAATTTTAACTATGTTTCCTAACCTAACTGAACTAACCTAACCACGCACCAATGGTTCGTGGGGTTAGCGCCAATGGTTCGTGGGGTTAGCACCAATGGTTCGTGGGGTTAGCACCAATGGTTCGGGGGGCTAGTGCTAATGGTTTGTGGGGCTAGCACCAATGGTTTGTGGGGTTAGCGCCAATGGTTCATGGGGCTAGCACCAATGATTCGAGGGGCTAGCGCCAATGGTTCATGGGGCTAGCGTCAATGGTTCGTGGGGCTAGCACCAATGGTTTGTGGGGTTAGCGCCAATGGTTCGAGGGGCTAGCACCAATGGTTCGTGGGGCTAGCACCAATGGTTCGTGGGGCTAGTACCAATGATTCGTGGAGCTAGCGTCAATGGTTCGTGGGGCTAGTGCCAATGGTTCGTGGGGCTAGCATCAATGGTTCGCAATTATTTCCAATTTCTAGAACCTGATACTAACACGAGACCAAATTTTAACTATGTTTGCCTAACCTAACCACGTGCCAATGGTTCGTGGGGCTAGCGCCAATGGTTTGTGGGGCTAGCGACACGCCATCCTTCTAACTAGCGTTTCATCCTTCTAACTCTCGTTGCAAAACGAAGACAGTTCGAAACACTGGATACCCAATGAACATGAACAAAACACAATCACGACGAGTGATGCATGAAGAAGAAGACGTGTGATGTGTTCGAAGGTGTATGCGCCAAATGCTATTCTTCATCGCAAAATTAATTTTCAACGAACAACATAAATGTCAGCTATGAAACATTCCCACATCACACAAAACACCTTCCCGATGTTCGACAATGCTACAGGAACTTATTACAGTAAGTAGTTTCTTCTGTAAAAATAAATAGATGTGTCCGAAGGATAGTAAACTAGTACCTGGTGTTTTAAGTCCACTTTATGCACAGTAAGGCTAATCGGGACTGGACCTACAGTTTAAAGTGAAGCCCTTGATTACAAGGCAACAACGGATTTGCATGTGAGAAACAAAGTTTTGAAATGCTACTCATTGCAAAAAATAGTTGTTTCCTTCATAAATCACCGGTGTTTACTTCGTTCACGGACCCACTTATTTAGCTTTTTCTAGGGTACTATTTTACTATACCGGAGACACCTATCAATGATTTATTTCGCAATTTTTTACATTGCTAACGTACTATTCTGCATTACAGAACATTTCTTTAGGAGAAATAATGAATTTATAACGAAAATAATGTCCATTTCTTCCTTATTTCCATCAAACCATCCACGGGTAGCTCCAAAAACCATTGACGATAGCCCCACGAACCATCACGGGGACGAAGTATGCCTACTAGGTTAGGTTAGGTTCCATTAGCACTCGTTTCGTTCACTTTAGCATATACAGACAATACGAGAGCGTATTGTGCTCTCGTGGAGAAAGCAAATGGAGGCAGCAGCAATAGCGCGTCGGAAATAGATTTTCGTATAAAACCACATGCATTCGCATTAAAATGGATCAAAATATATTCCCGCATATCAACAATGCTACAGAAAATCATTTGGCATCGGAGACACATTTAAATCGGATATTTTGTCTTTCTCATGGTTTGTACTTACCAATTATGTATTCCGGAACATAGTGGAAGGTGCCAATATGCTTTTTGCACGAAAACAAACACTTTTTCTGCTAAAATAAACCATTTTCCTTAATGCTACGGAAAGCACGTCACGGTGCGATATCGCTTGCTTTGCGAATTGTAACGCTTCTTTTGTTTTCGAATATCAATGTTTCCAACTCTATTGTGCATGAAAGTTGTAAAAAACCGGGGATCAAAAACCATGCACGGGTAGCCCCACAAACCATGGACGTTAGCCCCAAAAACCATCCACGGGTAGCCCCACAAACCATTGACGTTAGCCCCACAAACCATTGACGTTAGCCCCAAAAACCATCCACGGGTAGCCCCACGAACCATTCACACGAGGTTAGGTTAGGCCTGTTAGGTTAGGTTTCATTAGCACCCATTTCACCCCTAAATTCATCGAAAAACCATTTTCCTTTCTCGACAAAAAACCGCGCGTTTCTCGAAGAAAAAAAATTGGGTTTCTCGAAAAAATCGCGTGTTTGGAAACCCTGATTCCACTAGCGAGATCGCGTGACTTCCGACGCTAGAGCCATCTGCAGGTACATCTTGGAAACAACAACATGATGTGGTCGATTTTCACAAAATGCGCAATATTATTACATGAAAAGTGATTATTTATTGTTCTGCTGCATTGTAGGATGAAGTTTTAGGAAGAATATATATCGACGGAGGTTGTAAACCTTGGAGAAACTCATTTCCGTAAGTAGTTTCGTGTGTAAAATTGAAGAAATGTGTCTCCGATGTATGAAACTGTTACCATGATTTGCGTAATTACTTTCTCCTGTAAATTTGAAGAAATTCGTCTCCGGTATAGTAAAGTGTTACCTTTTCTAGACGTGACCGCCAATTTCTAACTGCAGATTCGTGATTACGACGCCAAAATTAGTGAGTATGCTGAATTTGAAAGCAACCAGAGATACTTCCGGTATTGTACATTTGCTCCTTTTCGAACATCATCCAACATAGAGAAGTAAGGCCAACGTTTTTCATTCTCACAGCTCACTAAAGAAATTTACTCTGCTCTGGAATACATGCTAATATTACTTACAATTGGTGATAGTTAATCGAATATCTTTGTAGTCCTTCCTCTTTATAGGTTTCACTTTCCATTGGCGTTACCTTGTTAATAATGGAGGTTTTTTTTAACGATGTGTGTACATTTGAGAGTGACAATACACACTTCTTCAGTTTTGGTGAATATTATATACGGTATGTGATTTTTTTTGGTTTGTTCTCGGCACAGAACATTTACACAGATCCCCGCTTGCTATTCTCAGTGAAAGTTTCACTAAATAGCCTCTACCACAGATCAAAACAATAAATTATAATTGATTTTCTTTTCGCGGAATTACCTGTAATTTATAACTTTTATACCGAAGAAATCACATCATACATGTAGTATAATACATTTCGCTGGGCAATTTACGTCATTTCCGGGTTCAGAAATCTCATCTTTACATTGATATATGATATGCATCATAATTTTGTTACATAACTGCTGTCACAATAGATAAAGCTACCCCTTCCGGTGAAAAATCCCATTGATTTGGATCGGAGAAAAACACGTTTGTCGTTGTTAGACAGTTTAGACTCAAATCCTGGTTTGCCGTGTGCTGTGACGTCACCACTAATAATTAATTCAGTTTCATTAAAGAATTTGCATGCTACAGGGTGTCCCACGAACGGCGCAACTGGGAATTAAGAGTGGCGTTACTTTGTAACCGAAACCTGTACATACATAAGTCATACACCAAATGTTAGCCCTGTCCAAGTAGATATTTTTAAACATAGAAACAACAAACGGGGTGCAGTGTTGTTCATGCAGTGTTGCCAAATGTAAGTGAAAGTGTAAATTTATTTTTCCACAAAGCATGGAAAATTGCATGTCAAACATTCGTACGGAAATTTGGACGTCAATTTCCACCTTGGGTTCCACCTTTCACCATCTATAGTTCAGAGAAGAAAACCGATCGTTTTCGCGTATAGCCAATCCTGAAATGCTTCGTAAAGGTGTACCGGTCCAAATGGGTGTTTTAAAAAAAATTATGAGGTACAGTGGCAACACTGTTGATGTTTGAAGGCAACAAAAGGTGTGTTTAGTGATGGTCTATGACATGGAAATACTAGAAACAGGAAAAAAAGAAAATGAAAATTATGGTGAAAAAAGTGTTACTTACCTTCTCCTGGCAACCATGCAATGCACGTAAAAGTTGGTATAATCACATATTATTCTTGTAAAATTAAATGTCAAATGAAAGCGGATAATTAGTATCACCTAGAAGTAGGCTGTAATGTTCTATATCTTCTCATGTTATATTTTTTTTTGTGATTTTGATATAATACCAGAGTAAGACCCAATTTTCTACAATTTTTGGCTATATATTTTGTAATTGTAAAATCTATTAATGTAGTATTGTATTGTAATGTAAGTATTGACATGTCCTATATTACCATGTACTGTAATTTGTACACACCGGTAGTCCTTGGACGCAAATAAACTAAACTAAACTAATTGTGATAGGCAAAAATAACACTTAAAATGCAGACGAAACTATGTATACGCACTGGTTGTCCAAAGCAGTGCTGTATCATCTGCACGTCATGTTGTAACTGGGGTTCACGGAAATTATTTGAAAATAAAGGAATTAAAATTGGCCTGTACTTGAAAAGCTGGGACAGGAGAAAATTGCAAACATATCGTTGCAGTTCTTTCTCGAAAGAGAAAGGCTTTTTTAATAATAATATTCACGATTTCATGACCAGGCTATACGCACTGAAAAAGGACATTGTACTGAATGAAATAGTAACATTAGCATGTCCACCTTTTTTTCTGGTTACATTTGACATTAATTCATTCTCAAACTATTTTCATCTTCTCTCTTAATCGACTAGCACCTGTTCCAAATTTCACACATACGTAATACCGGTAATACATGGACGCATTGGGTAAGACGCTTCATGATTTTTCGAGGAAAAAAAGCTTTATTTTATAAAGTAAGCAGTCTCGTGCATTCTTCGTAATTTCCTTGCCGAATTACAGTGTTATATCCCCCACACCAATCTTCTGTCAATTACGTTTTCCCTGATTTATTAACAAAGTTCATTTTGTTGATTCCAAAGGGTGGAAACACATGAAAACTTTTAATTTGTTCTGACCCATAAAACGACTTAGAGCAAAAAAAAAAAAGCTCTTAACAGTAGACCTTACTCTCTCGCATATTCCCCATGCTTTAAACGACTTCAACACAACGTATCCTACTTAGAATACTTTCTGGAAATCCCACCAGATGGCATATCGGTTAATTTTAATCGCGAATAACCTGCTTGTTCTGATATTTGCGATGTGTTACCACAGATTAACGTGTTACTCGCTAAATGTACCCCGCACCAAACTTATTGCACATAGCAACGAGCACCATCAAACCCGATCCTCCAAGATGACATAATGCATACGTACTTCACATAGCAATGAGCACCCTCTGGGTGCAACCCACCGCCGCCTAAATCTCCCGCCGGTGTGTACGAGGAGGATGTAAACTACAATCAGGGCTAAATAATCTTTCACAGATCTCTCTTCATCCATTTCCTCGAGATCTAGGGCGCCAAAATTATTGCATTCAAGCTGTCAGGCGTGAAAATTGGAAGCCCATTAGCAGGAGAGTAGTATAATTGATGATATTATAAACTCGAGAAAGTATGAACCCCCCTCAGGCAGATTTGGCTACACTTATAACTAGCTCAACATGCCCATATGAGTTTTTTGCTCAAGTGTGGCACCGTGTCTAATCCAAGATTTTTGTAAAAATGCCCTCGGGAATTTCCCGCGAAAGTATGACCCCCTCAGATTGATTTGCCTACACTTATAAAAGGCACTTCTGCCAGATTTTTGTCCATAAGCTTGTTAAAAATATGCTCCTCTTGATATTTTTTTTGGCTACACTTAAAACTAGGCCAAACATATTAACACACACACCCACCCACAAACACACACACCCATACCCACACACACACACACACACACACACATATTTACTTCTGGTTTAAGTTCAATTGGGCACCAGGCTCAACTTGTATATCTAGTATTAAGATAATGTAATTCTTCTAGAATTGCTCTGTGACTCTCTCATTTCTTACATCATAAACATATGATTTTTCACCTATGAGAATAACACTACATATAGTGTCATCAGGGAGTGTGTTGTGGAATTCACAGATAATTTTAATGTTTGTCCTGTCATTAACCACAACTTGTTTCCTTTTTGAAGTGTTGATGACAAACATGGGTCTCTGTGCTTTGAATTCATCTGGTGTGTAATACATGTCAGTATTGCCAGTAGTGACCCTTTTGTATGCTGTAAATGCTTCATATAATTTAAGAAAATCATCCTTGGACATGTCTAAATTATAATTTTCTCTAGGAAATACCTCATTTCTGCCATTTTCAAGATATATGTTCTTGATGTTGCAGTTATCAAATCTACTTGAATTTTTTTCCTGATTATTGTGTCTTCCAGTCTGAAACAGTACCACCACAAAATCCGGCATGTCGTATTGTATACTGGAGAATGAATCTGTAGCATCAAACTCATAATAAGTACCAGCGGCAGGCTTCTGTACACATTGATATGTATAAAATTGTAAAGGAATCTGTGGATTTTTTATTATATCTGCTTTGAATTTAAGAGCATAACTGGCTTCATATTCAACAACTGGGATTCTTAGCTCCATAGTCTGAATAATGCACTTGCCTTCATCAGGTAGGGTATTGGGCAGAGCTTCCCCTGTAGAGTTTAATGTGCTGTACCTCATCAAAGCATTATTATCATTGGCAGCTTTTCTAAATGTGATTCTTAAACCACCCTTCCACATAATATCTTTGTAATCTGAGAAGAATCCTGGCAACAGGCGCATTGGGAACATCACTGTGTGGCTTTTAGATAATATCTTATCACCAGCCTCAAATCCACCTATTTTGTAGTAAGAAGCCTCGGTTTTGGATAATTTTAGTGTGGCCAAAGCTGTGGAGGTAATGCCGGGATAATCCACTCTGTTTATAACAACACCATGCTTTCTGATCTCAATTTCAGAGAACAGAAGCGGCACAAAATTATCTACCAATCTTATATTTGAATTTGCTGGATAATCTGTACCATCGAGCTTTACAACATCAAATTTGATGTATAGATCTGCTCTATGGGGGTGTATAAAGCCATCCCCTACATCAAGATCAACCTCAATTTCTGTGTTGGGTTGATTTAAATTTGCAAATGTCCTCCTGTATGGGGGGAATGATTGTAGCTCATAACTCTCAATATTTTCCATTTTTTTTGTATGTATTTTTATTTAAATATTAATCTCTATGATTGCAGTTGTTGTGGCTCCAGCAAAATCAACTAATTCTTCTTTTTCATTAGTGACCATCAATTCAATGTTATCTATTCTATTGTGGCACACAGGAAAATATAATGTTGGGGATGGAGTGTAGATGATTGGCTCCATAAATTCAGAATTAGGTTTAAATGTTGTAATGATGCCAGTTTGTTTGTGAGTGCCTATGCCATTTGATTTGGTGATCATACCCTCAGCCACATTACAGTGAATATTCAGAGTCTCTATGGCTAAGAATTTAGGTATATTAATAGCAGTGTGTTTGATGGCCGGTTCAAGTTTTGTGTTGTTCTCAAAGCCTAACAGCTCTCCTATAGTACCCAGATCCACTGTTTCTGTAGCAGATACAATCTCTACTCTGTGAGTGACAGAATTTTGAGTTAAGCCTATACCTCTGGGTAATTGAGCATTTAGAGTGGACAGATTATACTGCCCTGGAGTGATGACAATTTTTTTTATCCCCTACTGCAATTTTGTTGTTGTGGTGTGTAATATTAGGGATCAAGTACATGCCATAAAATGCTCTGAGAGCTATTGTTTTGGGATACACTATATCATCATGTAATCTAAGTTTCAATATTGAATTTTGGCTGGTGAGATGGAATACCCCCATGATGTTTTAAATACCACAAGGCTTTTTGAAAATTTTCAATTGATGGTTTATTTATTTGAGACATATATCTGAGAACAGATAAACACAAATGTCCACAATTAACATCTTTGAAGTTTTGAACACGGGCATTATTGTAATAAAGATTAGTTGATTTTAGATATTTTACTAAATTTTCAGGTGGAACACCTCCAAATGAATCAAACACAAATGCCTCATTTTTTAAATATTTAAGATAACAGATCCAGTGAGTGCCCTGATTTTTGTACTTATCCAAATTAACAATGCCACACTCTTTGTTGAGTGGTTGCTCTGGCAAAGAATCAGACATGTACACACCTCTAAAATTTTTGATGCCCAGTGGCTTGATTAAAGCTTCAATATCTTGGTTTGTAAGCGGCTCTTGTTTTTTTTAAACTTATTCATGGCTCTCTTAACACCTTTGCCTTGTTTCTCCATGGCCAGGTTATGGCGCTTCAATTCATCTAATTCTGCCCTATTCTTCTTGGCATCTATTACTGTTTTTGCTATGGCAGCTGATCCCCCAGCCAAGCACCCAACAGCCCCAAGTGCTGCTAAGATGGCCGGGATAGTAAATATGAAACCCCCCACATGTGATTTTTTCCTGGATTGTTGTAATTTTTTTAATTGGGGGGTACTAAGCAACAATTTCATACCATGGCCCTTTGCAAGACAAGAATGTTTTTTCTTCCGCTGCTTTTTGGTTAAAAGACTATCAATAGTTTTAAGAGATTTAAGACCTGCATAAGGTATTTGATACATAACACCCTTGGCCTTCATTCTAGGTTTATTATATACATATTCACAGCCCCCACCCCAGTTTTTGCTTGGTGTTCATAGCTATGGTGGTTCCCAATGCTGCTGTTTTTTCACTCAAAGAAGCATCTTTGCTTACAAATCTACCAAATGCAGCCTCTTCTAATTTCTTGTCTGCAACATGTCTCTTGTCAAGATCAGAATGTGTGTTGTATGCTATGACATGGTCTCTGCAAGCAGCATCTAGGGGATTAACACCAGGATCACCTCTGTTTAATCTATGGTCCAATTTTGTGCCTGGACCACAATACTGATAGCCTGGAATGTGTAGTTCAAATGGCAGCTTGTTTATAATGTCATTAACCAACCCCCGACCCTCAGAAATATTCCAAAATTTAGGTGGTATAGTATTAATAATTTTTATAAGATATCCAATCCCCTTAGTGTCATTCACTATAAAATTAGACAATTTTGTACTTATCATGTCCATAATTCCAACCTTTTCATTGTAAAAATTGTGGTTGCCAGCATTTTCCTCCCCAGCTATCACCAATAACCTATCTACAAGTTTCCTGACATCATCAACCCAGACAAATTCTTTAGGCAGAGTGTTGTATTGTTTGATTCCACTGCCAGTCTTAATTTGTGACCATATGGGCTTGATTAAGTTGTTATATTTTGCTCCACTGCTAGACTTGACTCTTTTTTGTGTGGGATCATTGTTCTGGTATAGAGCATCTGATTTTATTAATATTTCTTTGTAGTGCTCATAATATTGATCTGTATAGTTGCCAGGCCTTTTCCTAGTCATCAGTTCCCACAATCCAGGTGTGCCGGGATATTTAACAAAACCACCTTTTTCTCCAAGATGAGATTCTGAATATACAATTAGATCATCTCCCATAAATGTTACTCTGAAATTGCCAATTCTATGTATGATGCTACCATCACGCTCTGTGTCAGCATATAAGCCAAAGACCTCATCTTTGTTGTCTTTAGGTGTGCTTAAATATTTTTGAGCAAGAAGACCCAATTCAATAGGATCCAGAGTAGCTTCAATTCTTCGAGGAGCAACAGGACTAGGTGTATGAATACTAGATAGTGGGGTGATTGGATAATCTAATATGTTCCTTGCAGCTACAGGTACAAGCTCTGTGATCAAATTTTGATTTTTGCTCTAACAGTTTTGATATTTTTACCTAATTCACTAATAGCATCAATAATAGGCTGTTCTGTTTGTTTGTGTTGTTCATAAATTCCTCGGTTCTGTGATTTCCATCCCTTAAATCTTTTTACAAGATAATCTCTTAATTTAAGATCATCAATGATTGGCCTTTTCATGGTTATTTATATATGTTTCAATGTCTAGAAAATTGTTGATTTTATTTCTGTATTTGCCACTATTGGGTTTTCTTGTCATATCAATTGTGACAAACCCATAACTGTCCTGGTTCCAGCACCTACTGCAAAACTTGGAAAAATCATTGTAGCTCAAGTCCCCACCTACATTTTCATCATGTATGTGTTTGAGGTTGGTATGATCTTGATGAAACACACATATAAAATTGCTGTTGTCTCGGATCAGCTGCTTCGGTATTTTTGAAAAAGTCTGTGCCAGGTAGAAGCAATCAATGTTTTTGTGTCGGCCCTGTGTAAAGAAATTTCTAACCTTGTTTTGATTATCCAGTATAATGTCATCAAACACAACAACAGAATTATCGAGACATTCATGAAGTGGCTTAACATCTGATTCAAAAGTGGCAATATCCAATCCATCATATAGCTTCATCAGCTGCTGATATTTTAATTGTTCCAAGCTCTTAGAGAAGACATACAAGTGCCTGTTTTGCCAGTCTAATCAGTTGGGTGCCAATAAAAAATCATCAATCATTAGTGTAGTTTTACCACAAGCCGATGGCCCAACAATAAGACATCTAATATTTTCAGGCAGCAACTTGCCATTTTTCTTAATCTGCTGTTCAGGTTCTGGCAGCCTTTTTATAACATCCCAGGTGCTCATATTATCACTTTGTCTGCATCGATACAGCTGTGTTCTGGAAGTCCTAGCCATTTGACAAATAACTTGTTGCCTTTTCTGCGGATGATTTTTTCTATGAGATATGTGTCAGGCTGTTTAGTTTTGCTGAGTTCTTCTTCATAGAACCGGCCTTTGAGAATTTCTCCTCGGTGGTCTTTTATTATATATGTGTTAAGAGTCCCAGGTTTAACTTGAACCACTGTAAATAATTCAGTGCTCCAGTTTCTTGTAAAGCCTCTTTTGAATAAGTGCTTATATTTGCTGATTCTTACTTGATCACCCACCTTGTATTTGGCCTTTCTTGTTGTTGGCTGGTATCTAGGATAATAAACAGTCCTGATCAACTATTTGCTCATCAGATGAAGTTACTTCAGAGGGTTTCATGTTGATTGTGGAATGGACCGAGTTGTTATATTTATGTAGAAGTTCTGGAAGAATATTAAGCCATTTATAATTACCTTGAAGTGTAAATTGTTTATACATAAGATTTTTTAGGGTTCTGTTGAATCTCTCTACAATTGAGGCTTTGAGATCACTGTAACTCGAATAATGTTGTATTGACTGGCTTTTAATAAATTGTTGGAACACAGAATTATAAAATTCTTTGCCTTTATCTGTTTGCAAATTGCGCGGTGATCTTCCACTCTGATTGATGATTGTTCTGATGGCTTCTGTAACACATTTTCCAGTCTTCGATTTGAGTGGCACAGCCCAGGCAAATTTTGAAAATGTGTCTATTACAGTGAGTAGATACTTGTAGCCCTTGTTTATTTTGTCTAAGTTTTTCAGCTGTCCACTTGCCATCTGAATCAAGTCGCTCTGCCATAAATCATCTATGCCTTTTGTGACTACTGGCAGTCTCTTATAATTATGTCTGGCTTGTCTGTGTAATTCATCAACAATAATTTGTCTAGACATAATATGAAAACAAGAATATTGCAACTATGGGGTGTTCAGCAGCTGATACTACAGGATTTTCTAAATGCAGTTTGTCTCCTATTTGTATATGAAATTCCAGAGAGCCATCATCTTCAGCATAAGATGTTTCTAATGTATTGGGATCTGTAAAATCTTCAAACTCTACACTGGTGATTTTTGGTTTGTTGTCAGCATTTGTTATTGATAAGGTGGGGTAGTGGTGTGCCTGTGGTTGAAGCCAATATTTGATCTTGATTGGTCTCAGTGTGCCCCCAACAAAAAACTGGTAATAAAATTGTGCAGGGGACAGCATGTATATTTTGCCACCTGGTGTAAATGGTGAATCATATTCTTTGTTCGTCTCTGCCTTGTAATCAAGGGGTCCCGGGTTCGATACCTGGTGGAGGCACAAGTGGTTCGGATCCCACTATAAACTGTAGGTCCAGTCCCGATTAACCTTACTGTGCATAAAGTGGACTTAAAACACCAAATCAAATCAAAAATCAAATCATATTCTTTGTTGGGGATGCTGTACAATTCAAGAATTACTGTATGTTTTGGATTCTCGATTATGCCTGTTATTTCTTTTTCTGCTGTAAGCAATCTGCTTGTTACAGATTCAAGGTGCTCATTGATGGTCCTAACAACATCATCATGGCCTGGCTTGATTTTTATGTCCACAACAAGTTTCTTGTATTGTTGCACAATCTCTTGAAGCTGGGTGGCAAAAACAGACAGAGCATTTGCTTGATTGGATTCCATGGTCCCTAGCTGTTGCTTGATATTAGCTACAATTTGTTGCAAATTTTCAATAACTGCCAATTTTGAATTTTGAGCAGTAAGATCATGGACCTGTCTTCTGATAACCTCAAACAGGGCATGCAGTTCATTAATATGTTGATTAGTTGGTAGAGTGGCCACTGTTTGAGTGAGTTGTTTGATCTCTGTCTGGATATTCTCGATATCTTCTGATTTCAATATGCGATTCACTGCTCTCTTAATATTTTTAAGTTCCTGTGATGTAGGCAGATTTGTTACAGTATTTTGCAAAAATTCAAGTGCCAATTTCACATTATTTAATTCAGATGCATCAGCCACATTTTGCATAGCATTTTGGAGCAGGGCTATATCTGCCTGAGTGGGTGTTCATTGTTGCAAAATTTCAAGTTTTGTTTGGATATCATCGATCAAGTGATGAAAATGAGATAGCTCAGATTCAGTGTTGAGGTTTTCAAGTTTTGTGATCTGTTCCTGGACACTGACAAGTGTATCTACAATACCGGGCAGGCGGGATTCTAGAGATTCTTGTATATTTGTCAAATCACTTTGCACTGCTGCTATTGTACCCTCAAGATGGGTTATGGTACTTTGAATTTTTCCAAAATCTTCATATGTTTCGAGTTGCAGCTTGATGTTTGCAACATTCCGAGTTATTGCACTCGAAGCATCAGAAGATGGAGAGTTGTTCATAAAATTTTCAAGTGTCTCAATTTTTTCTTTAACCTCGGCTATGGCATTGTTCAAGGGGTCCAGATTAGGTATCTGGAGTGATTGAATCTGTTCTTTTAGAGTGGAAATCACTAGATCAAAATCTTCTTGTGATTTTGACAATTGTTTGGAGCTGTGTCTGGACATTATTTATCTGCTCTTCCAATTGTTGTTTCAATTGCTCAGAGTTGGTGGCCTGGGTCTTAAATTTGGCTTGAAGAGCTGCTACAGCTTCTTCTAAACTTTGAAAATTATCCAATGTGGCCAAATCAGTATATTTCTGAAGCAATAATTTAAGTTCTGAGTCAATTTTAAGAAGAGGGTCCATGCATTGTGATTGTAAATTTGTAATTTCTAATTGAAGACTGGCATTCAGTGTGGTTTGTAAAGCTTGTAAATCACTTCTTAATTTCTTGACTCTGACATCAAGCATCAGAATCTCATCACTGTGATCTTCATGCCTTGTATGGCCAAATATATCATTAGGCATTTTTGTTTTAGTGGTTATTTATTATTGAATATCTAATTCTTAATTCTATAAAAAAAGGTATAAGCTTGTCATATGATCCCGGGACCTCAATATATAAGCAGTCACCAGCAGAAACAGTATATACAGTGCCAGAAATCATGTTTGAGTGCTTAATTCTATAAATATTTCTCCCTACTGAAATCTTGACGTTACCCTCAGGGGTTGTAATAAATTGCAATTGACCACCTACAGGTAATTGGTAATGATTTATATTATTGTTAAATATGTACAATATTTTACCTGTTTCATCATCAACATCTGTAAGTATGCTGTTCAGATGAATAATTAACAAAGCACTTAGTTTAGATATTATATCAGAAGAGGGTTGTGGTGTTGGCAGGTCCATAATAGCCTGTTTTTTGAACCCAAATAAGTTCATAGGCATGTTTATTTATTTCAAATCATGCTTTGTAATTGGGCATTGATTGCCACTTCTCAAGTCACAATGACCCCATGGTAGAGTATGTATGCCACATGATAAAATGCATCTCTTATCATCATGTGGATCCAGAGCCACTTTTCTTACAATATTTGTAGTCAACAAGTGATCCACACTCTGAATTCTGGATTCTGATGTTCTGATTGTGTTACATGATTTGAGACAATTTTTATAATCTTCAAATTCAAGCTCTTTGTCTACAGTCACTCTGCCAATGCCCTTGGCCTTTTTGGCAACAACACCACTACATGTTTCAAAACTATACATCTTGGCTCTTAACCCAGCAAATGCCACAATAACATCACCAAGTGTCTCATCTTTTAACTTGCCAGGCACTTTTTTGTTGTGGGGTTTAATTTTTGAATGTTCAGTGGTATCAAAATATTTAAACAATTCAGGCTGTGCCATATCTTGATAAACATCTTCTGTTTGAATATCAAGAACAAAACTATCTGTGTCCATGTACATCAGTTTTACACGATCCTTATAAAAAGGCTTCAACACATCATAATACAATTTTAACATGTGTAATTTGGCCAATTCCAATATCACAGCCCCTACATAAATAGGCTTATCAAACTTAATCTTTGTTTTTTTCATGTTGAAAAGTGCCATATTCTCATCATAAATTCTTCTGTAATTGAAATTAGGCTTTGCAATCAATTTTTTGCTCCGGCTGGGGTCAGTAATTATTTTAACATCAATATGTTTTCTGTCATTTTCAATTGTTTTGCCATACACTGAATTGACCATCAATTTAAACAAGGTCTTATCAAATTGGCTCATTGCAGATGTTCGAAGCTCTGTGTTTGTATCAATATATGGTTTCAACCATCTTGAGTGCCTGAACCTCAAAACTTTGCCAATTTTGGTCACTTGAACACCATGTTTCATCAGGAACTGGAGGTTTTTGTAATATATGACATAATCCTGTTTCGGCTCCAGAGTCATCTTCAATTTCTTCTGTTTAGAGCCAGGTGAACACTTTACCTCAGGAATTGGGGGCAGATCAGAAAATGTGTTGTGTAAATCATCAGGAATTGTCAGATCAACCTCTAAGAACAGGCCATAGTTACTGTCATCAAAATCCTTAAGATCTTCAATATTGAAATCTTCAACCCACTCAAGCCCTGCATATGGCAGTTTTTTCATCATGGCATAACCATAGAGGCTGTTGGCATCTACATACAGTATATAATTTGATGGCAGTGCTGGATCATAATCAGGAATATATTTGTTATTTGCTCTGGTATATCTCTGAGAACATTGCACCATGCCTCCTTGGATACATTGTTCCATAAACAGATACATATCTTGATCCTGGATCAGATCCAATTGCATTTTAGTGTTTAAAAACATTGCAGACCATGCTAGGCCCGGAGCACTGTAAAAATACATTGGATCCAGCTTATAATTTTGCATGGAAGATTTTCTGAATGCCTGCAGTATATCAGCTAAGAGGGTCACATCAAGTTTTAAATAAGCCTTGTGATAATCACCAAATGTCCGGCATTTTAAATTGTTCCACATCAATTGGGCATGGTGATAATCTTCATCAGTGATTCCAGATCCTCTGATTTTGCTGTAAAACTCTTGTTGTGGTGGCAGAGAACACTCATCAAATTTAGAAAAATCTGTAACATAATCATATGGATATACACCCTTCCGCCTAATTAATTTCAGGTCCTGATTTGGAAACAAAGCACATGTGATTTTGAATTGATCATCAGATAATTGAGTGGCCAGTGTAGCCAGGCTAGCCGATAAAATTCTCTATGAATCAAGAAATCTTAAGTGAATAGGAACACCATTAACTTTAATTATTTTGCTAATAGCAATATATTTTTCATTATTTTCAGCTAAAATATTTAAATTCTGCTTGTCAAACCCCTCGTACCTGATCAAATGATGGAAATCATAATTGGATGCTCCATGGCAAAATATAGGGACAAATTTTGGTCTCTGGATCTTAATATTACAGCTACTACACAGGGGCATTAAGAATTTACCATCTGTATGAGAATGGTGATGAATCTTGATATTTGAATCTGAAAATTCAGAATCACATACCGGGCATTTTTCGGCATTGTTGAAATCTTCAATCTGTTTCTCTGTTAAAGGCAACATGGGTTTTGATTTTAATAAGACATTAGATGCTATGCAACGGCACACATTTTCTATTCTATGTGCAAATTCTTTGATGGCATCTGCTCCCATGTATAAATATTCTTTACTAACAACACCATCCTGTACAACCACATAATAAAAACTAGAAGGTTCATGTAACTGGTATGATGTAATTGAAGGTTCATCAGGATCTGGGCTACAGAATGCAAGAGGTTTGAGATTTGATTCAAAATCACAGACTATATATGCTGGGTGTTCCAACAAGGCTTCAAATATTTTGAATTTGGCATTTTCACTTGGATTAGGCATCACCATATGAACAGGTTTATGGTTGCCACAGTATTTCAGATGCTCAATTAACTTGTTTTTAGCAATTTCTGCATTCTCTTCCCGAACCCCATTCACCATTTTTTGACCATCAAATACAGACAAACATCTTCTGCACAACTTGTATATTCTATTAGATTTGTCTAGTTGTGTTCTGACTAAAGCTTCAAGATTATGTATCAGAGTGTAATGGTATGTGCCATCCTCTTCAATTAAGAGCAGATCAATCGGAACAGCAGAATCATCATCAAATGTACTGATTCTGAGAGGTGCTATCAACCAATTGCCACGGCCAGTAGAACAAGTAAATACATTAATAGATAATTGTTTACCATTAATATCCCTGGCTTTTTTTTCAAATTTATCAATATTCTGAACAGACATTGGATATTATAAGCCCTTTATTGCTTCATCAAAATCATTTTCATGCTGTTTATAATAACTTATTCTCTCAGGATTCCTTAAAACTGGAAACAAAGCAGCTAAAATACACCACAAAAAGCATTTCTGGTCGGTATTTTCTATGTTAACCATGGCTCTTTTGTTTTTAATATTGGCAGGTAATGGCAGATATGTAGATCCTTGTAATGGGCTGAATTCAGAAATATTAACATAGAGCTTGTGTGGAGATCCGCATAGGCTCCATCCAGACTCTTTTGCTGCAAATTCAGAGTGTTTAATATTCAATTGATCTATCAAACTGCTTATTATTTTGTCTGAATTTGCATTTGAATATACCGGTACAGTTTCTGTTATGTGGGGCTGTGTAAATTTTGTGCCATTTGGCTTCTTATATTGTGTAAACAATTTGAGGGACAGCTTATAAGAGCCATTTTGTGCATTTAGAATTGCCTGCACATCAGGATTTAAACTGTTCAAAAAATTCTTAATACCACATCTTGGCTCTGATACAAACCGGTAATCCCTTAATTGGCCAGCAAAACTGCTATGGATGGGTTCATAGCGTGGCTGCTTTGCCGGTCCAGCATTAACAGGTGTTTCATGCTTCCTTTTCAGACCAGATGTAGATGGTTGTGGGGGCAATGTTGATGACTGTGCAGAACAAGTACCTTTATGTTTATATGTGAAGTATTCCATGCTATATTTTCTATGGCATTTAGGGCATATTTTTGTGGGAGTTCTATATTTATCTGGATTACAATTCTTTTGATGCTTAGCCCAATTGGGGCTGGATATATTCTTTTTGCATTGATTACAATATTTTTGATTTGACATTTTTTGTTGTTGTTCATTATATAAAATTTCTTGGGGTTCAAATCAAAATTCTATGCTTAATAAAAAATATCAGTTGGGTTCAGCAGTGTGTTTTGTATATTTAGTGTGTGTGTGTGTGTGTGTGTGTGTGAATATTTTTGGCTTTGGTATTTATATAAAATTTCTTGGGGTTCAAATCAAAACTCTATACTTAATAAAAATATCAGTTGGGTTCAACAATGTGCTTTGTGTGTGTGTGTGTGTGTGTGTGTGTGTGTGTGTGTGTGTGTGTGTGTAGGTGTGTGTATGTGTGTGTGTGTATCTTGGCTTAATTTTAAGTGTAGCCAAAAAAATATCAAAAGGGGCATATTTTTGACAAGTTTATAGACAACAAACTGAGAGATGTAGCTTTTACACACATGGGCAAATCTGTCTCAGGGGAGTTCTACACTAGAATTCAAAATTCTTGGGATTTAAATATGTACACACATGGCCAATTGGGCTATATGCCCCCTCTTGTCATAATTTTAAGTGTGGGCAAATCGGGGCATATGAACTCTTCTTTTCTACACTAGGATTCAAAATTCTTGAGGATTAAGAGCATATCACACTTGAAAAATTGGTGAATAAGAGGATCTTGGCATAATTTTAAGTGTGGGCAAATCGGGCTGTTTAATCAAATGACCTCTTCTTTTCTACACCTATAAGTGGTCCTGGTTGTAGCACAAATCATACTACTTGTGTGTGTGTGTTTGGGTGGGTGTGGGTGTGTGTGTGTGTGTTTGTGGGTGGGTGTGTGTGTTAATACGTTTGGCCTAGTTTTAAGTGTAGCCAAAAAAAATATCAAGAGGAGCATATTTTTAACAAGCTTATGGACAAAAATCTGGCAGAAGTGCCTTTTATAAGTGTAGGCAAATCAATCTGAGGGGGGTCATACTTTCACGGGAAATTCCCGAGGGCATTTTTACAAAAATCTTGGATTAGACAGGGTGCCACACTTGAGCAAAAAACTCATATGGGCATGTTGAGCTAGTTTTAAGTGTAGCCAAATCTGCCTGAGGGGGGTTCATACTTTCTCGAGTTTATAATATCATCAATTATACTACTCAGGAGTACAGTGGGATCCACGAGTATTACCGTGCAAATTGTCCATCACTATGTTCGTGCACTTTATTTGACCCAATAAGAGCTTCAAGAATTAAAAGAAAGCTCAAAACAAGCTGTTGACAACTTCTGCAGCAGCATACATAGATATCCATCGCTTAAAAACACATAGGATGTAAGGGAAAAATTAATGAAATTAGTCATGGACAATTTGCACGGTAATACTCAAGGATCCCACTGTACATTCCGCAGTAATGACAAGGGACAGGGCCGTATTAACATATGGGCAACTGGGGCAATTGCCCCGGGGCCCCACCAAAAGGAAGCTGTGAAGGGCCTCCACCAAAAACTGGCTATGCTTGTGAAAAATTACATAAGATTGGAGTTTCTAGACCATCATAAGATTGATATACGTGACTGTTGTGGCCAATCGTACAAATGCTACGAATATATGCGGAAAGTATAAGGGCATGGAAGCTCTCGTCAAAGAAACAAATATACTAGCAGAGCTAGTACCATGTTTTGCTCACTCTTTGAATATGGTAGGGAAAGCAGCGGCTAATGCATGTCCTGCAGGTGTTCATTTCTTCGATTTTGTACAACGGCTTTATGTGTTCTTCACAGCATCACCTCACCATGGATAAGTTAAGACAAGCAGAAGGGAAATACGATGTTCCCACGTGCGTCGCCTGATAATGTTTGCATGAGCACGTGAACACTCATGTGTATGTTCTAAATTACGTACATATTAAATGCACACACCTATATTTCTTCGAAATAATACTTTTTTGAGTATACACACACAATTTACTCTGACACGACGTCTTTCATGTCTGATAAGTTTTTTAGATATTTGGTAACACTGACTCCCACTGTGTTCCACGGTTGCGATGAACACAATCGCTGTGTTGTGTGTCGTGAACTGGCAGCTAAGGGGCTGTTGGCCGCTATAGGCCGAAAATGTTCACTGCGCTGTGCGAACATTGTGGTGCGAACCCTCATCCAAGCGGCAATACTTCTTACATTCGGCACCAGGGTGCAGCATATACAAGGCATGTCTAGGAGGACTCGCAAAGATCGGCGCTACATAGTTGCAATCTTTAGTGAGAAGTCGCTAAACCTGGCGGATTTTAAATTCCAGTGGGCGCTAAAATTCACGGAATAGTGACGAGCGACTTTTCTTTAAAAACTAGTCTGCAGGAGTTACATAATATCTTTCAAAGTTTATATGATTTGCGCATGTGCGTCTAAGGGCAATTCAGACTGTGCAACTTCCTTTAGTAATCGACGTTTTTCATGCCAAGGAAATAAATCTCATCATCTTAAATTGCAAAGGAAAGTGCCGACTACATTTACATCAATTCAACGCGCATTTTTCTGGTAATTTTCTGTATGGGGTCGTATGGCCTAAATAGTTGTTACCGAAAAAAGTTATCAATTGATATTAGTAAATCATTTTTACTATTCTCTACGTTATTAGAATATGCTTATTGCAAAGAACAAAATATAACTTTCAGAAAACTAGAGCTGTATTTTTGCTACACATATATTTTCTTTTTTGAAGTTAGAAAGTTGAAATAGTATATGCATTTAAATTATCACAATTGAAATTAAATGCATTTTTAATGTGCATATAAACGCACGTACTTTGAATAAACCTGGTGTCAGTTGTTCCCCACAGCATTTTTTAAAAATACATTTTGCATTTTTCACCAGCAAATTTGATTCAGCGATTTATGTTTAGCAACATTTGCGTTTCAATTGTTGGCAACACTGCTGCTGTGGAAGAAGTGTAAGGGGGCACGTTTGTTTTGGAAAGATCAAGTACCGTTAGTTTTTCGGGGCAACAAAAAAGCGTATGCTCTTTGGCGGCAACGGGTAAAAGGCGGTTAGTGTCGATGTCGAGAGCAAGATATGTATTGACAAGCTGTTGGGTGAAATTATGTGCACTGGCTTTCAGACGTGCGCATGCGTGTGGTGTAGTTTTATGTTTTGTGAATATTGTTAGGAGTTTGAAAGAAAAGTCATTTTCGCGATTGAGCGAACCAGAACGAACTCAAGAAAAAAGGATGGGCCCTCACCAGCCGGACCTCTACATTGTACAAGAGGTAAGTACTCCCAAATGCGTTATTAAAAGAACATTCAAAAATTACTGGTACACGAAGTACAATTCGTTATGTGGGTGCAACGTTGTGAAGAGCAATTTTGTTTTCCTTGTGTATTGTTTGGAGGCGGCACTTCATGGACAAACACAGGACACATCCTGGGCGTTTGTTACAATTTGCACATGCGACTCGCTTAAAAAGAGACTGCATCTGGATTGGAACATTCGTTTCGTGCAATGTATAAGATCAAGGATGGTAAATATGTTTGATTGATTGATTTGTTGCTTTAAGTCCACTTTATGCACAGTAAGGCTAATCGGGACTGGACCTACAGTTCTAAGTGGGATCCGAACCACTATGTGCCGCCACCGGGTTTCGAACCCGGGACCCCTCGATTACTACAAGGCGACGACGGCTAAATATTTTAATGACGACGACGAACAGATGTTACTATACGCTTTAAATCTTTGGTTCCCAAAGTGTGTGCCTGGGGCACCGTGATTAGCTTGCAGGGGCGCTACGAAATGTTCCAATATTTTCACTGAATCGTAAGTCAATGCTATGAATGTTTCAAATATCTGCTTATTTAGTACTTTTTTTTTTTTTTACATATAAAATGTTTCAGAATTTGAAATACGTGTTTAATTTTTAACTTAAGACATGCAATCTTACAAGTAACTGATGGTTGCAAGTGTTAAGGCCCTATCACACGGAACTGGATTTCTAGTTGGAATGCTCTAATTGACGCTGGACTGGCTACCCATTTGCTAGTTTTCGCCTCACACAGTACTTGTTATACCGTACTTGTCGATAGTCTTTCGTTCCCATAATGGCGGCCGCGCGAGATGTAAACTACGTATCACTTCACACTTTTAAAATACGATAACTATCCAGCCGAAAGGAATATCGCATCGCATTAAATGGTTTTAGGTAGAGAAGAACGTCTGTGATAAAATACATACCTTACAACGTTTACTATACACGTATGGAAGAATATTGTAGCTTTTTCAATTGTAAACATGCCTTTCGTGTTGTATGCACTTGGAAGCCACAGACGAAAAAAGGCTACTTTACAAACTCACAGAATATCTTCACATGGCCAAACTTTGCTCTGATTGGCTGTTCCACAGAATCTAGTTGAAGAAGTTAGTAGGAATTAGAACATGTCCTATTCCTCAAAACCAGTCAAGCTGTCAGCCAGACGGCCATGATTACTACCCAGAAAGTCAGTTCATCGCCAACTAGGGCATTCCAACTAGAAATGCAGTTCCGTGTGATAGGGGCTTTAGAGAGGGCTACATTCTGGGTGCCGCGGTAAAGTCTTGAAAAAACTAAGGGAACCGTGAAGCAAACAAGTTTGGGAACCCTTGCTTTAAATGGCCGAAAATCAATCTCTGTCTGAACCATTGCTAGGAGGAAAAATACGAAACAGTATGAAAGAAGGAATACAAGCAGTGGCGTCTCATCCCTTGAGGCTTCCGGGGCTTAGCCCCTAAAGAAAAACGGATGCATTGACGTAATTTTCAATCACCATAATACATAACTATCACACACACTTTTAAAACGCGATTTTTACCGCCGTAAGTTCATCGTCAGCAGCAATGGATACGACAGCGCTCCTAGCGGCATTGATGTCAGTTATCATCTCGGGGCTCGTCGCAGAGGAAGGCGTGGTCTACGCTACACGCTACAGTGAAGGTCACGTGCTAGCAGAGAGAGCGAAGGGAGGGATGCAATGGGTTTGGATGTTGATTCGGGGCTACTTCCGTGGCGTCGCGTTAGTTCGATCCTGCGTGTTGTAGTGTAGCGTTGTGGTGGCTTTTATTCGCTATGAACAAAGTGGATTTCTTGTTGGTAACACCATTTCAGACATTGAGTGACCAAGAAAAAGTTGTTGTTAAACAATTAGGTTTAGAGGGCTTCAATGAAAAAATAATTACAAAATTAATAAAAAAAAATAATTACAAAATTTGCTGAGCAGGAGAGCACAGTTCTTGTTTAAATGAGAACCAACGTTCGTAGAAAGGTACGTTTCACAGCAATACGTGTTTCTTTTGTAATTCGTGTGAATGGTCATTATATTTTAAATTCTATAAAAAAATAAGTCCAAGAAGAAGATAAATACCTGTTTTTGTAATTCATATGAATTGTTATTACCTTTTAAATACTTTTTTTAAAAAATAAGTCCAGTTTTGTAGTCTAGAAGAAGAAAAATACCTATTTTTTGTAATTCATTTGAATTGTCATTATATTTTAAATTCTTAAAAAAATAAGCTCCGGCCAAATTTGAGGCTACGAGGCGCCACTGAATACAAGCAATGTCACATTGACTGATACTTCAATCACAAGCATCACAACCGAGTTACTGTGGGCGGGGCGAGGGTACATTCTGTACAATACCCATATATCTTATATATACAAAATATTTTTTTCTGGACTGGACGCGTCCTCCTCTCTGTCCCGCTAACGATGCACGTGCTTTCAATGCTGAATGAATGTGGTTGGCTAACATATGGTCCGTGTAATACAAAGTATATTGCGACGTATGATAATCTTGCGTTGTACATACCTGAGATTGCATGTTATACTAATTAGTTTGCACTAGACATCACTAATTGTAAATAACGTAATTAAAAGGGTGTTAATTGAATAAAAAAGTATTGCATTACTTCAGATATAGCATGATTTTGGGGGGAAATTGTTGAAAATAGGTTGAACTGTTATTTTTACTTGTTCAATATTGAAGATGAAGTTACAAGGGAGAGTAGTAAATCTCCAATCAGTATAAAATTTTTATTGTGAACACCCGCATGTGAACCGCACGCGACGCCACTGGATGTTCCCAAGAGTTTAAGTGAGACTCGGTGGGCATGTAGAGCAAATGTCACAAAAGCCATAGCCCAAGGTTACGAAAAATTTAACCCCTCAGGCCGGTTCAACGTACACGTGTACGGACCCTCATAGTGCTTCTAGAGGCGGTTCGACGTACACGTATACATCCTGTGTAATAGTGACGAAATGACATGTAATTTTTTTATTATTATTATGTTATTATATCATAAATGTCATTATTTATACATTTTTGTGTAGTGTGAAGTTTGGTTTACAAGTCCTGAAAATTTCATTGTAATTGAGCAAATGGTTTTTAAGATATGTTCAATTTTGTGACATTATGAGAAAATTGCTGTTTTGGTGATTTAAAATTACGGCCTCTCACAGCGGCTGATGGGTATTTAACTCCCGGCTTGAAGGGTTAAGGAAGCTCTTGTCGAAATAAACAATGACAAAGAAGAGAAGGGTATTGTAAGAAGTAAAGCGAATGGGCTCTCACGGCAGATGTCGTCCGTGGAAATCGCATTGTTAGCCGTCTTATGGAATGATATTTTAGAGAGATTTCATGCTACGAGCAAAACACTCCAGGATCCAAAGTTAGTTCTTCAGTCAGCGATTGACATTTTGAAAGTTCGTAGAATCAAAAAGGAACTCATTTTCACAATATGAGGAGATAGCCAGAAGAAGTGTCACAGAAGAGTACAATAAAGAACACTCACGTTAGCGGGTGAGAAACGTCCGACTGAATCCTCTTGACTATAGAATGAACCTGAAATCTATCTCTTGCCTAGTGAACATTTCAGAGTGGAAAGTTTTCTGCCAGTGATTCATCAAATCACCTCATCACTCGCAGACAGGATTTTTCCCTATGAAACGGTCGCAAGGAGGTTCAGTATGCTAAATGAACTTGCGGTGGCAACTCCATCACAAATTACATCTTGACAACTTCATCACAAATTACATCTGCAGCTCGCGAGCTTGTGAGCATCTGGAACCCCCGGTAGAGAATGAGCTGACACAGCTTGCACAACTAGTAAGCTGTAGCAATGTCAAACATCAGGAAGACATCGCAATGGAACTGTCTATGTATAATATTGTATGTAAGGACCCGTTCCGCAGTACATTTCCAAATGTCGAAATTCTCTTTAGAATGTATTTGGTCTTAATGGTAACAAACTGCAGCGGAGAAAGATCTTTCTCAAAATGAAATTTGTGAAAAACAGACTTCATGCTGCCATGGGAAAGGATCGCTTATCCAATCTTCGTTTATTAAGCATTGAACATGACTTTTTCGTGAATTGGACTTCGATGATATAGTAGATGAAGTTTTGGCGAAAAAGGCAAGAAAAGTGTGTCTACTAACCTTTTGGGAATTTTCTCTTGAAGAAAGTGTAGTTATTACAATTTCCACAATGAACCTGTCGGTAATTGTCCAGTAGATGGACCGTGTATATGTAGTGACATATTTACTCTTAATTGTAAATAATATCATTTATAATAAATTGTGTACGTAAGTACAGTCTACTGCTCAGTTCTCTTTTTCCGTCTGAACCACCTTAGTATTTACTATATATTGTAGTTACGGTGTTCACTCTTCATAATATACTGTAGATATTTAGACGCAGACTTTTACTGCTATAGCGCCACAATTTTCGTCCTGTAGCTTTATTTTACTGCGCCATATTACAGGGGCGGCGCGTGCCTTTCCAGGTACCCAGGGCACATTTTTATTTTGGGGGGGGGGCAGTTAACCTCTATATTTCTCTTCAAGGTTCTTGAGAAGAGTTCCTTGACATAGAATAAGTAAATTGTTCGAACAATGATTCACTATTCGGAATGAAATGTAACAAATTCGGATCAAGATATCTCTTAGTAGCTTTATCTGCAGTTTCTCTTCCACTGTCAATGAACTGAAAGGCGTAGATATTAAAGTTCCTACATGATCCAAAGCCATTTTAGCATGGACTAGCGTCGCAGAATCTTCCAAAATAATGAAAAGAAATATTCTATATTCACCAAGTATCCACTAATATCAATAACTAACTAGGAAGATGATGCAGCGTTAAGTTCAGATAAAACACTTTACATTGGCCATGTACCCCCCCAAAAAAGTTATTTTATACTTACGAAGATAATCTGCATGTCAAGTTGTCTGGAACACAGACACCATCATACAAAAAATACACACGTACAGTAACTATAAACTCTTTCACTCGCGAAAAGACTAATTATTTCCTAAGTGATCAATACGCACACAGATGGAACGCAACGCAAACTCACACACTAACTCAAATCGAAATCCGTATACAATGGAAACCAAGGAGGTTCTTTTTGAAAACACCGACGGACTAGTTTGTGCAATAAAAAGTGTTGTCAAATTTTCAGTTCGCCGGAACAAGCTCGAAGAAAAGCATTCGAGATATTTTCTTTCTAGGTTATTGCTACATCGTACCATCCGTGACTTTTTATTTCCATAATTTTTTGATCTTCCATCCAATGTGATTTTAAGAGATGGATTATTATGTATGCTGCTGCAGAAGTTGTTAACAGCTTGTTTTCAGTTTTCTTTTAATTCTCATCTGTAGGGTTTGTTATATACAGACGTATTTTTTATTTGATTCATTAAGAGCTCAATAATTAAAAGAGTTGTATGTTAAAAATAGGTAGGGTGCTATTTATTTTGTGCAAAATTAGTTAATTAAGCATAATCAAATTTTCCCCGAAAGGCAAATTATATACCGGGTGAGTTTTTTAGCTTGACACAACGAAATATCTCGAAAAGTACGCATCTGATAAAAAAAAAAGCTCTGAATGAAATTTGTTCGTCACGAATGGGCTCATCCAATGATGCCAAACTCCACCCCCACCCCACTTCCTGGGGGTGGTGCGAGGGGCAAATTTAAAACCTCAAATGGGAACCCCAATTTTGTATTGCAGTTTCTGATACTCCAGACAAAAATACGTAGGTTCTGTCTTAACCTTGTTTGTATGTTTGTGATAGATGGCGCTGTAATCGCAAAAATGAAATATTGCGGAAATGGTAAAAATGTACTTTTAATCGCAACATGATGTGAGGCATGTTGCATTTTTATAAGAAACTGCATTTACCATAACCCAGGAACAACGACGTGGACATAGCAGTATTTTCTTTCCATCGGGGTGCTTTTTTAAGGTGAGTCCCCTCACCTCTCACTATCGGGGTGCTTGGTTTAGGTGAGTCCCTTTGCCTCTCACCATCGGGGTGCTTGTTTTTAATAATCATTTTACAATAAGTGCCCGAAAATATCATCACCCAATTCGATACACTGATTTATCCGCACTCGGAATGATTGGACACAACTGAGAAGCGTGCTCGGTGTAATCTTTCGACATGCATTGCTGATTCGCTCAATCATGTTCTCACGCGTTGTTGGCAGTTCATTATAAACTCCACTCTTCACGTAGCCCCACAAACAAAAGTCAGGCGAAGTAAGATCTGGCGATCTTGCAAGCCAAGACACTGGACCACCTCTTCCGATCCACCGACGGTTGTACACGCGATCTAATACTTCCCGTGCTACAACGGAATAATGTGCTGGACAACCGTCATGTTGAAACCACATTGTTTGTCGCACGTCTAAGGGAAGGTCTGCAAGCAATACTGGAAGTTCATTCTGCAAGAAGTTTCGATATTTCTCACTATTTAAGTTCCCATCGATAAAATATGGACCAATAAGTATATCGCCAATTATTTCACACCAAACATTTACATCCCAAGGGCACTGATGTTCAACTTGGCGTAACCAATGCGGGTTTTCGACACTCCAATAATGCATGTTGTATCGATTAATAGTACCGTGGTTTGTAAAAGTCGACTGGTCAGAGAACAAACCTCGAGTAAAGAAATTGGGGGGCTCCTTGTATTTGCTGAAGCACCCATTGACAGAATGTCACTCGGTTCTGAAAACCATCGCCATGAAGTTCTTGATGCAACGAAACATGAAAGGGATGATATTTTCTACGCTTCAGTATTTGGCACACAGTAGTCTGCGAAATTCCCGATTCACGACTTATTTGTCGAGTACTAACGTGGGGGTTATGAGCCACTGCAGCTAATACCACAATTTCATTATTTTCTCCAGCAATTGTTCTTCGGCGATTCCTTTTTTTTGATTGTGGAGAACTGTTGATCAAATCTGCGAAAAGAAGCGTGCGATAGCACTCGCTCTGGAAAACGATGAGCATAAAGAATCACAGCATCATTGATATTCCTGCCACTTTCTCCATAAATGTACACCATTTCAATTTTCTCTAGCACCGTTATAGCCTGCATTATAACCACTAATGACGTCAAGGAAGAAAAACACTATTGCCGTCCTCTTCTTCAGGCTTCGCAGCAGATTATACCGTGTCTGTTTGACTAGGAAACAAGGTCAAATGGTCTTTAGGAGAAAACATGCGGTCTTGAAACCTGCTCGGCAATCTGATCAAAACGTTGTTAACCACTTATAAAACTGTAAAACGTTGAAGATTTCAAAGCTCCGTACATAACTTTGACCATGTGAAAATAAACAATCTCACTTCCGCGGAATGGATCGTCGAGTAAGTCGTCTTCACAGCTAATGTTGTGCTGCTGATGGCTGGTACTGGCCCCGCTCACTTGCTTCCTCCCTCCCCCTCCCTTTCCCTGCCACTACTGCATTATTACGTCATCCCTCCGCCTTGGAACTCCTCTATCATCATGAACGCTCGTGTCATTTCTTTCGTTACATTAAAGCCTATTTGTTTTTATCTTCTTCCATTTTTTAAACATCTTTACCCATCTTTCCTCTACATTCCCTTTCTCCAAGGTTTTACAGTTTTATAATTGGTTAATCTCGTTTTTAACAGATTACCGTGCATGTTTCAGGACCGCATGTTTTATCTTACAAACCATTACACCTTGTTTCCTGGTCAAACAAACACGGCATAATTTGTCACGAAGCCTGAGGAAGAGGAAAGTGTATTTCCCTAGAATTGCGCCAAATCTTATTTTTTGCGATTACAGCGCCAGCTGTCACAAATCCAAAAAAAAAAAACTGTTTCAGACAAAACCTACGTATTTTTGTCTGGAGAATCCGAATCTGCAATAAAAAATGGGGGTTTCCATTTGAGATTTTACAGTTGCCTCTCGCCCCACCCCCAGGACTCGAGGTGGGGGTAAAGTTTGGCATCATTGGATGAGCCCCTTCGTGACGAACAAATTTCATTCAGAACTTTTTTTTGATCAGATGCGTACTTTTCGAGATATTTCGTTGTGTCAAGCTAAAAAACTCCCCGGTATATCGTTTTATTTATAGCAGAGGACATACATTTTGTGAAACACTGATTCTGGACTGGAGGGGATCTGCACATATTTCCTGTACCAAGAACCAAAACATTTCCAAGGTCTTTTATTTTGACACTTTCAATTCGAAAAACGACTTTCAAATGTACTGACAGATGAATGTACAGGTGAAAATAAGAATTACATTATTATGAAGGCAACCTAATTAACAAAAGCGGGGAAAATTACTGAACATTATGGAGATGCCAAAGAAGCCAAATTCGGAGCTACATATCTGAATTGGAAGAACTACAAAGAAACGTCCCAAGAAAATATTTAGCGGTCAGTCACCAATTTTGAGTGATATTCACATGTATTACAGAATAGAGTAAGGTAAAAATTTACTATACTTCGGACACCTCTAATTTTTTCGTTTCGTCAATTTTTGACATTCGTACTTACGTATCTGCTTCGCGGAACATTCCTGAAGGTGTATCAACGTTGTTTTGATGAAATTGTAACTATGTTTCCCATGGACGTCCGCAGGATTTTTTTCAGGGAGAGGCAAGGAAGGTTTTTTTTGAGGGGGGGAACAAGGCACATTTTCTCCACAAATGGTGGTGTTGCCTAAAAAAACATTGCTTAAATTTGAATTTATGGTGTTCATGCAATAATTAACACATATTTTTGTGGCTAAAATGAAATTATATGTGTGAAATACATAATTTTTGGTTGACTTTCATTTTACAGGGGCGGCCACTGCCCCCCCCCCCTTCCGGACGCCCATGATGTTTCCTAACCTAACAGAACTAACCTAACCACGTGCCAATGGTTCGTGGGGCTAGCGCCAATGGTTCGCAATTATTTCCAATTTCTACATCCTGATACTAACACGACAGTAGTCTTACTATGTATCTAGGATGTAGGCTTGCCAGTGACTCTTTCTGAATACTTCAACAATATCTTCCCTGCACCATAAACAGCTGGTAAATATTTCTGTAAATATGCGATATCGCCCGAACGGTTTTCTTCAAATTTACAGGAGAAACTACTTACTGAAATCAGTTTCTGTAGCATTGTCGAAGATCTTCGAGGTATTTTCTTTCGTGGAAACTGAAAACTTCACCATCGAATGCTTCAGAACAAGAAATAATCACTTTTTATGTAAGGAACTTGCATTTTCTGACAACATTATGCCGTTGTTTCCGTTATTTACCTGCAGATGGCGCGAGCGTTGAAAGTCACGCGGTCTCGCCAGTGTTTCCAAACGTGCCTTTTTCTTACGAGATATTTTTCTTTTTTTAAACAATGCTTACCTAACCTAACCCAACCTAACCTTGCCAGAAATGGTCCATGAGGCTATCGTGAATAATTTTTTGGGCTATCGTGAATGGTTTTTGGGGCTATCCGTCAATGGTTCGTGCGGCTATTGTGAATAATTTTTAGAGCTATCTGTCAATGGTTTGTGGGGCTATCGTGAATTGTTTTTTGGGGCTATCCGTTAATGGTTTGTGATGGCATAATGAACACGAAAGTATGTATTTTCCGGTGAAGAAGGTTGAAACACTGCATATCCACTCCAAATCGACAAAACACAAGCACGACACGCGATGATCCATGATGGGTGCACGCCTTATTGTCTGTTACACAAGCGGAACAAGGAAGACAAATAATGACTCGTAATATGAAAAGTTGCCACTATTTTATGGAAAAAGTCATAACTTCACCTTAGAGAATCTTCCGCAATGCAGAATAGGTAAGTATCAATGCTAAAATGAACGAAGTAAATGAGTGAGAGGTTTTCGGGCGATATTGCATATTTACCAATATTTCCAAGCAGGTAGAACATTTATTAAAATTTCAATCTCCGCGAAACATTTCTAACTCATTTATTCCATGATTTTTAATATTCGTACTTACCGATTCTGCATTGCGAACGATTGTTTTACATGGAACAAAAATATGGTAAATTTTCCTTATCCGGAAAATGCTTCAAACGTGCTATTTATCTCACTTTCCATATTCCTACTTACGTATTCTGCATTGAGAAACATTGCTGAAGGTGGCATTTCGTTTTTTTCACGGAAATACTCTATATTTTCGACGTATGAAGTAAGTTTTGTTAGTTTTTTTTTTCCCTTCGGTAACATGCTAAATGGCAGTTACAGTTTTACTACTGTAGTCGGCATGCAGTGTTTACACCCCACTCCACCCAAAAATACTTATGTAGCCTCACAAACCATTGACACATAGCCCCACGAACCATTCATACATAGTCTAGCCCCACAAACCATTGTCGCATATCCCCACGAACCATTCATACATAGCCCCATGAACCATTTCCTGTAAGGTTAGGTCACGTTTAGGTTAGAATAGTTAAAAATTGGTTTAGAAAAAAATGCGTAACCCGACACACCATTCTCGCATAGACCCATGAACCATTGACACATAGCCCCACAAACCATTTGCGGAAACGTACCTTCTTCAGTTACAAAACACGTGTTTGGAAACACTGAGGCAACATCCGGCTGGAAGGAAATGGATGCAACAGCTTTCGTGCATCGGTCACACATTTATATCGAAAAATACATGATTTACCAGCAAAATTCAATGAACGATGCGAGAAAACACTTCCCCGAACTTCCACAAGTCTAAAGAAACTGCATTCGGTAAGTAATTTCTCCTGTAAATTTTAAGAAACCCGTTTTCCGGATATGAAAAATTTACCAAAAAATCAAGTTACATAATTTTTTTTTTTCACGATTTCCAGACATGTCCGAGCCATTTTAACAACATATTCGTGATTAGAAGGCCAAATGTAGTTAGTATACCAATTATTAAGGAGCAATTGAAGGTGATGGGAGTGTTCTCTGATTTATTTACTAGAGAATGTACTAACCAAATAAGTTTTCCGGATGAAGTATCAGAGGTTCTGATGTCCCAGTCACTGTTTGAAATGTGGATGTTACGTGTGTAAGGTGTAATACATTGCTTTTCATAATGGCGATATTTCTCCGGAGAGAAGTGAGGAAGCCATGCTTTGTGCAATGTAGCCACTGAGTTCCGCTGTCTTAGTGTTATTTGAAGTATGTTTGATAAACCTAACCTAACGTTACGTGAAATTTTCAAGTTACAGACGTGACCCGGAAATTGTAATGTCAGATTCATGTTCAGGAGGCCTGATGTAGAAAGTATACAAAATTTCAAACAACGGGAATACTCCCGTCATCTTCAATGAAGCCAATATTAACAAAATTAGAGACATTCTCTATATTCTACATTCGTTCCATTTTTTAACTTTGGTAACACGCAATATGGCAGCGACAGGTTGACTAGCGTTGTCGATGCAGTGTTTCCAACCTTGTTTTGGCCGAAAAATACCTAGTACCACGAACCATGCACAGATAGGCCCAAAAACCATTCAATAACCCCACGAACCATGCATGGCAAGATTAGGTTAGATATTAGATATTTCATGTGAGGATAACATATATTCTGGTTTTTCTTTTCTTTTACATCTTCTACGCCGTGCAACTTCACGATGCATCCTGTACACGTCACATTTTCGGAAGTTCGTGCTAAAAAATGATGCACATTAACATGCACATTTACGTACGTCGTCACAGTTACAAAACCACATGGTTGGAAACACTAACGGGGGGGTTACATCATGAAACGCATGGAACATCTGATTCACGTAGTGGAAGGTAATGGAGGCAAGAGCTTTGGTGCATTGGAGAGACATTAACGTCGAAAAATACTGGCCGGATAAATTGAACGAAGGGAGAAAAGAATTACACAACCTTTCTAAAGTCTACAGAAACTCAGTTCCGTAAGTACTTTCTCCTGTAAAATTTAAGAATTACGTTTCCCGGAGATTGAAATTTTACCAATCGCAAGATTTTGGGTTTCGAATACTTAAGGAACAAAATATATATTCCTGACATTACTATGACCCCAAATTTTAACTATGCTTGCCTAACCTAACTTAACCTTACCATGAATGGTTCATGGGGCTCTCCGTCAATGGTTTGTGGGGCTACCTGTGCATGGTTTTGCGCTAATTGTTATAACGAACCGATAAAAAAATCTTATTTTCGTAGCACTTTTAGAGGCAAACGTTCTTCATCAAAGATGCCATTTTCGTATCCTGCAATTTTACGATTGATGCATTGTTGCCAAACTTACCTGTCATGAAATCAGTCCACATTCTCTTCCGCCATTCTTACACGATCCATGCTCTCCAAGTATGAAATCAACAGTGTGGCAACACTGTAGACAGCGTAACTAATTGCGAACATCAATTGTTCATATCAACAAATATGGTTCCCATACTTGTATACAGAGAATCATTGCGAGAATAGAAAAGGTTATTTTACAATTTCTACACCTCACTCCAACATGTTAACCTCAGATAAATCATCGCAACTATTTATTTCGTGAGTATAAGCAGTAGCGTAGGAATTACAGAAGGGTTCGGTATTGTAAATTCTTGCCATTTTAATTATTATTATACAGTGATATAACACTTTTACACCAAAAGCATAATAGAGTTAATTTTTAGCATAATCACAAGAAGCTAATGATTCTTTTTGAATAAAATTACGACTACCACTGACCAACTTTTAACAACTACTAAATATAATGCAAAGGGCTTTTTCCTATCACTACATCAGTCGTGTGTGTACAATGGTGTATACTAGAGTGGATTCTAACTCCAAATGTAAATCTGAATGGAGCATAGGAATAAGCCCAGGGACAAAGGTTGAAAGCTGGTTTCTTATGTTCAAACTGAGATTCTTGAATTATTCTTCTGATAGACTTATCAGATTAAAATCATCTGGTAAATCGAAAAGAAAGTTATTTATTTTGGAAAAAAATCATCTTAAAAATGACTTTATCCCCATGAACAAGTATTGTAGAATAGTGGGAATGAATGTAGAAGTAATTTGGAACCTTCCTAAAACTAAGCAGCACAGTTCTAATTTGGAAAAGATCCAATTTATGGGTGAAATTAGATTTTGAAGATTTTTCTTCTGCAAAACTCCCCATTTCTCATGCTTTACACATTTCACAGAATACCACCTAATCTAACTACAAATGCCTTTAGGAATATTATTTTAATCTAAGGGCCAGTTTTTCAATGTCCTGTTAATCTTTCTGTTAACTAACTGCCAGTTCGAGATAACAGCCAGTCTTAACCAGCACCGGGTTTTTCAATGTGAAAGTAACTACCAGGTTCATTCTCCGAAACAGTGTGTTGGCAATTCTGAAGCACGGAAATTACAGGAAATCTATCTGTGCGCCATCTATTAGTATAGTTTCAAACCACGTCGACTGGCACACAGCCTGGCGTTTAAATGTAGAACTACAAGCACGCCACGCTCGAAAGCACGTTATTGCATTGTGAAACGATATGAACAATGGCAGCGCATCCATCCTGTATGCTTACGAAATAAATTAACGAAAGACAGCACTACAAATTTGGTTTTCTTCTAATAAAGGCCAATTCCATGTTGGAGAAATGATGTTATGAGGCGCAAGTGAAGATACTTTCTTGTAGAAGAAACGTGAAGAACTCGAAAGTCGTGACATTAATAATAACTGTTTGTTATTATTATTAATATGTAAATATTGTACATTGTACATTTGACTGCATGCTTTGTACCTCTCTATGCATGTTGTTGAGCGAAAAAACAACATTTTAATAATAAGCATGCTTTCTAAACTTCTAAAAATATGAAGGTACGAGTAAAAATAATTTTAATAATAATAATAATAATATTTATCCGAGAAGATCATTCAACAATAAAGCGTAAATTGAATGCAACACACGTAATAAATAATTGACAAGAAGAAAAAAAATACGCGTGACCAGGACTCGAACTCGTATTACAAAACACAACATGCTCCGAAATGTGGTGCCGCTAACCACTACACCAAATTACCGATTGGACATTATCACGCCTAGTAGACCAGATATCCTGGCCACAAATTCTCTAACACAACCTTGCCAAGCGAATTCTAGCAACTACGCTGCTTAATTTCCATATTTGCATGGACGTTGGTAAGCTCTGCCAAACAAAACAAGTCTTTTTCTGTACCAATTTGAAAGTTTTATGAATCATATCTTGTTTAATCTGACATTGAAGTTGCGAGTGTGGAACTTCGATAGCTGCACGAGGCATCCATGTTGCATCGTAACTTCCAGTTAGGCTGGTAACTGCAAGAAGAAGCACCAGTAAAGATAATCGCCACCAGAGTTCCAGTTATGAGCTAACTGTACATTGAAAAACCGAAATTTTCACTAACTTCCAGTTACGTGCTAACATGAACCTTAACTGAACATTGAAAAACCGGCCCTAAGAGAACTAAACCTGACCTGCCTAACCTAACCATGAAAGGGCGGTATGGAAGTTATTCCTCTAAACTAACTAACTCTCTCTCACACACATATTTACACATAATAATATATGTATATATCTACAATAATTTTAAATGAAAAAGTACTCATTAAATGTTATGATAATGATTCCTCTTAAGTAGGAATGGATATTTATTGGTAGTAGAAACTGAAGAATGTTCTGCAGACAGCAAGTTTAATGTTTTTTTGGATTATCGCCTTTCTATAAAGCTGAAATATCATGACCCTTCATGGCATGGCAAAAATGCATTATTGAGTATGTTACACAGGTTTGCTCAGAATGCCATAGTATTTCTCCTCCATTTCCCTCTTATCTTCTAAAAAATAGAAAAGGTTCAGAAGCCAAAATTTACAGGTACTAAAATTCACTATTCTGATATCAAATCGAATGCATTCTTCCGGTCCCTTGGAAAGACCTGCCTGAATGAGGAGATATAATATTTTTTTATTATTATTGTTTTTTTTGTATTTACTTTGGAAGAGTTTTTGTTGTAGTGTAAGGGATTGGTGTATCTATTGGTTTTGTTTTGTTCACTTACAAATTGTATTTTTTTTTGTTGAACCTCAGCGCAGATATTTCCGTAGTTGGTGTTACAAAGAGTAACAACACGTGCTAACAGTAAATTAACACTTTATTAATGTCCAACTCGACCGACCGTGACACAATGTACAGATCTACATTCTTGGTACACAACAACCTTCTTGGAGAGCATTCTCCACTGACTACTTACTACAGAGTGGGAAAGTGTGTCTTTTGTACAACGTTCAACACATCCCCTCAAAAACAACTTTCACCCACTCCCATTCACATAATTTAGCAAACCTAACTTTTGCTAATGGCTTCGCGAGAATGTCTGCTTCCTTACTTTCAGCATCAACATTTAACATTTTTTCCTGAAATTTTTCTCTTACAAAATAATAACGCACTGCAATATGTTTTGAGCGTTATGAAATTCAGGATTTTTTACCAACTTTATAGCACAAGCATTGTCTACTAACAGTGTGGGCATTCCTGTCAGATTAGTGATCTCATTCAAAAGTCTTGTTAGCAATATCATTTCTTTCACTCCCTCGCTGGCTGCCACAAATTTAGCCTCTTTTGTTGATAGAGCAACCGACTTCTGCTTCCGGCTCATCCAGGATATCGCTCCGCCTGCATGCTTGCATAGAACTCCAGTTGTTGAGCATCTTGTTGTTGGATCTCCACCATAATCTGCATCACTGAAGGCTTCCAGGGTCCCAGGATTATGATTTGGACTGTAGCATATTCCATAAGCAGTGGTTCCTCGTAGATATTTGAAAATCCATTTCAGTGCTTGCCAATCAGATACTTTTGGACTGTACAATGCTTGCGACACTAATCCAACAGCATAGGAGATATCTGGCCTAGTGACTAGCCAGATACATCAAGCTGCCAACTGCTTCTCTGTAAGGCACACTAGTGTATATTAACTGCTGTGTGTTTTCTTCCCCTGTATTTATACTTCCCTTTTCAGCAGGTGTTGACACAGCATTTGCTCCACTCATGCGAAATTTCTCAAGAATTTTCTTTGTATAGTTTTCTTGACATACAAAAATGGAATCATCTTCCTTTTATGGTATTTGTATGTCCAAGAAACAATCTAATGACCCAACCACAATTTCAAATTCTCCTTTTAGAGTTCCGAGAAAACTGTTGATATCTTCAATATTATTGCCAGCAACCAAACCATCATCCACATACATGGTGGCTACAATCATTTTCTTTCCATTTTTCTTACGAATGAACATACTGGGATCAGCTTTGCTGCATATAAAACCATGCTTTGACATGAAATTCACAAATCGTCTATTCCAGCAATGAGGTGCTTGCTTCAGTCCATAAAGACTTCTTTTTAGCTTACACACACACGAACAGTTCCATCATCAAACACTTCAGGTTGATACATATAGATTTCCTAATCAAGTTCACCATAAAGAAAGGCTGTTTTCACATCAAATTGAGCTAATTTCTACCCTTCACAAGCTGCAACACTCAGCACAGTTCGTACAGTATCAAATCGAGCCACTGGACTAAAGGTTTCGTCGTAATCGATTCCACTCTTCTGAAGATAACCCTTTGCTACCAGTCTTGTTTTAAATCTGTAGATACTGCCATCTGCCTTGGTCCTTACTTGTAGAACCCATTGATTGTCAATAACTTTTTTATTGCTTGGAGGTTCAACAAGTATCCAAGTCTGGTTCTTAGCTAAAACAAGTATCCAAGTCTGGTTCTTAGCTAAAGACTGCATTTCATCTTCCATTGCTAATTTCCACTCTGCAGCATTTCTTGATGACATGGCATCTTTATATGAGATTGGTTCTAAGCAATCTACCTGTAACACATAACCATCTTGCCACACTGGTTTCTGCACCCTTTGACGATCTAGCAATTCATAACGTGGTTCACTTCCACCAGTTACATCTCCTGTGATGCATCCGTTTCCTGTATCATCGTAGTATGCAGACTCACTCCCAGGGCTATCAGGTTCTTCCACAGTAGATTCAAACATTACTGATTTTTCAAAAGTCTCTTTTACTGGCAAAATTGTTTCTGTGCAAGAAGCAACATCACGACTGAGCAACACTTTGTCAGTTTTTTGATTCCAGATGCGGTAACCATCTTTTTCATCACAGTAACCAATCAGAAGACCCTTAATGCTCTTTTTGTCCCATTTCTGTCGCTTTTGTTTTGGTACATGAACAAAACACACTGTTCCGAACACTTTCAAATGATCTCTACTTGGTAAGTCTTTTCCATACCAAAGTTTATATGGTGTCCTGTTTTCTACAGTGGTTGATCCAGTTCTGTTGAGAACATAAGTTGCAATGTTCACTGCTTCAGCCCAAAGTTTCAAAAGAATGCAACATTGAGCGACCAGATTCAACCAATGTTCTGCAGCTCCATTCTGTTCAGGTGTATGAGGCATGGTGGTTCTGAAATTGATCCCCTTTTCTTTCAATAAAGCCTTTCTTCTGCATTATCAAATTCCTTCCCACAGTCGGTGAGCAATTCTTTCATTACATGACATGACCTGCAACACTGACTTCAGCTGAAAACTGTTTTAGTCGTGCAGCAACTTCCGATTTTTGTTTCAGAAAAACACACTTTGTAATTTTAAAAGTCATCCTTGAAAGAAACAAAATACAGTGCACCACTCAGTGATTTTGTTTGCATTGGTCCACACACATCATCATGGATTCTTTCACCTGGTTTTTCTGCACGAGTAACCTGTTGTCCAAAACTTTTCCGATGTTGCTTGCCAATCACACAGCTTTCACAAAACTGATCAGTTTTTACATCAATTCTGTGCTGCACTAGAAACTTCCGAACATGCTGCTTACCTTGGTGTACCAACCTTTCATGCCACAGCTGCAATGTATCAGAAGCTGACACTAAGCACACTTCAGCAGGATCTTTGGGGGGTAATGCACTTGGTACAAACCACTTAAAGTAACACTTCCCCATGCATGTACCTTGCCATTTCTTTTTAGTAAACACTTCATGGAGTCTGCACAGAATAGAAAACCTCTTTTTGTAGCAGAGTTCACAGAAAACAAATTCTTACTGATATTTGGCACATACCAAACATCATGAAGATGATTTTTCACCCACCTACCGTTGACCAACATTTCCACATTCACTATACTACTGCCATGTGCTAATATGATGGCTTTATTTCCCACCTGTAATTCTTTTGGTGCTGGGAATTTTTGATACTGTAGAAAGTAGTCCTTCCGGTTAGTGATATGTGCTGTGCTTCCAGTATCTGAATTCCAAACTTCCGAAACAGGACAGTTCGATTCAAAGCTTCTGGAACAAGCTCACTTCCACTGGTTGAAGATCTACTTAACACTAACTTGCATTGCTTGGCAAAATGGCCTACCTTGTGACATTTAAAACACTTTTTAGCTTTTTCTGGATGTTTCTTCGGATCATCACTTTTCACCACAAAAGCTGTTGTGTTACTTCTCTTCTTGGGAAGTCTAATTTCAATTAGTCTAAGTCGTTCAGTTAGCCTGTCTACAGTACGCTCTTCCACTGGAACAGATTCCCATACACTTTTGAATTCAAAATATTCACTAGGTAAGGTAGACATGATTCGACTCATTAGAAGCAGTTTTGGAACCTTGGACTTCGTGAGATGTTCCATTTTGTCATTCATTTCAAGAAAATTTCTCTGTAGTTTGGACACGTATGTTGCAATATCTTCCGCTGCATCTTTGGATTGATTGAAGAACTGCTCTGACAATCAATCCAAACGCTGTGCTGAACTTTGTTCATATACTGACATTAGTTTGTTCCAAATTTCCTTAGACTTATCACACGTGCTGATAAGTTCTGAATTTGCATCATTCATGCTATTCACCAATATCATTTGTGCCATAATGTCCGCCTTCTGGAACGTTTTACACTCTGCTTTGTACTTACGGCGTTCTTCTATAGTACGCTCAGCACCAAGTTCCTGTGGAGAAGTACAATGCCATCCACAACTTTTAGGACATTGTGGTGTCGTAACAACAGCTTCACTTGTTGTTTCCACCTCGGCCAGTTCTGTGCACCTTCCAGCTTGCCTACTGTTGTTTTGAACTCCATCTTCAGCAGCAAACGAAACACGCTTCTTCTGAAAGTGCAAAACTATTGCCAATCCAGTTAGGAAGACAAAGGATACTTCCTGTTGCACTCCGCAGAACGACACTTACAGTTGTACTCCAACTAACTACCAAACTTCACGGGCGCAGTGGGAACGTATCTGGGCCCATAACCTGTTGAATCTCAGCACAGATATTTCTGTGGTTGGTTTTACAAAGAGTAACAACAGGTGATAACAGTAAATGAACACTTTATTAGTGTCCAACGTGACCGACTGCGATGCGATGTACAGAGCTACATTCTTGGTACACGACAACCTTCTTCGAGAGCATTCTCCACAGACTACTTACTACAGAGCAAATACAAATTGATGAGTCAATTTGACCATGTTGGGAAAGTGTGTCTTTGGTACAACGTTCAACATTTTTTAATGAATTTGATTCAATTTCATCTTCATAGTAGCAGGACCACAAACAGTTAACAGCTGTTACTCATGACATTTGTCTTCTAGAACAAAGCTGTAAAGAAATCTCCTGGAATTGTATTCTTTAATTAAAATGTAAATGGGTGGGGGGGTCAAAAGAGATTCATCTTGTCTTTGTAGCTCAGTAATCAGCCAGAATAAAATCTACTGGACAACCAAAGTTAGATATTTCTGGTTAACAAGACATGACTAGTTCAATGCTCACAATTTATTAAAAATAAAATAAAAATGTTCAAACTTAATAAAATTAGGTTTTTTACATGCTGGGTATTTTTTTTACCCAGCATGCATCCTGCTGGGTTAACAATGACAAGAAAACAACTTGCAAACAGAACAGAGTATGTGAATCAAAATGTCATAAAAATATGTGTGAATGCAGTTGACCACTTTGATCAACTTTTGTAACACAGTCTAGTATTCGTTATGCAATGTGAATGTAATTGTCTGCATGCTAAAGATATGTGCGTAAACTTAAGTGGGACGTTATGGATCTAGAATGCTGGCATCTGTGCCATGCCTAGCCATCTGCATGTCATATGCTATCTTGACCCAGAGCCAAACTGAATGCACCGTTTAACATACATTTCTGCCTTTTATCTTTATTGGGCACAACCTAATGCACATGTTTAGCCTCTCCCAATGGGAACATACATTTCAGACATGCTGCAATGTATGAAAAAAATGTAGGTCGAGATCTAATACTTGTAGAGGGATTAAATCTTTTTTTTTCTTCAGAATGACAGGGTTTTTAGTGGAGGTGGAATTTCCCAACAATAATGAAAGTTTAAGGAAGAAGAAGAAGGAAATCAAATTTTTTAATCCTCTGTTAGGTGCATGGAGTACAGATGTCCCCCATCAACAGTCACTGCGAGATTGCAACACTGTAAACTATACTGTGCATGCTGTGCATGAATGCTTTTATGTAGCTGAATGTTCTTTTTTTGTCTACTTCTGAGCCACATAATATTACAATGCTAACATCAGTCATGTGCTTGGTGTACAATTCTCCCCCAACTGTACACCCTCGACCCATGAACAATTTTAATTTGAAAATATAAAAACCTATGAAAATAATGTTGATGATTTTTCAAATTTTGCAACAATTTCAATTTTGTTCTTGCACAAATGAATGGGCTCCAGAATTCTGTAGTCTGCAGTATTTGGCAATTTTAGTTTTATAACCATTGATGCAAGGCTATCAATCCCGATTTAGTAGGGAAACTCCATTCCTTTCAATCCATGTCCCGACTTTTTTCGTCTCGGCTCGAACACTACGTGATATAAAGGAATACTCTTGCACCACTGCAAACATTGTACTGGTTATGTAGGACTTTCTGTGGAGTACTGTGCACATTTTAAAGAGTGTCTGAATTTTTTTTGTGAGTCAAAAACAGTTGTTTGACTAGGCGCGTACTCAGGAGGGCAAGGGGTCCATGGCATGGAAGAATATTATTTGTTCTATTAATGGGGATGATCTATCTTGTAATCCAATTTGGTTTCAGGTTGCCATTTTTAAGAAAGGATATCCTTATATTTGAAGGAACGAGCCATGAAATATTTTGATACAAAGCTACAAAAATAACATGGATAATTTTTAAGATTTTGCAAGAATTTAGATTTCCTTCTTGCATAAATGAATGGGTTGTCTCTGGATAGAGGCAGACTCCAGAAGTCTGCAGTCTACAATATTTAGTAATTTTAGTTTTATAACCATTTATGCGAAGCTACTAAATGTTCCAATTTGGTCTGGATAGTTCACCATATTTACTCCCTGTTTTCACTTTTTTTGAACTGCAGTCTTGATGAGAAAATGTCCTCTTTTTGTGGTTAATTCACATTCAGACATGTTCTTAATTATAAGGATAATTCCATAGCATTGGTGGTCACATTCAGGGTACAAATTCCCATGGTGGAAGGGGGATCTCCCACTTTCTCACCAACGATCTTGTCCTATTAAAATTTTTCCCCCATTAAAATTTTCCGAGGGTAAAATTTTGTGATGTAACAAGAAAGATAAGCAATTAGTTTGGACTTCAAACATACTTTACTAAGAATAACAATCATAAACACATACAAAGAAGGAATAACAAACAATGATGTCTGCATGTGGATGAATGTTGCATACAATTTTTGTTTTCTGTCTCTCTTTCTTTAGGGCTGGTAACAGCATGGGGTAAAAACGTACTTCTACAGTCATAGATAAGATTTTAAAATTATATCAAATTGGACTAGTAAGAAATGGAGCCGTAGCTGCGAAGGTGGTTGTCATTGTCACCCTAGGCCACTGGAACATAGAAATTATACCGACCTGTTATTTCTCCTCCATTTCTTACCTCCTTTGTCGGGAATAAAACATAGTACTTACATGTTAATTTAATAGGAAACAAATGTCTTCTTAAAGTTTCTATTTTTTTGTCCCTCCACCTAGTTATCTTTAATTTGCAGTAGTGTGGGATGCACAACCGACTGTCTTTTTATTAGCCACATTTCTTTAATGCTATGTTTTCTTTTCACTGGATTCAACGGAAAAGAGTAAGTACTTAAAATTTCTACAATGTGTAAGCATGCCATCTAGGTAGGGCTGAGCTGCAAATTCGGCTCAGAGGATGCGAAAATCATTCTCGTCCTGGGCACTGAAAACTCTAGCTACAACTCTGATAAGGAAATATTTCCTTTCGAGAGGCCATTAATTATAAAAAACATAACACAATAAAAGCATGAAAATTTAGTTATAATTTTTAATAAAAAGCAATAATTAAATAGTATCTAACACTTATTAAAACATCTTCTAATTTCTTGACATTTTGAACCAGTCATTAAAGGAATTAATTTGCTAGTTTATAAATGTAGCAAATTAATTTGTTTACATATGTTTATAAATATAATTATATATAAATAAATTAATTAATGATATTAATTATTTTATAATTGACATATATTTCATGACAATTATTTTACACACACACACACACACACACATACATACATACATACATACATACATATATATATATATATATATATATATATATATATATATATATATATATATGGGTCAATCCATATGAAGTCATACAACATGGTTGCTTGACCATTTTTAAAAAAAGTTTATTTTTTGTGTAGTGTGAGCCTCATATATTGACAGTTCAGAACCCCTGTTATTTAATTTTTACTATCACCGATTTGAAGATGGCGGGCATTTTATTATCATGGCACACATCATTTTCTCCATTCGTAAGCATCAGTGGCAACTTTTTCAGCTCAGCTCTGGTAAGTCCTATGACAATGAGACAAAATCTGTGATGTTAAGCACATTATAGGCTACAATTATGTTTGTGTAATTTTCTAGATATTATTCCTTCATAATAAATTTTAAGGTCAAAATTGTGTATTTTAATCACTCAAAATGACATTTTTGGACATTTTTTTGGGGGCGGGAAGGCAGTTTGTTTGATACTTGAACTTTTTTGTGCAAGTATCTGTGTAGCAATAGAGTATGTCAAAATTATTTGAAGCTTGAGACATTAATATTTTTTTTTACAGGGTCATAAACATGTACTGTTTGTTAAAAAATTCCAAGTTCAGGGTTAAATATCTCTGGTGGGCATGTGTAATCTTGGGCTGTTCATGCTCATAAAGAAAACCCAAGCTGAACACGATTCTGATGTCCTCCATCAGTTGCAGTTCGTGGCCTTTCATTCCATTCTCTCACATAGCTAAGATTTTTTCAGCTGAGGTTTTCTTTAAGAGCATGATAAAGGTCACACAGTACTGATGCCTATGCATTCGTCCCCATAAAATGCCCTCAGTCTCAGATGAATGTCAATTTGTAGCACGTTTTCTGCGTTTAGAAACTTGATCACGGCACACTGCTTCAGGCGCTCTACCAACATTGAATGGTTACATGCTGCCATTTTCCTCGCTATAGTTCAGCACTCCCTGGCGATAGAAGTTTGAAACCTTTAATTGAGATGCGGGGAAAGTCTTATAAGTGCAATGTATGGTTGCTCAAAATCCAAAATGCATTTACAAGGTGACAAAGATAATAAAAACATAGGGAGGCTTTACTTTTCAGCATGCCCTCGTATATATACTTTATTGCAGAGCCATTTCAGGATTGTAATGTTGTTCATTGACATTCCAAATTATAGTTTGCATTATATATAATTTTAACACAAACCGTTAACAAGAAATGAAATTAGGCATACCATATTTAATGCAAAATATTGAATTTTTCACGAGTTTTGTATCTCTTAAACCAATTGAATCTCAAACTCAAAATTTTTACTGAAGTTACTTATCATGGAGTACTGTATTCTGTACAAATTTCAGATATTTAAACAACTGCCCACCAGAGATATTTAACCCTGAACTCTGATTTTTTTAACAAACAGTACATGTTTATGACCCTGTAGAAAAAAAAAGTATTAAAGTCTCAAGCTTCAAATAATTTTGACATACTCTATTGGTACACAGGTAGTTGCACAAAAAAGTTCAAGTGTCAAACAAACTGCCTTCCCCCCCTCAAAAAAAAGTTCGAAAATGTCATTTTGAGCAATTAAAATACACAATTTTGACCTTAAAATTTATTATGAAGGAATAATATTTAGAAAATTACACAGAAATATAATTGTAGCCTATAATGTGCTTAACATCACAGATTTTGTCTCATTGTCATAGGACTTACCAGAGCTGTGGTATATCTTGTGCTTTCATTTAGAATAATGTTTTTTTTTTAGTGAAGTGCAAAAATGAGCTGTAATTCTTTTTCATTTCCTCTTTTTTGCAGGTAAAGTACAGCAATAATCTTACTATCCGTTTTGATGAAATCTCCCTTGCAACAGCTCCTCACATTCCATAGCTTGCTGCCACTTGTCTGCCACTTGTACCTGGCTTTGCCAATTCACTGATACTCAATGTTATTGTCACTGTCACACAGTAAAGTTAAAACCATTCTAAAAAAACTTCCCAATAAAAGTCCAAATCTAGCAGATAAGTACTTTTTCAACCCAGAAGGTGTGTTCCACTTACAATGTGTTTGTTACTGCTTAAGCCCAGATCACATTGTTGCAACAATTGCTGCAATGTACTCTGAACACTCGTGGAGGGAAGGTGATGTAGAAGGCACTCTTTCTTTCTTTCCTCTAAGCAGCACCAAATAAGACAATTGTTGAATGTTTTGTTTAGAGAAAATACAGTCATACAAAGTATTTGATACCTTGTCAATAAAGGGACCAAGGAAGGTGTTTTTTAAGAAGAGAAAAGAAGGGAATATAGGCTGAAAAACTAGTCAATAAAGGGACCAGAAAGAGAAAAGTTTTAATATAGGAAGAAAGGGGAATATGGGCTTAAAATGTGAAAATAGAGAAGTGAAAATGATGTAATTTTGTTGGTGGAAGGTAATTATGAACGCTGTTGTTATTTATTTCATGATCGGTGTTGAAAAATAAGAAAAATGAATTCCCTTTAAAATCCGGTCTCTAATGATCAGACATGTAAATACTTCGTGGAATTGTATTTCTAAGTATAATTACTAATGAACATGATCCATGATTTGTGAAAATGTTTGTAAATAGCTTTGTACGTTTTGCATTGGTAGATGCTGAATGATTCGGATAACTCAAGCATTTGTACGCTACAGTACAAGACTGTGTAGTGTTGTTGTAACCTAATTAGCATTACATTCAATTTTGAAGATAGAATTACTGCGGTGTAATGTCAATGTTTTGAAGCAAAGAGCAATTGCACTTTGTATAAATTTCTTTATCTACTTCAATTGAGTTGGAGTAAAAATAACGTTTGAGTATAAACGTCGCGTGGCTATTAGCACATTGTACACTCAGGGGCATAATAATTTGGAGTTATTCTCAGAGTATCAAAACTTATTATTTCTTGCTTTATTTTTTTTTTAATATATTAATTCTCATTCTCCTGGAAAGATTTACACTTGTCTCTTTTTTTTGTAGTTGGTTTATAATAAACTATAGTAGTCTGTACACCTGCTTTCATGATTTTACCCGTGGTGCTTTTAGTTATTGTTATTTGTATACTAATTTGTGAATTCTCTTGCACACTTTAAACTGTAGGTCCAGTCCTGATGAGCCTTAGGGGTGGACTTAAAATGCAATGAACTCAATCAATCAGTCAATGACTCAAAGAAAAACCTGGAAAGTGCTCAGACTCAATGAGGATCTGACCACATCTAAAATATCTTGTGCCTGAACTTTGCAATGCCATAGGATGAGTATTTATGCTTTTAGGGGAGACCGGGGTAATTAGAACATGGGGTTATTGGAACATGTTAATGTAGAATAATTTAAAACGAAAAGACTGGTGTAATAACATTTCATACCTATGTACCTACACTAAACCTACATGCAGAAAATTTGTTATTGGAATAACTACACAAAAGTAAGTTTTATTTGACTTTTATTATACACCTGCAAAAAATGATGTGACGCATGTTTGGTGTTTCTCTGCTTCTGCATATACTGGATGTGAATGAAAGAACCCTTGCAAAATTTTCTTCACCCCTATAATAAAACATAAGGGCACACATCTTTTCATGTGAGTTTGGTTGTCTATGGGCATTTTGCCTGGTTTTTATAAGCAAAGTTCTTATTACCCCAAAAATTTCTCCAAAGGGGTTATTAGAACATTGCGTAATTTGCTTGATTTTGCTTGGGGTAATTAGAACAGTCATGGGGTAATAAGAACATCATCTTGAAATACCATGAATATGACAATAAAAATAATACATTGTCATAACAACATTTGAAAATGGTTAGGCTAAGTTCAAAGTTCCACATTTGTGCAATATTTATAATAATTTAGTCATAACAGTTATTTTTGACTGGCAATATGAAAAACAAATATCTTCAATCATATGTGTTCTTTCAGACAAGAAAGATATGATACATTCAAATTTATAATTAAATTTATTGAAATTGTGTACATTTGCATTGGCATCAAGGTTTATATACAAAGGTCGACTCTTTAAAATTGTACAATGTATAATATAATGTCATACTTGGTATTTTGTATCAACATTCAAAAAACGGTAATTGTAATCATTAGATAAGTATATTGTGATATACATAGTAAAATAGAATCAGAGGATGACGATGTAGTCCTATTCAAACTGGAAAAGTACTACGCTGTATATTACGAGCGAAAGTGGTATGTTGGTAGAATTATTAAAATCTCTAATGGCCAGTCTAAAGCGACAATCAAGTTTCTGGAGGAAAAAGAAACTGGCAAGTTCGATTGGCCACGAAGACCTGATGTTGAGGAAATTGATAGGAAGTTTATATTTTACGGACCTTTGGAGTTAAATGGAATCGGTCCATTTACCCTTCCATTGTATGACATCATTAAGAGCAAGTATGAAGCTTTCAAAAAAGAAATCAAACATTCAAATCAGTAGATCTACTGGTGCCAAACTGACAAATGTTAATATGGGTCAAGTGTTCTTTGGTGTAGCTTTTGTCATGTAGCCTATATTTTATGGTTTCATATATAATTGTTTTTTGAGACTGATAAGCTTAATTTCTGTATATATTAGTTTTTCACGACAGTTAAACCTGTTAGTGTAAGTTATCTTAAGTGTTTTTAGAAGTATTAGCACTACTTGTTACAAATTGGAGTAAGTTTTCCTCCAAAAAAGATGCTTTTTTGTACTTTTTCTAATTGATATACTAGATTGTACATGTAACTATTAGAAGTTTTTTCTTTACTACATTGTAGAATGGCCTGTAACCTTTCAAATAAATCATAGAACACTGATTTTCATTCACACATGTTTGCTTCACAGCTGGGAAATTGAACTTTATGAAAAAAGACGTTAACTTGGGATTTTATTTAAACAAGCATTGATAACTCCAGAAGAAGTAGAGCTATTGTGTTCAAATTTGCAGGATAAATGAGACATTTATATATGATGTTCTTATTACCCCAACAGCAATCTAAAGCTATTCAGTTGAAATTTCTAACTTATGTTCCATTAACCCCAAATGGGGTAATTGGAACAATTTTATGGTGTCATGACAATTTTTTTTTTTGGACGAGTATTTGCAATGCAGGTATGGTCATTATTTTTTTCAAAAATATACAAAAGATGTTCTTTGAAATGGTAGAAATTTTTAAAAAATCCATCAGTAACTTTCTGAGTAATTTACAGTGGAACTTCTACAGGCTGTTTCCTGTTCTAATTACCCCGGTCTCCCCTACATAACAAGCATCTCCGTGCAAATTTATTTTGGAGAATTCCCCTTCAAGAACAACTCTGACTTTATATTTCTCCATCATACTGCTTCCATGTTCATTCGTCTAACAGCAAATCTAGATGAAGCACAGGGCATGAATTTTCTTATGTGAAACAGGTTGAGGCTAATGTTTATTGAACAAACCATGTTTAAACCCAAATTGGTGTGTATTTTTTTTAGAATAGCTATTTACAGGGCCACACATTCAGAAGATAATACTGAATTTGAGCCCAAATCTAGAAGATTGGAAACATCACTACCTTCTAGTAATTTTTACATTGTTTAAGTTTTGATTTGAACCTTAATAATGGTGTCCCAAATCACAGTTGAATTCCAGATGATTTTATTTTTTATTCTTTTGTGAAATCAGAAGGTAACATTAATATTGTGGATGATACAGACTTAGGAATCCATGAATGTGTTGCATAATTCTAAAATCCTCTGTTTGATTGCCAGTTGACTTCTTCTCTTTCAAAAGTGTGTGTTTGTGGGTGTGTTGTATTGTACTTTGTCTTCAATTGGAACACCATCTGAAGTTCCTGTGTAAAATATATTTTCAGATTTCAAGTGCCTCCCCCTCATCATCACAGATGGAATCTGTCCCTTTGGCCCCACTACTGAAGGTAGAACCTGACCTCATGACGTGTTCAGTAAGGAGTGAGTCCCAAGACCCTCTTCATGACGAGTCTGTTGGAAACACTTGGCAGCCATCATTATCATCAGTTAATAAATCTGAACCAAAGGAGGAACAAATGAAAGTCGAAGAGCCAGGGGATGTTGCTGATAGCTACTTTCACGTATATTTGCACTCTGGTTCTGGGATGGGTGAATTCTTGCCAGAGGACAAACAGTTTGGTGCTGTTGCATTCAACAGTAATGAGAGTGACAATGTTAAAGTAGAGTCTGTAGATGTGAAGAGTGAAATCTCAATTCAAGATAAATGTCAAGCTGCAGAGACACAAAGGTGAGTGCATGTAGTATTTTCAAATGAATACCACAATACTTTCATCAGGGGGAAAAAAATACAGGGCACCCAGTTGCCATAGTGCCTGAAAATTTTCACCAGCTGCCGGAATTTTCAAATTCAGTTAAAAAAAAATATATATATATTTACAATATTTCGAGTTCACTTACAAAAATGTCCATTACCTTTTTTTTAAAAAAAAATAACAAGTACAGTATATTTTTTAAAGTTCTTATATATTTTCTGTATCACGTGTAAAATTAAATCTGAATAATTCACATGCCACTATACATTTTTGCACTGTTGCCACAGTAGCTCTGATGTTAGGGCATCTGACTATCTGGTGGGGAGAACCACGATTTTTTCCACCTGTTCAAGTGGCTCCAGCACCCACCCAGCATCCTATAAAGTGGGAACCTCGAGAAAAAACTGGGGGGTAAAGGTAGCCAGGGGCATGGTGCTGATTACATCACACTATGACATCCCCATGTATTTTGCCTCTATATAGGAAGCAAATTATGTGTGAACATCGTACCACGCAGTGGATAGTTAGACTGAGCCCCCATATTCCTAGAGTCATACAACTAGAAACTCACCCGGTATATTACAGGAGTAGAATAATACAGGCCACCCAGTCGTCATGGCACCTAAAAATGTTCACCTGGTGCCTGAATTGTCAAATTCAATTTTAAATTACTTTTTTTTTAAATCTCAAGTTCGCTTATGGAAATTTCCATTATTTTTTTTAAAAAAATAACGACCTAGTAGTGAGAGCAATAGACCATACCAAGTATTTGTAAATTACAAGCAAAGGTATCTTTTCAATTTCATGTTTATTACAACCAAAGCATTAGCAAGTAAATAGTAATTACTAATAACAAGAATTCTAACATCATTAACGTTTCTATAAATAACCAGCAAATAACGTAAACTTCTTGACACCTAGATTGAGTTTTCACCCCACCTGTATATGTTGAATTAGGACGATATTAATTCTTTACATTAAAACACGTAATATTATTAGCCATAAAAAAGCCATGGAAGTTTTAATTTAAGAAAAAAAAATAAGCTTCCTATTTTAAGTAGGTTAGTTTTAGCCCTAATGGCCGATAAGTAGACTAACGCAAATTAAGTTATTAATTAATTCATAGTTTAATAGAAATTCTTAACTGTAGTAGAATTTTCCCTCAGTGTGTGTTTGTGTGTGTGTGCGTGTGTGTGGCTTCGCCACCCAAGACCAAGTGGTCGAGCAATTCTCCTTCCTCGGAAACGAGGCCTTGAGATTACGTAGCATGATGTGAGAGCATGTGATGTAGCGTTGCCAAGTTTATCGTACAGCTATGAAATGGAGGGGAGGTTCCCCCCAAGATGAAGAAAGTGTGGGGCCCTAACTCCACACACCTATATGCCTTCATGGCATGGTGCAAAGCACAGGGGAGCACTTTACCTTTTTTACCTTTACTCTTGCTAGAATGTAGAGTCGGCCATACATTAGAATGTATTGCATAGTTATCCATGCTGTTACTTGTAGAACCTTCTGCCGGACCCTGTGGCTGAGTGGTTAGCACATCGTGCTGCGACGCCAAGGGTCCCGGGTTCGAATCCCGCTCGGGCATGGTTGTTTGTCAATGTCCATTCATCAATTTCATCATTTCATCACTCATCCCCATCTTCGCAAATTAGCCAAGAGGCACAAAACGTGAAGTAAAATAAAATATATCAAATAAAAAATCGTAGAACCTTCTTTAGGAAGACCACTCCTGCAAAAATTAATTACTTTCAATTCAACCGCGGTGGCTCAGTCGGTAACGCGTCTGACTATCATGCTCAAGGTCCCGGGTTCAATCCCCGGCCGGTTCAAAACCGGGAACTTTTCTAACGATGGAAGCGGCCGCGGTGCCCACCCTGAACACATCACCCCACTCACGACCGGATCAAGAAAGTGTGAGGCGTTACCCCCACACCCCCTATACGCCTTCATGGTGTGGTGCTATGCACAGGGGAGCACTTTACCTTTTTTTTTTCCAATATTGTATTAATTAATAAATTGAATGTTTTGAGATCATATTTAAAAATGTGTAGCTCTATCTTAGTTGGATTAATGGCTTCTTTTCAACTGCATTTGGAAAAAAGGTGGCTCTTGAGAAAAAGGGCCTGAATTGTTTTAAGTTTTTCCTACCCATGGCTTTCATCATTCTCCCTGAAAAAATTGTTCACCTTGAATGTTTAGTTGTACTCAAAATTGCTTCTTATATATGTGAAGAGGCATTGAGTTCCATGCAAACAGCTATTAAACAATGAGGTATGGATTTCAAGTCCTCCTGCCTCCGATCTTTGAAAACAAAATATGGAAGCCTGGCAAGAAGTAGCGTGATGCTGATGACCATCCATACCCTTGCAAGAAAGTGTAAAGTTTTGTTTTAATTTTTTTGTTTTACATATGAATATTCTGTAGTTTCTATTCACAAAGATGCATTACAACAAAGTAGTGAATGTTATTGTGTGGTCATAGATTACTTATTATGCGATGTAATGTAGATTGATGTTCTTGCATGAGTGACCTTGCTGTGGTACGAATTGTGGTGAATCCTGTGCATCAGAGTGTCTGCAATGCTGATAGTAATTTTATATTTGTTAAAAGTCTTACATTTAATACTGTTAAAATTTCCATGTATTTTTTGGTTTTGTTTGTGCACATATCAGGATAATTTGTTTAAAAGAAATGTGAAAGTTCTCTGGGATACAATGAATTGGGCAAAGTCTTGTCACATAGATACTGGCACATGTTGATGGAATTCCTTCAGCATATCACTGAATGATAACCTGATCACCAGGAAATGGATATATATGTAGTAAAAACGTGCTAAATATGTAAATACATATTTAGTTGTTTTCACCAAAATATGGAAATAAATGTGGGCGTAAAATTGTAAATAAAATACCTCTTTAACAATATAAAACACTATGCATGTAATTCTTGAGTTTTAAAACAATTGATTAAACTTCTATCAACATTGTAACTATTATTGTGACTGTTTTGAAGAGAAAGCAGAAGCGAATCCTGTGTGCCACAAAATTGTTGCTGTCAGCCACGTAACTATATTGAGGATGGAGTTAGCAAAGGGCTCCTCAACTTGAGACTCTCTTCCAATGTTGTCAAAATAATATTTGTAACAACCAGGAGCTGATGCTTAAGCCCTCATTCTCTATTGTTGACAACAATTGTAAATAAATTGTTCGTATGACAGAAAACTTGTAATTAACGGAGTTAGAGGAAATCAAAAAGGTTGTAAATTTTGGTTTGTTTAACGTCACTTCATACTTTGTCAGTTATTTTCAATAAATTCAGCCAACCCTTTCAGTTACACGGGGACATGTATTTATTGCATGAATATGGAGTATATATTGAGAAATGTTCTGAAATATGGGAATATGTAAAAATAACTCAAATATGTAAAATATCAGCCAGAATCTAATATTAAATCTGAATTTTTAGCGTGTTTTTTGATGTGCAAAGATAATACAAAATAAAACTGATTTCAGCTTCATACATAAATATGTATTTACATATAAATCCGTTCCCTGGTGATCACATTTGTGTGGCCAAGTTTGTGGAACGTCGTTAATTTACCACATGGCACATCTCATGTCTGCAACGATATAACAGAAAATACATCTTAGTTGACTGCCCTGAAAATCTTCAAAGTCCATAATTCGTAAACTTGGTAACAATGCACTTCAGTGTCAGCTGAGAGTAGCGAACTTCGGAGCAGGTCCCTCAACTAGATAAAAATGCTGTAGTGAAAACTCTGCACATTTCATGAACTTAGAAAGTGAGAATTGCTAATGAAATAAGCTGTCAACAAGAAATAGTAAAATGGATCAAGAATCTTGGAGAATTTTTACGATTCTGTATTCTCGATTTGAAATCACAAATTTATGTAAGGTTTGAAACACTGAATCGGGTTTTGCTCCACCTGTAAGATATAACGATTTGAGCAGAAAGAGGCAAATTTCTGAATTTAGGCAACATTTGATTGACAATTCGTGGGAGGATTCTGAAGAAATATATTTTCTATAACCTGTAGAGAAAATGTGAAACAGGCAGGTTGATGTAGTTTATTCTGAGGCATTAACTGTAGGGTAAATAGGATGTCATATAGTACAGAAGCAGGATCTACTATGCATAGTTGGTTGGTTGATTTGGTGTTTTCAGTCCACTTTAGGATAATTGGGACTAAACCTACAGTTTAAAGTGGTATCTTAACCACTATGTGCCTCCACCAGGTATCAAACCCGAGACACCTTGATTACAAGGCATTGACACTACCACTATGCCATAGGGGAGGCAGTTACTACACATAGCACTTCACTACTGGATACATGCTATGCACAGAGACCTTTATCCCAGGAAATTATTGTAAGATTCAAAATTGGCAAAGTGCAATTCTTACATTTTTTTTTAACAAATAATGTCTTACATAACAATCAACAGAAACTTCAATCAAATTTACAGCTAACTTTTAATTATTTTTGCAAGAATCAGTTTCATGAAATACATTTCCTTGTGAACAATTCATCAAGCAAATTAATCCCCTTTATAGTCGATGTACCAAGTGGCCAAAATCATGAATTCAGTATAATTTGGGGGTACTAATTTTCCTTTATGCAACAGTTATATGGGTGTGTAAGAATACTAAAAAAACATGATTGCCATCTCAAGGTAGTAGCTAATAGAAATGGCAGCCAATCCAAGATGGCAGATGTTGATATTTAAAAAAAAACGATTATCTCTGAAACCAGTGGCCCGATTTCAATGATATTCTTTTTCAAATTAAAGGTTAATATGTGTTCTGTATTTAATGTTACCTTTGGTTTTCGATAGGAGTAACCATTAAGTAGTTAATCATGGATTATTAAAACAAATTCATATCTTTTACTATTAATATTATGTTTATAATTAATTTATTAATAATTCAGGCATCTGAGAAGAAAATGTTCCAAAACAAATATTGTAGCGTAAACACGTACCATTAATTTGGCATAGTACACTTGCTGGTTTTAAGGGAATAGATATAGTCAAGGCATGGGAGTATGTTAGATGGTTTAATCTGTGTACGGGGTTTAACTATTTTGGGGGAAACTGGAGGATATACATTCAAAAAGAAGGGCTAGCAATGGGGAACCCAGTCTCAGGAATTGTCTCGAGTATATTTATGCACTTTATCAAAAAGACAGCACTTAGCCTCATAGACAGGGGAATTAAGTTCTACGGCAGATAGGTAGACGATATCCTTGTTATTGGGGAGGGAGAGGAGGTAGAGAAACTATTCGAAACCTTAGGGGAACAAGAGGAAAGGATAAAATTTACTTAAGAAGAGATGAATGACCATAAGATTAGTCTCTTAGACCTGGCAATTCAACTAGAGGGAAAGAAAATTTACACAGGGGTTCATCATAAGGCATTATCGGGAGATCTATATATCGACAACGAATCGGCCCATGCTAACAGGACAAAGAATAACGTATTTCAAAACTTCTTTCTGTGGGTTCACAGATTATGTAACAACCAAGCTGATTTGCGTAAAGAAATCGAATGGGCAATGAGAATTTGAAAGAGGAACGGATACAGAGAGGAGGAGTTAAAAGGGGAATTTAAGTAAAGCTAATGTCACATATGGGAAAGAATTGGAAAGGAGTAAACTGAAGAAAGACTGAAAAGAAGAAGTTAGAGATGAAGAGGGGGAATTGAAATATATAGGCATTCTGTACTTTCCCGGAATATCGGAGAAAATCGATAGACTTGTAAGAGGAAATGGTGTAAGGTGTGGGATGAGAGCTCCAAAAACTTAGAAAAGCATTTCACGGGGTATAAGAAAGATAGAAAAGAGAAAGAAATAAACGAGGGAGGGATGAAGGGTGTGTATGGAATAGTTTGCCAATGCGGCAAGGAATATGTGGGCCAAACAGGAAGAAGCATGAATGTTCGGTGGAGAGAGCATGACAGGGATATAAGGGAGGGAGTTCCCAAGATGGGGCTCTCTGAACATATCCTTGGCGAAGGCCACGTAATCGCCAAACGGAAAGTGCTTAGGGAAGAGGAAAAACTTCTAAGAAGGAATGTATATGAAGGGTCCTCAACAGGCCTCACTTAATGGCTGCAGCCCAAGTGTAAATGACCAGAACCTGCAAAAAGTGAAAGAAAAAGAAAAAAACTCAGAAAAAAGCCAAAAACCACCTTCCCACAAATGAGAAGAGGATCCAAGACTATGGTTAGGGACACCATTTGTACCAGGCCTTTCCACCAAACTCAGACGCATCTTGGAAAAACGTAACTACAGAATAGCATATAAACCCGGAAAATCCATAAGACAAAACTTAGCAGGCTTCAAAACGTACGACAAAGACCCCTTCACAAACTCTGGCATCTACAGCATCAAATGTGAATGCAACCAAAAATACATAGGACAATACAGAAGACCCATCAAAGACCGGTTCGCCGACTACCTAGGATATATACGCAGAAAAGAAAGTTCTTCGGGATTATCCAAACGTCTTAGAAACCAACCATCAACTTCCACAGGATTGCGTTTCCTTCATTGCACATGCAAAAGGAAAAATAGAACGTGACGTTAAGGAAGGGGTACACATGAACAAAAACACTAATAATCTCAATGACAATTTATGCGGAAATCTTTATTCTTCTTGGTACAACACAGTAAAACTCAAAAATCCATCTCCTCCAACCAACATTCCAAACACAACAAGACCTACCAACACTGCAAGACCGCAAGGACATCTGCCGACGAACACAGGAAGTAACGCCAGTGCAACGACAACCGCGTCTACTCCATCTGTCCTCGACCAGCCCTGAAGATGACTCCGTGAAGGAGTCGAAAGCTTGGAAGAACTCCTAAGTGTTTTTTATCGTGATGTTAGTGTGTGATTTTAGTGTTTTAACAATAATATTATTATCACCATCATCACTTGTTGTTGTTATTGTACTAACTAGCTATGAATTTTGTTTAAATTTTACCAATCTTCATGGAATAATGTTATTGATTGACTGAAAATAAAATTGTGTATGCGTCAGCACTTAGGCTATTTGCAACCATCACATTCTAAGGGGGCCAAGCCCTTAAAAGTACAGAAAATCAATCGATGCTATATTGGGCAAAACACAGGACATCATGCAACCATACAGAGGTGGCTTAATGTTACATTGTTGCCTTGTAATCAAGGGGCCCTGGGTTTGATACCCTGTGGAGGCACATAGTGGTCCGGATCCCACTTTAAACTGTAGATCCTGTCCCGATTATCCTACCTGTGCATAAAAGTGGACTTTAAACAAAACCTCAAACTCAATTTATTCTTTGTTTTTGTGACTAATAACTGCTACATGTGAAGCAAAAAGAATAACAGATATTTACTCACTGGATGAGACATTTTAACATGCACATTGAAACTTATTGAAATTCAAAATAGAAAATACTGACTGATTGCTCCCGGACCTTACACTGAGCCAAAGATAAAAAGATCTTGCGGGACACGATTTGAGAGAGAGAGAGAGAGAGAGAGAGAGAGATGAGGCTTCTAGCACTGTTAAGTACTGATGAAAGGCACAAAACACTACCCTATTTGTAAGAGCCAAACTCTGTTCCCCATTGGAAATATGAAGGGGCATACAGGAGGGGTCTGTGAAAATGGGAAGTGACCTTGACATGGCCAGTCCCAGAGCATTCCGCTTGTAAAAATAAATCCAAAAATGTATGTTCCATGTAGCCATGTAGCGGAGATCACCTGGTGACAAAGTTAAAGAATCTTTCTCTCAGGTCAAAAACCACGCAAAAGCATAACTTCCTCGGAGCCAAATCTGTTTGTTTTTTTTAATATATATTTTCATCAAATCATGTTTATACACTTTTAAGTGATTACAAAAAGAGTCTTGTATTGTTTGTCGAATATTCAGTTATTGAAAAACACCATGTGTCCTGTGGGACAATGGGTCTCAAACACCCTAAAATCCCCTCATAATATATGAAAAAAATGAAATTTCTATAGAACACCCCAAAGTATTTCGTTATTAAACATTATTGATGCGAACAATAAATTGTGAAATTTGCATAAGGAAGCATCGACACTGTAATGTTGGAATCACATATGATTTTCCATTCATAACTAATGATTCCAAAAGTGGTTTCGAGATAAAGAAGGAATAAAAATATAAACAATATTATGGGGAACAATAACATATAACAAGAATGAATTTGTACTACTAAGAACTTTTATGTTAAGATAAGGGTATATCTATTCCATGTTGCCATGATAATGTTTTGGAAGTAGGACTTCACACATTTCCGATATTAGATAATGGCCGTAGTTAGAATCATGCGATCAGAACCACCCTTCAGTTGACTTTAGCACCCCGCAGAAGACAATTTTTCTGCAGGGGAAGAGATCCGCTTGAGAGAACAATCACACCAAAGGTGAAATACATATTTGACCTAATATGTGTTGAATTATTGACTTTCTTATTTGTTGGGGAATGGAATAGGGTCAGTCTGGCTGATGATGCATCACCCCTGTGGCATCCTCTGGGGAAAGGCCCAGAGTCATTGTTGGTAAAACAATGGTAAATCAGTTCACATATCATCCTCGGAAAGTCAATCCTTTGTCTCCTGTGCATTTTTCTCTAGCTTTTTACTGTTCAATTTCAATTTTTAATACATAAATAGATAATATTCTCATGAAACACAAATGAATGTTATTTAAATTTACATGTACATTAGACTCCAAAATATACAGCAGTGTAAAATCAAGCTTGAGACCCATTGTGTCCACATTGTCTCATTGGTCAGCTAGAAAAATTAAAATATTTGTAATTTTGATTTAAAAACTGTATTTCACTAATTATTATAGTTACTAGTGTGAATAATATACAATCATAGTGATTGTAAGTCGTAGTGAACATTATGTACACCATTAGCACTCAGTGGCCAGAGTGTTCGGGAAATTTCAAATATTTCTCATCCCGAATGTTGAGATTAATAAGATTTTCCGTGCCACTCTCATCCTGACAGAAAATCTCTGTACTTCACACCCCTAGCTGCCTGAAAGCAAGCTACAGACCCATCGTGTTCTATTGGACACATGAATGAAGACAATGCAAATTTTCAAACCATTAATAATATCGGAATTTTGAAAGCACTTAGAGTAATATCTAGCTATTACTAATAGGCTTAGAGAATTAATAGGTATGTTGGATAAAACATAAGTTACCAGCGCAATTAGCATATTTTCTATGGCTTGTATCACTTATCATGATCACAGTGCAACATGCACCACTATTTTATCAATGAATAACGTAGAACAAAGTTTTTGCTCTACTCCTTTCAGTCTCAGATGACTGCTTTATAGCTAACTTCTAACAACATTCTGATGTGTTGTCAACAACAGCAGGTCTCAATCAAAAAGGAGTGCATGTTTTGACCTAGGAAACCCTGCACCCTTTGACTTGAAATACAATTCCATATCATTGTTTTCGTGTTTAACTATAGCTCTAAAATGTAGCTATCAGAAATATTTGATTTGTATGATGTGTTTATTATTGGATAACATTGAAAATTTATGTGATTTATTTACAATTTTTGGAAAACAATAGAAAGGTCAGGTTGAGAGATACTATGTAATAGGGAATCAGAAAGTATGAATAGTTTTCACTTAGCAATGCTCATGTATTCTAGTGTAATGCATTTAGCTGGAAATTCCAAATATCACACAAGAATATTCATGGACTCCCATTCTTACAAAAAAAAAAGACCTTAAAAGTAAAAAATATTATATATAATATACTCATCTTGGCATGTTCTGAAGGAGCACCTTTTCTTTTGTTATATCATGTTCATGGTGTATTACTACAGCTTACAAGTACACAGTACTGGAAGTTACGTGGAATTAAAGTTTTATTCTTCAGTATTGTAGCATATCGAACTCTAGAGCAAATGCATTGTAGAACTGAGGACGTTAATGTAACCCATTTTTTCTGAAATATTCCTATGTAAATTTTCTTAAACACGTCTGTCTTCTTCCAGGTTATCACAGGAATTGCCGTCGATTCGAAGTGAATTTCAACAGATAAAAATTGATAGTCATGTAAATTCATATCTTAGAGAGACTAACTTTGATGCAAATAAGAACTCCGGATCCCAATCGCTACCAATGAGATCTCCTATCTGCAGCTCAATACTGCCAACAACATTCTGCTCTGGGACAAATAATAGTGGAACCAATTTAGAATCTACAAGGGAAACAGAATATACAAAATCTTCAAACTCTACTGTTTGCAACAATGGCAGCAATTTGTTTGATCACAAATATGAACTTGTGGTTCACATGCAAAATTATAGTAGTGAAAAATCTTTTGTGTGTTCAACGTGTAACAAATCATTTGCACATAAGAAACATCTTAGACGACATTTAATAATTCATACTGCAGATAAACCCTATATGTGTTCAACATGTAACAAATCATTTGCACAGAGAGGAGGCCTTAGACGACATTTAGTAATTCATACTGCATATAAACCCTATGTGTGTCCAACTTGTAACAAATCATTTTCACGTGAAGAACACCTTAGAAAACATTTAGTTATTCATACTGGAAATAAACCCTATGTGTGTTCAACATGTAACAAATCATTTGCACGTGAGGAATATCTTAGACGACATTTAGTAATTCATACTGCATATAAACCCTATGTGTGTTCAACGTGTAACAAATCATTTGCACAGAGAGGAGGCCTTAGACGACATTTAGTAATTCATACTGCATATAAACCCTATGTGTGTTCAACTTGTAACAAATCATATTCGCTGAAACAACAACTTAGAGAGCATTTAATTATTCATACTGGAATTAAAACCCATGTGTGTTCAATTTGTAACAAATCATTTTCACGGAAAGATCGCCTTGGAAAACATTTAGTTATTCATACTGGAAATAAACCTTATGTGTGTTCAACGTGTAACAAATCATTTTCACAGAAAGAACACCTTAGAGAACATTTAATTATTCATACTGCAGATAAACTCTTTGGGTGTTCAGTGTGTAACAAATCATTTGCACAGAGAGGAAGCCTTAGAGAGCATTCAATTATGCATACTGGAATTAAACCCCATGTGTGTTCAACTTGAAACAAATCATTTGCACAGAGAGGAAGCCTTAGACGACATTCAATAATCCATACTTCAGATAAACCCTATGTGTGTTCAACTTGTAACAAATCATTTTCACGGAAGGAACACCTTAGAGAACATTTGATTATTCATACTGGAGATAGACCCTATGTGTGTTCAACGTGTAAGAAATCATTTGTACAGAAACAAGTTCTTGGACGACATTCATTAATTCATACTGGAGATAAACCCTAGGTGTGTTCAATATGTAACAAATCATTTGCACAAATGAGATATCTGAGACGACATTCCACAATTCATGCAGGAGAGAAGCCATATTTGTACTAAGCATGTAACATATCATTTAAAATAAAAAAGCCAATTCTTCAAATACATTCAAGGAATCATGTGTTTAGAACATGTATCTGACTTGCAATAAATACATTTTAATTAAATATTTCATAGTGGATAGAAGAAAATAGCTCCTTTACTTTACTGGATTGCCCTGACACAAGTGACCAATAGGAGTAAACTTGTTCTAGACTGGCATTCCAGATCTGCTCATGCCATCCTCGATGGCAGAGTGGTTACCATATCATGCTACGCTGCCAGGGGTTCTGGGTTTGAATCCTGGCCAGGGCATGGATGGTTGTAAGTGTCCATTCATCAATTTCATCATATCATATTTCATTACCATCCTTGCAAATTATCCAAAAGTGGCACGAAAAGCGAAGTAAAATTAAACCAATCAATCAATCAGATCTGCTCATCCGGCATGTAATAACATTGTCCACTTCTCAAAAACGATCTGACTGCTCTAAAATATTTATAAGTCCAGAAATCGTTAGTGTGGCAATCTAACACTTTAGAATCAGCTGAGAATAGCAGCTTTACAACATGCCCTGTATAGTAGGGCAGCTTAACGTCAAATTTCACGTTAATGTGGACACACCGGACAAAGGCACCAATTTTTTTTTCAGGTACTACGTAGGTGCTTAGCTTTCAATTTTTGATAGGAACCAACTCCTCCGTAGGCCATCTTGGATTTTATAGTGGCCATTTTGAAATATAGGTATATTATCAATATCTTGGCTTCTAAATCACTTAGGACCACAAACTTGGTGTCAGGGAATACAACTACACAATTTTTAAATGTATCATACTATATATCTATTCACTAATATATGTACCAATTACAAACTATTCACCTTTTCTATGAGAAGGCAGCTACGACCTCCATGATGAACCATGGGATGAATGTCGTGCGTTGAGCTACAGAATATCTAAACTCTGGACAGATACCCATTTTGGCAGTTGATGCACCATTGTATGCCCTAGCCAAGTTCACACAGTGGAAGTGGCCTCATACTCATGGAGAGGAAACGTTCATAGTAATGATGGGTGGCTTGCATATTGAGATGGCGATGTGGAAAATGTTTGGTGACTACTTGGAAGGATCAGGATGGACTTGCGCATTTGCTGAATCTGGTATTGCTTCATCAGGCACAACCAACTCTTTCCTTTCGGCCTTGCATGTGACTAGAACAAGACATTCTCACCAAGGGACAGCATTGGCTTTGGAAAAACTGCAGGAGGAAGCTTTCTTACTAACTGAAGGACCACACAATGATGAAATCAAGGTTTCATGGAGAAAAGCAATGGTAGAAAAGAGTCCTATATCCCAGTACTTTGACACGATTCTTAGCATGGAGCTCCTGGGCCTCATTTTCATCAGATCGCAGGGTGAGAGGAATTTTAATCTGTATGTGGAAAGCCTCGAGGCCCTGGCACCTTGGTTCTTCGCTCTCGACCATCTGAATCATGCACGATGGATCCCAATACACATCCGAGATTTGGAGAATCTTCCACTTTCCATTCTTGAGGAGTTTGAGCAGCAGGGTCACTGGATAATCCACAAAACCAAGAACCGATTCTCAAGTATACCAATCGACCAAGCACATAAGCAAAATAATAAGGTCGTCAAGGGTTCAGGAGGTGCTGTTGGTCTGGCCGAAAAGCCTTCAGTCTTCAGAAAATGGATGGTCTCAGGGCCTGAACAAGCTAGGTTATTGAAGGAGTTTCAAGATAACTACATCCCTAATCAAGACAAAAGTTATCATCATCATGAAGAGGGATTTGCCACACACAGAACATTTAAGGAACAATCATTGAGTCTATATACAGTCATGAAAGACTTTGGAAATCCCTTTATGGATGACAATGACGAGTTATTGACTCTTGACACACAAAATGTTTTAGATGAAAGTGTAGTAAATACGATGCGGAAAGTTCAGAGTGTAGGCCAGGATCAGTATGACAAGTATTGCAAATCAGTTATCAGTGATTGTACTCGCTCCATTCATGAACCAATAAAAAAAAACACTTCCTTTATTCAGAACTCCTATACAAAAGATAAGAGAAACATATCATTACTTAAGACTGATGTTTCTCTGTTCTCTCAACTGTACATAGTGATGCAGCATAGGGAGAGTGACATGACTACATTCTTCAGCCATGAGAATCATAATTTTCTCCCTTCACTATCTGAGGATGGAAGTCTGCCCTTCGGAAAGAAGTCCGATCTTCTGAACATTCTGAACAAGGATTCCCTAAATGATCCTCTTGATTATGTTGATGTGAAACTTCTCGATGGAGCCGCTGTTGTGCATTTCCTCTCCCCAACTACCAACATTTGATGATTATGCTGATTACGTATTCATTCCACCCATCAATAAACAATTAGAAAGCTGCAAACGAGTTGATGTAGTGTGGGACAAATACATTCCGACAAGTCTCAAAGAAGATACTAGAGAAAAGCGAGGTAAGGGTGTTAGGAGAAAGTGTGAAGGAAGGAACAAGCTCCCAATTAAGTGGACCGATTTCTTAAAAGACCCCACCAACAAACAGGAACTTTTTGCATTCCTTTCAAACAAATTGGCAAATGAATGTGCTGAAAGCAAGGTAATTGTCGTCACATGTGATGCCGAAGTTATTCTCCGAGGAACTGATAGGTCCATGTCATCATGTGACCATGAGGAAGTGGACACCAGACTGATTATCCACTTACAGGATGCACTTTTGAATGGCTGTAGTAACTGTATGGTGCGTACTGTTGACACGGACGTAGTGGTGATCCTCATTGGCAAGTTCCATCACCTGATGACCTTGTGTGCAGATTTGAAGATTTGTGTTGCTTTTGGTATAGTCAAAACATTTACTTATATTAACATTAATGCTATCTACGAGAAAGTGGATGTAGATAAATCCTTAGCCCTCCCTGTATTCCACAGTTTCACTGGATTTGATACCACATCATCATTTTTTGGACGAGGCAAGAAATCTGCATGGGAGGCATGGAATTGTTATCCTCAAGTGACACATGCCTTTACCTACATGGCACTCCACCCTAACACAGAACTTGATGTTGATAATGAAAATTTTAAACTACTAGAATGCTTCACCGTGATATTGTATGATAAGAACTGTGATTTAGACAATGTGAATGAAGCCAGGAAGGAGCTGTTTTGTCAAAAGAGTAAGTCAATGGAGAAACTTCCACCAACGAAGGAGGCACTACTCCATCACTCCAAGCGGACTGTATATCAGGCAGGAGTATGGTGTACCAGTGAGCACAGCCAACAGCATGCTCCTAATCCGGAAGGCTGGGGCTGGACTCAGAAAGTAGACAGTGCATCGTGGGTTCCTGTATGGAACACATTACCTATTGCTTCAAAGGCATGTACTGAATTGGTTAAATGTAATTGTAAGAGTCAAAAAGGCTGCACTGGTAGGTGTGCTTGCAAAACTGCTCCTTGGAATTGTACTGAACTGCGCAAATGTCAATGTTTGAATAAGACATAAGCATTTCATACAACGGCAATCCTTCATGTAATTCAACATCTTTCATATATGATTTCATAATACGATTTATTGTATTTTAATTGTATAATTATGTATTTTATGTCATTTTTCATGTATTATTTGAATTGGTGAATAGTTTGTAAATGGTAGCATATCATTAGTAATATGTGTAGTGAATACCGCATTTAAACTAATTTCATACGATTATATAAATTTGTTAATTTTCCAAACTGTTAATCGGTGAATAATTTGTAATTCGTACATATATTAGTGAATAAATATATAGTATGATACATTTAAAAATTGTGTAGTTGTATTCCCTGACCCCAAATATGTATATTTAGACACCAAGTTTGTGGTCCTAAGTGATTTAGAAGCTGAGATATTGATAATATACCTATATTTCAAAATGTCCGCTATAAAATCCAAGATGGCCAACGGAGGAGTTGGTTCCTATCAAAAATTGAAAGCTAAGCACCTAAGTAGTACCTGGTAAAAATTAGGTGCTTTTGTCCTGTGTGTCCACATTTTCGTGATAAACTGCCCTACTAGTAGTACAACTGCAAACACTGTGCTAAGATATTTTCCTTCTTGAATACATTGTGATGTTTAATAACTATAAACTACCATTATAATGCAGATTAAAAAGAAACCTTTATTTGGAGTAATTACATTATATGTGTGTCTGCAGATTCCATATTTCATCATTAACTTCAATAAAAGTGCAATTCAATTCTTTATTTCATCAATGGAATCCATCATGGATCCATCATGGTTCACCACTTTCATCACACACAGGTAGAGTTGCAAAAAATCTGACTGTTTTGAATGAATGGTTTTTCTCGATAAAAACCAGCTTTTTTGGGGAAAAAAACTGAAATTTTGGCTTTTAACAATTACAGCTAACCTATTTCACTTGAAGTCACTATTATTAGTTTTCAGGTTTGTAGGGACATATTTTACAACTAGCTACAAAGAAATTACATGATGTAGCAGCCAAGAAACAGATATTGGCCGATCTCAGTGGACAGACATTTATTGCATAGTGGTTCAGATACAATTTTAACCGTAGCTTACTGAGGGTAGGGGGGTGGGGAAGGACTTGTAGGCCCACAACATCTATTTTTTAGATTGTTCAACTGTTTGAAAATAAATTACATTCTTCCCTGGGACGTTCCCAATATTTCTATGTTACTTTCTTCATTCATAAAAACATAAATGTAATGTAAATAGGAGGCAAAATACACTTTGTGGGCTTATCAGGCACCATCTTTGAATGTGTCTCATTTGAGACACTCATGCCGGTGACGGTGTACAATTGGTTGGTAATTATTGTAATTTTTATATTTCATAAACAACTGCACTTCTACAAACAAAAAAGCATTAATAAAAAAATATTATGGATTTTGTGAGTTTTAGTGAATCACAAAATATATATGAGACACTCATGCAATGATTGGTTATTTTTTATTAATGATAGTAATTTTTGTAATTATTATAATTAATAAATAACTGCAGATATATAATCAGCAAAAGAAGCAGGGATTCAATAATAAAATGGTTTCTTGAATTTTAGTGACCAAAGAAAAGAAGGTGTGAACCTGTGAATTGCCCTTCTGGTATGTAAGTTTGTTGTATGTCACTGGTAAGTTAGGGTTAAAACTAAACATGTAATCTGACCATGAAATGGACTTTAATCAACCTTGTACATTGTGTCTCAATTTAAATGTTTGTCATAAAATATGAAACAAATGTTAATATCAAAATATTCAATGTTTGGGAACAATTAAAAATCTTCATTGTTCACAATACATATGCAAAAGTATATGATTACATGAATGTGTGTATAAATCCTGTTTAACAGAGCTTTGAGATGGAAGTGACACGTGGCTCTTGGAAACGAACCCTTAAAAGCAACCTTTCGAACCGAAGCAACATAAGCTGCAAGTGTCACTTGGCGTGTACCATTTTTAAAAGTCTTTTAAGACATCAAAAAACGCCAAGATTATAAGATAGATAGTGAATAACTAACTACCTGTTTTTTTTTTTTGTTTTTTTTTTTGCCTTTTTTCGTAGTAAATTTCTTAAATGTTTATGGGAACTTTCAGACCGAAGCAACATGTGACGTGTGTCACTTGATAGCAGACCCTGAGTAATACATTCAACCTTTTGAACTGAAGTGCAACAATGAGCTGCACATGTCAATTGCATGTTGCTAGGACACACTGTTTTTCTCAATAGCGTGCATCGTGCTGCTTCGGTCTGTTGTTCTCACATGCACGGTGAATGTTTTGTTCATAGTGAAGGAGACTGTGGCACTTGTCATCTGTGACTTCAGTCTGAAAGTTCCTTCAATGGCGCAAATCATATCACCTCCGTCTTGTTTGTGCATGTGTGGTGGATGCTTGCTTACAGACTGAAGGGACCCATGTCTTTTGTCACTTTAATGTGACACTCCCACTGTCATGTATTGCTTTGGTCTGAACGTTCTCTTTATTTAACAAGGTTGTTAGCTACTTCATCAGACATTAAGATTTAATGTAGCCTGTTAATCACAGATAACAAATTGCAAGTACTGTTGCTGGAAAAAAAGTTTTGATAGAAGGGTTCTTTTATAATCATGAATGGGCCTTTGGAGTGGACTATAGTAATGCTGTTTCCTTGTAATTCTGGGGTTCAATCTTCAGTGGAGACAGAGTCCTTTGGATCTCATTTCAAACTGTAGGTCCACTCCAGATTTCTTTTTTTTTTTTTTCCATTTGCAGCCAGTCTTATTGCTTCTGCGTCAGTTTTAGTGCCAGTGTTTTTTAACTTCCGGGCTGCAAAAGGTCCATTGCACCCAGGGGTTGATGACTAATTTCAATCTAATTTTATATTTGACAGCAAGTCTGTACATAATTGAACTATGTTTGTGCCATAGTTGATATATTAATATTTAATATTAATTAAGGGTGCATATTCATTTCCATATAAACTTTAAAGATCATAAATGTATTTATATGAGGGGCATTGTTGGGATCAGGGCACTGATTTTTAAGAAATAAATTGATTGGGCTAGTGTCTTTCAAAGGTTGACAACCACTGCAACAAGCATCCAAACTACATCACTAGTTGCTCCATGACCAGGTTTAGAGGCCATTTAACCAAATTATACATGATGTAATGGAAAGCCAGAATACAAAATTTAATGTAAAGAGATTTAATACTAGATTTTCAAAAGGTAGAGCAGTATTTTCTCTTTTTGCTTCATGTACAAGTACGTGTAACAAATTCAAACATTGAAAATCATATCATACCAATCGTACTATCAGGTCTATTAAAAACACATACAAAACTACTCTAGTTTAGTAGTTTTGTGAATATGCTTATACTACATAGATATTTTTATAAGCCTACCTAAATATGAAGATAACACTTGAAAAGAACTGCCCATTCAAAAGAGCATGCTTATGTCTAGCTACAAATTACATATTGTAAATTGTATTTTATATTTAGAGATGAGTGTCTATTTTACAATAGGGGGATGAACGAAAATCATGGAACAGGAAAAATACTGCCAACTCCTGTATTTTCATTCATTTGAGACACTTTTGTGAAAAAAAGCCATGTTTTTTTCTGACCACTTCCAATGGGGAAATTTACCCACAAATTAAGCTTAATGTCTAATGAACATGAATCTCCCACATATAACGTATAAGTATGTTTGATTAATTTATATTGCTTTGCAATACCATGAATCAGAGGGCTGGGTTTTTATTCTGTCTGCCACTTTAACAATCAAAAGTTAATTATTAGGAATGATTAACATTTTTGGAAATTCAGTAAATTGGAGAAGGGATTCTGGGACTTTTTCCACACCCGAGGCCCTTTCCATCCTAAGGTCCTGACAGCCTTCACCATCTCAAACCTCGCACACCCACTTTTTACCTACTGCCCAAAATTTACAAACCTGACAACCATGACAGACTCATCATGTCCAGCTACAATTCGGCCACCAAAAGGATTTCAGCCTTCGTCGACTTCCACCTTCAGCCACTCTATCCCTACCTTCATGAACCCAACCTCTTCATTAAGAAAATCAACATTTTATTTAACACCATCCTTGCCACTATTGATGTAATTTCCCTCTACGGCAGCAAACCTCACTTCCATGGCTTCTGCTCTGTGGAATCCTTTCTCAATAGCAGACCAATACCCCACAACCCCAGCACTAATTTCCTGAACCCACCTAGCCCACCATGTCCTCACGTGCAACCACTTCACCTTGAAGGAGACGCACTACCTTCAAATATGAGGCACATCCATGGTCACCAGAATGATCCCATCCTATGCTAACATTTTCATGGGCATACCCATGCATGACAATTTCAGGCTCTGGACACATGGAGAACCATCCCTTTCCACCTTCCTAGACCAACTTAACCACTTCTGCTCTACCAACCAAATCACCTTCCTGGATGTGGACTTGCACACGAAGGAAGGTCATTTGGAAACTTCTATCCATATCACACCTACGAACCACCTGACTCTGTGGCCGAGTGGTTAGCACATCGCGCTGCGACGCTCCCGGGTTTGAATCCTTCTCGGGCTTGGTTGTTTGTAAATGTCCATTCATCAATTTCATCCCTCATCCCCATCTTCACAGATTAGCCAAGAGGCACAAAACGCGAAGTAAAATAAACTCAATCAATCAATCAAACCTACCAACCATATGCAATACTTACATGTCTCCAACTCCCATCCATTCCACACCAAGAAAGCCATCCCACTTTCCCTGGTTCTCAGGGGCCACCACCTCACACACCTCCGCCTACACCAAGGCTTGGTCAACCGTGGATATCCTTCCACCATGGTCACCAAACAAATATTCTGGGGTGCTTCATACACCTCCAACAAGAAAACTACCACGAATCCCCCTGTACTTGTCGCCCAATATCACCCCACCTCAACAAAATCAGACACACTACATTCCCTCCTTCCCATCCTCCACAGTGATCCTGACACCAGAAACTTTTTTCCCGACAAGCCCAGTGTTGTTTTCAAATGCCCCTCCAACCTCCATAACATCCTGGTCCATCAACTCTCCCCTGCCCACAAATGCAACCACTCAAGGTACAGAAACTGCCCCATTTTTGTCACTTCTCGCATCCTCCAGATCCACACTATAGTGGAACCATAAGCAAAAAAACCTGCGCAGAAGCACATCGCGCCAGCAGGTGCGGGTAAGGGCAGGGGGGGAAGGAACATTCAGCCGGCTCACGTCAGCGTTGCCAGGCCTATTGATTTCTCGGGAGAATTCCTTAATAAACTATTGCTATGGAACCTCCAACGGCCAGCTCAAAAACACGTTTCCTGCTCATCTTACTTGAACATGGAGGGGAGAGGTGGACTGGAACTCCACTCAGCCATGAAAAGTGCTGTTTGAACTGTGAAATTATGTCAAACGCTACTCAATTGTGCTAGACATTATTTTATTACTTTTACTACATTACTATTTTTAGATGGCTGTATTTTATCCCACCCCAAACTCTATTTCTATTTTAGTTATTTTATGTTGCTTTTGTGCCTCTACGGGTAAGTACGACAACAAGGATGAATGAAGAAGTGATGACATGGATGAAGTGACACAAACACAGTGAAACGTCCATGCCTCGCTAGGTAGAACCTCTGACTTTGTAGCGTGGGCAAATTATTATATATATATATATGTGTGTGTGTGGGGGGGGGGGGTGTTTATTTCTAGCAGATGGGTGAACCCTAGCATAAGCGTTGTTATCTTCAATTATTGAGGAAGACATGCTGTATAATTCACCAACATATTTCACATACGTAATTCATTTTCTTATTATGGTGCAGGACGCGTGCAAACTCTTAATGATACCTGTACACCGAACACCAGTAGAAGGCAAATTAATTTGTTATTGTTAGCATTCGACTTGAAAGATTGTGGAAAATCCCCGACAACGAAGAGCGGCACGTTAGCTTAATTTGTGAACACAACTTTCTACGATTTACTGTCCGAAAATAGAGGCATGTCAGACTCCTTGTGTCGGTGCTGAGAAAGGGCAAACTTGAGGGTGTTTTCCGTGCAACCTCTTAGATTTTACCACCGGGAGATGTGGAAGAGATGAAAGACATTGGTCGGGTCCCTCAGACGGTTTATTATCTTTTGTTTGAAACACGTCCACTCCTGAAATGGAGATGTTCGGTTTCTTTTTGCCAAACACAGGGTGCTGGGTCTAGCACCATTGTTACAAAAGTATCTGTGACGTTTACACCGTAAACAACGCACGCCACTGCAGCAGGGGGCTTTTATTGTGACCCTTTGCTTGGTAACTCTAGGTTATTCACAACCTATCTCGTTCCCTTCTCTTCTGGAAAATTAATGTTGACATAAAGTACCTATTATTTGAGACCTGTGAGTCGATTTCAGTCACAGTAATTTACATCCATTATTATTAGAGCCCGGAAGTTTGGCAAAATGCCTCTTTTTATCTACTGCATATATTGATAACATTTTTCCGGATATACGGTTTTCATGTTGTTTCGAATGTTTTAGAAGCCTTTTCATTTTGCCTATTTGGGACCCCACTGCCTATTTTCAATTATACTGCCTTTTTTGCCTTTTTCAATGAAATTTGACCATTTTTTTAAAAAAAATGTATATAAATTATTTTTCTCCCAAAAAAAAACGTTGTTGGCATTTATTTTTCTTCTGTTGATTAAGTGAATAATTTTCGCCTTATTTAATTTATATTGAACTCACACATGTTTCAACATTGCTGAAGGAGAAAAGTGTGAGAAAAAAGTATTTCCTGCTGAGTTAGGATATTGCCTTTCGGTTAACATTTCCTTGTGCATGATTGACTGCTGAAAACCTGTTGCAGAACACCTGCACAATTACGTCATCACATCCAGCATCCATGTCAGGAGTTTATTGACAAGAAACAGACAGCACTAATGCCCAAGGGCCTTTGCATGGATTCCAAAATCAAGTTCTCTATCTTTAGTTTAGTTCTGCAGTTTGGAGGGAAAGGATCGTGTTGTTGTCATCATGCAGAAACTTAGTGTGCCATTAAGTGGTAAGTTACATGGTTACATGCGTGAATTTGGTGAAAGCACATTTTCAACAGACGGTACTATTCTTCTCTGCAAGGTATGTGAAAAACAATCAACCATGAGAAAAAATACTTTATATCTGAGCATGTGTCAACAGCAAAACATAAATCTGCATCTGCTAAAATGATCGGACAGAAGAAGATATCCCTAATTTTAACAGTTGGCACTTCATCCAACAGGCAATCTCAGTTTTCTCTTGAATTGTGCAAAGCTTTCATGGAAGCAGGAACACCTTTCTGGAAAGTGGAAAACAAGTCACTGAGGAAATTCCTGGAGAAATACACTAAAGAAACGGTGCCGTCGAAATCTACGCTGCGGAAAACATATTTAAGCGTCTGCTACGAAGAAGCTCTGCAAAGAATTCGTGCTGAAGTTGGTGAAAAGAAGAACTGGATTTCAATAGACGAAAGTACTGACGGTAAGGGACGGTACATAGCCAACGTCATCATAGGAACTATGGAACCAACATGCGGAGAATCCTCGTCATTTCTTCTCACGTCAGAACAACTATAGAGAGCCAATGGTTCGTCAATAGCTCAGTTATTCTCAAATTCCCTACTTCTGCTCTGGCCACATGGTGTATGACGTGTTACTTTTTATTAGTGATGCAGCTCCCTATATGAAGAAGGCTGCCATAGCATTGAAAATTCTCTTCCCGAACATGCTTCATATCACATGTGTAGCCCACGAAATGCACAGAATCGCCGAAGAAGTTAGTGTGTTGCATCCAGAAGTGGACAGGTTGATTTCAAACACAAAGAAAATATTTCTGAAGTCTCCCTCTCGAACCCGAAAATTTCAGGAAGTTGCGCCTGAGCTTAGTTTACCTCCGCAACCAGTCTTGACGAGATGGGGAACCTGGATATCAGCAGCTATATATTATGCTAACAACCTTGAAAAAATCAGTGAGGTGATCGATGCTCTTCCAGAAAATGAAGCGGCTTCAATTCGTGAAGTGGAAAGAAAACCTCCTGTGCTATTCAGAACTGAAGAATGAACTGTCGTTTATTTTTGCACGTTATGGTGCATTGCCAGAGACATCCATGAAAATCTTCGAGGAATCTATGCAGCAGATGATGGACGTGCCAAGAGAAAAGGGGTCAGCTGTTGCGGAAAAGTGCAAATGGGTAGTGAGTGCAAATGAGGACTTGAAACAATTGAAAACAATTTGTGATATTCTAGAAGGTGAAAATGCTGTTACCGAAATGAGTCCAGCTACATTAGCTTATTTTATGTATGCTCCAATAACTTCTGTCGAAGTAGAAGGATCATTTTCTATTATGAAAAACATTCTCTCTGACAGACGACTATCAATGAATGTTGAGAACTTAAAAAAACACCTTGTAGTTATGTGCAATCAAGACGGAGAAAATTGAAATGTTCTTCCCAATGTAGATTTTAACATTTTGCCAGAAATTTAAAAAAAAGTAAGTGACTTCCAAATCTGCCTTTTTTCGGTTTATTTTGCCTTTTTTTCATTTTCAGTGCCTATTTTCCACATAATAAATGCCTTTTTGCCTGCCTATTTTAACGAAAATAAATGCCTGAACTTCCGGGCTCTAATTATTATAATAGGAACGTGGTAATTTCAAACTCAAGTGGTGTTTTCTGAGAGGGCAACGCTATTACGGGTTAATATGCCTAGTTTACCCGCCTGATAAAAAAAAATGTTCCCCCCCTCGATGGAAAACAATTGCGGATGTTCCCTTGCCCCCAAGTGTGCACGCCTATGCCACTTCCCCCAAAAAACGTCGTTTATCCGCTACTATTAGATCATTGGATTTTGTAGCAGGTCTTCTGGTTTCTCAAGGAACAATCTCCTGATTTTTCAAGTCTGACCTGGCAACACTGCCCCGAGCACCGACAACGGCAGGGAAAATGCACGAACACTTTCGACGGAAGGTTTTTTTTCCTTGTGGTCGAACTATACCAATGGCAAATTCACCCTTTACCTCAAAAGAACCTGCCTCACCTCTAACCTCATTCACCTGCAATATCAGTGGTGGCTTCTAACTGGAGGAAACAACCACCGCTCTTCCACCCAAAACCTGGACTTCACTGTTGCCATGCATGCATACCAACTACCATAATATCCCCTTTAATGACTGCTTTCAGATAGTGATCATCTATCCCTTACTCCAATTCACTAACACCTCAGTATGTAAAGATAGGAGAGAGCCTGTATATCAACCATAAGTGCAACCAGATTCCCTCACCATCGTCACTACCCTCCATCCCCCACAACTCACAGTTTTTAACAAGCCTGACAAAAGAACCATGTTTTTGGGACCATACTTTGTTTCTACACCTGAATATGTGGCTTGTGGCCATGAAAATTGTAATTTTTCCTGTCTCTGGTGAGTACTTTCTCTTTTCCCCTTTTACTAGAAAGGCCCAGACTTTAGCAGCTACTAGCTGTATCATCAGTGGTAAAAGAAAAGGCAGATTTGGTAGGTAGATGTTTACAGTGTGCAGTATTTCATTTTTTTTAAATTCTAACCCTTATGCCCCTCCCCCTTTAATTCAATATATATAATATATGGTATATTAAGGTATGTGTATTAAGATTGTTCAAACAGTAATGCCCCACTTTTTTTTTTATTTATTGTGAACTATTTATTCATCATGAATATACATGTAATTCAAGTTGAACAAGGGTACATGTTTCAGCTACATGTTCATTTTTGACAAACTCTCTGTTCAGTTCCATGGTCTTGTGCCATCGTGGAATGAGGGCATGTATGCCATTCTTGTACAGTGGGATCCATGAGTATTACCGTGCAAATTGTCCATGACCATATTCATTAATTTTTCTCTTACATCCTATGTGTTTTTAAGCGATGGATTTTTATGTATGCTGGTGAAGAAGTTGTCAGCAGCTTGTTTTATGTTTTCTATAAATTCTTGAAGTTGTTATTGGGTCAAATAAAGTGCACGAACATGGTGATGGACAATTTGCAAGGAAATTCTCATGGATCCCACTGTACCAGGTCCTATATTCTTCCTGTAGTCATATCTTGAGAAAAACTCTTTCATCACCTTCAAACCTTATTTCATACATTACATTTTTCATTGGGCCCAAACAGGAAATCTGATGGGGTAAGAGTCAGGCTGTAGGGGGGATGGGGAAGCACAGACTAACCAAGTTTAGTGATTGCCTCCACTGCCCTCAGATTTGTTTGAGAGCGACCATTATAATGCTGGAGCAAAATATCTGTGGGATCCCTGATAGGCCGCAACTCCCAAGAGTTCCTATGTAAGGTCAGAGTTCATCATCACACATTCACAAGAACAAGGATATCCCAAAGATAGCTGTTCTAATTGCAGCATATCATCCAGAACTGCTTCTCCCCATTTTGACATTTGATTCATTTAGCCCGACTATTACTATTGAGTGAATCACTTCCCTAGACAGAACACAATCGCTTGAGAATGTTTACCACACTTCCATTTCTCACCATTTACCACAGCTTGCTTTCTCTGACTGGTGAATCTTACTTCCATCTTTTAAGCTGACTGCTTCAGTGGCACCGTATGTTGGACAACAACTAAATTATGCACATATATGCTCAAGGTGTCCACATTGCTGGATACAAATTCCTCCTTTGGTATCTTGCATCAGAAGTGAGGAGAAAAGGAAGTGTGAGTCATTCCATGCCAAATCAACACAGATATGTGCAATTTCCAACCTGACCATCTCCGATTTTCATGAAATTTGGGGATTTGAAACCATGCATGGAACTTAGTAACTATGAAAATTTTGAGTCTCATGCATCTTGTAATTGTTAAATTATTCAAGGCCAAAATTCGCATAAATTGCTCTTCTTGAGCCCGATTAGGTATATGTTCTGTAACTCCGCCCCTATTTCGCCTAGGAAGCTCAAATAAAGCTTATTGTACAGGGAATTGAACAAGCTTTGCAGTGATACTTAACAAGCCTACCTTTGTATAAAAATATAATTTTGTCAGTGACCTTGAATATCTCAAACATGTCATCACCAAAAACCGTGGAGAAAATAAATTATATATTTGGTCCTTCATACCATACTCTAAAACATATCAAAAAATCATTCTGGGACTGCAATGGGATCAGAAGATACAAAATAATATGTGTAACTATGATGAGTCAAAAGTCCCTTAACACCCCGTACAAAATGTAAAGGAGTTACCCTGGTCATGAAAGAAATAGGTTAGGCACAGGAGCGCAGGTTTGGCATATTATTGACTGCCATATTGAATTCAACGCAAAAATTTCAAAGGAAAGGGGATATCAAATCAGGCTAGAATTTCACGAGAAATAAAGTTTTTCCAACATATATTTAACCAGCAAAAAGGTATTACTTCATGCTTGTAACCATTTTCTCCTTTTCGAGGTGTTAAAAACAAAGCATTAGAATGCTCCTAATGTGTTAGTAACTCATCGAGATCGAATCGACATATCGGGAGAGAAAGAAGTATATGCATATGATTTTAATGAGTGACATTCACCAAATAGCTGAATAGTGAAGAATATTGGGAAAATTACTCAAACAATTATGTGACACTTCCTTTGGAATGAAAATTTTTTGAGTGACGAAACTAATTTTTATGTTCATGGTCAAGTTAATAAAAAGAATATGCAATATCTGTGATTTGATAATCTACTGTAGACATATCCCAGCCGAATTGTTGTTGCTGGTTAGCTAATGATGTGGTATAGTGTACAGAGAACGGGAATGGTTGGTCCATATTCAACAATGGAACCTTAAATGGTGAGGGCTTCTTGGATTTGTTACAGGTTTTTCCTTGCTTACAGGATATGGCGCACTTCCAGAGTTTTGAAACAGGACCGAGTGTGATCACACTATGTGGACATTGTGGTAATTTCTTCATGGTAAATTTCTAGGTAGATTGATGGGCAGACGGGGATCTATTAAAAGGCCTGCACATTCCCCAGATCTAACATCCATCAGAGGAGGACTTTTACCTTCAGAAACGTATGAACACTAAAAGTCCTTGATATTAACCATCTGAGAGCAGGCATAGTTGCTGCTTGCGATGATGTTGCACCTGCTACATTGCCAAATGTTCTACATGAGTGTGAGAGACGTCAACGAGTGTGCTCGCAGAAACATTGACAACATTATGATGTGCATAAGTCATAAGTGAAAGATATGAGTATAACTTTTTGGTGGCTAAAGATACTTTGGAAAAACCTTCGCCGCTTCATTTCTCGTTAAATTCTAGCTTGATTTGATATATCACATCACCCCCTTTCCTTTGAAATTTTTGCGTTGAATTGAAAATGGCGGTCAACAATATGCCGGACCTGCACTTGACACACACAGCTAGCTCCCTGTGCCTAACCTATTTATTTCTTTCATGAACAGGATAACTCCTTTACATTTTGTAGGAGGTGTTAAGGGACTTTTGACTCGTCATAGTTCATGTAATGAGGGTTTTATCAATCACATGGCTCCACATATTATTTTGCATTTTCTGATCCCATTGCAGTTCCAGAATGATTTTTTGATATGGTTTAGAGTATGGCATGACGGACCAAATATATTTTTCTCACGATTTTTGGTGATGACATGTTTTGAGATATTCAAGGTCAAGGTCATGTGACAAAATTATATTTTTATCCAAAGGTAGGCTTGTTAAGTATCACTGGAAAGCTTGTTCAATTCCCTGTACAATAAGCTATATTTGAGTTTCCTAGGCGAAGTTACAGCACATTTAGTATAGCTAAGCGAGCTCAAGAAGGGCAATTTATGCAAATTTTGGCCTTGAATAATTTAACAATTACAAGATGCATGAGACTCAAAATTTTCATAGTTACTAAGTCCTATGCATAGTTTCAACTCCCCAAATTTAATGAAAATTGGAGTTGGTCAGGTTGATTTCATATGGAATGACTCTTGCATTAATTTTAGACAACCTGTGCATATGTTTGTGTACCATAGTAAAGTCCCCTGTGCATATAGCACCATCCCATGAAGGCACACGTTAGGGGCCATTTTGGAGATGTGATGAGCAACATGCTGCAACTGCCTCCCCCCCCTCCCCCAGGTAGCCATTGGCTTGGTGAGCAGGGACGGCGACAGGGGTGGGCACGGGTGGGCAAGCGCCCACCCAAAAATTCCTTTGCCCACCCGATTGCCCACCCAATCAAATTCAATAAGTACATATACTCGGGGATGAATGATTAAATATATAAGTATAACCTGGTGATCGTAACATGTATATTTTACTTGTGAATATTATCTATGCTGGAAATGTTCACATATTATCATCCCATAAAAAGTCACTTTTGTCATTGTTGAAACAAAAACTGTGATCAAATGAATATTTCTGTGTTTAAGAGCAGGTAGTAGGCTTAGGAGGCTCAAAATTATGCAGGGTATGATCAAGATTAAATCAGAATTGAGGGTGAACTTGAGGACTGCAGCTCCGGGCCTCCACTACGTATATATATTCTGGCCTGGCTATGGTTAAAATAATCTCCAAATAAACAAATCTAAACATCATCTTAGTGTTACTTTCTCCAGCAACACAATAAATTATTTCGACTTTTTAATTAATATTAGAATAATTTAATCAAGAAGACTTAGTTAGATGGGCAGGCCATGTGACACGAATGGCAGAGGAAAGAATAGTTTACAGGATTCTTGTTGGGAAACCTGATGGTAAGGAACCAGTAGGAAGGCTAAGATGAATATGGAGGGATAACGTTGAGATGGACCTAAAGGAAATCAGTAAGGATGGAAAAGATTGGATTGATCTTGCCCAGGATAGGGACAGATGGAAGGCTTGTGTTGCTGCAGCCATAAACCTTCGGGTTTAAGTATGCTATAGAGCAGGCATTTTCAACGCGTCGATCGCGATTGACCGGTCGATCGCGGGGCGTTTGTTGGTCGATCGCAGTTATCTATTATAATTATACGAATATACGCTATTTGAATTCAACTTCTATAATGTATAATGGCTGAGTAGGTACAATTTTTTGCAAAGATGAACGATTAATAGTAGCTCACTGCCTGTTGTGACAATAAAAAGTAGATCAGTGCTTGATTGAAGTTGGACATGCCTGCTATAGAGTATAATATAATTTTAATTAGCTCTGCATTGAAATTCCAGAAGTGTCCCTTTTTTTTCATTACAATTTGTATATACCTGTTATCTTCAAATATCAATATTGTATACGAAATATCAACTTTATATTCATTCTACTAATAAGAAGGAATCACAACAATCACTACAATACCGAAGTGAATAAATTTTAATAAATCAGTTATATATGGAAGAAGATACAGAATTATTCAATTGCTAATAAGTGGCTTATCCTATTTAGAAATCCTCGTTCCACACATAAATTTTGTCACATGAATCAGCCGAAAATGTCAACAGAATCTGTAGATGCAGCTGAAGTAAAAAAAAAAAGTTATGTCACGAAGTATATAGAAGACGATTTTGTTAGTTTGTTTCTAAGCCCACTTTTATGCTCAGATAGGCTAATCGGGACTAAACCTACAGTTTAACGTGTAGTCCAAACCAGTGTGCATTGTGCTTCCACCAGAGGAGGGGAGGGGGGGGGTCAAACACAGGACCTCTTCATTATAATGCGACAGCGTTATGCTATTTGGGGAAAAATATACAGAAAGAACTCGCACCAAACGTGGCATTTTATCACCACAGAATATGTGTCTATTTTAAGAGGGTGACTGCCTGAGACAAATATTTGAGACTTTCGGAAAATAACGTCATTGTTCACGGAATTAGCTGCCTTGATCCACTAATGAAACGCTGTGCGATTGAAATTACCACCTCAACTTTCTAAGAGGTATAAACTAATGAAACTCCATTTTTGGAAGAGTAAGTTCTTGTTGATTTGTTCTATTGTAAGCCATTTTTCTGCTAATTTTAATAATGACGACGTTATAAGGTTCAATGGTGATTAGATGAAAGTGACGAAGGGGCGAAAACAAACACACGCTGACACTTAAAATACAAACCCTCATAAATTATTACTTTGGCAGTGGTTTCAGGTGCCAGGGACTCGTTGCCCTGAAAGAATAAAGTTTCCAGGGTATGCTGCACAGGATAGAGGTTGACATTCTAGTGTGTTCGAAATGGTCACGCCATACAACCCAATGAAAAATAAATGAAGTATTACTGGTACGATGAATTCCTTGTGTCCTAAATCATTTTGTTACCTCAAAAAATATGTTCATGTAACCATACGTATATTGCTTCTCCCGCATTAGTAATATGACAGTTCTTCAGAAAACGAATAGCAACTTAGCTAATAATCTCTTAAATTCTGAACAGATTTCTCAATCTTACTTGTTTATTACTTATGACGAGTGATATTTTGTCAAAATAGCCTTTCATTAGCCTAGGGATACTTAATGGACAATGAACAAATAATTTGTTTTCCGTGTGTGTTTTAAATCGTTCCTAATAAGACGTTCATTTTAATCCAAACATTCAGTGGCGGCGATTAGGAGGAGCGGGAAGTGGGGGATGCAGTTCCCCAGCCACATGTTGCCACTTTTTGCCCCCGCACTATGGCCTCTTTATGCTAAGCCTTTTTCTACCAAGAAAACGTATATTCAGGGTTTCCCACAAGGGGATTATGGCACAGGCTCCGCCATTGAGATTCTTTGCGGGATTTTTTCCCTTCAAATAATGTAAAATTGAACATTTATATATTTTTCCAAAATACAGGTAAAAATTTTACACATTAAATTCACCATATTTAATCCACTAGATGAAGAAAAGAAAGCGTTTAAGGTTATTATTGAAGGTGCGGGGGGGGGGGGGGGGGATAAATATCCAACTTATATATTAGGCCTTAATTGACACGTTGGTTCTGGGGGGAATTCTGAATTAAACGTTGGCGGGGACAGTATTCAACTCTAAGTCTTAGATTATGGCGGGTATTTTAGTTAGAGGGTCATTGAGCATTAAGGTATCAAATTCTTATGTATTACTATTGTCTTAGAATGTTGCAGAAATTCTGGTGTGGAGACTGAGAATTAATTTTTTGGAGGAGGCAATATTCGGTCTTCAATATCAACAGTAAGTCTAAAATTGGCATGGACATTTATGTGGTAGGATTGAGTATGAATTTTAAAGGGGGAGACAGGAAGCTCTTGATAAAGTGTTAAATCTTAGATTGTCAAGGGATTTCTGTAGTAAAGAGAGAGTTCGAACATTAAATTTTGGAGACTGTATTTAGCGATATGGTATCCACACGTTTTCGACCCCGAACGTGCCAAATCAGAAGTTGGAAAAGACTAAATATCCCGGGATCCTAAGAAAATATTGACACTCCGTTAAATTAATATTCTTGAAAGCCTGCAAAGAAATGGATGTAAAAATGTTCTTGCTTGCTTCGCTCGCAATAATGTGTTTCTTACAACAATGCGTGTCTGGCGCTTTACTGAGGTGGATGTGAATTTTTATGCTATAGCTGCATTACAAGACATGAGCGATATTCTCCATATTCATGATTGATTGATTGATTGATTTAGTTTATTTTACTTCGCGTTTTGTGCCTCTTGGCTAATTTGCGAAGATGGGGATGAGTGATGAAATTGATGAATGGACATTCACAAACAACCAAGCATGACCGGGATTCGAACCCGGGACCCTTGGCGTCGCAGCACGATGTGCTAACCACTCGGCCATTCCATATTCATGAGTAACATCGCTTCTTAAAATATAGTGCTTAGTGTTGGTGTACTGCTTACAAATAATGCACCTGCTTTAAAGTAACAAAAAGGTAAGAAAAAGTTTCTTTCGGTGTAGGGATTACGATACAGTTTCAGGGCGGATATGATATGATTAAGGGGGGGAGGATGACATGGACATGATTTTTGTGGGGATGCGCCATTGGCCTTGGGGGGATGGGCATCCCTGCGTATTTTGTCCTTGCCCCTCAAATGTTGGCACCCAATCGCTGCTACAACAAACATTCAGATAGATTTGTCAGTTGTACAAACCTTGTAAGCTAAGAAAAGTAACCCCCAAGGAGTAAGAAAACTCTTTCAGTCAAAAACTTATACGATGAAAATACTATGCTCAGGAACATGTATTTAAATTACGAGAAACTTCACGATTGTCTACCATCGCACTTTCTATCATTGTCGCCGAATACATAAAATCAAGTATGTGCCTTGTATTTGCAACACAAGCTTAAACCTAATTCGCATTTATTTCACTGTATTAACATGCATGTGTAAACACTTCCTTGAATTAATTGAGTCCATCAGATACAAAATGGAAGGAACTGGAACAAGATGCGAGAATAGATTAGAAAAGAATAAAGAGGAAAACAAGGAAAGGAAAAAGAAGTAAGAGGAAAATCGGGAGTGTAAGAGAGAGGGGAGATACATACGTCTTACGTACACATACATGGTCTTACATTTATGCTGCCCACCCTAATCTATCACTATGGAGATTCTGCCCACCCGGTCGAAAATTTCTGGCGCCGCCCCTGTTGGTGAGCCTCAGCCGCTTTATTTGCAGAAAAAGCCGCAAAAATTCCAACCTTAGATCACCCAACCTGGGAATCAAACTAGGATCTCCTGCATGGCAGTCAGACACCCTACCAACTAAACACCACTGCTGCTTCAATGGCACTGTCTGTTGGACAACAATTAAATTACTAATTATGCACATATATGCTCAAGATGTCCAATTTGCTGGATACGTACACACACAATCATACGTAACATGTTTATTTTTACCACCAATTTATCAGGATGTTATTTAACAAGTTTTATTTTTCATGTTTGTTCACTCACTCACGTAAGGAATTGTGTCACTGTTATAGCCACTGTCTGCTGCAACCACTGAATTAAAATGTTTCACTATTTTTTCCACTTGCAAAATACAAATATTTCTTTGGGAAGTCTTTTGCCGTCGATGTTTTGTATAGACAAAGGCTCAGGTTTTGTAGATCCATGTAAGTGGGAAAGCACAAACTTCTCCTTATTACATGCATGGACAGGGGAAATATCTGTGCATCCGATACACTTATTTCACACATAACCTCCACATGCTCAATGCATATGATGTGGGGCCTCCTCGATGGTGCAGTGGTAGCGCCGTCACCTTGTAATCAAGGGGTCTCGGGTTCAATAATCAGTGGAGGCATATAGTAGTTCGGATCGCACTTTAAATTGTAGGTCCAGTCCCAATTAGCCTTTCTGTGCATAAAGTGGACTTAAAACAACAAATCACTCAATCGATGCATATGAATATATTCATAAAGTTCTGCCACTAACTTCTGCGATGAACACTATCTCCAGGGAGCCAAAAGCTACTTTTTTCCTTAGTATGATCTGACAGCGGTTGTACAGTGTGGTTATCATCAATTCATGTTACTCAGTTATTGGATAGGAAACACGAGGAATAGTGATGTAATTGTCGATTACTGGAAACAATTCCTGAAGAGTGTGCCACTCCTTCAAGTTCAGTTCAACACCAGCCGCTCCACTTCTGTGTAGCCTGATCACAGGTTGGAAATCCAAAACCTTTGTTTTCGAAGCATTCAAATAGTAGATGTGTTTGAATAATATTGGTGGGCGTATAAGACTGGTTAGTGGTTTCTGCTCGTCAGGCACTTGCTGATCGCTGTCTTTCTGAAGAACCCCTTTGAAATTAGTGTACGGCTGATTTTTTTTTCAGCGGCATCAAAATAGAGGATTCAATGACGAAAAACTGCGAGATACCGTATGTTGCAGCATGCACATAGATTTGAAGAAATGAGCAGGTGTGTTTTTGAGATGCATCCGCATGTATCAAACCAAACATATGCTGGATAAATAGGTGGAGGGGACGAAGCCTTACAAAGTGTAATGGTTAGAGAAAAGTCAGCAGAATATCATATATGTAAGGCTCAGCCCCCTACCTTTTTTTGTCCAGCACGTGCTTTGTTTGCTATGCGTGCATGCATCTCAAAAACACGCCCGCGCATTTCTTCAAATCTACATGTGCATGCTGCGATGAAATTCTCTGGTATCGATAATGCATGTTTCTACAAATTTTTCAAAATAGATTTTTACTTGCTGGGATACTGATTCACAGACACTTACTCTAAGTTAGATGCATGTGAATATTTACGAGAGATTCTTCCAGGAACTCTCACCAACAATGATTATTTCCATAAAACTGGATGTTGATGGTTTACTTTTCACATGATAAACCGACGGTCATTACACAAATTGCTTAACACAATTTATGCTTCTCTTTTAACAAATAGAAGTACATAGCTGCACAAGTGGATTAGCAATGTAGGCTTCAACTACTGGAAACAATTCATGTGAATGCACATGTGTAAAAATTGTGCTTAAAAAAACTGCAAAGAGTCTGAAACGCCTATTTTTCTATCCATTCGAATATTGTAGAATGCATATTTTTCTAGAATTATAATACCTGTATATATTCCGATAAGCTACAGAACAACACTGTTGCTGTTGTACCATGAAATAAGCCGTTGAACATTTCTGAAAGCTAAACCAGCTTCAGATGCAACATTGTTTATTGTGTGATACACGCAACATCCACCCTGGTACACTAAGTTCTTGCACCTTTGGACACTTTTTACTTTGAAGATCAATCACATTCTGAGTTGTAAAAATATGTTCAAATATTTTACTTTTCTCCAATACTTTACAATAAGACTTTGTCTCACTGCAGTTTAAATTTCTAATGAAGCTGTACACCTGATGAAAACTAGTCCCAATTAGAGAAGTAAGTGAAAGTCCATGATGATTTATTGTCAGCCATTTGGCTTGTTTGTTTGCAGTAAAGGAACACAGAGTCTTCACAATAGTGTGTAACACAAATGTCAAATTTAAAGAATATACACAGATTTCAAGTAAATCGTAGTCATTGTTTTCAGTTTTGAAACCTTGTATGCCAATTACATATTCCATTGCATCATAATATTGCACTAACACTATATACACTGCTCTCCATAAATTAAGCAACAAATGGTGATCATCCAATAGAATCAAACACAAGGCCAGAGGGTGTACATATTTTATTTGTAACGAAAGTGACCGTTGTCTGACACTAATAAGGGATATGATCCCTAACGCATTCGTTGCTTTCTTTCAGCGTGCCCACCACTCTTCTTCTCTTTTCTCCAACTGTTTTCTCTTTTACCTCACATTTTCTTGTTGTTGCTTAATTTCTGGAGGCCAGTGTATTTCACAAATGTGTATCTTAGTTTACTGTCTAGTCAACAATATTTAATAAAAGCATTTCACCAACCCGCATGCACTCTTTTCAGTCAGAACAAGAGCTGAAAGAAAGCGACCATCCTGGAAATTGTCTACATGTGAAGAATTTTGTTTATGCGAATGCAGGACACTAACTTCAACAACAAGTTTTTATCTTTAGTTAAAGTTTTAAGCGTTGAGTAAAACTTACATGCAGCAGCCTGGTCATACCTGGGAATTTCTGGATGACTCTTCAAAAAATGATTGTAAATGCTATGTGTATTTTCGAGTTGCAGAAGATAATTCAACAAACTGCTAATGTTTTTCTGCTGGCAACGTTCGCAGTCTTTGGAATATTCTGGAGAACCACAGTACCATTCATGTTGTATGAAACATGCATGGGCCAGTTGATTGGGCTGGCCTTCATAACATCCACCGCAGAAAATTGCATGTTCTGGCATGTAGGATTTGACGCTCGCAGCAATACAACATTTATCTAAATGTGTTGGGGAACATTCACTACACACAGAATTCGATGAAGCAACTTCTCTGTTATCAACAACTTTTCCGCACTCTGCCACTTTCTTACTAGCCACTATGACACAATAAATTTGTGCATGCACACGAGATTGTATGCCGACAGGAAGTGGGTGACTCTTAGATTGTGCATGCGCTTACAACCAATTGTTTCTCGTTCCCCAAAATATATATTATCAAGATAGTGTCATAATTGACTACCAGGAATCTAACCCTTGACACTTTCTTTACAAAGCAAAAACCTTAGCCACTAGGCTTTCGGGTTACACAACCTTTGGCGCCATCTTAAAATCAGGTTCCTTCATAACTTTGCATCTTACACATCGGTTGCGTGTGCATGTCCTCTGCCATATTGTTTTTATACAAATACTATTTATGCACAGATGGGCTAATTGGGACCTATAATGGGAGACAAAAAATTGACTCCATTTGACTGCGTACAAAATCAAACCAGAGACCTCTTCATTACCAGGCGACAACATTAACCACTAACCCAACTCGATTTTTGAACACTACCATCTTGTTGAGTTTATGTACACCGAAGCTAATTGAGACAATTTAATATTGACACTACCAGAACTCAAAACCTCGACACCTTTGGCGCCATCTTAAAATTAGGTTCCTTCATAACTTTCCATCGTACACATCGGTTGCGCACACATATCCTCTGCCATATTGTTTTTATACAAATACTATTTATGCACAGATGGGCTAATTGGGACCTATAATGGGAGACAAAAACAATTGACTCCATTTGACTGCATACAAAATCGAACCCGAGACCTCTTCATTACCAGGTGACAACATTAACCACTAACCAAACTCTATTTTCGAACACCACCATCTTGTTGTTTATGTACACCAAGGCTAATCGAGACAATTGAATATTGACTCGAACCCTCTACACCCTTGTTTACAGAGCAACAACCTTTTCCGGATGGAAAATTTTCAATATTTCCCGAAGATCTGGAAATTTCAAATTCTACATTCATTTTCAACTTAAGTGATTGTTTCTGCTTTTCTGTAATAAAAACTAACAAATTACGATAATTTCCCGACAGAATGCAAAAGCGTCGAGAATTAACGACTTTTTAAAATGACCATTCAGTATTTCCCCGACTGCTCGGAATCCCGAAAAGTCAGGAAGTCATTTCCCAAAGTCTGTATTGGGACGGGAATTTTTTTTCTGACCTTGGTCCCGACTTTTCGGGATCCCACACCCCCCAAGTCAAAACTCAACACTGACCCACTAGGGAACTGTTCTTCACATATACGGCATTCAAGCACAAATATAACAAAAAAAAACCAGTAGAACAATGACACCTTTTGCGGAGAGAAAAATCATGCTTCGGCTACGTCCCGCCATCTTCAATAAGCATTTTATTACAGGTAAATATCAATACAAAGTTAGAAATATATTAATAATTAGTATAATATATGAGTAGCAAAACAGCAAGAACTTGACATTGAATGATATATTCTAGTTAAAACCATAGGACCATGTGTCAGATTTTTTTGAAGGGGTACAGCATGTGCTGTAAGCATGCATATATACAGTTGCAACGTCCCCAAGTTGGTGAGAAAATAGGGGGATGGGAATACACTATACTGTCTATTTTCACTAAGCGCTTGGAATAACTGGGTGGAATAACTCATGTCGGATGCCAAATATTTTCATTCACAACTCATACTGCAGGGACAGGTATTCACATTAACCCATTATGCTATTATAACACCATTAACACATTGGGGTCTCACGACGGGCATAGCCCGCAGTGCACTTAAAGTCAATGTGGACGAACGACGGGCATAGCCCATCCTGCGGTATGCAATCGTTTTGCCGATTGAAGTGTGGGCTATGCTCGTACTTCGTCTCATGTGCGTGCTCATTCAAGCCCCTCTGTTGAAATTCCGACCGCTAGGTGACTCATGTGCTATTTTTATCTCACACCTGTGACTTTTTGTTGTCGGGTTGATGTACTGTGCATTGTTTAGAATGGCGTCGTTAGATCCAAACTGCATAGAGGATTCTGCCTCAGAGTTTGAAGTTAGCAACGATTTTGATGATGCAGATGAATTTGAAGATTTGGAAGGTAGGTTATATTCGTAATAATTATTGTCGACAATATAAACAGTGTTGCAAACTTTAGTATTTTATGAATGAAGTGAGAAGAGGTAATTTTTTGGGTCTATTCATCTTGCCTCTTGCTTGATTTTCCTACATGCACTGATGTATTTTTAGTTTTTCCATTTATTATTTTGTATAGTGTGTGTCACATGAAAATTTATTTTATTTATTTAGTTTATTTATTTATTTGTTTAATTTTTACAGATGACGCAGAACCAACTGATACATCGACTGGTCCTGTCCTGCAGCCACTTTTTTATACAGAAGATAATTACTTGTAATTTGTAATTATTTTTTGTTATGTGCACATAAGAAGTATTCTTATGCAAGATTCAAAAGATGTATTGATAGTTTATGTAGTTAATTATTGAAATTTCCAGATTACGAACTTAAAATATCTCTATATTAACATTTGTTACAATGTTGTACTTTTTTCTTCTTCACAAGACATTGCTGAAAAAAATATTAAAAAACGTCTGAAAATGAAAATAAAATTTAACAAATTTTTGTTTATTGAAAAGAGGAAGTTTTGTAGATTTAAGAAAAATGTTATAAATAAAAACAAAACAAATTAAAAATATTTTTTCTATGATTTTTTGAAAAACAACGAAAAACCGCAGACCAGAGGTAACAATGCTGTATTATGAGGCCAGACCCGAATGTGTTAAGCCTTGCTAGCTTTATACATGCCGAAGATATGACAATCTTCTACACTCAGGGTTGGGGTATGCACAATGAAAATTATTGTCAACAAGTTTATTACACTGTGGTAAATGTGTATATATATATCTACACAGAAGGAAACATTTGGTCTTACGTATCCTTCATGGAAATTGGTTAAAACCATTTGTCATGGAGCAACTACCCTGGAAGATATGCTTCCAAAGATTGTTCACCTACATGGTGTTACACTGCAATTTGCATGTGCTATTCAGCAGAACATTAGTTTTGACTGTATTGAGCAAGGATGTTCAGAATATTTTGCAAAGGGTAGATGACATTTGTAAAATCTCCATACCTTGGGGGTGTAGAAGTAGAAGAAACAGGATGCTGACAGACAAAAATAGAAGGAAGTGCGCATTGAGCAAACTTTTGATTCTACAACATAAATAGTGTAATTATGTGCTGTTTGTGTAAATATTTGTAAATTATGGTGTGTTGGAAGTGTTTGATCAATATGTGTTGTAAATGGTATTCCAAAGTCATTTGTGTGATTTATAATCAAAGCATAGTTTGCTCCATATTTGTGCATTCAGTAGGTCCGCTTGCAAATTGAGTGCATCATTTGGATCTTTTTTCCTTATATAAGCTAGTGCTTATCTGTATTTCATCTGCCACTTTTGACCAATCACGATTAGAATGTGTGATGGTTACATGAAATTGATGAATGAACTCGCACCACACACATCCATTCCCAAGTTGGTACTTGAATATTTGGTGACAAGATCAAATGTGTTTGTTTTGTACATAATGTAATATACTCTTTCCGGTTTCCAATTGTGACTTTCGTATATGTCACTGAGTCCTGTCTGTTGTGTCATTAGTATGGTATATGTGTATATGATTTGTAATTCATGATGATGGTGTAGCTGTTCCAGGATATTGTTCATGTATTTTTTCAAACATTATTGTGGTTGTGTTTTTGTATACAGCGTGTCGACAAAAACATTCCGTGATTATAAACACACATAGCACCGCTCTCGGTACTCATATTTATATAAAATTGGTGCCATTAGAAACAGAAACTCAAAAATTTTAATACCTAACTACCTACCTCAGTGGCACTCAATGTGTGCTCCTCTTGTCATGCTGCAAACATCAAGGCGATATTTCCACTCACGCCACATGCGTTCCAACGTATCTACAGTGATGGTCCCAATGGCGACAATGATATGACATTTCAGATCTTCCAGATTTTGAGGCAGTGGAAGTATGTATACAAGATTTTTCATGTGACCCCATAAGAAGAAGTCACAGACATTGAAGTCAGGGGACCTTGTTGGCCACTTGCAGAACACAGCATCTTTGTTTCCGGAGCACCCAATCCATCTTCCTTCAAGTTTCTCATTTAGAAAATTCCGAACACTGAGATGCCAGTGAGGAGGTGCTCCATCTTATTGGAAAATAAATTCATTGTATTCTTCTTCTAATTGTGGAAAATGCCACTCACTGAACACATCAAGGTAATTCATATCGTTGATAGTGTCCTCGTGAAAGACAAATGGCTCATACACTTTCAGTTTTGATACGGCACAGAACAAATTTACCTTAGGGGAGTCATGTCCAACCTCCAAAACAAAATGTAGATTATGGGTTCCCCCAATCCTAACATTGTTTTTGTTTACTTTCCCATTGACATGGAACATTGTTTCATCACTGAAAATGATTTTCGCTGACAGGTTCTCATTATTCTCCATAAGTGTTAATAAATGTTCACAGAGAGGTCGTTTTTCACTGTCATCAGGTTTCAACTTTTGCAGTAACTGCAGTTTGTATGGATGAAACTTCAAACGACTACCTAGGATTTTTGGACATGGAGTTAGGGATGTTTAACTGCAGGCTAGCTCTACGCACAGACTCCATAGGACTACATACAAATGAGTCCCGCACGTTTTCCACAATTTCCAAATTGGCAAATGGTCTCCCTGAATGGCCTTTCCTATGATCACATATGCATCCTGCTCTACAAAATCTCTCTACCATCTCAGAATCGTCTTATCAGTAGGTGCGGCATGTCTGAAGGTCCATTGGAAGGTACGATGAGCTGTCACTATATTCCGTGTGTTATGGTATTCCAGTACACACCAAATATGTTGCTGTGAGTTCACCATGAATCTCTAAACGCTACAGAATTCACACTGAACTGAAATGCAAACTTAAACATCAACACAATTTGCTTCTAACAACAATGCCATTTACAATAACACATTAACAATCAAAAGATTTTTTTTACTTTTTCATTCTCTTATGCCATCTATTGTTGTTGTTAACACCAACAATTACACATAATTCTTTGAGGTGTTCTTTCAAATGTTGTTGGTATAAATTTCATAAAATACATAATAAAAATTTTGTTGTCGTTTATAATCATGGAATGTTTTTGTGGACACGCTGTATGTCTCATTTGAAACACTTGTGGACTGTTTGCCTAATCTGTCCAGAAGTGCGTTATCCTCTAGTTGCAATGAGTTAATATATTCACAATCAATAAAAAGGTACAATCACCAATTTTGTATCTCTTAATAGAATTGTATCATTTTTGGTTATCGCTAACATGGGAATGAATATGGAAATTCATGACAGAACAGAACACTCACAATCACAAGTCCTACAGAGGATTACACTGGCTGTACATCTAGATGCCAGAGCCTCTTCAGTCTACATGTACTATGTGGAGGAGATTCATTGGTAGATTTTGCTTTGATTTTTTTTCAACTTTCGGCTAATCGGGAAGATGAGGATTAATGGCAGAATGATGAAATTGATGAAGGAACACTTGCAAGGAACATCAATGCCCAGGCTGGGATTCAAACGTAGGATCCCTTGCATTGCAGTACCCTGCGATAACCATTCTGACACAGAGATCAGCACATGGAAGAGAGGTTGACATTTTCCTGCTTCCAGGAAAGTGCCCCTTACAACTCAAATAGTGATGTATCTATGTATGTTCATATGGTAATATTATGGAAGTTTTAAAGCCATTCTTTAACTTATTATGCCACACATGGTTAAATTCACCCTCATGAAAATTTTACATGTTATTACTAGGAGGCAGATATTTGCATACAAAAAAAAAATGTAAAATATATCCTCAAAACTATGTTTTCATCTACACCAGCACCTCTAACTGTAAATTTCTATTACTGGAATTTTAAGAATAAGGACTATTTACAGAAGTAAATTGGCGACCAGTTGCTTGGGATCATTTGATGTCTAACTAACTAACTCTCTAGCCTTCTTAAACCCGAAGGTTCATGGCTGCAGCAACACAGGCCTTCCATGTTTCCCTATTTTGAGCAAGTTCTATATACTCTTTTCCATCCCTACCGATTTCCCTTAGGTCCATCTCAACGTTGTCCCTCCATCTTCGTCTTGGCCTTCCTATAGGTCTCTTACCATCAGGTTTCCCAACAAGAATCCTGTAAACTCCTCGTTCCTCTCCCATTCGTGCCACATGGCCTGCCCACCTAAGTCTTCTTGATTTAATTATTCTAATAACATCTGGACATGAATACAAATTATGTAGTTCTAAATTATGTAACCTTCTCCACTCACCTGTCTCCTCATCCCTTTTAGGTCCAAAGATTTTCCTAAGGATCTTATTTTCAAATACTCTCAATTTATGTTCCTCTTTCAATGTAAGGGACCAAGTTTCACATGCATATAATACTACAGGCAAAATTACTGTTTTGTATATTTTAACTTTCAGTTTCTTAGATATTAAACGAGAAGACAAAAGTTTATGAAGAGAGAAGTAACATGCATTTCCTGAATTAAGCCTACTTTTTATTTCCTCTTTAATATAATTTTCATTTGTTAATATTACTCCTAAGTATTTGAATTTGGAAACTGGTTCAAACGAGTTGTTATCAATAATTAGATTTTGATTATTACCTAACACTTGGTTTCGGCCTGTAAGCATATATTTAGTTTTCTCTTTGTTAACTTCCAAACCTATCTCTTTAGCAGTTTTGAAAAATATTTTAGCATTATTCTTAATTGTCATCCCCTAATAAGTCTACATCATCTGCACATGCTAACAACTGAGTCACACCATTTAATTTTAGTCCTTCTTTACTTTCTTTTACCTTTCTAACAGCATATTCTAAGGCAAAATTAAAGAGCAATGGAGATAATGCATCTCCTTGTTTTAACCCATCATGAATTGTAAATTTGTCAGACATATTAATACCCACACGAATTTTACTTTCTGTTTCACTGGTGCATATTTTTATCATACTAACAAGCTTCTTAGGTATTCCAAATTCTACTAATATATTATATAATTTCTCTCTTTTGACCGAATCACATGCTTTTTTGAAATCAATGAATAGCTGATGGACATTTTGATTATATTCCCACTTTTTTTCAAGTGTCTGTCTGATGTGAAAAATTTGATCTGTAGTTGATCTGTTACGTTTAAATCCACATTGATAATCACCTATAATTTCATTAGCATATGGGGTTAGTCTTGTTAAAAGAATGTTAGATAATATTTTATATGTTGTTGAGAGTAGAGAAATTCCACGGTAATTATTGCAGTTCATTTTATCACCTTTTTTAAACACAGGAACAATTATGGATTCTTTCCACTGTTGAGGGATTTCTTCTTTATTCCATATTAAACAGATTAATTTATGAATTTGATACATTAATGAATTTCCACCATATTTAATTAACTCAGCTGGTATTAAATCAACGCCAGGTGCTTTGTTATTCTTTAGCCTTTTAATAGCATCTTTAACTTCAGTCAAGTTAGGTTCTGGAACTAAAGGTTCTGCTGTGTGTACTTCATTCACTTCTGATTTATCTCCTACATGGACATTTAAAAGGTCATTAAAGTAGTTCTTCCATCTTTTTAGAATATCACTTGGGTCAGCTAGAAAATCACCGTCTTTATCTTTTATCAAGTTTACTTTAGGTTGCCACCCCTTTCTAAATTCATTTACACCTTTATATAAATCTCTGATATTTTTATTTTTGCTGTTTGTTTCAATTTCGTTAATTTTGGTTTTCAAGTAATCTCTTTTTTTACTTCTAAACGTGCGGTTAACTTCTCGCTTTATTCTATTATAATTGTTTAGATTTGTATCATCAGAGTTATTTAACCACCTAAGTCTAGCCTGATTTCTTATTTCTATTAGATTATGACATTCATTATCAAACCATGGCTTACTTTTTCTCGGTTTATGGTATCCTATACTTTCTTTAGCTGCTGATTCTATTGCATTACGTATGTGCTCCCAATTCTTATTTACGTCTGTTTCATTTATATTTTCATCATCATTTAAATCCTGCAAAACATCAAATCTATTTGACAGTTTAATTTTTTAATCTTTCTTAATTCTTTCATCAGTAAACTTTCCTGTATCAAATTTTAGAACTTTTAGATTTTGTTGCTTATGATTTATCACTGAGAGTCTTTCTCTTAATTTAGCAATTACTAAATAATGGTCACTAGCACAGTCAGCACCTCTATGTGTACGAACGTCAATTATACTAGTATGCCTTCTCTTATCAATGAGAATATGATCTATCTGATTGTGAGTTTTACCATCTGGAGAAGACCAGGTATATTTATGGATATCTTTATGTTTAAAAGTGGTACTTTTCACAATTAAATTCTTTGAGGTTGCAAAAGTAATCAATCTTATACCATTATCATTACTTAATTCATGAAGACTTTCTTTACCAATCGTGGGTTTAAATGTCTCTTCTTTGCCAATTTGTGCATTACAGTCACCTAACAGAATTTTCATATCATACTGAGAAAATTTATCAAAGACCTGTTATAACTCTGCATAAAAATCATCTTTAGTATTATCATCTTTATCTTCCGTTGGTGCATGTATGTTTATTAAAATAATTTTACACCATCTACCCTGTAAAACTGCATATGATATCCTATCATTAATAAATTCTACTGTTTTAAGAGCCGATATAATTCTATTATTTATGAAAAAGCCTGTTCCAAAATTATGATTTTCAGTACCACCATAGAAAAAAGTATAATTTTTAGTTTTACAATTCCCTTCTCCTGGCCACCTAACTTCCTGGACAGCTACTACATCTAATTTATACTTAACTATCTCATTAACTGTACACTGAAATGCCCCAGGCCGGTAAAGGCTCAGAACATTCCAGGTGCCTAATTTAATATCCTTCTTCCTAACGTAGATCTTATCCTTAGTCCAGAGACCTCCCAAAGTAGTCCCCACCCGGAGATCCGAACGGGGGACTATTTTACCTCCGGAATATTTTACCTTGGGAACATCCATGGCCTTATATTGTTGTTTCTTGACATGTGTTTTTACAGTGCAGAGTTGTCAGCTCTACGCCTAACCCCCAATATAACCCCAAATTATATTTGATGTCTTTGCCTCAAAAAATTAAACCACCTCTGCTAAACACCAATGACAAGACTAAAATGATAATCGAACTCAAATGCCCCCCCCCCCCCAACATATTGTTGCCCCATATGCATGGTAGTTCAAAACACATTATTTTTTTTTTCTTTCGTGACTTTGTGTAAAAATGGTGGCCATTATTGTTTCGTTCCTTCTTACACTTTTGACATTTTGAGACAGTTCTGATAAATGTGATAACTCAGAGAAATGATTAAGGAGTAAGAAATTAAAGGGTCCTCAGTTGCCATGATGTCTAAATATTTCCACTGAGTGCCGGAGTTTTTTTAAAATTCAGTTCTATGTTTTTACTATTTCTAATTCACTTATTGAAATTTACAATACCTACATTTGTTTAAAAAATAGAGAGTACAGTATGTGGTTTGAAATGGTTGTGTGATTTCTGTATTACGTGTAACATTAAATCAGAATAAGAAACATAATATAAACATAAATTTTTGTGCTGTTTCTATTCAAATTTTAATATCTGCAGGTATGTGGTGTAGCATTGTACCCAAAAGGGATGAAGAGATAGGCTAGTGAAGAAGGTTACACAATTTAGAACTCCATAATTTGTATTCATCTCCAGATATTATTACAGTAATTAAATCAAGAAGACTTAGGTGGACAGGCCATCCTGCATAGTCTGTCATATATTAGAATGTATTGAATTCTTATTTATGCTGTTATAAGTTCTTTAAGGATGCTACTTCAGTGTAAGAATCAATTACTTTTTATCAAACCTTGTATTAGTTAATATATGAAATGTTTTAACATCACATTTCATGGCTTCCCTCAGTTGGTTTCATGGCTTTCATAGCTCAAATGGGGAAAAAAATAGCTCCTGAGAATAAAAAGATTTTATTTAAATTATTTCAATAATTATTTTCAGTTTTGTCTAACCCTGAAAGTGATAAAAACCTGGTAAAAAAACATTATTTTCAGTACATTTCAACCTACATTTTATGTCCCTTACCTGTGAATTTGCAAATTAATGTTTTTGGACTGGAATGACCCAGGCATTTGTTTGCATAATAGCAAAGAGATCTGAAATTGTATGTGATTGGAAGCATTCAAATCAAGCAATAATGCAAAACTGGCTATTTCAGGTACTCCGCTTAATGCATGTCTTAACCTGTTCCGACAAAGCTCCACCTTACACATTTTTCTATAATGGCATGGAGCCATGACCAATACATGTGTGAAAACCCTCAAAAAAAATGAATGAGTCTTCCCAGTTGAGGTCCTGTGAAGAGTCCAGTGGATGTTCCGAAGTCATTGAATCTGAAAGAGGCTTAATACTACACCATTTTTTTAATTGTGTAACAAAAACGGCAAATTTAAATTTCCATGAGACTCACCGGAAGGGACTTGAAATATCTAAAATATTAAAACGATAGAAAATGCACAAAGTGGAGTTGGCATGCAATAACTCTGCAATCAACAGTGCATGATCACCGTACTAATTTATGAACAAGGTAAACAAAAACAAAATTGAGGTGCCAGTGTTTGTTGCTGAGAAGCCAGCATTTTTTTTTATTTCAAATATAGGCTAAGATTAAACTGATCACTTTGAAATGTGACCATAAAACATTTAATTTATTAATTAATGCAAGATTGTATTAAAAGCCATTAATTCTTGCACCAGAGTGGCCTTCCTAAAGAAGGCTCCGACACCAACATCATAAATAGTACTAGGAAGATGTTGAGAAACATTTTTTGGGGGAAGGGGGTCTTGAATACGATGCTAAACTCAATAGTACCCAGATTCCCTCTCCTTACAACCAGGAAGCATTGTTTGTATTTGGCATTTTTTGCATATTCAGGCCTTCTGGTAATTTATCAGTATTGTTGACATCCTTTTTTAGATTTATGTTTCCTCCATCCCTGTTTAGTGAATTTCAAATGCATTTGCTAGCGTAACTTCCATAGTTAAATTTCCCAACTTGGACTTTTCAACAAGTACGCCATTGGTCATCAGAACACCAGAACTGAAATATTTGGCAATGGATCAAAGAAGTAATGGTGCTAAATTTATTTTCCCTCCAGCAAACTGACATTACTGAGAATAAAGCTTCCTTGTAGGTTTTGCTGGACACTGTCATCACTTTAATCTGTACTTTCAGAATTAAAGTAAGTTGCAATGTATAAAAAATTATCTGATGCAAGCAAAATGCAAGTGTTTTATGTCACCCTGAAGTATAAATACAGACGCTGTTTACACCACCAAACAACAGGTTTCAACAAATAATTCCACTACTCTTGTAATTTACCAAAAAAATAAACCTTTCCTTTCAGGAGAGAATTTTTTCAGGCCGTTAAAAAAAATAGGTAATATTTAATAATTTGAGGTAATTCTGTGGGAGATTTCTTTAGGCCATCAATTTCCGAGCCCTAATCATAAAAAACTGTAGAACCTATTCTAATAAATTGGCTAGCAACAGTGCAAAAAAAAATGTTATGACATGTTTATTATTCGGATTTAATAACACACATGATACTGAAAACACACAGACATTTCAAAACATGCAATGTACTCTTTTTTTATAAAGAAATAAAATTTAATGTTAATTTCAATAAATAAACTTGAATTAGCATATCATTTTAGAAGTGGATAATAACAATTAAGGTGCCATGGTGAATGGGTGACCTGTAAGTTTCTACCCCCTGCTTATCAATAAGTGGCATCAGCAGATAGTAGACAAATGATGCTGCTGTTGCTTGCACCTGATAATGAGACACATTTATTGTAGGTGACAGTGATTGATCATGGAGGTTCTCTATTTCTACGCAAGAAGTTTCCAGTTTTGAAATATAAATCCATGGTCAGGTGCTTAGGTTATTTCTAATTGAAAGATAAAAAAAAAAAAAAAAAAAAACTAACAAGTGCATTGAAAATACTTCCAGCATATGCAATTGTAAGCACATTATGTTCAATTATGCATTTATACGCACTACAAAAAACTTCACCTGAGTATCCAAAGTTAAAAGAAGTGAATTCATCTGTTGAAAGCATGTGAATATTCCAAAAGGAAAAGAATATGCAATAATCCACCCTTAGTTATTATAGTTCAAGTGGTCAAGAATAAGAGTAAATGGTTGCCTCACTGTTATGTAATGTTTGTTTGTGTCCTGGCCAAAATAGGCAGCTTTTCTCACATATTTTGCATTTATTAGTGAACGTGGCATATGACCATATTTGTTTCACCTTGTCTTTATAAAAACAATGTAGAAATTGGACTATCAGGTAATGTTGGTTGCAGTAATTTTGGGTCAAAACATTATTTACAAGATACAGGCTTTAGTTTTAATACTATGTAACTATTGTGACTTTTATTAGTAATACTGTAATTTCAGTCAATTTAAACTGTAAGGTTCAGCATATGGGTAAAAATTACCAACTGATTTTGAAATATATTTTATTATCATGTCCAATGAGTGTCTGAGCCCATCCTACTCAGTATCAGTGAACCCTTTTGAATGTAGGGCCTCCCAGATAGAGCAGTGGTATCATCGTTGCCTTGTTATCAAGGGATCCCGGATCTGATACCCGGTGGAGGCACATAGTAGTTCAAATCCCAATTTAAATTGTACATCCAGTCCAGTATACCTGTGCATAAAGTGGACTTAAAACACCAAATCAACCAACCTTTTGAATGTAGGGACCTTGAATCGACTGTTAGTTCATTAGCTCTGCTTTCAGTGTCGTAGAAATACTGCCATGGCAATCACATTGCTATTTCAACATGTTCTTTTTTTCTCATTTTTATCAATTGTCTGATTCAATGCAGATGTTCAATATTATTTAAATTACATCAATCAATGAATGTATTAATATTTACTTGCTTTAAAGCAATTAAAAATTTGACTTAAGAAGTAATTTTTCTTCCAAGTATTTCTTTCCCAGCATACTTCCTTATGTCCTATCGGAGAGTGCACATCCTGACAGGTTCAGAAAAATTAACTGTTGAATTTAGGCATATTCAACATGTTATGTCACTAAGGTGTTAGAACTTGTTAGTTTATTAGTTCATCAGGAACCAATATGCTTGTCAGTTGCATAGGGAAGTGGTCTTATCCTCTTGAATCGGACCAGTAGTGACAAGTTTTTAATTCTTGTTCATGGAAAATGTGAAATATTGTGTTCAAATTGCAATAATTTGTATTTCTTTCCCGTTCGAAGCAACTGCATGGCCACAGCATATTGTCATTTATTCCTAACCATCTCTTGTTCATGGAAAATGTAAAATAGTGTGATCAAACTGCAATATTATTTTTTTTCATTGCAAGTCAACAACACAAACATAGAATGTGATTAATTCCTCATTATGTTCTGTAAATTACAAATATTTTAATAAACTTTATCAAAAGGATATTTAGCCGTTGATATTATTACTATGTTACTATGTCATAATAGTAAGATTTAAATTGAAAATGTATGAATTGGTATAGAATAGCATTCAAAGATAAATTTCAAATACCAAAAAAGTATATTTTTAGAAATAAATGTGTGGTAGATATGCATGGTGAAGTGTAATTTGAAAAGAGAAAATGTGAACACATTTATCCACAATTTACTTTTTTAACTTGATAGGTTTATGTTATGCTGCTTAAGCAAGCGACTTCAGATTAATAACAACATGGTTAAGCCTTGTTTTCATGCTTAAAAACACACTAAAAATACTGACCAAGGCAGAAATTTATTTCAGAAACACCCTATACATGTGACCTTTCAACCTTCTGGCATGGTCTTATACGTCACGTGTGTTTTTTAAAATAAATTTCTGCCTTGGTCAGCATTTTTAGTGTGTTATTCAGCTTAATGTTCTCCACAATCAGTAAACAAGTGATCCACTTTAATCTTTGCTCTTTAACACTAAATTCAAAGAACTACCAAGATGTTTAAATTTAACGAGTTAGAACAACACGTGAAGGTATCACTACCGCGATGTTTCGGGGCGCAACTGCTCCTTTCCTCAGGCTGCTCATGTTTAGGTTATGATTAAATCATAACCACGTTGATTAGTAAAAGGTGTATGGTTAAAAAAACCAGTAAAAATCTAAAACCCATGACAGGTACATGTCAAACTACCATGCCATTTTTCCAATTAGAATCTGCTCCTTGGAATGTTAAAACTTTTTACACCTTTTACCAATCCTATATCCTGAACCTATGGAGAGTTCGACGTGGTTATGATTTATTCATAACCAAAATGTGAGCAGCCAGAGGAAGGGAGCAGTTGTGCCCCGAAACATCGCAGGAGTTAACTCAATACTTGCAAAACGTAAGTTAAATCATATATATATTAAACTTGTGAGTACTTCACACAACCTTCATCATGTATTCAAGGTATCACTTGTGTACATTACAGTATTTTTGACAATTTGGTAGTGATATACATGAAGTTCAAACTTATACGGGTTGAATGGTTTCAAGACAAAATGACAAACTGTTAAATATTTCACTGAAACAAACATAATTTTGTTTGGATAACATTTGCTCCTTCCTTCTCCCTTTATATTTACATACTATTTAGTCCTTCTAATTTTATTATTTTGTGTGTACAAGTATTAACAGATTATATTCATGATGACGATCACCAAAGAGCAATTTTGCACATAATAGGACTTCATATGGTATTTCAGTTTCATAAAGGTTACCTGATTAAGCTTTGTTTCTATTTCAGAAAAACACTAAAGCTGCTGACTAAAGTTTAGAACTGAGGTTAGCTGTCAACATTCAGTGTTTTATGTCGGATATTTATCGTCTGCTGTGCAAAACACCCTAACAACATTAAATCTAACCTATCAACATGCTTATTTCTGCTATTAGATGCACACACGAGTAAGCTAGGCATGTCACGTTTGGTGCTGTTGCTGTAGTTGTCACTAGCCACTTGTCTGTTAACATTTAGGTAAAAAAATGCTTTACACGTAATGTTTCAACCTTGTAACACTAAAAAAGTATTCCGAGACCCTGGTATAGGGATGCAACGTTATGTGTGAAGTATTTTTTATGGAAATAGTTTCATAAAGGCATTTCAAGTGTCAGTTTATGGTTACACTGGAGGTTATACAGTTGATATAATGTACAATTACAAAACAAAAGTAAAAACCTGAATTAAACAATTCCTTTAAGAATGAGAAAATGTTAATGAAATTATTTATGGACTACGTATATACTGTACATTGTATTAGCTTTGCAGCTGACTGTTCAATTACTGTTAATGTATTTTTGTTCACGTGGAGAAATTGCATTCTTCGTAAAAAGTTTAACCTTTCCCAACTAAGTACAAAGCTATAACCATTATATACGAGAATTGCTGCATTATTAGTTGCAAATAGGAAACAACTATGTTTCTTATAAAAATTTTGAATCCAAATGATTTATTTAATATTGTGTTTATTGCCAATAACTTGATGGAGGTGCAAGGAGAAAAACAGAATACTGTACTATTGGTTGTGAAGTTTTTCTAATTTAAAATGTTAGAATTTCATGCAAGAGGTAATTTCTCCATACTAACAAAAATATGTTATTTACAGGAATTCTACATTCGGCTGCAAGGATAATACAAATTTGGCAACTCTAGAGAATTGGTCCACTGGTTGGCTACATTGCCAGCAGCAACTGCAAGTTGTTCCGTTGTTACTACAGTTAGAGTGTGCGTCAAATCTCCTGCATATGGCGATAGCCAATAGCAGTGCACTGCGGCGGTGCCATGTCGAAATCTCACACGGAGAAGAGACAGCGTGGTTGAGCGAAACGCCTTGTCACGGAACTAGGCAACACCGCACGTCTGTGATTCGCTGGTGCTGTTCAGCCATTCAAGGCCATATGCAGGAGATTTGACGCGCACTCTAGCGCCACTTGCAGGCAACATTTAGTTCAACTGTTTTACCACGGAGCTTTCTCATCTTTCCCCTGGGGGGCATATGATCTGTGCTCAAACTACATGAAGCAAAATTTTGCTAGTGCACTGTAAACATGCTCCACAAACTGAATCCGGCAAACTACTTGGACGAGACCTTCGTGAATCTGTCTAACCACTTGGACGCAACCTTTGTGAATCTCATGCCATCTCAAATTATTATAAAGTAAATTATCTAGTGATTGGAATTTAGGTGTGCTTATGATAATATGGCATACTACTTGTGGCCTCGGCGCATTCATTCTCACACACACGAAGACACAGAGTCATGTCATGCATATGACGCATACCTCACGTGGCAGTTCCACACTGTCATCTAGCGAGCAACTCTAATATCATTTCTAAATTATAATTATATTACAGAATTGAACAATTACTGTGGAACAGGGTTGACATGTTTAAAATAAGTTTTAAAAAAGCTTGCTTGAAACATTTAAAACAGCAGTCTAAACATGTTTCTGATACTACAAGGTGTACAACTTTGCTTCTGCCGTTTTCCCCCAAAAATATGACGCTGTAATGAAAAACATTGCTTACCCAGGCATTATTCAAAGTATTGTCCCATCTTTCGGGCAGCGTACGAATGCCGCGTCTAAAAAATTGTTCATCTTTGGAGGTGATCCACGAATCGAAACACTTTTTGACTTCTTCATAAGATGGGAAGTGTTGGTCAGCCAGTTCATGAGCCATTGATCTAAACAGGTGATAATCAGAGGGAGCGATGTCTGGAGAAGAAGGCGGGTGGGGTAGGACGTCCCATTTTAATGTTTCCAAGTACGTTTTCACCACTTTGGCAACGTGGGGTCGTACGTTGTCATGCTGCAAAATCACTTTCACACGTTTTGAAATGGCTTGCTGTGTCACTCCCAATGATCGTGCCAATTCTTCTTGAGTTTGACGCGAGTCTTCACTCAGCAATGTCTCCAATTCTGCATCTTCGAAAACTTTCTGTCTTCCACCACTATGCCGGTCTTCGACATTAAAGTCACTGTTCTTGAAGCGTTGAAACCACTCACGACAGGTTCTCTCACTTATAGCGTACTCACCATACGTAGTGGAGAGCATTCGATGAGCCTCAGCCGCAGTTTTCTTCATATTGAAACAAAAAAGTAGAACATCCCGCAAATGGCGAGAATTTGGCTCGTATACTGACATTTTCAATCGCGAACAACTTCACGATGCACACACCACTCGACTACTGTTTGAATGGGGTTATCTTGACAGAGGTCCAAGCTAACTGCATGACGTCTGCGATCTGCTTCTTTCGACCGCTACTTCCTGTTGTTGCCACCTGTCTGAAAACGGCAGAAGCTAAGTTGTACACCTTGTAGTTTAAAACACATTTTGATACTTGGCAGTAGGTGGTTATTTGTATGTTTTGTAACTGCGTCAACTCATTCAATCCATGATTTTTTTGTTTTAAACATGTTTAAATGCTTAAGAACAAAAAAACATCTTTTAAACAAATACAGGGTGATTCTTTATGTAGTTTACAACTTCAATAATTTATAATTATTTATTGGAACACATACAGACTTGGTTTATGTGCAAAACACTTCAAGTTTTTTTATTAGAAATCTGTTATGGTTCAGTGTGTGCACCATTGGTCATCCTGGACACATCCCAACAAAAGTCAATTTCCTGCCAAACATTAACCAGCATTTCAGGGGTAACATTAGCGATGGCTGTTGTGATGCGATCTTGAAGTTCGTGAAGATTATGAGGTATGGGAGGGGTGTACATCCTATCTTTCACAAATCCCCACAAAAAAAAGTCGAGTGGAGTGTTTCTTTGAACCAGAACACAAACTTAGATCTTTCCGCACCAGTGAAACCCATTTTGAACGATAGACCAGTGGCACCGCATGTGATCAACTCCGCAAGTACACACTACGTGAGTCAACATATTGCAAAGATGATTTATATTCTGAGAGTAATGATGAATTTTGTATATCGTATATATTTATTATACACTCTATCAAGATTAATCAGATGTAACAGAAATAAAACACCAATGCAGGCATGCAAGTGAAACAAAAACAGAATCCTGGAAGTGAAAAAGTAGATATATAGGTACCTTTGTACATTTATTTTGTATTTATTCATTTTACCCCGATTTCAGCTAATTTTCCAAGGGGGAAATATAAAAAAAATTCCAATTTTACTCTTTTTATAGCATGAAAAATATTTTTTTTTTATCAAAGCTCACTCATAGGGGGAAATATTCAAAAAATCTAAATTTTACCATTTTTATAGTATAAAAAATAATTGTGTTTTTTTATCAAATTTAACTACTTATTTTTATAGGGTAAAATTTACTTTTTGAGCCTAAATCAGTATATTTACAATTATCCAAATTTTAAGAGAAATAGAAGTGTAGATACTGGTTTTAAGTTATCAGTACTGCAGTGCTGTGTAGTGCATATAATTATTTCTCAAATGTGTGTATTTCTGATTGAAATTTACATCTGAAATGTATATATATTGGTTTTAAGTTATCAGCACTGCAGTGCTGTGTAGTGCATATAATTATTTCACAAAATGTGTGTGTATTTCTGATTATTTTTTACGTCTGAAAATGTACATGTGTGTATTTTTAGAAGAAAAAGCTATATATAAAAATATACATGTATCTTGGATGTAAAGCATTCTAAATTGTGTGTAGTAATGAAAGTTAATTTTTATAAACATATAGAGTAGAGGCGGCAAATGTGGAATACCGTTTTTGTTTTGAACTATAATTACTTTATTTGTGCACATTTTGATATGAAAATTCAACAAAAAAATACAATACACATTTCTTATTCAAAAAAACACTCAGAATATTTGAAATAATTAATGTGCTTTTGAAGAAAAAAACATTAGTGAATAAAGTGCGAAATGTCAACAAAATGAAAGTGGGGGGATGTGGAATACAGTATTCCACATTACCCTCATAATTAGAGATTACACAACATTGACGCTTAGCCTTATTGTTCTGCTCATTTATGTTAATTCGACATTCGTTATGCAGTTAAATGAAAAACTACAAATTTACTTGCAAAAATTGCAAATAAACACATCTCCCTCTGATGCACTACAGAGCTCAAGGGCCCACAATTCACGCAATAAACACTGGATCCACTTACTGCCTGGAACATCAGTCGACCCATTCTCTCCACAGAACAAGCACTCAGTGTCTGGGTTCCTCGGACCTACACTTTCACATTTCACACTACAATGATCAGAGGTGATTCCATCACTTTCAATGGTCGATTCACTTGTTGTACTTGCAATGTCTTCCTGCTTCTTGCCACGCTGCGTTCTGGATTTTGCCATTTCATCTTTTCCTTTCCCTTCACACTGATTTGATTCTTTGAAGATACATCTCTTGCACGAGTTGCTTTTCTTTGACTTCTTCTTTTCTGATTCATGAAGAGAGTGTTGTAGAGAATGTTTAATGTTTATAAGGTGTTCCTGTGAGTACAGTTGACGAAGTGGTTCTGCTTCCCCTCTTGGATTGTGCATTACTTGTAGTTGGAACTGGAGATATATCCCATGGTGTTACTGCATGGTTGGGTTGAGTTGATCAGCGAGTATAGACAGCATTTGTAGACTTTTCACTTGGTGAAGTTGTTTCCTGTACAGGCGGTGTGGGATTTTCAGTTGGCGAAGATGTGGATGGTTGTGGATTAACACTATCAGGAGGTAGAGAGACGTCATTACTGACTGTGTTGGTAGCTCCAATGAAATCACTATCCCTAAAAACGTTTGGATTCAGGGGATGAATCCCTGTGCATTTGAATCCATTAACAGCAATCTCGCCCGACTGAGCACGTAGGTAAGCTCTGGAAAAGAGTTCTCCTACGTCAAAATGAGTTGCTCTTCTCCCATGGTTACGGAGAAACAATCTCAACTCCTCGTTGTAATATCTCTTCAGAGGGCCCAAGAATGTTCTATCAAGAGGTTGTAGCTTGTGTGTCGAGTGTGGTGGCAAAGAAATTATAACAACAGATTCTTCCCGAGCTAGGTCAATAACCTCAATATTCTTGGTGTGGCTGTAGTGGCCATCAAGTATGAGGAGTACTGGGTCATCTTTGCTTGGCTTCACTTTACTGATGAAGTGACGAAACCAGTTAGTGAACATTGAGAGTTGAATCCAGCCTGAGGGATGGTACGCTGCGATGGAACCTGGAGGTGCATATTTCATCAGTTGAACATTCTCATTTTTCCTTGGAAAAATTAACATGGGAGGAACAAATGAACCACCCGCACTCATACATGTTACTACAGTTATTAGTGATCCTCGCTCAGCGGATGTCAAAGTACCCACCTGTCTTTTCCCCTTTAATGCAATGATTTTGTCCTGTTTGGTTTGCACCACAGTAAGTCCACTCTTATCTACGTTATACACACGGTCAGGGGGGAAATTGAACTTCTTGTAGGCATCTTCCAAGTTGTTGAAAAAATTAGGCACGTTTTCGCAACTGAAGCCATTTACTCTCGCAAATGTGGTTCCAGTGGGATTTCGAAGAGTCACTACATCTTTATGTCTTTGCATAAACAATCTAAACCAGTCTTTATCAGCACACTCTCTTACCACAGAGAATGGGTGCTTCACATTATTTCGAACAGCTAATTGATAAGCAACTGAACAAATGTCATGTTTTGTGAGTCCATAGTAAAGAGATTCCATTTCTAAGACATAACTGACAAGATCATTTTCCATGGCTGGACAGAAGATTGGCTTTCGACCTACACGTATTCTTGCAGCGTCATCTGCAGATTTGTCAGAATGTTCTCTAACTAATCGAAGTAATGTGGTCCGTGGAACATCATATGTTTTGCTGGCACGCAGAAATCCCATTTCTTTTTGCCTGACTGCTGTCACTGCCTGTGTCATTTTCTCTGGGTCCCACTTCTTCTGCTGTACTCCTCCTTTCGGCATTCTGGGAGGGTCTGTGAATCTGCAAAATATAAAGAGACCATTTTGAGCATTAAATATGCAGATTAAATATAGGATTTTTGTCATAATACATTTGCAGTAATTATTCTATCTTAACATAGGCACAATTTCAATTTTTTTTCTGCAAGGGTTTAGGAAAATCCAATTTCGTAATAAGAACAGTAATAAGGGCTGAAGAAGGAATGGCTGCCGCATAATAAGATCAATGTCGAGGGAATATTTGCCAAAAATGTTCTCATTAACAAGTTGCAGAAATTTGGAAGGTGTCTTGAACCCCCACAACATGATAAACATTCTCTGCCATTTAGCTGTACCTTATAACTGCATGCAGGAAGTCATAAAACTATAAAATGTGATTTTAACAAATTGTATCAAGGCCTGAAAAAGAAAGGGTAATGTGGAATAGTATTCCACATTAACCACCCTCACCTATTCCACATTACCCGCTAACTACTTTTCTTTTTTAATCTTAAATAAGATAATAACGGAAACTTCCAGGACACCTAATTGACAATGCTTATTTAGCTACGACATTGGTGAACAATGTCACATAGAACACTTGCAGAAATCTTACCTTGTGTTTGCCTTGTGTGTACAAAACGAGGGTAACGAAAAAAAGTCCGCTCCCTCCAAAACAGCTTTATGTGCTCTTTCAGCAAACATTCACAGTAGATGGCGGGGGTTGCTTCAGTGCTGCCATCTGTACATACCATCTGATGGTTCTAAACTACCCCGATAGATGGTAGACGTATGTAGTTGTAAATATCATGGTATTCCACTTTTGCCGACCATTCCACATTCGCCGCCTCTACTCTACATGTATTGAATAATAGGCAAATTGCAAAAGCAATTAGTGTTAGTGCATCAAAATGTTTTTTTCTTTAAAAATATCAAATTTAAGTGTCAGTAATATATCAAATCTACCTTGAAGAGGGTTTTAAACATTGAAAGATTAAGAAAATCTTGTAGAATCTTGAAATTATTACAAGTTAAAGCTAGTAGTATAATATTTTCAATCACACAAACAAACTAGTATTAAAAAGAGAAAATTTTGCAAGTCAAAAACTTTAATTTTCAGCTTCATGCTGATAAAAAGTTCTAATGCAAAACTCATTTGCCTCTAAAGGAGACTTAATACTTGCCCTGAAGAAGCAAGTTGCTGAAGCACTGAACTATGTCTACCATATATATATATTTAACATGTACGAGGGTGGTTCAGCATGCTCTGCCCCTGACATAGAAGGAACCCTCGTAGGAAAAACAAATAACTCTTACTTTTCAACATAGTCCCCTGCAACATTAACACACTTTTCCAATCAGCCTTCCAGTGCTTCAATCCCAGCAGAAAAAAATATTTTGGTTGGTCCTGCAACCAAGCATTCACAACATCCATAACCTCGGAATCACTGGCAAAATCCATGAAGGTGTTTCTTTATGTTCGGGAACAGGTGGAAGTCACTGGGGGCCAGATCTGGAGAATAAGGGGCATGAGGGACAATTTCGAATCCTGCTGCATGAATTGCAACCACCACAACTTGTGAGGTGTGGGCGGGAGCATTGTCACAATGGAACAGAACAACACACCACGGGCCAACAATCCGTGGCGTTTCTCCTTGATGGCAGTACGTAATTCTTCAATTAGGGTTGCAAAATAAACACCTGTGATTGTCGTTCCCTGTTGGAGATAATCTATCAAAATAATTGCTTCTGCATTCCAGAACACAGATGCCATCACTTTGCCCTTGATGGTTGAACCTTGAATTTCTTTGGGGATGGAGAATGGGAGTGTTTCCATTGCATGCTTTGGCGTTTACTTTCGGGATTGAAGTGGTGAACCCACGTTTCATCCATTGTAACAAATTTCTTCAGAAACTTTGGCTTGTCAGCCTTTATTGTCCGTAACAGGTTCTGACTTGTCACACAACGTGTCCTCTTTTGGTCGACGGTCAGCATTCTCGGGACCCAACGTGCAGAGATCTTTTTCCTTAACAAATGATTATGAATAATTGAATGCACACTGCCAGTTGAGATGCCACATGTGTCTGCTATATGGCGGACAGTCACTCGCAGGTCTGCCAAAATCATGTCATGAACTTTTGTAATAATTTCTGGTGTGGTCACCGTTGCAGATGGGCTACCACCATGCTCATCTTCACAGGTCTGCCGACCACATTTAAATTCACGGCACCATCTCTTCACTAGGTCATGTGAGGGGCTAGAGTCTCCAAGAGTTCTCACCATATCTGTATGGATGTCTTTCGGTGTTAGATTTTTCTTGAGTAAATATTTTATCACTGCTCGGACATCAGATTTTTCCATTTTTTCACATGTGGCTACACTTCTTACTGATCATCAACTTGTAACAAAAAGTGAAATTGTTGTAAATTCTTGAAACTTTGTAGATATTAGTCTATAGAATGAACAATGTTACATAAAAAATTACAGGTCTCTACTATCACTGGAAATGGGTCAGGGGCGGAGCATGCTGAACCACCCTCGACATGCAAGCGTATCTGTTCAGTACTGTGTATTAAACAAAATAACCCGAGTGGTCGCATGTGATCACCTTTATACTTTACGGATGCAATAAAAAAACAGGGTTTTCGCCGTTTACAAAAGCTTACCTATTGGCTAGTGATGTCATCATAAAGAAAGGTTGAAAACATACGTCTTTGTATTGCACAATGTCTTGCAATTTTCTGACGCAAGTTTGTTCAATTAATAGTTAATGGGGTGAACATTTTTTAACAAGGAAATTGAACTCTGTGGTGTGCGGCAGTAAGTCTAGATAATAACCCGCAGGTAACACAGCATTCTAATCAATAATTGTCACACGAAACAGTGACATACAAAGAGATTGATGATAACTCAGAACATGGTAGTGTGTGACATGCAAACAAGTTGAACTCGGAATATGGAGGGATATGTAAACATACAAAGATCATTATCTCTTCTTTGCATGCTATGAAGAGAAGCATTATGCCTTGGATCCCCTTACCTTTTTTTTTAATCTTATAAATTATTAAAATGCTTTTATCTCGAGAACCAAGTAACGTAGAAAGGTGTTTTTTGGGGGTCAAAGGTTGGTATGGTCTCAGGGAGTGTTCGGATGCTGATATGAGCACTCTGTAAATACTGAGGAACGCCATTGGGTATAACAACTACCAATACTACCAACAAATCCTACCTTCACGTCCCCGAAGGTTGTTAGCCGCGTGACCCCTGGGCAATGCAGCAAAAGAGATCATACGGCCCGCTTCGGCGGGCCGATGCTGTAGCAGACGGAGGAGGGTGAAGGCGAGTATCCAGCGCCTAAACTGGGTGTTATCAGCTAAGGGAGTAAACCGTAATAGAAAATCCTGGTCCTCCAAAGAAATGGGGGTTGAGCACTAGGCCAGCACCCTGGTCTCATAAAAATAACCTTCCGCTAAAAGAGCTCAATTACAGAAAGCCGGATGGATTAATGGAAAACGACCTAGGCATATAAAAAGGAATAAGAAAGATATAATCTGTGTAGGAACATGGAATATCATGACTATGATTAAACCGGGAAAAATGCAAGAAATAGCTGACCAAGTCTTAGCAACAAAGTTGCAGATAGTCGCATTACAGGAAGTAAGATGGAAAGGGCAAGGAGAAATTAAGAAAGACAAATACTCTGTGTATTACAGTTGTAAAGAAACTACGGGTCAGCATGGAACTGGATTCCTAGTAAAGAGAGAAATGGTAAAACATGTACTAGGGTTTGAACCATGTAGTGAAAGAATATCTAAACTTAGAGTGAAGGGAAGGTTCTGTAATGTGACATTTATAAACATGTATGCTCCAACAGAAGAGAAAGATGATGACATTAAAGATAAGTTTTATGAAGAACTGCAAGTAGTGCAAGATAAAACCCCGAGACATGACCTGATAGTCCTGTTGGGAGATTTAAATGCAAGAATAGGAAAAGAGGATGCATATAAAGAAGTAACAGGTAAACATACATTGCATGAGATAACCAATAATAATGGAGAATTAGTATGCAACTATGTTATTGCAAATAATATGACTGTAATGAGTACACAGTATGAACATAAAACGATACATAAATGTACCTGGGTGTCCCCAGATGGGAAAACTACCAACCAAATTGACCATGTTTTAGTAAACGAACATAAAAAGGAAATGGTGCAGGATGTAAAAACAATGAGGGGTCTGAATTGTGATTCGGATCATTTTTTGGTCAAGGCAGTAATTAAACAGAAATTAATACCTGTACGAAAAAGTATTCCAAGACAACAGATAAAATGGAATAAAAGCAATATGCATAGTAAAGCAATTCTGAAACAACATAGAAAAAAAATGAGCCAAAATTTGGAAAACTTTATTGATACCCAAGATATAAATGAAGATTGGAAACAACTCAAAGAAGTCATTCTGAAAACAGCAACTGAAGTAATACAAAAGCAAGATGGAAAACCAAGGAATGAATGGTGGGATAATGAATGTAAAATGGTAATAAATCAGAAAAATGCTGCACGACAAAGATGTTTACAGAGACACACAAGGGCAAATTGTGAAGAATATGAGAAAAAAAGGAGAATTGCCAATAGTGTATGCAGAAAGAAGAAAAAAAGAATGGATAAATGATAGAATCAAAGAGATTGAGGAATACCATAGAACAAAGGATTCAAGAAATTTTTTTAAGGCTGTGATATCTCATGCAGGGAACTACACTCATGCAACTTCATTATGTAAAGATGCATCTGGAGAATTAATATCTGAGAAAGAAAAAGTATTACTCCGTTGGAAAGAGTACTTTCAGGAATTATTAAATTGGGAACACTTACCGTCTGAAGATGAAATATCCGAAGAATTGGAAAATGATACTGAAACTCCAATACCAACATATGAGGAGGTAAATAAAATCATAAAATCCTTAAAAATGAATAAGTCACCTGGTTCAGATAATATCACAGCAGAACTGATAAGACATGGAGGTTATATGATAAGGAATAAAATTTATAATTTGATACTCAACATATGGAATACAGAGGAAATGCCACGAGAATGGTTACATGGTATCATATGCCCAATTTTTAAAAAAGGAGACAGGTTGCAGTGTAATAACTACAGACCAATTACGCTTTTGAATGTCGCATACAAAAACTTTGCAATTCTTCTACAAAATAGAATCTCCGAAATTACAGAAAACAAATTGGGCGAATATCAAATGGGATTTAGACCAAATAGATCTACAGTTGACAATATATTCATACTGCGACAAATATATGAAAAATGTTATGAATATAATATCGAATTGCATAACATATTTATCGATTTTATGCAAACATTTGACTCAGTAAATAGAAATATAATTCCTACATGTCTAAAGAAAATTAATGTTCCAAACAAACTAATAAGATTAATAAAGATGACATTACAAAACACTACAGCAGTAGTAAAAGGAAACAATGATTGTAGTCAGAAATTTGCAATAAATAGAGGAGTAAAACAAGGAGACCCATTATCAGCAATTTTATTTAGCATAGTCATGGATGAAATAATTCAGAAGTTGGAAATCAGAGGAAACATTTCAACAAGATTAAGACAGGTCGGTGCATATGCAGACGACATAGTAATTATTACAAGAACTAAGCAATCAATGGTGGACTCACTAGTGAAACTAAAGCATATGAAATATGGATTAATAGTGAACGAAAAAAAGACAAAATATATGAGGTGTACAAGAAGAAAAATCCAAAAACAAAAAGAGGATATAGATACAATGCACATAGAGCAGGTACAGTCATTTAAATATCTCGGGTCAATAGTAAATGGAAACAATGAAATTGAAGAAGAAATTAAAGAAAGGATTGCAGCTGGAAACAGAGCATTTTATGCGAATAAGAGGATATTCCAATCCAAACTAGTTACCAGAAAAATAAAATTAAAGCTGTATAAATCCATAATAAGACCTGTGGTTTCATATGGCTGTGAAACCTGGGTGCTGAAAGAAGATATAACTTGAAAACTAATGATATTTGAAAGAAAGATATTAAGGAAAATATATGGCCCAACGAGACAATCTAATAATATATGGCGAATAAAAACAAACGAAGAGCTTGAAATATTAATAAAGAGTAAGAATATAAGAAGATTTATCAAATCACAAAGATTGAGCTGGTTGGGTCACATTGAAAGAATGCCTGAAGAAAGAATTGTGAAACAAATTTACAATTGGAGACCTGTTGCTACAAGATCACAAGGAAGGCCCAAATCCAGATGGATAGACGATGTCAGAAATGACATAAGAAAATTGAAGATACAGAACTGGAAGAAATGTGTGTTGAGTAGAGAAGAGTGGAAGGATGTAATTGAGCAGGCCAAAGCCCATAAAGAGCTGTAGCACCTTATAAGAAGAAGAAGAAGTTTGTTCAATTAATAGTTAATGGGGTGAACATTTTTTAACAAGGAAATTGAACTCTGTGGTGTGCGGCAGTAAGTCTAGATAATAACCCGCAGGTAACACAGAATTCTAATCAATAGTTGTCACACGAAACAGTGACATACAAAGAGATTGATGATAACTCAGAACATGGTAGTGTGTGACATGCAAACAAGTTGAACTCGGAATATGGGGGGATATGTAAACATACAAAGATCATTATCTCTTCTTTGCATGCTATGAAGAGAAGCATTATGCCTTGGATCCCCTTACCTTTTTTTTAATCTTATAAATTATTAAAATGCTTTTATCTCGAGAACCAAGTAACGTAGAAAGGTGTTTTTTTTGCATTGGTTTTGTTTCGATGTTCTCTTTAATCTGATACCAAACTCGATATTATTATCTTCTCTTTCATAGCATTTTTTTATCTTTTTTTTAAATCTTATAAATTATTAAAAAGCTTATAGCTTGAGAACCAAGCAACGTAGAAAGGTGTGGTTTTTTGCATTCGTTTTGTTTTAATGTTCTCTTTAAATTTGAGACCAAACTCGATAATAAAATAACCAAAAGAAATAATGCCCAGAATGTGTTCGGTTTCAAGAAACACATTCAGCAAATAGAAAGAATTCCAGTAAACATGGATATCATTAGGGATATTCATCGTAAACTAAGAGGCCTGGTTATCATTAATCTAAATAGTATCTGGTATCAAGTTGATGAGGATACGGGTAAACAATTACATATATTTAACAATAACCAAAATCTTATAAAATTCCTGTCAGTGGGAATATTCAAATTTCGACCTCTCCAATGCAGCAATTGCACACATAGGTCAAAATTTGTAGAGGATTAAACACAATAATATGATTGCCAACACAACATACGAGGTAGAAAAAGGTGATTTCCTCTATTCTGAAATAATTGGGGAGTATAAGTTAATTCCTCTCTTTATCGAAATAAGTATAATCTATCCTCTCATGAATATATAAAAATACCAAAACAAAAAATATAACAAAATAAAAATAAAAATAAAAGTAAATAAATAAAAATGATGGATATATTTGGAAACAGAAGACGACAACAGATACCAGGTAATTCCAGCGACATCACCAGATTCGACGAACATCTTAAGAAACTTAAATCAGATTTATTAATTTTACAAAATTCACTAAATTTAAATATACAAGCCGAGATTATAAATCTCCAAACTGAATTAATTAATCCCATAGTGAAAATTGATGGCAAACTGAAATCCCTACTACAAAAATATACCAACTTAGGCTCAATAAACAATGTTCAAAACTTAGAAGAAAGCATAGCCAAGTTGAAAATTGAACTTAATAAATTTCGACAACTCCAAACAACCACTTCAGAGCAATTAAAACAAGAATTAAACAAAAGGTAAAAAGGTAAAGTGTTCCCCTGTGCATAGCACCATGGCATGAAGGCATATAGGGGGTGTGGGGATAACGCCCCACACTTTCTTGATCCGGTCGTGAGTGGGGGTGATGTGATCAGCATCACGCCCCTGACCGCCTTTACCCCCCAGGGTTTCCCCCAGGTACCCATGTTATTCGACGCTGGGTGGGCGCCGGGGCCGCTTCCACCGTTAGAAAAGTTCCCGGATTTGAACCGGCCGGGGATCGAACCCGGGACCTTGAGCATGGTAGTCAGACGCGTTACCGACTGAGCCACCGCGGCCACAATTAAACAATCAAGCAAATACTATTCGTACCGAACTGCTTTCTATTATTCAAAATATCAAAACCCAAGAGCAGTACGAACAGCTTAATGCTAGTATTCTCGAATTACGAGAGCAATTTCTATCTTTCAAAATTCCTACACTAGAAAATATTAAAACTGAATTGCAAACTGATTAGTTACACAGGGCCATAACAGAAGTTCAATCCAAACTGCAAACGTTGGAAGATTTTATCAATAATTTACCTTCATCTTCTGAATTAAATGCCATTGCACGCAGTGTTGCCAGTATCAAATTACAGTTGGAGACTTATGAAGATTTTTGGAAGATACAGGGTACCATAGCTCATATTGAAGACACTTTGGCAACCATGAGAAATGAATTGACAAATATACAGGAAACTCTGGAATTCAAGTTGCCAAGCATAACCGAATCTTTAAACATAATTCAAGAACAGATTACCAAGCTGGAAAACCTTAATACTGAAAACTAATTATCCCATTTTATCATCTCATAGATGACATACAGAATAAATTACAAATATTACAACAATCTATGCCTACACAAGATGACATACAACAACTTAAAGATGCTTTGAGCAATGTTGTAGATGCTACGGAGTTGGATGCTGTCAGACAAGGTTTGACCACACTTCAAAATACTGTAACTACTTTACCCACTTCCCAGGAGTTAAGATCTGTAAAAAGAGCAGTAAATCGAATACTCAAGTCAGAGGACATCAAGAACATTCAAGCGGAAATTGCTGTAATTCAAGATACTATCACTACTTTGCCTACCAACCAGATGGTCAACGAACTTCATGCATTGTTTGAAGAAATCAGAAGTCAGGTACACGATCTTGCGAGACAAAGTACTAAATTGAAACTTGTAGAAAGTTTACAGGAGATTATTTCTAACATTAAGCTACAAATCAGTACCCTCGAAACAAGTCAAGAATCTGCTTTATGAAGTTTTACCTCGCAACTTCGTGATCTCAAAGAACAATTTAAACAATTATATGTCGATGTGAAAATCAAACCCAGCTACGATGAAGTGGTACGCACAATAAACGAATATCAAGAATCGGTATTAAGCAGATTAGATGATCTTGAATTACATCAAGTTTTCACTGTTGAGATAGTTAGACTTGAGAGTGTAGCAAATGTACGAGGGCACTGGACTTATGTTAATGCAGGCAATGTTTACAAATTGTATCCCTACAGTCAGTCTCATGAATTTTTTCTTGATGGTAATATTTAATTTTTAAAATTTGGCTATGTGAAGAAGGGAAAACATATAGAAGTACCAAATTTCACCATACAGAGAAAAGATGGTGTGTATAGAGCACTTTAGATACCTATTGCATATTGGGATGAATCTGTAAAGAAATATAAAATACATGAGGATGAACAATTATCTGGTTTTCATGTGGAAGCTGGTGACCAATTATTATTTGAAGTGAAACAATTATACCCTGAAAATAATCCATTTTATGTCATATTTTCTTATAGAACCCGATGTCAGGACAAGATATAGTTAATGAATTACACAGACCAGCTCGTCGTAACTACAAACGACTGAGTATGGTAACAAAAGGTGTAGACGATTTGTTTCAAGCTGATCTGATAGAAATGAGCACAGGAACTTTAAAAAATATTTACAGACAGACAGAGGAAATGAATTTTACAATTCCACATTTACCAAGTTAATGAATCAACATAATATTAAGCATTATTCTACATACAGTGATCTTAAAGACAGTATAGTAGAACGATTCAACAAAACATTAAAAACACATGTGGAGGCAATTTACTCTACAGGGTAACTATAAATGGGTACAACTTTTACCCGAGCTAGTTCATAATTATAATAATTCAGTACACAGAACTATTCACATGAAACCTGCTGAGGTAACCAAGTCTGATGAGTCTAGGTTGATTTCTACTGTTTGTCAAAAATATAAATACACTACGAAGAAACCAAAATACAAAATAGGAGAACAGGTAAGACTCAGTAAATTTAAACATTTATTTGAAAAGGGATTCACCAAAAATTGGAGTACAGAGTTATTCACTGTAGTTCAAGTTTTACCAGGGAATAGAAATACATATATCATAAAAGATAATTATAATAAAATATTGAAGGGGAGATTCTATGAAGAGGAACTCAGTAAAACAAAATATCGAGATACATATTTAATTGAGAAAATATTACGTAAGAAAAATAATAAAATGTATGTTATGGCTAGGATTGCCAGAAAGAAGTTGGATAGAAGCAAAGCAGGTGATTCTTTGACACCAACATGGAATGTGGTACAGCGTTTACCAGATTTAGTAGAAACTAGTAAAAAAAAAGGGGAGTTGTTACCTGATAATATAAGATGAATTATTGTAGGTCCCTCTGGTTGTGGAAAAGCCACTCTGTTGGTAGATAATTTTCTGCTAGCCCCTAATTGGCTTGATTGGGAAAATATACACCTGTATGTATTCTCTAAAAGTTTAGAACAACCAAAATATCAACAACTCATGAAGCTGTACGAGGGACTTAACATAGCTACATCTGCATCAAAAATAAAACCTCTCGATGATTTTTTGAAAAATTGTGTTGTAGTTTTTGATGATGTCATTCTAGAAAATCAAAACGAAACCCGAAATTTCTTTACACAGGGTCGTCACAAAGAAATAGACTGCTTCTATTTAGCTCAAACTTATTCCAAAATTCCTAAACAATTACTACGAGATCACGATCATACTGATTTGAAACATGTAAACGATCATTATGTGGGGGTGACTTAAATTATAACCAATTTTCAAAATTCTGTTCATCTTGTTGGAACACTGATGATTTTGGATTTGTTACCATCGACATGACTAGAAAACCTAACAATGGAAAATTTAGAAATAAAATCAACGACTTTTTGAACGTTGAAACGATATAAAATAACCTCTGATCAAAAAATAAATATGTCAAAACATAAAATTGAAGATCATTTGAAATTACGTGATTAACTGTCCAAACGTTTCAAAGGTTGGAAATCAGAGAATCGAGGATTCTATGAACAACACAAACGTCAAGACCAGCCAATTATCGATGCAATCAGTGGTCTCGGTAAAGAGATTAAGGGTGTCACAGAACAAAATAAAAATCTTTTAAATGAATTGGTGCCTCTTACTGCTAAAAATTATGCAGATTTTCCACCTACACCTTTATCTAGTACATTTATACCAAAAGTTTTTAGAATTACAAGATTTCGGTCAAATTATATGTGGTCATGTTTGCATTACGATGCTTAGAATATTAAATAAAATACATAACATCAAATTAGAAGATTTTCAAAAAGCAGTGTGGAATATTAAATATGGGAATTTTTCATCTCTCCAGCGAGACTTCAGTCTTGAATCTACATCTCCACAATGATATTATCTATCCAAATTCCATAGCTCTGAGAGCCTTCTACAGCATGTATCTGATTCCAAATGTAACTACCTACAACAATTCTATATTTGTAGGTGATGAAAAAATAATTATTCCTCCTGGACAATATAACTTATCTACTTTACAATCTGAACTTCCTAACGCTGTATTGCTATCTCAAAACTCTGTAACCAAAGAAACAGTAGACCTATCTACAGTGGGTGAACTTCTAGGTTTCCCCAACAATAGCAAATTAGAAGCAGGTATTAGGCACATAGGTACATTTATACCAAAATTCTTAGCTATAGAAACATTGAATATTCACTGCAACATTGCCAAAGGAATGATTATCAAAGCTGAAGAAAATTCAGTTGATAGCCACAAGGAGACAGGTATTATCATTGCTACATTTAAGCCAAATTCAGAATTTATGGAACCTAACATCTATTCCCCAATCCCACCAGTCTATTTCCCTGTTTCTCTTGATAAAATTAATTACATAGAGATAATAATTACAAATGAGAAAAATGAGATCATCGATTTTGCCGGTGCTAATACCACTGCGATAATATAAATTAATATTTAAAATAAATAAATAAATACCAATGGAAAATATTGAATGTTATGAGTTGCAATCATTCCCTCCAAACAGGAGGACATTGGTAGTTATTAATGATCGAACAAATATTAAGTTAATAAGTGAGTTTCAAGAAACTTTACCTGAAAATACCATACGCAATGCAATTTTAATTGTAGAGAAATCATACATATATGATGTAAAGAATGAAAGAGTGATAGAACAATTTCATAGATAATAGAATAATTTTAATACTATTTACTATTTATTACTATTTAATATAATATAATAAAAATATAAAAATTTTAATACTATTTTTAAAAAATAATTTGTAATTCATAAACATTTATTACAATGTTTACTTGTATTATAATGTCCATATTCTCTAGTATGAACATTGCAATCTAATATTTGCAATTTATTATCATTGCTATCAAGAGCTACTTTATTTTTTGTAGTATAGACACTAGATAATTTGCTAGTTATATAAACATTCTTTAAAATCTTTCATTGTAAGTTCTCTTGTACACACTCCACTTGCATTTATCACAATGTTTACTTGTGTTATAATGTCCATATTCTTTAGTATGGACATTGCAATCTAATATTTGCAATTTATTATCATTGCCATCAAGAGCTTTTTTATTTTTTTCTGTAGTATAGACACCATCCAATTTGCTAGTAAGATGATATGAAGACATGTTTATTGTTTTCTTTTCAAATAAACATTCTTTAAAATCTTCCATTGTAAATTCTCTTGTACATGGTCGACTTACACCCTTAGCTTTTTTAATTTCTTCTTTGCCATCAATATTTATACAATACATTTTTGGTCTTAGACCAGCAAATTCTGTTATTATAGACCCTGCTGCCTCATCTTTCATTTTCCCAGGGATCATCTGATTTTCGAGACTGTATAATAGATTATTTTTTGGATAATTACTAAAATCAAAATATTCTTTCATAGAAAGCAAGTCACTGTACAAATCAGGTGTTTCTATCACATACACAAAACTATCAGTATCCGTATATGCTATTTCAATTTTATCTTTATATCTAGATTTCATAATATCATGAAATTTATACATTTCTAATTTTTCCAATTCTAGGACGGTAACACCCACAGCTATTGGTGCATTACACATTACTTTGTTATTGGATCTTTCAATAAGAGTCAGATCATCTGTAATTCTTGTAAAATCTTTGTATGTGGGATCGGCAATGAGTTTCTTGAGGTCCTTTTACGATCAGACACCAAAATTACACCTTACCCAATTTCTTTTGTTCTCTATACATTTTCCAAATATAGAGTTAATCATTAATTTAAAAATATTTTTTTCAACTTTAGTGGCTCAGTCGGTAACGTGTCTACCATGCTAAAGGTCCCGGGTTCGATCCCTGCCCGGTTCAAATCCGGGAACTTTTCTAACGATGGAAGTGGCCCCGGCACCCACCCAGCGTCGAATAACATGGGTACCTGGGGGAAACCCTGGGGGGTAAAGGCGGTCAGGGGCGTGATGCTGATCACATCACCCCCACTCACAACCGGATCAAGAAAGTGTGGGAGGTTACCCCCAAACCCCCTATATGCCTTTATGGAGTGTTGCTATGCACAGGGGAGCACTTTTTTTTAAACTTTAGAATTTGTTTGTATTCGATTGTTTGTATTTTTCACAATATATTGAGCTAACCATTTTTCTTGGTCAAATTTTAACCCCTTATGGTCTTTGGTAAGTTTCATACCTTGCTCCAAGTAATATTGCAAGAATCGATAGTGAAGCACTTATTTTTTTTTTATTTTCGAATGATAACACCAATTTTGTTTCCTCTGTGCCTAGGACCTTCTGAGAAACTGGTGCCATAGCTAATCCGTGGCAATCCTCATGGAGATCAGATGGATATTCCAAATCAACCCATTCGTAATCATCGATTGGCAGTGATTGAGTCATCGCACGACCATATAAATTGTTCATATCAACATAAAATATGTATTTAGATGGTTTGCTACGATCATAGTTAGGTAAATATTTATTGTTAGCTATAACATGTCTTAAAAGACACTGGACTATACCACCACGTTTAGCAGATTCAACAAACATAAACTGGTCAACATCGTTGATGAAACCAATTTCAACTTTTGTATTTAAAAGCATAACCTGCCAGGATAAACCGGGTGTTGTGTACATGAATACAGGATCTAGTTCATATAATCTAAAACAACGATCTCGAAAAGTTTCAAACACATCAGCCAACTGGAGAGTATCTAGAATCAAGTAGTTGTTATGATAATCCCCCATTGTTTTGAAATCTAGTATTGTCCAGACTCTATGTGCATATTGATAACATTCCTCGATACATTCTTCATCCTGAAGTTTGTTATACAATTTATCTCTCGATGGTAACTGTGTCTCATTAAATTTTTCAAAATCATCCATGTAATCATATGGGTAGACCCCTTTTCTTTTCAACAATTCTATCTTATCCTCACCAAAATGTTCCTTTGTGTGAACAAATTCCTCATTGGTTAATTGACTCACCAGAGTAGCCAAACTGCTGGATAAAAACTGATATGAATCCAGGAATCTAAGAACAACTTTATTTCCATTTTCTAATTTGATAGTTTTCTCTTTACTGTGTGGTATAATATTGATAATCCCTACATCATATCCCAATTCTTTGATAAATAAATGTGCATCAAAATTTTGTAAATTGTGAATGAATATTGGAATGAAGTTAGGTTTCTGTATTTGCAAATTACATGAATTACAAATTGTATGGATATATTCTCCATTAAAATGGTTGTGGTCCATCCTTTTTTCACTATTATAATTAAAATTATGTTTACAGTATTTACGTCGTATGGCATTATCATATTCCTGTTGTTGTTCTGGTGTAAGAGGCTTCATTGGTATTTCATTATATAAGATTGGACCATATTTTTTATCCCACTCAAAGTTTTTGAATAAATTTTTCGCCTGTATCTTTGCCTCGATAAAAATATTCTTCTTCTGGACTATTTTGTTCATATGTTTTTATCAATTTTAGTGCAAAGCCACATGCTTTATGTTTAGCTATATTTGTTGTACTTGATACATTCGAATCTGGAAAACATGTTGCTATTGGTTCTTGTATTGTTTCAAAATCTGCATAAATTACAAATGGATGTTTTACTAATGATTTATAATTACTAAATTTTATATTTTTGGATAAAAAATTATAAGTCCCAGGAGGATGGAGAGAACAATATTTAATATGTTCCTTTAATTTCTCTTCACGTGTTTTCCCATATCTTCCATCAAATTTTGACAAGCATCGATCACATATTGTTATTTTACGACGATGTAGTGTTTTTGACTATGTATCAATCTTCCAAAATCCTGTGTGAGACAATAATGTTTCTTGTTTCTCTCTGTAACATATAATAAATGTATAACACGTGTACCATTTGCTGCTGGATAGTGACACAGTACACAAAGTTCACCTTTTTCATCAATACGATAAACTTGCACAGCTACTGGTTGATTGTAGTGTTCTTTATATTGTTTTTCAAATCTACTAATATCTGAGATATCTACTGGATATTTTATGCCTGACATAGGTTTCTTAAACTCTTTTATATATTCAGGATAATTGTAATTAGAGACACAATATTTATGGTCAGATGCAGGATGAAAACGGGCTATGAGACACCATAAAAACATTTATTGTCTTTATAATTTTTAATATTTATTACAACATTCTTGTTTTTAATGTGGTCGGGTAAATCAATATAACTAGATCCCCCAAGAGGTATATCTTGCTATTTTTAATTCAAGTTTATGGTTTGTATCACAAAGTGACCAACCGGAACCTCTTCCTTGGAACTGTACATGTTTTAAGATAAGTTCTTTACATGCTTTATCATAAATATTATGCAAACAATTAATATCATTACGGTGTAATGAAAATATTGTTGTTTTTCACTATGAGAATTTATATATATACAACATAGATTAAAATATATTTTGAGAGAACTCATTTCAAGTTTATTTTGAATTGCTTTTATAATTTTTTCTTTCAGTTTAGCTAGAAAATTTGGAATATCTGAAGCATCATTTATGTCTGATGTGGCATTTTTTTTGTATACAATTTTTTTTGGTTGAATTTAATTTTTTTTGTTATTAATTTTTTTTTATTCTTTTATATAATTTGTATGTGTATATATATATATATATATATATATATATATATATATACAGGGTGACTGGTAATTAGATGTATTCCCTAAAAGGGGTTAAAGTAGAGACAATTTGCAATAAATTTGACCATATGATACCCTGTCCGAAAATTAGTAGTTTGAGATAATCAAATTTCAATTGTTTATTTAAAAAATGACAATTTTCCACATAAAAAGATGAATTGAGAAAAAACTGCTCATTGTATGGAACTTATTTCAGCATTTTCTGATAGCTAACAAATAATACATAACAAATACTTCATTCATCTTCATGTGAATGGAATCAATGAACAATACAATTAAAAAACATTATATGTGTTGCTCGAAGTGGGCACCTCCCTAACGAATGCGGGCATGCAGGTTTTTACGGAGATTTATTCTCTTAACTCCTGATGTGATGGTGTCCTTGATGTGTTGACCAGCTGATAAGATCCTTTCCCTGAGCTCTTCTTACGAGTTTACCGGTGTTTTGTGATGTGGCTCCAAATGTAAAAGTTGCAAGGCTTCAAATCGATCGGGGGATCGAGCTGGGCAGTCATCATGCTGATAAATCATGTCACGTCTTGTAGTTAGAGGCACATCCTCCAACAACATTGCCATCCCATTCCTCAAGAAATGTTCATAAGTGATGCCATTTAAGATTTGGGGCAGGAAAAATGGCTCGATCAAATGATTGTTGATTACGCCCATCCATACTTCTGCCTGGGCGTGCGACTGTGGCTGGATGAAAATTACCCAAAGAAATGGATTGGCCGAGGCGGCTCGATTCCCTGGCTGGCTCGATCCCCCGATTTGAAGCCTTGCGACTTTTACATTTGGAGCCACATGACAAGACACTGGTAAACTCGTAAGAAGAGCTCAGGGAGAGGATCTTTACAGCTGGTCAACACATCAAGGACACCATCACATCAGGAGTTAAGAGAACAAATGTCCGTAAAAACCTGCGTGCCCACATTCGTTAGGGAGGTGCCCACTTTGAGCAAGAAATGCAATGTTCTTTAATTGTATTGTTCATTGATTCCATTCACATGAAGATGAATGAAGTATTATTTCTTGTACACAAATGTGAATGTCAGCAACATTTGTACCTTGTTGGATAGCTGATGACTCAAGGAAGTAATTTAAATAATTTGTACGGTTCGTGTCATATTATTCTTGTTATTAATACATTGCCTAGTAAACTAAGAGTGTATTTTTTATCACCACTTGTAAGTTTAGACCCACCCGTTACTTACATGTGATTGTTATTTGGGAAAAACTTTTTTTTTCAACGAACCACTTATTTGTTAGCTATCAGAAAATGCTGAAATATGTGCCATACAATGAGCAGTTTTTTCTCAATTCATCTTTTTATGTGAAAAATTGTCATTTTTTAAAAAAACAATTGAAATTCAATTATCTCGAAAACTACTAATTTCTGGAAGGGGTATCATATGGTCAAATTTATTGCAAATTGTCTCTACTTTCACCCCTTTCAGGGAATACATCTAATTACCAGTCACCCTGTATATATATATAAAAATAATTATATTTTTTTTAAAAAAAAATGTTAGGCTTGCGACGTTTTTCTGCGCGGATCGTAATAAAAATGTATTACGTTAAATTTCCGCGTAGAAAATCCGCATATTTCTCCTCATAATCTTCGGTACGCTTTGCGTCAGTGTTATTGGATACTAGTTGATCGATCGACCACCAGAGGTCACCAGTGGCATTTTTTCTGTTCTGCGATCACGATCGACGAGAGACTGCAGTTCCGAACCAGCTTGCGAGTCGTAAAGGAGTTTTGGAGTGACGACATGAACTTGGAGAGAAGCAGCGACTCGCGGGACTAGACGTAACTCTCCGTCGTCGATTACAATTGGTAATATAGGATTACCTTCTTTCATCGGATAATACGAGAAGCTGTTCCATTTTTGCATCATGTGATAGTAAGACGTTAAGCTGCTGGTGTTTTTTGACGAACGATGCCAACCAACGAAGATGATTAAGCGAAGCATTCTTTGACCATTGACCAGTTTGATCGTCGTATTCTTCCTTCATGGAGTGCAACCAGAACTATGAAGGTGCGATGGGACAAGTTGGAGGAGGAAAGTTACGAGTAACAGGATGGCATACTTCGTACGTGCATGAAGACGAGCCATTGGAAGGCGTTCCCCCTTTGATTCAACAGTGGTCAGCTCTAATGAACCATGGTGTACGATTGTTTAAATTATCGAGGTATGTACTTTACGACCATTTTTTGCATAAGTGAACAGTGAATGTGTGCTTTGACTAACATACGTCTTTTTCTTGACCGAGTTACAAGTTGAAATATTAAGAGAAACGGACGGCAAAAAAGGACAAGTCAAATAGAAGGCAATTTAACGATTCATTCCCAGCTTATACGACGTCGTCGCGGTTGGTCTAGTGGAAAAATAAAGCGACGCCCGGTTTCAATTTTTTGTATAAGTAAGACAGGCACTAATTAGAATCAATCGATTACAAAAGGATGGGGAATGCAATTTATATAATTGTTGGTTACCATATGGTGCATAAATAACCTTCGCGCATATTTGTTAAATTGCATAAGAGCATCAAACAAAAAAGGAGGGGTTTGTCTCAAAAGGAATAAGGCACGTGTAATACTACTAAAGATTGACCTTTGTAGATTTTAACGATATCGTTGTATACGTTATTCTGATGTTGTCAGTTCTTTCTATTTTTATTGTATTATCTTCCGGATAAATTGTTAAGACTTTTGAAGAGTTGTTGTAGTGGGGGTTAGAAGAAGAAATTGTTACAGTTATACAATGTACATGTTGTTGATGAAATACTAACCATTCTTCGCTGCGAGGTTGGTATAATAAATTTTGACTAAGTGTCGCAAATTAAGTACTGCAGTATATGTTTAACCCCACACAAAGAAGAAAACTGTACTTTAGGTTATATACTGATGAAACGAGGTTGTGAATTATTCTGGGACGGACTCGTGACTGTATTTATTCGTAGTTCAAGAGTTAACTTGGTCTCAGCTTCCTATGTATATTTTTGACCTTATTTTCAAATAATCTTGTTCAATGGATCACATGGTCCCGTTTAATTTGGATCTCGACAGAGACTGAGGTGACAGTACAAAATACTCGTCGTTAACCTCCAAACCGTGACTTTTGTGACTGATTGGTTTTTTTCTTTTTTTTAAGCATACATGTAACTAGTTTCGTTCCACGGACTCTTTCGCGCGTCTTCTAAATTTTGATTATTATTATTATGTACGCAACCTCTCAGTTACAGGCTTTATATATTAAAAATTTTAAAAATAAAATTTCTTAGGTTTTATATATTCAATTTTTTTTTCAAAAAATATGTTAGAACAATTTATACTTAATAAAAAATTAATTATAAATTTATATGTTATTAGTATTCTACACACCAAGATACATATATATTTTTATATATAGCTTTTTCTTCTAAAAATACACACATGTACATTTTCAGTCGTAAAAATTAATCAGAAATACACACACATTTTGAGAAATAATTATATGCACTACACAGCACTGCAGTGCTGATAACTTAAAACCAATATCTACACATTTCAGACGTAAATTGCAATCAGAAATACACACATCTGAGAAATAATTATATGCACTACACAGCACTGCAGTACTGATAACTTAAAACCAGTATCTACACTTCTATTTCTCTTAAAATCTGGATAATTGTAAATATACTGATTTAGGCTCAAAAAGTAAATTTTACCCTATAAAAATAAGTAGTTAAATTTGATAAAAAAACACATAATTATTTTTTATACTATAAAAATGGTAATATTTAGTTTTTTTGAATATTTTCACCCTTTGATAAAAAAAATAATATTTTTCATGCTATAAAAAGAGTAAAATTGGGATTTTTTGGATATTTCCCCCTTGGAAAATTAGGTGAAATCGGGGTAAAATGAATAAATACAAAATAAATGACCACAAAGTTACCTATACAGGGTGACTGGTAATTAGATGTATTCCCTGAAAGGGGTTAAAGTAGAGACAATTTGCAATAAATTTGACCATATGATACCCCGTCCGAAAATTAGTAGTTTTTGAGATAATCGAGTTTCAATTGTTTCTTTAAAAAATGACAATTTTCCACATAAAAAGATGAATTGAGAAAAAACTGCTCATTGTATGGAACTTATTTCAGCGTTTTCTGATAGCTAACAAATAAGTGGTTCATTGAAAAGGAAGTTTTTCCCAAATAACAATCACATGTAAGTGACGGGTGGGTCTAAACTTACAAGTGATGATAAAAAAATGCACTCTTAGTTTACTTGGCAACATATTAATAACAAAAATGGTATGACACGAAGCGTACAAATTACGTAAATTACTTCCTTGTGACATCTGCTTTCCAACAAGGTACAAATGTTGCTAACATACACATTTGTGTACAAGAAATAATACTTCATTCATCTTCATGTGAATGGAATCAATGACCAATACAATAAAAGAACATTACTCATCTTGCTCAAAGTGGGCACCTCTGTTACGAATGCAGGCACGCAGGTTTTTACGGACATTTGTTCTCTTAACTCATGATGTGATGATGTCCTTGGTGTGTTGACCAGCTGTTAAGATCCTCTCCCTGAGCTCTTCTTGTGAGTTTACCAGTGTCTTGTCATGTGGCTCCAAATGTAAAAGTCGCAAGGCATCAAATCGGGGGATCGAGCCGGCCAGGGAATCGAGCCACTTCGGCCAATCCATTTTTTGGGTAATTTTCATCCAGCCACTGTCGCACGCCCAGGCAGAAGTATGGATGGGCGTAATCAACAATCATTTGATCGAGCCATTTTTCCTGCCCCAAATCTTAAATGGCATCACTTATGAACATTTTTTTGAGGAATGGGATGGCAATGTTGTTGGAGGATGTGCCTCTAGCTACAAGACGTGACATGATTTATCAGCATGATGACTGCCCAGCTCGATCCCCCGATCGATTTGACGCCTTGCGACTTTTACCTTTGGAGCCACATGACAAGACACCGGTAAATTCGGAAGAAGAACTCAGGGAGACAATCTTAACAGTTGGTCAACACATCAAGGACACCATCACATCACGAGTTAAGAGAACAAATGTCCTTAAAAACCTGCGTGTCTGCATTCGTAACGGAGGTGCCCACTTTGAGCAAGACGTGTAATGTTCTTTAATTGTATTGGTCATTGATTCCATTCACATGAAAATGAATGAAGTATTATTTCTTGTACACAAATGTGTATGTTAGCAACATTTGTACCTTGTTGGATAGCAGATGTCACAAGGAAGTAATTTACGTAATTTGTACGCTTCGTGTCATACCATTTTTGTTATTAATATGTTGCCAAGTAAACTAAGAGTGCATTTTTTTATCATCACTTGTAAGTTTAGACCCACCCGTTACTTACATGTGATTGTTATTTGGGAAAAACTTTTTTTTTTTCAATGAACCACTTATTTGTTAGCTATCAGAAAACGCTGAAATAAGTTCCATACAATGAGCAGTTTTATCTCAATTCATCTTCTTATGTGGAAAATTGTCATTTTTTAAAGAAACAATTGAAACTCGATTATCTCGAAAACTACTAATTTTCGGACGGGGTTTCATATGGTCAAATTTATTGCAAATTGTCTCTACTTTAACCCCTTTCAGGGAATACATCTAATTACCAGTCACCCTGTATATCTACTTGAAAATAAACCTAAATAACCTTATATGACTTTTTGGAATGATGTGCTTTAGCATAATAACACATTTTCTTGGATGTTGATGTAATTTGGAACTAATAGAATCCTATGTAAGCTTGAAACCTTTACATCATATGACTATAGAAAATTAAGTTTTTCACAAAAAGCTCATTTCCCACTTGGAAAAGTGAGTCGAATTTTTTTTTATATATAAATTCGTAAGTCTCCAGTCAGTTTTGTGGCCCATTAATATGTTCTCAATATGTTTACTTAGTGTTAACCTCAGTTTCGCAATCTGTCTCTCAAGAGTCACGCCTGGGATATATTGCCTCCAGTTATGCACATTTAACACAATTTTATGCATTCACAAACATAACAAAGATTGACCTATTTTCTAGTGAAGTCATCGTTTTTATCAGTCTACAAAATGTGTATTGTTCAGTACAAAGGAAATGTATGTCATCAGAAATAGGAAGGTATAATAGGTACTTTTACTAGCAGATCATGATAATGTTTTATAGATGTAAGCTCTTAGCCATGTAAACAAAACAAACGAGTGGTAAACCAATGTTTAATCATTTACTGATTGGAAGTATTGAAGTATAATATAAACATAAAAAGACGAAATTAATGGAAGCCTGCATGTTACTCAAATTATGTATCATTCACAAAATACATAAATAAATAATCTAAACTATATAAGAATTGTAAACTTATGAGTTCATTTTTCTTTATGCTTCCTGATCTGAAGATATACAATTCTTAAGACATCATCATGTAGGTGTAATTAGGTTCTACGCCTTACGCTAGAAGGTGGATGCCCCCAAAACTCATACTTCTAGGAAATTAGTATCTATATGACGAAGTATCAATGATGACAACCCGAGAACTAGGGCTCTATGTTTAAGTTAAGGTGGCATAGTAGCTGTTGATCCTTGAGTGGGCCTGGCAAAACAAGGTAAGTTTTGGTCTGATGAAAGAACCTCTCGATAATGTGAAAGAACACTAGGCTTGTGACACAAACTTCTTTACACTACAAATTTTTTTTGAAAAATCCCGTTTTTCAAGTTATTCAGTGCACATTAAATACATGCCAGAACACCACAGGCTACACAAGGATAAAACCTTCAATATCTTGAATTAATTGGATTCTGCCAAAATAATTTATTAAATATTGAATAGAAATTAGGCATTTAAGCTATATGAATTTCTGAATGTCTTAAGATGATGCTTCCGTGCAAATGAATTCTTACATGTTGAACATACAAAGAGCTCTCTCCATTATGAATTCTAAAATGTTTTTCAAGATCTTCCATCTGTGCAAATGATTTGTTACATGTTGAACACATGTTCTCTCCAATATGATTTATTAAATGTTTGCTAAGATCTTCCTTCTGTGCAAATAATTTGTTACATGTTGAAGACACAAGTAGCTCTCTACAATATGAATTATTAAATGTTTTCTACGATCTTCCTTCCATGCAAATGATTTGCTACATGTTGAACATACAAGGAGCTCTCTCCAGTATGAATTATCAAATGTTTTCTAAGATCTTCCTCCCATGCAAATGATTTGTTACATGTTGAACACATATGGGGTTTGTCTCCAGTATGAATTATCAAATGTTTTCTAAGATCTTCCTACCATGCAAATGATTTGTTACAAGTTGAACACATATGGGGTTTGTCTCCATTATGAATTCTTAAATGCCTTCTAAGATCATCCTTCCATGCAAATGATTTGTTACATGTTGAGCACACAAGGAGCTCTCTCCAGTATAAAAAAGGTAAAGTGCTCCCCTGTGCTTAGCAAATGCCATAAAGGCGTATAGGGGGTGTGGGGGTAGCACCCCACACTTTCTTGATTCGGTTGTGAGTGGGGGTGATGTGATCAGCATCACACCCCGGACTGCCTTTACCCCCCAGAGTTTCCCCCTGGTACCTATGTTATTCGATGCTGTTTTCTCTCCAATATGAATTATCAAATGTTTTCTAATATCTTCCTCCCATGCAAATGATTTGTTACATGTTGAGTACACAAGGAGCTCTCTTTCCAGTATGAATTATCAAATGTTTTCTAAGATCTTCCTTCCGTGCAAATGATTTCTTACATGTTGAACACACATGGGGTTTCTTTCCAATATGAATTCTAAAATGTTTTCTAAGATTTTCCTTCCATGCAAATGATTTGTGACATGTTGAACACACATGGGGCTTCTCTCCGGTATGAATTCTTAAATGTTTTCTAAGATCTCCCTTCCATGCAAATGATTTGTTACATGTTGAACACACATGAGGCTTCTCTCCAGTATGAATTCTTAAATGTTTTCTAAGATTTTTCTTCCATGCAAATGATTTGTTACAGGTTGAACACAAATGGGGCCTTTCTTCTGTATGGATAATTAAATGAGTTTCAAGATGTTCCTTCCATGTAAATGATTCATTGCATGTTGAACACACATAGGGCTTCTCTCCAGTATGAATTCTATAATGTTTTCTGAGATTTTCCTTCCGTGTAAATGATTTGTTACATGTTGAACATACATGGGGCTTCTCTCCAGTATGAAGTCTTAAATGTTTTTTAAGGTGTTCCTTACGTGCAAAAGATTTCTTACATGTTGAACAGACATGGGGCTTCTCTCCAGAATGAATTTTTAAATGTTCTCTAAGCTCTTGCTTCCGTGCAAATGATTTGTTACATGTTGAACACAGATGGGGCTTCTCTCCATTGTGAATTATTAAATGATTTCTAACTTCTTCCTTCCGTGCAAATGATTTGCTACATGTTGAACACACATAGGGCTTCTCTCCAGTATGAATTATTAAATGTTTTTCAAGACCTTCCTTCCGTGCAAATGATTTGTTGCATGTTGAGCACACATGAAGCTTCTCTCCTGTATGGATAATTAAATGAGTTTCAAGACGTTCCTTCTGTGTAAATGACTTGTTGCATGTTGAACACAAATAAGGCTTATCTCCAGTATGAATTCTTAAATGTTTTCCAAGACCTTCCTTCCGTGTAAATGATTTGTTACATATTGAGCACAGGTAGGGTTTCTCTCCAGTATGTATTCTAAAATGTTTCCTAAGCTTTGACTTTAGTATAAATGCATTGTTACACACTGAGCATGCAAAGGGTTTCTCTCCGGTATGAATTTTTAAATGATCCCTAAGATATGACTTCCGTGCAAATGCATTATTACACACTGAACATACAAAGGGCTTGTCTACAGTATGAGTTGTGGAATGTTTTTGAAGATCATCTTTGCTTGCAACACTATGAGTTTTCCAATGCTTTATAAAACTTTGCTTCAATGCTAGAGGTTTGATACAGGTTGAACACACATAAGACCTTTCACCACTATGGACTCCTGTATATTCCATCAGACATTTTATGTCCTTAAATGATTCCTTGCACATTGAGCACTCACAAGATTTTGTTCTTGTATGATTTTGTACGTGATCCACAAGTTCAAATTTATCATTAAACAAATGACTTCTATCATTCAAAATGATAAAACCTTCCAAGTTTGAAGATTTTGTAGATTCTCCTTCCCTTATAGATTCTACAGTAGTTCCACTTTCCTTTGTCACAGAGCAGAAAGTTGTCACTAGTGTCGAGCTGCAAGAAAGAAAACCTATTGGAAGTGATTTGTGTTTGAAGTTTTGAGTTGTAACATAAGTCTCTCTAAGATATGAATGCATATCATTGTATTTGATACAGTCAATAAATAAACGGCTTAATGCCGTGAAAAAGCAAAATAAAGTGACAGAGCGATGAAACTTATGGGATATGTATGCCAGGCTGGGGCACGCAACACGTCTGCGAGACAAGATCCAGACCATGTCGCTAGGTGGCAGCACTGGTAGTTAGGGAGGTTGTGTATGTGCAATTTGCCTCCAAGGTGCAAGGAGTGGAATACAAAAAAGACGTAAAAAAATTTAACGTTAAAAACTGTACTTACGTATGCGAGTATGTTGTTCCTATTTTCCTTTCTTTAGAACTACATACTTAACATGGTATCACGTCCAAATGTAATAAAAGGATTGTGGACAAGAGTTGGTGTGGATATATTTAAGATTTTATACCCCTCCCCCCTAGACATATTTAAAAAAACTCGTCGTTCTCTAAAAACATTCACAATTACCCTAACCCCATGTTAAGAATGTTAAAAGACTAAAAACCTGCATGTATCACTATGTACAACTTGCAGGTTCGGCTTTTCCTGCTCAACTGTGTTTCCTAATCTACGTGAAGGCCACTCTTACACGAATGCTTTCATCTCCCCTTTATTTTCTTATTTCCCCCTCACTATCGCGTCACAAATCCAACGTAAATTCTCGTTCTTCTCGAGCAGCTTGGATAACTTCCAGAGTGACGTGGAAACCGATATTGTGTTCAAACTTCTGGGTTTTATCCCATTTTTTGGGGAAATTGAGCCACCCTTCTTCTAAATTTCCTTCATCCCTGTTAAGATTATTCTTCCCCTCTCTACAAATATTCCCTGTTTCCTACACATTTCTTCCTAACTTTCTCTTTTCCTTTCTAACGATTTCCTTTCTTTACAATTCTATGTCTGCTTTCCAAAATGTGTTCCGAGAGACCTGTTTTGGGAACTTTTTATTTTATACCTTTTTCATGTTCGCTCCATCTTTTACACATATTTCAACCAGTCTGTCCTATATATTCCTTCCCACATTGACATTCTATTTGATATAATCTTTTCTGTCTTTCCGGTATTTCCTTTCTTATAACCAGTAAAGTATTTTTCCACATTCTTTAGGGCTTTCGTCCCGCAAACGATCCCAAAATCTCTTGTTATTTTTCCAATTTTTTCGGATACATTTTGATGGTAAGGGATACCAATGTACTTTTACCTATACATTTTCGTTTTTTTTTTGGTCCTCTTTTACTGTTTATGCATTTCATAGAGAAGGCAGCTTTGGAAAGAAAAGGAATAGGTATTAAATTTTACGGGAGATATGTAGATGATATCTTGATTACAGGAAATGGGGTAGCACTGAACAAGGTCTTTGAAGAATTAGAAAAACAAGACGACAGAATTAACTTCACTAGGGAAAACTTAGTTGACGGAAAAATCAATTTTCTGGACCTTAGTATCTTGAAAGAGGGGAATAGGATTAGGACAGGAGTGCATCATAAACTCCTGTAGGGGAATCTATATATTAATAAGGAATCCGTGCACTCCGGAAAAACAAAGAAAAATGTATTCCTAATTTTTTTTTATCAGAGCTGGTAGACTATGCAATAGGAGAAAAGAATAAGAAAACAAAATTCAGTGGATAAGAAAAACAGGATTGAAAAAAAAGTACACAAATAGAGAAATGGATAGGATTGCAGGAAGAGCACAGAAAATCATCATGAAAGAAACCAAAAGAGAGGAAGGGGATCAAACAGTAAAAGACGACAAAAAAAAACGAAAATGTATAGGTAAAAGTACATTGGTATCCCTTACCATCAAAATGTATCCGAAAAAATTGGAAAAATAACAAGAGATTTTGGGATCGTTTGCGGGACGAAAGCCCTAAAGAATGTGGAAAAATACTTTACTGGTTATAAGAAAGGAAATACCGGAAAGACAGAAAAGAGTATATCAAATAGAATGTCAATGTGGGAAGGAATATATAGGACAGACTGGTCGAAATATGTGTAAAAGATGGAGCGAACATGAAAAAGGTATAAAATAAAAAGTTCCCAAAACAGGTCTCTCGGAACACATTTTGGAAAGCAGACATAGAATTGTAAAGAAAGGAAATCGTTAGAAAGGAAAAGAGAAAGTTAGGAAGAAATGTGTAGGAAACAGGGAATATTTGTAGAGAGGGGAAGAATAATCTTAACAGGGATGAAGGAAATTTAGAAGAAGGGTGGCTCAATTTCCCCAAAAAATGGGATAAAACCCAGAAGATTGAACACAATATCGGTTTCCACGTCACTCTGGAAGTTATCCAAGCTGCTCGAGAAGAACGAGAATTTACGTTGGATTTGTGACGCGATAGTGAGGGGGAAATAAGAAAATAAAGGGGAGATGAAAGCATTCGTGTAAGAGTGGCCTTCACGTAGATTAGGAAACACAGTTGAGCAGGAAAAGCCGAACCTGCAAGTTGTACATAGTGATACATGCAGGTTTTTAGTCTTTTAACATTCTTAACATGGGGTTAGGGTAATTGTGAATGTTTTTAGAGAACGACGAGTTTTTTTAAATATGTCTAGGGGGGAGGGGTATAAAATCTTAAATGTATCCACACCAACTCTTGTCCACAATCCTTTTATTACATTTGGACGTGATACCATGTTAAGTACCTAGTTTTTTATACGAACCTGAATAAGGGGATACTTAGTTCCCAAAACGTAGTTCTAAAGAAAGGAAAATAGGAACAACATACCTGCATACGTAAGTACAGTTTTTAACGTTAAATTTTTTAACATATTTTATATGCTGGAATTGTGAGTAATACGCACCAAACCTACAAAATGCTAAGGAGTGGAGACACCCCCAGTCCCCGTGACCCAAGAAAAGCAGACAAATCGACTTTGTTCGCTAGGTATTGTTCGTGTCTTTCTTTGATTATCGTGGTCCATTTCTCGGCCGCTTCCTCCGGCAGGGTGAGAAAATGAATGCTACTCTCTACTCTGACATCTTGCGAAATGAGGTGAGACCTGCAACCAGGTGCAAGTGGCATGGCTCTTTGTAATGAGGTATCATTCTACTGCAAGACAATGCACCTCCCCACGTTGCCGGACACGATAGGGACATGATCGCACAAATGGGTTGGGAATTCTTAGATCATCCCCCTACAGCCCTCACCTATCCCCGTGTGACTTTCATGTTTCTAGCCCATTAAAATACTTGGAATTCACTTTTACTCAGATGCACAACTGCAGGAGGCGGTCTTCCTGGCCGACATATCTCATAAGTTTCATTGCTCTTGTCACTTTATTTTGCTTTTTTTATGGCACTAACCCGTTTATTTATTGACTGTACCAAATACAAGTATTCTTATTGAAAAGCACATGTCATCAATATATACAACAGTAATAACCTGGAAGGAGATTAACACTATTAAGAGCCATTATTTTGAAATTCGAACAAAGTGAGATAGTTGTATTTTTTGATTGGCTTGATTTTTTATATGTTGAAGTAGGCAATAAGAAATGAATATTGTGCAATTTTGAGACCTTGAAAAACTTTTCCCTCCCCTGTAGAAGATGTCAAAGTTCAAGGTCAGATCGCCCATCTTTCATGAAAAGTGAAACACAGGTAAGTTCGAAGTGCTTTATCTTCGGAAGGCAACAACACCCCAAACTTTTGTTTTGATATACTGTTAATATAAGACTGTTTGCTTATATACACACTCAAATGTTTTGATGGTACATTGTTGTTTTCCATTGTTATGCAGCAACAAAGAGGTCCAAAATGCAGTATTTTTTCCGTTTTTGGCCCTTAATATCTTGGTTAAGCAACAGTACCCCAAAGATTTGTTTACTGGGCATTGAAGCTCACTATTAGGATAAGCTTCCTGATATAGCATATTACTTGAATTTTGAAGTTGTTAGCAGATATAACCCTTTGAACACTGAAAAATTGTGAAATCCGCAACTTTAGAATTAGACTTATCTCAAAACATGATCAAGCCAAAAATAAACTAAGTATGCCATCTTGTAGTTCAATATATGTGCTAACACATGGAAATGAAAAAAAAAATGGGGCCTCGTCCCATTTTCGAGAAAAAAGAAATTGAAATGTTAAGAAATGTTGATGTAAATTATTACACTTCCTCCCCTATCAAAAAGTGGAACAGCCCATTCTCCTACTTTTCAGTGTTCCAAATGGAACAGCACATCTCTTGACAAGTTGTGGGACAGTTTCAGTTTTTCTCTCTTTGGTGGATAGCATAGTGGTAACGTAGCATCCTTGTAATCAATGGCTCCCGGGTTTGAGGCAAGGTTGAGGTACAAGTTGTTCGGATTCCACTTTAAACTGCAAGTCCCCAGTCCTGATTAGTCTTCCTGTGCATAAACTGGGATTAAAAACAATGCTCTACTAAGCTCTATATACAGTGGCGTGCCAAGAACTTTCAAAAAGGGATGGGAGCCTATACATTCTCTTAGTAGGCAGTCATCTTTTTGCCATCTTTTCCTGCCTGTGATATTCATTTTACTGAGCCAAAGTGGGGGGAGGTATTATCTGCACCAACCCCCACACCTTTTAGGCATGCCACTGTCTGTATTTCAAGAAGAGTACGTTTGCAAAATATTCTGTAGTATTATACCAAAGAAAACATAACTTTCTTGTAAAAGTCTGTACACGTAGCACTATGCTGTGTGTGCAAGGTTCCCAAAATAAACCAATTTCAATTCAGGTAGGTCTAAAAGTGGATCTTGGTGGTGTAGTGGTTACCACAGCATGCCACAATGTCAGGGAACCCGGGTTTGAATCATGGTCTGGGAATGATTGATCGTTCTTTTTGAGAGTCGTTTCATCAATTTCGTATCATCACTTGCCCTCATTGCAGCGATTAGTCAAAAGTGACAGAAAAACGACTTAAATAACCCAAGTTTATTTTTGGGTTGATGCTGTTTTGAGATAAGTCCAATTCTAAAGTTGTGAATTTCGCAAAATTTTTAGTGTTCAAAGGGTTATATCTGCTAACAGCATCAATATCCAAGTAATGTGCTATATCAGGAAACTTGTCCTAATAGTGAGCTTCAATGCCCAGTAAACAAATCTTTGGGGTATTGTTGCTTAACCAAGATATTAAGGGCCGAAAAGGAAACTAAAAATTTGTATTTTGGACCCTCTTTGTTGCCACATAACAATGGAAAACAACAATGTCCCATCAAAACAATTGAATGATTATAAGCAACAGTCTTACATTAACAGTATATCAAAACAAAAGTTTGGGGTGTTGTTGCTTTCCAAAGATACAGCACTCCGAACTTACCTATATTTCACTTTTCATGAAAAATGGGCAGTCTGACCTTGAACTTTGACATTTTCTACAGGGGAGGGAAAAATGTTTCAAGGTCTCAATATTGCACAATATTAATTTCTTATGACCTACTTCAACATATAAAAAATTCAAGCCAATCAAAAAATACAACTATCAACATATCCCCTTTTTTGTTCGAATTTCAAAATAATGGCTCTTAAAGACATTTTATGACATGATATTTCAGAAAATGTGTGCTACTACCTCATAAGGTTTTAAAGTTTCTTATACCAATTTCACAATGGAAATTATTGATTAGTAGCTATAACCCAATTATTCGACATTTCAAAATGCTAAGATCATGAAGGACAAAACATTATTTCAAAGTAAAAATAATATTTGTGTAACACTAACAATAACTTCAAGTACTGTGGAATATCTTATAGAGCGATTCAATAGCCGCACAACCTAAATTTTAATTGACTGTACCAGTCTCATTTATTGAGATATTTTTCAATGCTGAACATTATCGGTTTACACCATACAAAAAATGTATAAATCAATAATGTTGATTGATTTTATTTCACTTCGCTTTTCTGCCACTTTTGCCTAATCGCGAAGATGAGGATGAGCGAAGATTTGATGAAATTGATGAATGGATGCTCACAAACACCTATCCCAGGCTGGGTCTTTTGACAGAAAGAATGGAAAGGAAGAGAAAGAGAACAAGAAAGAATGGAAAGGAAGAGAAACAATTTTTTTTAGAAAGGTATAAAAATAGTTTGCTCTCTCTCTCTCTCTCTCTCCTCTTTCTCTTCTCTTCTTTCTTTTTCTTTCTCCTTTGACATCATAGTGTGATGTGCTAACCACACAGTCACGGAGGCCAGCACAAGTTAATAACAAGCAGAAGTCAGCATTAATATTTTGCAGAAATGCAGTTTTGAGTGATATAACTGTACAATAAATTTTTAAAGGGTCATAATTAGACGTCTGACAAGATGTTACTATGTCATTTGCGACCACCATCAGTCACCAAACATTAGTGCAATTCTCCTAATGATATCCACTCCAAATGACTTCAAGCATCTTGGACATAGAAAGGGTTTCTATCGAGTATGATATCCAGGATGGGAGATCCTCCTGGATAGTCAGATAATTTCCTGTCCTGTATATCTAGAGTAAATCCCATTCTGGGTATTTATGGGATATGAGGTATTAAGGCCACATGCTACTCAAAAATTGACGTAAACGTTTTGATATCAGTGGATAGATTCTATGAGAGTGTCTAGTCTCAATTGAGTAATGTTAGGACTGAAATTCTGTGATCCAGTATCAATTCATAATTTACAAACACAGTACGAAGCATTTGCACTGTACATAGGCTATTGTTCGACCAAGCAAGTCACGCATGCACACAAGGCCAGGAGAAAGTTCCTGTGGAGTTACAAGACTTTGTCTCACTCACTATGCATGGTTGTACTGAGGGGATAGTTGCAATGTGGCATCTAACTTAAGGATGCAAATAATAGTTTATCGTATGTGTAGACGAGGCCTTTGAATTGCATAAATCTAATCCAAGAATGTTCTTTCCGTGTTCAAAGTACATGTGAAAATTAATGATAATTTCCAGATTAGGTGCAATTTTAGTCCAGAATATATACTTGCACACAATGAAATAAAAACATCCAGATAATGCCCCAATCACGAAAACCAAGTCACATTGATATCCAAAACATGTCGGAAAGTCATGCATACAATGTCCAAAACATACCAAACAATGATCCACAGAATGTTAAAAGCATGTCTAAAAATGATCCAAAACAAAATGATCCATCAAATGTCCAAAACATGTCCATCCTGGATATCTCCTGAGTGGACATATGGATGTTCAGAGGATATTCAATAGATGTCTACTGGACATTCCCGGATATCCAGAATTTTGGCACGAATATCCAAATGATATAAATTAGATGTCATCTGGATATTTGTGTGCTGCATGGGGAGCAACATTTGATGGGTTCGGAGTTTGGCAATTATGCATTTTAAGTGAAAAAGTGCAATTTTTAGGCAGTAATTTCTTAGCTGGCAACACTAGGAGGCTGAAATTTTGTCAACAGACTCAGGCAAGATGCAAGTATTGGCCACACATTTATGTGTGAAATCATAAGTCCTAATTTTGCACCAAATCTGGCCTTCTGATACGATGCTACGCTACCCCTGGCTACACTGAATTTCTAATGTGTGTGTTAATACACACACACATATATTATATTATTATTTACCTGAATGACAATACAGTTACTCTTGTGTTTATAAAAAAGCTTATATATTTTTTTTTCAAGGAAGGTCTTTAATGTTATTTAAATTGGGCTCTGGTATGGGTCAATCCATTTGAAGTCATACAACATGGTTGCTTGACCATTTTTAAAAAAGTTTATTTTTTGTGTGGTGTGAGCCCCATATGTTGACAGTTCAGAACCTCTATTCTTTTATTTTTATTATCACCGATTTGAAGATGGCGGCCGTTTTTTTATCATGGTGCGCGTCATTTTCTCCATTCGTAAGCATCAGCGGGAACTTTTTTATCTCAGCTCTGGTAAGTCCTACGACAATGAGACAAAATCTATGATGTTAAGCACATTATAGGCTACAATTATATTTCTGTGTAATTTTCAAAATATTATTTCTTCATAATAAATTTTATGGTCAAAATTGTGTATTTTAATCGCTCAAAATGACATTTTTGGAATATTTTTTTAGGGGGAAGGCAGTTTATTTGACACTTGAATTTTTTTGTGCAAGTACCTGTGTACCAATAGTGTGTGTCAAAATTATGTGAAGCTTGAGACTTCAATCCTTTTTTCCTACAGGGTCATAAACATGTACTTTTTGTTAAAATAATCCAAGTTCAGGGTTAAATATCTCTGGTGGGCAGTTGTTTAAAAATCTGAAATTTGTACACAATACAGTACTCCATGATAAGTAACTTCAGTAAAAAGTGTGAGTTTGAGATTCAATTGGTTTAAGAGATACAAAACTCGTGAAAAATTCAATATTTTGCATTAAATATGGTATGCCAAATTTAATTTCTTATTAACAATTTGTGTTAAAATTTTGCAAACTGTAATTTGGAATGTCAATGAACAACATTACAATCCTGAAATGGATCTACAGTAAAGTATATATATGAGGGCATGCTGAAAAGTAAAGCTTCCTATGTTTATATTTTCCTTGTTACCTTGTAAACGCATTTTGGATTTTGAGCAACCATACATTGCACTTATAAGACTTTCCCGCTTCTCCATTGAAGGTTTCAAACTTCTTTCGCCAGGGGGTGCTGAACTATTGCTAGAAAAATGTCAGCATGTAACCATGCAATGTTGGTGAAGCGCATGAAGTAGCTTACAGTTATCGAGTTTCTAACCGCAGAAAATGTGCTACAAATTGGCATTCATCTGAGACTGAAGATATTTTATGGGGATGAATGTGTAGACATCAGTACTGTGCGAACTTGGGCTGTTCATGCATATAAAGAAAATCCAAACTGAACACGATTCCGATGACATCCATCACTTGCAGTTCGCGGCCTTCAACTCCATTCTCTCACATACGCTGACATTTCTTTAGTTTGGGTTGATTCGAGTATTTTAAAAGCACACTTCAATGCAGATAGTGATTCTTTTTCCTTTGGTAGTTCATTATTATTAATATGGACATCAGCAGCACATTTTACTGCCACTAATATAGCAGAATTCCTCTTTTCTGACATCCATAATTATTCCAAAAAAAACACAGTCGATTTTGTACCTACAGTCATAATAATAACTACTTTCACCAGGTTCAGGAGGCCAGTTACATTTTATCGATTCATGTGTTTTGTTGTGATTTTTGGAATGCACCCCAGAAGAAGCATTTGAGCTGGAATGTGGCAACACAACAGAGTTGCCAGGTGCACTGAATTTTAAAAATAAGTCAAATGTCGGTGCAAAATTATGAATTGTGTCTTCTCCTGTAAATATATGGTAAGTATTTAGGCACATGCTGTTAGTGTCTGTTGATAAACTTTCTCCCTACTAGTGTTGCCAGCTAAGATTGTATGCCCCTAAAGTTGCACTTTTTCACATAACCCAATATAAATGCTAGTTCAAATCCATCAAATGCTGAACATGACTCAGTAAATGAAAAGAGTAACATGTCATCAGTGGTCTAATTAAATCCATCTGAAAAATTCTTATTCAGCTCTCACAGTGAAAGGAGCATTTCTGGGGGGGGGGGGATAATGCAGACATACGTTTGTTATTAAGATATTCTGCGTGAAGTAAACTGATAATGGTAAGTATTGGAACATGTCTCAATGGATTAGGATTTAAAATGCAGAAAATCCCATGTAAATATTTCGTATGGTTTCATGGTGCAGGCAACAAAATTTTGCGTTGCCTGACTTTTGAAAAACACTGTAATAATACACCATGTCTTCCTAAAAGAAAAAGGTATTTTCTTTTTACAGGATTCAATGACAATTTTTCTGTAGATTTTAGAATATCTGGCTAAAGACTGTTGCCCGGTTCGCTCAACCATCTTTAAAACGTTCTTAACGAGTTGATAGTTAACGCACCACTAAAATCTTAGCAGCCTGTTAAACTTTTAATGTTCGCTCAAGCGATTTTATAAGCCCGTTAACTAACGACATGTTAGAGACGTTTTGCTTTGATGCCTTGCTTTTCTCATACTTTGATACGAGAAATGCAACGTTTTCATTGGTTGCACCGTGGACAGTAGACTGTGCATAAGCGGATTTGGGCTTTTTTGTATGAAATCCCAGGAAGAAAAATAAATAAAGTAATGTGTAACACATAAATATATGTTTAAGAAATGAATGTTAGTTAGGTATTTACGTCCGCACACCGAAAATGTTATGTATTAGGATTAACAGTTACATTGTAATTTCGTAAGTTAGATTTAAATGAGTGCCTACCGACTGCCAATACAAGATCATAAAAACTACTGTTCTAGGTTAGGGTAATCTGTTTGAAGTTTGATAAATTTAATTATATTAAAATGGCATTGCAAAAGAGGCCTAAAGGTGGAAATGAACGTGTGTTTGCTATAATAATTTTCCTCAACAAAAGAGAACATTTCACGAATTGTACACCATGCGTAACTTAACTTACTGTGCCATGGCAATTAAATAATATGTAAGTATTGCAAGTCACTTCTATTAGGATTGATGTGAATGTGGCTTTGCAAACAAGAAATCTACTGTTTCCAAATAATCACTGACAAAAAAAAAAGGCACGTAAAATGTTTACCTGTATGATTACCGTTCATGCGTATGTACAAGGAACGTTTCTGAATGGTTGTGTTTTTGTTTCGTACAAATATTTTTCAAAGAAAAAAATATATAATACAATACGATATTTTATATTTGATTTATCATAAATGGTAAAAAGGACAAGTACACTGTTAGACAGTATCCTCACCACTTGTACGAACGTACCATGCAAAGAATAATTTCCGAATGCGTGGTAGTGTGTTTTACAAACAAATATGCATACTTTTACAATGTCCATGCACGAAACTACATTACCAGAAACAGCTTAGGATTAAGCTTTTTTCTTAATGAAACATACATGTGTAGTACGGTAATACTTTACATTATGTTTGGTTATTTATTATGTGATGAAATTGTAGTCATTCAGAAAATGTACCTTGTACATGGAACGGTTGATTAAGATGATATTTTACATTTGATTTATCATAACTGGTAAAAAAGCACAAAAAAAACAAGTGCACTGTTAGACAGTACCATTATCACTTGTACGTATGTACAAGGAAAAATTTCCGAATGGATGGTAGTGTGTTTTTCAAACAAATATGTATACTCTTACAATTTCCATGCACGAAACGACAACACCTTTAAACTGCTTAGGACCTGAAGCTTTTTTCCTTAATGAAACATACATGTGTAGTACGGTATTTTACAATATGTTTGGTTATTCATTATGTGATGAAATTGTAGTCATTCAGAAAATGTACCTTGTACATGGAACGGTTCATTAATATGATATTTTACATTTAATTTATCATAACTGGTAAAAAATATAACAAGTGCACTCACATAATATCATTACCACTTGTATGTATGTACAAGGAATAATTTCCGAATGGATGGTAGTGTGTTTTATGTCACTGCACAATGTCAAAATGTTACAATGTCCATGTACGAAACTATATACCTGAAACTGCTTAGGACCTCAAGCTTTTTTTCTTAATGAAACAACATATGTAAGCTATATTACGTGATGAGATGGTAGTTGTTCGTAAATGTACCTTGTATATGTAACGGTTGATTATTTTTTCAATTTTTAAGTGCTCTTTCAGTTTGTTATGAATACGATTTAATTTCCATTTGCACCGTTATATGTCAGCCCATTTTCAATATACTGCATAATAATTGTTTTGATTTTGTGATTATATTAAGACTCACATTATATTAAACAACATGTTTTATTTTACAGTACTTACGTACAGCTACGAGCTAAATAAGTAAACAGGTTAGGCAGGTTTTCTTTATTTCTGTACTTGGTTAGGTTAGGCAGGTCAGGTTTGGTGCTTTTAGCATCTCCAGTTTGCTACAGCTGTCCCTAGCCGCTTGTGATTCAGAATATAGAATGATGAACATTTGTGTCGAGCATTCTCGTCACTGCAAAATCATTTTTCCCATTATGTTAATTGGAGTAGGTGAATAATAATTTGAAAAGTTCGAAGGAACAATTCCCTACTACTTTGAAAGATTGCAGGCTACATTGTGTAATGTCACAAATTTATTTTACATTAAATGAGAGTACAGGACGTGTATTGCCTATTTCTAGGACAGTTGCTTCATTTTGATTTTATCTCTTACGTTTTCTGACATTTTTCAGTTTAAAAAAACATAAAATTAGAATGGTAGTTATAAGCAGACATAAGCATAAACACAAGAAACCACGACTTTCTCCAGTTTCTATGTGATCCACTGCAAAACGGCGTGGACGACGACACCGAATATTTTGGTGAATAACTTCACCTTATACAAATTGAAATATGTAAAAGGAGGTTACATTATTTTTAAAAGTCATGCGATATTTTGTGTTTATGGTTACAGTGCATTGAAGGTGGAAGCCCAATATGCATTTTAAAAACATCAAGTTCGCATAATTAACTATAAGCATATATTTTTGGCTAGACAGGCAAAATTAATAAAATTTGATTAATGTGAGATGATCACGATGCCATTATTGACAAAACTTTAAAAAGTACATTGATACAATATTTCTCATTTAACTTACATGTGATTTCTGATTTGCAGTACGAATTTATAATATGAAATACAAAATGGGAAAATTATTTTTGCTGTAGAAAGAAATCGAACTAGTGTATGTTTTGCGATGGTATGCAAATAATGTGTTCAAATCGGTTTGGGATAACCTTTCAACACAACAGCTGGCATACGCAATATCGCCATCTTATTTCCGACACAACACAACGCGCTGTTAAGCACTTTAATGAAGCAAAAGAGTGCCTTTAGATTTAACGACGACATTAGAGGTCTGTTAGCCTTAACGAAGGTTGGAGAAATGCCTCAATGTGCTAATGTAGCGTTAACTTGATTTAACGCTTCTTTAAAATTTAACGCGCGTTGAGCGAACCGGCCATAAAAGTCGCTTATTTACTGGTTCAACTCGAGGCAATTCAGTTGCCTTATCAAACTGCCTTTAACATGCAGTGTTTCTAACCCACTACACAATGTATCAATTGTCTTTCCTACTGATTAAAATCCATGGGAGTCCATTGTCATCTTGTTATAAATTTTGGCATACAAATGATCAAAACGAATATTCAAAGAAACAAAAACTGATAGGGGTGTTACAGATTTTGAAAAAAAAAAGTGTCTGAAAAATTCACATTTAAAATACCACAGTCAAATTTTGTTTCATATTAAAGCCCATTTAAAACATACTTGAACTCCCTAAGTCAAACAGAATTTGATCTACAGCTGATTAAAAATTTAAAAATGTTAAATTTTTGGTATTTTTGCTCTTCAGAAAGCCAATGGATTAAAAACTAAAAGCCTCTAAATTTTGAAGAAGTTTACTACAAGGTGCGGGGTAAAATGGAAACCATTATAGAAAACATAAACAAACACAAGCTGCACCTACAGAGGGATCGGATGCTATAAACAATGAAAAACTAAATATGCTGACCAAGGCAGTAATTTATTTTATTAAAAACATAAACTAAACGTAACGTTTCAACCTTCAAGATACAGAGTCTGAAGAAGACCTTGCTAGAAGGTTGAAACGTTACGTTTAGTTTATGTTTTTAATAAAATAAATTACTGCCTTGGTCAGCATATTTAGTTTTTCATAAATCATGGAAACAAGGCTTAATGGTGCTATAAACAATGCTTCATCATTAGCCACCAAGCCTATTAAATTACCCACGGGTTCTTTACCCACGTTTCGCGGTAATTATCAGGATTGGTTAGCATATTCTGATGTATTTCAGGCTATGGTTCACACAAATGACTACATTCCTAAAATACAGAAATTTCACTACTTACGTTCATCATTAGAATCTGAAGTAAGAACACTTATAGATACTTTGCCCATGACCGATTCAAATTACGATATTGCATGGCAATTGTTGAAGGATAGGTATGAGAACAAATGACTAATAGCAGCAAGTCATGTTAATAACATGTGAAAGCAATTAACAAGGAAAATGCCATCGAATTATGTCAGTTCATCAATGACGTCACCAGTAACTTAAATGCTCTTCGAGCTCTTGAATTACAAACACCGTTAGAAGATGTTATTTTGATACATCATTTTTTGGCTCAACTTGATTCTCACACAAGAAGAGAATGGGAATTAAGTCATACCGATCAGTCGTTCCCTACACTAAAGGAACTCTTTACCTTTTTGGAACAAAAATGCCAAGCTTTGGAATAAGTCTGTTCACGTAAACAAAAATGTCAATGAACACAAGGTTAACCCTAAACAGAAACACATCCGTCAGTCAAATTCTTACCTGACAACTACAAATACACAATGCTATTTCTGTAAATTAGCCCATTCCTTATATTCATGCAAGTCTTTTGCAGGTGCAAGTCTGAAGCAGAAACTAGAGTGTGTGCGCAACAACAACCTTTGATATAATTGTCTCACATCGAATCATAATTTTAGGAACTGTACTTCAGGGAATTGTAGACGCTGTGGATTGAAACACAATTGTTGCATCCAGACGAAGGTGGTAAACGAGGAGGTCCTCTACCGCAAGACCAGCCAAGGAATGACTCGCCAGACACGAGGGATGAAGCGGCAAGGACAACTTCAGTACAATCTTCATACTGCACATTTAAGAGTAAACCAAGATCACACGTTCTGCTATCAACAGCTTTAGTAGAAGTCATCGATTGTAGAGGACAGCCACATACATGTAGAGCTCTCCTGGACAGTGGGTCTCAGTCAAATTTCATCAAGGAAGATCTTATTCAGAGACTAAAGTTGCAAACGCAGAAAAATCATATTCTAATCAGAGGAATCAATAATGTTTCATTGGAAGCCAAGCACAGTGTAGACATTCAGCTGCGCTCAAGAGTGTCAGACTTCCAGACTTCACATACTTGTCTGATACTCCCATGCATCACAGGGAACGTACCTTCTCAAGTTATTCAACACAGACATTGGAACCTACCAACCGACATTGAGTTAGCAGATCCACACTTCTACAAACCAGAAGGGATAGATCTACTAATTGGATCGGAACTTTACTTGCACTTACTTCTTCCTGAAAGACAAACGAGAGATGAAAACTATCCAGTTCTTCAAAACACTGAATTAGGTTGGATTTCAGCTGGTCGGATGGAACAGCCTGTACAATAGGGTGTATCGAAAAAAAACTTTCTTTCGAAATGTTAAGGTGGCTAGTGCGGAAAAGTGGCCATTTGTGATCAAAAACACGTCTGATTTTTTTCGGATTTTTTGGAGGTCGTTTAGGTGGCGCGCATCGACCTTGAAGTTTTGATAGTGATTTGGTTATGCAACACGCACAACAATTTCACAAAAATGTCATTATTTGGCTATTTCATGTGTTTTCTTCTGCATTATGGTCATTTATTGCTTTGTTTATGGCAAATATGTTACATTCGTGCCTTAGGGGTGGTTTCCTATCCTGTTTACGTATGCTTTTGGTCAAAAATTGTCAATTTGAGGCTAAAAACTCCATATTTTCTATTGATGGTTTCCAATTGGTTTCGACTGTGGTCTAATCGAAGGTTTTCCGATATAAAAGACTAAATAAAATATTTTGGCTTTCTAATTGCTAACAGTTCCTCAATTACTGTCCAGCGCTTCGCTTATTTTCATAGCTTATTATGCTTTGAAAATAACCCGGAGCTCAGCACGAGGAGGTGGCTGGACTGCGAGCTCCACCCACCCAAATGATGTTGGCAAACATAATTTTAATAAGGGGCAGGCCAAGATTTTCTTCTAGTTTTCTCCTTGAACTTTATAGTCACTTTTTGTTCGAAATGTCGGCATATGTTCTCTAGATTCGAATTTCGCTTTGATGTAGCCATCACGTGCGCTGGCACCGAAAACGGAAGAAGCAGCCTCTGTGTGTGGCAGGGGAAGTCTTGAATTTCCGCTATATTTTTTTTTTATGTAGTCATCTACTTCTTCATTTGTAATATTATTGGCCAACGTAGGCTCGTGGAGGGAGCATGAAGCCCAATCAACCATGTCATAGTATTGGTCTGCATTAAAATTGATGGTTGGTAAAACAAAAGTGCGAATTCTTTTGCCTTTTTTTCAATCCTCTTGCTTTCTTAATTCTTTGCCAACCAAAACTTCTTATTTCTGGGATTTTGTCGGTTATTAAAGCCAGCAGGAGATTTTCAGGATGGGCCAAGAATGCGTTTTGTTGAATGACCCTATTAATCAGATCTCTCAAGTGGTGTGGGAGAAATCGGGACAAGTAGATCAAATTCCACATACTACATAATGAAGGTGTACGCACTGGTGTGGTTTGGGATCAAGAAGGAACCATCGATAACTGACGGAGCCCGACACCTCTGGAATTTGATCCACTTGTCCCGATTTCTCCCACACCACTTGAGAGATCTGATTAATAGGGTCATTCAACAAAACGCATTCTTGGCCCATCCTGAAAATCTCCTGCTGGCTTTAATAACCGACAAAATCCAAGAAATAAGAAGTTTTGGTTGACAAAGAATTAAGAAAGCAAGAGGATTGAAAAAAAGGCAAAAGAATTCGCACTTTTGTTTTACCAACCATCAATTTTAATGCAGACCATGCTAGTGTTGTAGAGGCTTGAGCATTTTACATTATACTCAGTAAATCACTGTTCTACTTCACAGCAAATTATGAAATAACAATAATGTATATAGTTCAAAATCACAACACTGTTCTCTGATGAGTATACTTATTATTTGCACTGAATAAATACATTAATTATGCACCAATTACTATGATTCGAACTATATGCAAAAAAACGTCCTTGTTATCTCTTTTCACTTGTTTCTTACAACTGGTTGCTACGGAACAAAACAGTATGCTATGACATTTCTTTCTTTTTTCTTTTACACAAGAAGTGATTATATATTTTACAATTTGAAAACAGTCACAACATTCTCCCTCCTTCGGAGAAAAATTTTGGAACATTGGTTTTAAAATTTTTAGATAACATGAAAAATTACAAAGAAAACAAACTTTCTCATGACATACATATTGTCATTAATTAACACAGAAAATATTTAAAACATATCATAATTATTTAAAACATATTAACATTTCTTAATAAAAGGTTGTTGAAATCTTTTGAAATTACTTAAGTTTACATAATTCGTCCTTTCTTTCCTGACTACAATTGAATTTCTTTAAATTGGATACATTATGTGTTTGTACAGTTCTCTTTCCATCCAACGATAACAATTCACAACAGTTACCATTAATTTCTTTAACTAAATATGGACCAAGCCACAAGTCCATAAATTTGTGTATTCGTTTACACTCAGCACTGCTTTGTCCATGGTTTTTGACTAATACTAACGTTATATCATTTCTCTCTATCCTTGCGTATCTATCACTAGTTTCCTTAGGCTTAATTTTATATTTTTCCTTCAAACGAGATTTGGCATTTAAACATTTATATTTCCAAGGAACTGCTTTCAATGTCTCAGGCCAATCAATTTGGTTTAAAACAGGATCTCTTATTTCGTAATGCAAAAATAATTCATTAGGAGTGTATCCCGTTACTTCAGATACGGAATTATTTAATAGTCCTAAAACAAAACTTAAATATTTTGACCAATGTTCATGAATTTTGCTTATGTACAGTCTCAATAATCTAATTAACTCCTTGTTGTATCGTTCAATAGGATTGGCAAACGGAGAATAAAATGAAGTTGTGATATGCCTTATTTTAAATTCTTCCACAAAAGTTTTCCATTCTTGGGACTTGAATTGCGAACCATTATCAGACAGTAGACTATTACATACAGGATAATGATAAAAATATTGCAGTTTAAATTTATTAATTACTTCTCTAGATGTTGCTTTCCTTAAAGGATATGCCATAGGAAACTTAGACATTACATCTATTACAGTCAATATAAATGTGTAACCTTGAGATTTCGGAAGTGGTCCTATCAAATCAACTGAAATCAAATAATGTGGACTGGTAGAATAAACGTGTAAATCATCCTTTTCATTTTTCAAAACAGCTTGTTTAGTTCTGGCGCATGTTAAACAATTATTCAAATACTGTTTAATACTGAAGTTCATCTTTGGCCAATAATATAATTTCTTACATTTACTGAAAACCTTTCTATATCCAAAATGTCCTTGCAAATCATGCAGTTTATGTAAGATTTTCGGTATTAATGAAACTGGCACAACTAATCTCCAATTACCTTCAGAAACACATTTTAAAAATAAAATGATATCTTGGAAAGCATACTGAGTCTTACAAGATTTGGAAAGATTTCCGTTCTTAATCTTCTGAATTAAAGCACTACAATATGCGTCACGATGTTGAGACTCCTTCCAGAATTCCAAAGTATCTTCTTCAATAATATCTAATTTTAAGTTATTAATAAACAACTCGGATAAAGAAATATTTCCTGTAGTAGTATCGGGATATCGACTTAATGTGTCAGCCGCTTGATTGTTTACTCCCGAAACATGGTGGATATCATAATCAAAACCTTGCAGTTTTAAACACCATCTATTTAAACGTGGATTTAAAGTTCTTGCTGACTCCAGCCAAGAAAGAGATTTATGATCTGTGAACAAATTAATTTTAGTTCCGGCTACATAAATATAAAATTTCTCAAAAGCAAAAATAATTGCTAAACATTCGATTTCATGTGTACTGTAAGACAACTCATTACCACGAAGAACTCTACTTGCATATTGAATAATCCTGGGATTATCTTCTGGTGTCTCTCCATTTTGCCATAAAACACCTCCAATACCTTTCTTTGAACCATCTACATTTATGTTAAAAGGTTTAGAAAAATTAGGCTGTGCTAAAGCTTCTGGAGATATAACCAAATCACGTAACCTTTCAAAAGCTTCTACATGCACTTCCTTCCACGTCCAGAGAATATTCGACTTTAGAAGTTCATAAAGCGGATGGGCAACTTCTGCAAATTTATTCACGAATTTTCTTCTCCAGTTAACTAAACCCAAGAATTTTCGAAGTGACCTTTTGTTATTTGGTGTTGGAAAATTTATTATAGCAGAATTCTAGCTACTATCTACCTTAATTTCATTTCCAGAAACAATATGTCCAAGGAAAGCAATTTCTTTAGAAGCAAATTTGCACTTTGAAAACTTGATGGACATATTAACATCTTTCAATTTTTGCAGAACAGCTTCCAGGTGTGTTAAATGCTCCTGCCAAGTTTTTCTAAAGATCAAGAGATCATCTAAATAGCAAATAACAAAGTTGTTGAATTCTCTCGTGAAAATTTTGTTCATCCTGTCTTGAAAAATGGACACAGCAGATCGTATGCCGAAGGGAAGATATCGAAATAAATATTGTCTACCACGATATGAGAAAGCAGTATAAAGATGTGATTCTGGAGTTAATGGGATCTGGAAATAGCCACACGATAAATCAATAGAAGAGAAATATTTTGATCCCAAAAATCGTTGTAACATTTCATGAATTGGTTCAACTCTAACTTGAGGACTGATGACATGCTTATTCAAATTTCTAAAATCCACTACTGGTCTCCATAAACCACCTTGTTTTGGCACAATGTGTAGAGGATTTAAATATGGGGAAGATTCTTGATATATGATACCCCAACTTTCCCATTTGGCGAGTTCTTCTTCTAAATTCTTTCTCCTAGAAATTGGTATAGGATAAGGTGCCGTGGCAATAGGTACGTCACTGTCTAACTGTATCTTATATGGTTCTACCTTGGCATGTCTTGGTTTGTCAGAAAATTGTTCGTGATAATTCCATAAGAGTGAAAATAAATCACATTTCTGTGAGTCACTGATATCTTCAATTGCAAATACTTTCTCGTGAATATCCCTCTGGGAAGGCATATAATTTGTTTCAATATCTAACATATGTACATATTTTAACATTCTACATGACTGGAATTTATTCTCAGTTATGTTAGTATCGTGCTTGACATCAGATACAAGCTTGTCAGATTCAACACTTGTCGTACTAGAATTCTTATTATCTAATGTTGTACACACTTGCTTTCCTGATGAAGTTATTAAACTTATATTCTGATTCCTAAAATCCACAATTGCCTTGTACTTTCGTAAGAAAGGAACACCTAAAATAATGTCCGCATTAAGTTCTTTTAAAATGAAAAATTCCATTGGAAAGTATTCGCAGTCAATCTGAATATTTATCGTCTTACAACCGACAATTTTGCACTTTTTATTTCCAGCAAATCCAGATAGTCTAATGTCATCCACCTTGTCCAACGTAAGATTACCAATACATGATGATATCTTGCACCAAACCTCATAATTCATAACATTTGCTTGGCTACCACAATCTATTATACAAATGATAGGCAATTGACATATAATTCCATGTACAATTGGAACTTCTGTTAAAGGTACAGGAATATCTTCATCGTTAATGACCCAGTCAGGTTCTTCCTCAAACCATTCTAACAAAAAAATAATTTGCAAGTTACTTAATGCATTTTCATTCAAAAATTGCATAGCATCACAAACATTAAATAAATCATTTGACTCTTCCTTGTGCCTCTTGTAGGTGGTGCAGAGGGAAAGAGGCTCTTCCGACTGCCACTTTAATTTAAAGTAGATTGCCTTTCCAACTGCTGTTGCCTAGCATCATTAAATTGTAAAGACTGAACACCAGAAGTTGGATTTTGAGTCAAATTAGGATTTACACCAGCATTAGATGTACTCGTCATTATATTACTTTGCATATTGCTGGGATGATTCCTCATTGTATCACTCACCACTGGCACATCTCGATTTTGTGGTGGACAATTTTCGTAAACAGAGGGAAACAAAGATCTGTTATTATTATAGTAACCATTCCTAGAAAATCTGTAATTAGGCTGCCTAAAATGAAGACCATTATCTTGTCTGGAATTCTCATTCGGGATATTTGTATTATTGTTACGGTAAAACCTGCCAGTATTGTAAAAATTCCTAGGAAACATCTGATTTCTATTCCGTCGGAAATTTCCAAAATTAGTAGCATTACTTTCATTATATCTTGAACTCATAGATTGGTTTACATTGTCTGAACTATTTCCAACAGAGGCACCCAAATTATCAGAAGGCAGAGTTTGAGTAGAAGAAGAACTAGTACTTCTTGCTTGTCGAATATTTACTTGTCGTACATTTAATCTTTGATGTTCATTCTTCTTAAGACCTTTGTTAGACTTGTCGCAATCTAAATCTTCAGGTAAATGCATAAGTCCTTTCCTACTAGTTCTAATAACATCTAATTTACGAAGCATATTTGTAAGCTGATCCATCGTCTGAACACTATGACAAGCGATATTGTTAGCAACATTATCAGGCAACTGGCTCATTATCAATTGTATAACATCAACATCATTCGGATTGTTCACTAAATTACAATATGTGGAATGTGTTTTTAGTGCAAAGGTTTCTAAACTTCCATGTGCATTTTGGTCGTATTTTTGATTCCTTAAAACAGCTAACTGTGACTGTAACATTTCAGGCGAAGCAAACTGTTGAATAAACTTACTTTCGAAATCAGTGTAAGAACAGAAATATCTTTTGTGTGTTCTAAACCAATAAGCTGCTCGATTTGTAAAACAATTCTGAATGCTTTGCAATCGTTTATCAGCAGGCACTCCTATCAGATCTAATGTTGAGTTTAATTGTTCCAAGTATTCTCTTGCAGATTGCTTTTCAACTCGACCTGAGAACTTTGGTAATAAAGACAATTCATTTAACTTCAAATGTCTATCTTTCCTCATGTACAAGGGCAAAGAATCAGAGTTCGGTCTTGTATTACAATCTTCTTGAAAATTATGTGCATCATTACAATTTTCTATTCCATTCACAAATGCACTATCATGAATGTTTGGTGACTTGATTACCAGCAAAATATGTGCAAGGGTAAGAACGATTAAACAGTTTCCTTCTAGACTCATCGTTATCATTATGAGAATTAAATGCTCTCTGTGTATTATTCATTCTTGAAGCTGTGTTATCAGACCTATCTGGATTAATTTGAGTATAATTAGTAGAACCGGAACACCAAGTGCAAGGATAGTTTGTGTAATTCAAATTACAATATCCTCCATAACTGCGGAAGTCCTCTGGCCTACCTAACATATTTGATGTTGTTTCAGGAAATGCGTTATTCGCGGAAACATCAATGTTATTCTCAGTTTGTACTCTGTGTTTGTTTAAAATACAGCTAGATCTATTCATACAAGAGCAATTAGAATTTTCTTGCGTCTTTCTAGCATTATGTAAACTAGATTGTTTGCGATTTTGCTTTCAACTTACATGCTTAAGATGCGGTTCCCTTACATAAAACGTCTTTACTTTAGTAGTATCCGTAGAGTTAATAGAACTTCCATCTGAATCACTCAAACCAGAATCATGATTATGACCAGTTCCAGAATCACACCTTACATTTAATCTTCTCGATTGGCGATTTGTAACATTATCAATACCAATGAACTTGAGTGTTCGTATTAGAATATTTGTTATGAGAAGTACCTGTAACAGCACAATCAGCACCACCATAATTTACATTAACTGGTTTGTGCATATTATTCTCAATGACATCAACACGTAATGCAAGCTGTTTCAAATTATTATCGTACTGATTAACAATTTCGAAACACTGTGAAACCTTAGAATCGAATGTTTCAACTTGTATACTAAGAATGTCTGATATTTTACAGTCATAATTTTGCATGCTTTCTTGCAACTTCTGGTTTAATTCTGGATTTGAACTTACACACGTTTCTGCTAAGCATTTGATTCTTATTGTTACATCAGAAGCCAACATGTCTATACGGTTATTAACCTGCTTAAAATCAAAATTCATAGATTCGATTTTAGACTGTAATTCGACATTGGAAGCTTCAATTTTGGATTTCAACTCTTCGTTAGAAGCTTCAAGCTGAGATTTTAATTCTTTGTTGGAATCTTCAAGCTGAGATTTTAATTCTTTGTTTGAATCCTCAAGCTGAGATTTTAATTCTTTGTTAGAATCTTCAATATGAGATTTTAATTCTTTGTTGGAATCTTCAAGCTGAGATTTTAATTCCTCGCTGGAAGATTTCGATTCTCTATTGGAAGCTTCAAGCTGAGATTTTATTTCCTCGCTGGAAGATTTCAATTCTCTATTGGAAGCTTCAAGCTGATATTTTAATTCTTTGTTGGAATCTTCAAGCTGAGATTTTAATTCTTTAGTAGAATTAACTACAACGAACTGAATGCTCTTGATTGTTTCTAGCAGATAGTTAAAATTAGGACTAATACTCTCTTTGTAAGCTGACAATTCATATGGATTATAGCTAGGTTCACAAGATTTACAAAAGTAATTCTCTACCGTAGTAGAATAAATAGACCAATGAACAAGTGACAACTTAAGACAAGAAAAGTGAAACCATGAAAGACATTTATAGCACTGAACAAATCTGATGTCAGCTTTCGTATCACCACAACATTCCACCTTGCGAGTACTGGTATCAGTCTTATCATCAGAATTAACTTCTTGACCTTGAACATTTGTAAACGTTGCTAGATGTGTGCCCTCGTATTGCATAGCAGTCTTCTTTCTGCTACGAGATTTAGATGAATCTCTGGAAGACATTTCTCATTAACGAAAAAAAAACTTACACACACTTAAATACTTGAATATGAATCAAATGCAGTTAGAATTCGCTTCAATCCCAGACCTACTGAGATTATATTTCACATCATTTATCCGAAGAACTACTTAACTTCAGAGTCCTGTCACACGGTCGCCACTTTTTGCTAGTGTCGTAGAGGCTTGAGCATTTTACATTATACTCAGTAAATCACTGTTCTACTTCACAGCAAATTATGAAATAACAATAATGTATATAGTTCAAAATCACAACACTGTTCTCTGATGAGTATACTTATTATTTGCACTGAATAAATACATTAATTATGCACCAATTACTATGATTCGAACTATATGCAAAAAAACGTCCTTGTTATCTCTTTTCACTTGTTTCTTACAACTGGTTGCTACGCAACAAAACAGTATGCTATGACATTTCTTTCTTTTTCTTTTACACAAGAAGTGATTATATATTTTACAATTTGAAAACAGTCACAACCAATACTATGACATGGTTGATTGGGCTTCATGCTCCCTCCACGAGCCTACGTTGGCCAATAATATTACAAATGAAGAAGTAGATGACTACAATAAAAACAAAAATATAGCGGAAATTCAAGACTTCCCCTGCCACACACAGAGGCTGCTTCTTCCGTTTTCGGCGCCAGCGCACGTGATGGCTACATCAAAGCGAAATTCGAATCTAGAGAACATATGCTGACATTTCGAACAAAAAGTGACTATAAAGTTCAAGGAGAAAACTAGAAGAAAATCTTGGCCTGCCCCTTATTAAAATTATGTTTGCCAACATCATTTGGGTGGGTGGAGCTCGCAGTCCAGCCACCTCCTCGTGGTGAGCTCCGGGTACGTATGCTTTTGGTCAAAAATTGTCAATTTGAGGCTAAAAACTCCATATTTTTTTATTGATGGTTTCCAATTGGTTTCGACTGTGTTTTATTCGAAGGTTTTCCGATATAAAAGACTACATAAAATATTTTGGCTTTCTAATTGCTAACAGTTCCTCAATTACTGTCCAGCGCTTCGCTTATTTTCATAGCTTAGAAAATAGCTAGGAAATTCATACAACCAGGCATTATTCAGATTACATCAGTTAGAGAAGAGGTTTCAACAACAACCAGAGTTGAAAGAGGAGTATGGCAGAATACTCGAAGAGTATGAAATTTTGGGACACATGAAGCCAGTACAACCAGATCCAAACAAAGCTGATGACGTGTCATACTATTTACCACATCGTCCAGTATTTAAACCTAGCAGCAGCAGCACGAAGACCAGAATTGTTTTTGATGCATCACCAAAAACAACAAATGGAGTCTCATTAAATGATATACTGATGGTCGGTCCAACCACACAAGAAGATCTCCAGTCTATAGCTCTTCGCTTCAGAACGCACAAGGTTGTATTTACGGCAGATGCCGAGAAGATGTTCAGATAAATTCTGATTCATCCAGATGACACTATGTTTCAACGCATTCTTTGGAGAAAATTTACAGAAATGCCAGTACAAAAGTTCGAGCTCACAAGAGTCACATTTGGTTTGGCATCATCACCATTTTTGGCGACCAAAACATTGCAGCAGTTAGCTGAAGAGGAAACAACCAAGTTTCCGAATGCATCCAAAGTTTTACAACGAGATGTTTACGTTTGATGACCTCCTCACTGGAGCCAATAATATTGAAGAAGCTAAACAATTGCAAGGAGAACTAATTGATTTACTGAATTCAGCAGGATTCAATTTGAGCAATGGTGTTCTAATCATCCAGAACTTCTTGAAGCAGTACCAGCTACTCACAGAGAAATGCAACTACCATTTCAGTTTGACAAGGGAGCAAGCATTACGGCTTTAAGCCTCACGTGGGATCCAGTCACCAATAAATTGCAAGCAAATAACAAGGAGATAGTGTCATGTTATGAAGACAACATCACTACACGACAAGTAGCTTCTATTGTCGCATCAATCTTTGATCCTTTGGGACTAGTGAGTCCAACAGTAATTTCTTACAAGATATTTCTACAACAATTATGGTTCCATAACATGGAATGGGACGATAAGTTGCCAGATCAACTCAACATGGAGTGGAAACTTCTGTTTCAACAGTTACCAAACATTAATCAGATACAAGTTAACAGATTTGTGCTAGTTCAAGGAAAAGTGGTTGACATTCAACTCCACGGATTTTCAGATGCATCGCAAGTTGCATATGGCTGTTGTTTGTATCTTAGATCAACAAATGAAAATGGTGAAACCACTGTACATTTACTTTGTTCACGTTCGCGTGTGGCACTTATAAGAAGGACCACTCTTCCTCATCTTGAATTGTGCGCTGCTTTGTTGCTGGCAAAACTAACACACAAGTTGTTACAACTACTACAATAGGAAGTCAGTAGAATCAATCTATGGCCCCATTCGAAGATCGTACTGGCGTGGCTTGCATCACCTGCAAGACGATGGAAAACCTTTGTAGCGAATAGAGTTTCACAAATTCAAGAATGTACTAAACCTCAGTACTGGAAACATGTAGTGTCAGCACAGAACCCCGCAGATTTAATCAGCAGAGGGACAGATGTAGACTCATTGCACACCTCTCAAATGTGGTTTCATGGCCCTGATTGGCTATCACTTCCAACAACAACAGCATGGCCTTCGAGTCCAACATCATCAATGGATGATCACTTCGAACTCGACAGACTTGAAGAATAAAGAACAACTACAGTAAGTCTAGTTACAAATGCACCAACAATAGAATTTATCAGCAGATTTTCGTCGTTATTGAAACTTCAAAGAGTGATTGCATATTGTTCAAGATTTCTACACAATTCGAGGAACAAACAAGAAAAACACATAGGATCATTGTCAGCAAGTGACTTAAGATCAGCATTTCATACTTGCATTAGAAGCGTGCAACACGAACTGTATGGCAAGGAAATACAAGAATTGTCTTCTAACAGACAGGTGTCAAAGGATAGTCAACTTTCAGACTTGCATCCTTTCCTAGATGACAAACAAGTACTCAGAGTTGGAGGAAGACTTAGGCACTCGCAGCTACCATATGATAGCAAACATCAAATCATATTGTCACCGAAGCATCATTTAACTGCATTAATCGTTCTTTCAGAACACCACAGGTTATTACATGCAGCCGCAACTCCTTATATCTTCATTACGACAGGAGTATTGGATACCAAGAGCCAGACAAGTGGTCAGAGCTATTCTGCATAAGTGCCTCATTTGTTTCAAATGAAGAGCATCTATTTCCAACCAACTCATGGGACAATTACCACCATCCAGAATACAGTCCACTAGACCATTTTTAAACACAGGAGTTGATTACGCTGGACCAATTATCATGAAGCCGCCAATCACTAGAAGCAAATCAAGGCTGAAAGCATATGTAGCAGTATTTGTATGCTTTGCCACAAAAGCCATACACCTAGAATTGGTCGGAGATCTCAGCACCAAGTCATTCATTGCAGCTTTGTGAAGATTTACAGCACGCAGAGGAAAATGTTTGAACTTGTACAGCGAAAACGGAAGAAATTTCGTCGGTGCCAATCATGAAGTACAATACTTGAAGAATTTATTCATATCATCAGACTTCAACAAGTCTAAAGACCATGCAGCTCAGGAAGGATTCAAATGGCATTTTCTACCACCTAATACCCAAAATATGGCTGGACTTTGTGAAGGAGGAGTGAAGTCCATGAAGCATCACCTGAGAAGAATTGTAGGGAACTCTGCTCTCACTTTCGAAGAACTTGAAACACTCTTAGTTCAAATCGAAGCCTGTCTTAACTCCAGGCCCCTCACAGGATTGTCACCTGACCCTGCAGATTGCAGTTTCATAACCCCTGGCCATTTCCTTATTGGTGCACCCCTAACTAGTTTTCCTGAGCCTAGTCTAACTAACATCAAAGAATCCAGTTTATCCAGATGGCAGAGATTGCAGCAGATGTACCAACAACTATGGGCCCGTTGGTCAAAGGACTACTTGCATTCCCTTCAGCAGAGGACCAAGTGGAACACCCAAAAGAAGAATTTGGAACCAGGAACAGTGGTCTTGGTGAAGAAAGATCACCCACCTCCACTCACATGGAAACTTGCAACAGTTCAACAAGTGTATCCTGGTGTGGATAGACTAGTGCGTGTTGCAACTGTTCGCACTTAGTCTTCAACCTATAAACATCCAGTTAACAAACTAGTGCCTCTTCCAGTAGATCATTAGTTGTACTTTTGTTGATCGACTCGATCAAGGGGGGGGGACTATGTTTGGGATAGATTAGTGTATGTATTATTATTTGTGTTATCAATGTTTGAGAATGTGTTTGTCTCAGTGTTCATTACTTGTCACCACCAGGTGGCAGGACGGTGCAGACTCTCTTCTTCGGAGACTGTGCAGGGTGTGGTACGTATCGGGAAATACCCACACTGAAAGAGAGAACAGCGAGAGACATTGCTACACGTTGGTCGACTCCATTCCAATGTAGTCCAGTGTCAGTGTACATTAAATAGAGTATATAATCAGTCCAGTGTTTAAATGAGAAACGCAACAAACATAAACAATCATCTCATATTTTTGCAGATTCTTCATGTACTGGAAATAAGAAGTAGTGGGATCATTCCATTCAAAATTATCACAACCATCTCAGATTTTCATAAAACTGGGTAGGATGGTAGAGAACATGAAGTAAGTTACATATGTAAAATACAGTGATGCACAGTGTTTGTGTAGTAGGGTTGCCAACTTTATACAGAGTGTTCTGTTCAAATCTCCATAATTTCAATTAATTACTGTGAACGAAGTACGATGAATTATGAAATAACTGTAACACGAAATGAAAGGCCAGATCTTCAAGTTTTGATTTCATGACTTAAAGTTGTCCATTTGCTCACTACGCAGCACCACGGTTCCATAAATAAAAAACGCGACTGTTCAACAACGTGCACGGGCAATGGTGTGGTATGCTGAGACAAAATTGTTATTGCAACGCAACAAAATTTCAGACCAGTGTACGGAGGAGTTGCACCTGATGTTAAATCAATTAGGCTGTGGTTTAAGAAGTTTCTATCAACCGGCAGTGTCCTAAAACAATCTGGTGGAGCTCGCCGTTGTGTGTCAGAGGAAAAGGTGGAAGAAATTCGAGCGGGGTTTTAGAGAAGCCCAAGTAAATCCATCCGCCAGGCATCTAGGCAGATGATAAGCTACGTTGCAAAGAATTTGGTATGGAAATGCTGCAGCGTACAGACATGAATCCTCACTTCCTTGACAACGTCCTGTTTTCAGATAAAGCAACGTTTCACGTGTCGGGGATTGTCAACCGGTCTAATCTGGAGATCTGAAAACCCACATGTGTACAGGGAACATGTCCGCGATAGCCGAAAATTGAATGTTTGGTGTGACTAATGAAGGACAGGATCATCGGTCCGTTTGTTTTCCATGAAGATACAGTAACAGGCCCTGTGTACTTGGACATGTTGGAGCAGTTTGTGTACCCCCAGGTAGTTGCTCTACAACCAGACATCATCTTCCAACAAGATGGGACTCCCCCACACTGGTGTCTGGATGTTCGGAGGTCCCTCAATTCGACATTTCCTAATTGCTGGATTTGATGCAATGGACCGATACGGTGGCTGCCACGTTCACGTGACCTCGCTCTGCTGGACTTCTTCCTCTGGGGTTACATCAAGGATCGTATGTTTGCGACTCCAGTGAATAACATCCCAGAGTTACGAACCCGCATACATGGCAAGAAGTTGAATACAGACTGAATATTGTTCGTGCTACCAACAGGGCACATGTGGAGGTGTATTAGTTTGTGGAAAATAAAATTTATGAGTTTTTCTTCAATTCTTTGACATTTCATTACTCTATCATTCAAACGTTTTTTTCTACGATTAATTGAAATTAGGGAGATTTGGACGGAACACCTGGTATATATAAAATATATATATAATGTCAAGGAGCTGACGTGATCAGCACAATGCTCCCCAGCCTTTAACCCCCTGAAGCCACCAGGTACCGAATGGTTTGAAGCTGGATGAGCCCCAGAGCCACTTTTTGCAGAGACAAGGCAGGAAAATCTCGAATCTTAGATCACCCACCACAGTAATCAAACCCAGGTCTCTTTCATGGCAGTCTGATGCCCTACCAACTAGACCACATGAATCTCTGCACAATTGTGTTCTTATTTGGTATAGTATACCTAGGTAGTAGCAGTTGTACAGTTTCCTTTAAACTTACAATATTCTGATAAAACTCAGAGCCAGTGACAGAGAGTAAACCCTAGAATATAATGTTGAATAGTTTTAAACCTATAGATTTGCATGTCTTTTGCATTTGCTTCAAAGTTCACAATTAACAGAGATACTTGGTCCAAAATACGACACCATAGGAGAAATGTATTCCTGAATATTTTCTCCACTTTTTTTGTTCTGAAAACTGGGTTCTGTACGCACTCAAAAGTGAAAAAGTAGCGTAACAGTGAATGGCACAAAACCAAATATTATTAAACTAACGAAAATGTAAAATTAATCAAATCTAACACATCTAATTTAACGTAACGTAAAAGTATAATCAGCATCAAACATAACAACATGAATTTTTTAACTCGTTAACTGCCACATGCTTTGTATTTAACTCACCTAGTTTTATGCCCAGGACCTTGTGAAGTCTTCAAGGAGTTCGGACGTGCATGAATAGCTCTCTCTTTCCGCTTGAGTCGCCTGCTGTGACCCGCATGTAAGAGGGTCCGTCTACCCAACTCGAGCTTGCACGGACGAGGGGATACTGCAGCAAAAGTACTTACTCTGTCGTAATTTTTTTTTAATTGTTAAGAGCAGTATTGCCCGAAAAATGGGAATCAGCAAAGCTGAGTGGCAACGGATTGAAAACTCCATCTCAACAGCCATAGCGAAGGAACTCAACCAACAGTTCGGAGATCTGGATAGACGCATCGCCCTGGCATTTGCAAGTGATGCGGTGTTGAAAGAAATTAAACCAGCGCTGACCACTGCAATTAAATCTGCCGTGGAGGATGCCATTCAAGAAGTAAAAAATGATCTCGAGAGGAAAATCTCTGAGCTAGACAAGCAAGTGAAGCAAGTGCGAAAGGATCTGAATTCCCTGGAACAATATGACCGTCGCCTGAACCTTGTTTTTCATGGCATCAACGAAAGTGAGGGTGAAAAGTGTGAAGTGATTGCTTCAAAAATCATCAATGAGCAGGTGATAGTGAAAGTGCCACTAAATGTGTTTCATCGTGTTCACCGACTGGGAGCACCACGACATGATGGCAAACCCCGGCCGATCATTGTGCGCTTCGTCACCTACGCCCAGAGAGACTTGGTCTACAAGAACAAGAAGAACCTAAAGGCTACAGGGACAGGTATTTTCATAACTGAAAACCTCACAAAAGCAAATTTGGACCTTTTTCACAAGGTAAGGCTTAGTAAAATATTCGAACGAGTATGGACAACCGATGGGAATGTACTTGCCCTACACAACGGAAACGTGGTTAGGATTAGTGACCCGGAGGACATCGCAAAGTTCAGCAGAAAGTAAAGCTGTTCCGCCACACTCCCCTCCTAACGGTGGTTGCGTTTATTTTTGGAACTGCTTCCCCCATCAGTGACGTACGGGCAACGGTGACCAGTCAAAAGTAGAGGGGAGGGGAATGCAGGAGAACATTCCGCACCGAACCATACAAAGCTTGCAATACTCTCTGCATTCCTCAATGGTGGCGAAAGGAGGGCATGAACCTGTCGCATAATAGACTGTTATATAAATGTAAACAACCCTCAGCTTGTATTCTAACTCACGCCAGAATATATCGGCAAGCTCAAAAATCTATATTTCTCCCATTTTTAGTTAATCAACAAATATTTTCATTTTTTTTCTTTTTCTTTTTTTGTGTCAGTATTCACATTTTTAAATTAATTTTTACTTTTTTATTCTTAAATTTTTCATTTATTTTTTACATTTTTAAAAATTTGATTGTAGTAATAAGTCACTATGATAACTAGCACCTGTTTTTTTATGCGTATGCACATTTTCATTGTTATTCCAATATGCAATTCACACTTGGGACAGAATATATACTTCATGACCAACAGTGGAGGAAACGATAAATATAAATGACTCTACCAATGTAGTCAATGGTGCAGAAACGCCACTCCCAATCAGAATTCACTCCAGTTACTTTGATGAGTCGCCCATTAATATCCGCCACAGCAATTACAATATAAAGGAACAGCTCGAAGCTGAAATAAATAGATCTGAAAATGGCTTTAAATTATGTCATCTAAATATTCAAGGTTTACTCAACTCCATAGATGAATTTAAAGAAATGATATCGAACTTAAACTTTGACCTGATAGCCATTACAGAAAGCTGGTTAAAACCGAATATTAGTAATAATATAGTAGACATCGAAAATTACACATTAGTTCGACAAGATAGATTAAACAAATCTAGAGGTGGTGTGTGCTTATACATTTCAAAATCGCTTAAATGGAAACTTTTAGACGGGTTCGTTAATAATGATATCGGCGTAGAGTACCTTGTAATCGAATTAACTATCGATTGGAAAAAAATTGGACTTATGGTAGCATATAAACCCCCAAATGTCAGCTATACTCACATCAGTCACGTAGCAGATATCCTCCAACACCTATACTTAAATTACAATTACTTCATTGCGTTAGGCGACTGGAATATCAACATGTTAAGAAAAAACGAAAGCAGTACTAGACTCCTTCAGAGTATAATCAAGGAAGTTCACGGGAAACAATTAATTACCAAGCCAACCAGAGTGACAGCGACGTCAAAGTCATTAATTGATTTAATCGTTTGTTCACAAGATTTAATTGTAAAGCAAATTGGGCAGAGCGAGTTACCTGGAATCACAGATCACCATATAACATACTCCATATTTGACCTGTACACACCAAAGCAACCTAAAAAAATTATCAAAATTAGAAATTTCAAAACCATGAACTTGGACAAGTTTCGTAAAGATGCGGAAAATGTGGAATGGTGTAAAATCGAAAGATACGAGGACGTAGATGCAGCGGTGGAGGCCTTGAATGATAACATTATCAGATTAATAGATAAGCACGCCCCCCAGCGAAAAATTCGTGTAACCAAATCTCCTGCCCCCTGGATTTCAAATCAAGTAAGGGAATTCTGGAAGTTGCGCGACTTCTTTCATCTGAGATATGTAAATACAGGAGACCCAGACGCTCTCCTATCGTACAAATACTTCAGAAACAGCCAAAAAAGCAGTCAGAAACGCAAAATTTAAGCTCTATAACGAAACGGTAAATATGAATGTAAAAAATGCTAAAAATTTATGGTCTAACCTCAGAAGCCAGGGACTTTTACCAAATAAAAAGAGTAATGCGCTCTGCCCAGATACATTTCGGCCGAATGCGGTAAACGAGTTTTTTGTTAAGCCGAGTGCACCCTCAGATAACAATGCAGCGGTGATTGATGAAACCAACACGTATCTTGAGCAACCCAACAATGACACGTTCTTTTTTACCCCAGTAAGTAGCGAACAAGTACGTAAAATTTTTAACAAAATGAAATCGAAAGCGTGCGGTTATGATGGCATAAACCTAACTATTTTACAGTATTGCATCCCCTTTTGTTTAGAAGCTCTTACGCACATTATTAATCTTTCCCTTTCCAAAGGTTGGTTCCCTCAAGAGTGGAAAAAATGCGAAGTAACACCTATACCTAAAAAATCCAACCCCACAGAAATAAAAGATCTACGACCTATTAGCATTCTATCCACAATGTCCAAAATACTTGAAAAAGTAATTTATGAACAAATACTTTCACATATTCAAGGTTTCCTACCACACTTTCAATCTGGTCTCAGAAAAATGTATAGTACTTGCACTGCGCTGGTAGATATCGTAGACAATGTAAGTAAAGGAATAGATGAAAATGAAGTTACACTTTTAGTCTTGTTGGACTATTCAAGAGCATTCGACTCGATCAATCATGAATTGCTATTGGCCAAACTGTATCATTATGGCGTTACCGGAAACGCGTTAAATTGGTTTCGATCATATCTCGGCAACAGGAAACAACGTGTGAAATATCGGGAACCGGAAGTCACATACTCTAAATGGTTAGTTGTTCAACGAGGCGTCCCTCAAGGAAGTATATTGGGTCCACTACTATACATGATTTACGCAGCTGATTTCGACCGCGCTGTCCAATATTGCCACTACCATCAGTATGCTGACGATTCGCAAATCTATATTCAGTGTAATACAGAAAACTACAATAATGCGATGACCAAACTTCAATTCGACCTTGGTCACGGAGGAACTCTCTTCAATTAAATCCATCAAAATCTTGCTTCATGACCATAGGAACTCATGGTACCCTTAAGAAACTTCACAAAAACGCACCTTCTCCTCCAACTCTTTGCAGTATACCGCTAAGCGAAGTGGATACAAGCAAAAACTTGGGAATTGTGTTCGATAGACACTTAAATTGGGAGCCACAAGTCGAATTTATTGTGAAAAACTGTATGGGGAAACTTAAATCTTTGTATCATTTAAAACATACTCTGGACGCTAATGTTAAAGATCGTCTTATGCAAGCACTCGTCCTATCCACATTAGACTATTGCGCTCCAGTGTACAGTAATATATCCCAGGGCCTAAACTATAAACTTCAAAAAATTCAGAATTGTTGTATACGTTTCATATTTAACCTAAACAGAAAGGAACATGTATCCCCCTATTTAAAGAAACTTTATTGGCTAAGCATTAACAATAGAAGAAAATACTTAACACTCACCTTGATGCACAAAATACTTAAGAGTGGCTCCCCAAAATACTTATCCTATAAGATCTGTTCTCGTAGAACATCAGCCGAACATAATATCCGCAAGAAGCATAATCTAAAAATCCCCAAACATAAAACCGCCACATATAACAAGTCCTTCATTGTTACAGGGATCAGGGAATGGAACAAACTGCCTGCACCATTGACTAACATTATTTGCCATCAAAGTTTTAAGAAAAATCTGAAGAACTTACTATTGTCCCAACAACTTCATTAACCTTCATATGTTAACAATTGCACCTGCACTTATACATCATATAATGCATACCTAACCTAACCCCCCCCCCCCCCGCACACACATTGAACTACCGAAGACATATTACTTATCTTTACTCAACAGTATATATACTAATCTATTCAATGTATTATTTTATCATTGTATAATCTTTATATTATCTTTATTGTATTATCATGATCATTATGTGTTGTTATTTTTCTTTCTTTTTGTTTTTATTCATTTATTGTATCTTTGACAAGGGTTGGTTGTAAGAACGGCCCACGAGGCCGAAACACGCCTGCTTAAATAAAGACCATTCTATTCTATTCTATTCTACATGTCTCTTCATCTTGGGAGTCTCGTGGTGTGCAGGCAACTCACCTACCATTCTATAACATACATATTACGTGACGAGTGCATCCATGGACAAAATTTTGCAGATGCTTCATGAAAATCTTATTCAGCGATGCTGTTACTGTTACAATTAATACAAACAATGTAAAAAGTGTATAACATAAATAGAGGTACATTAACTTTTTATATTTATTTTTGCCTTTTGCGATTGTGCTTTTGGCTTTGATGAATTTGCTGGCCAGCCCCTCGAAGTATAATGATATGTACAAGATATATCAAGTTACAAATGACCCAAGACTCAATGCTAAAAAAAAAAATAACAAAGCTCTAAAAAAACAATAAAGATGCTGTAAGCAATATATAACACACATGGCATCCAATGTAATGACTTACTACTGCTGCTTGAGTTGCATATGACCCATGCACATAAAATAATTAAAAAATCATATAATGATCAAGAACATATTGCTTTCAATGTTCTTATTATATTCTTGTATTGAAACGTCATGGCCCCAGGGATTTTCATTTCTATTGTGGCAGTCAACGTGTTAACATTATTTAATCTAACCCTCCCAACCAAGGAAAACCAATCATCTGTTAGAAGAGTATCGTTCAGTGATATGCTATTGAAGAATATGTGCTAGCATCCATGTGACAAGCTCATGCCCAATTCATTCCATCCAAGAGCACTTTCACATTTTCTTCAACCAAGAGCACTTTCACATTTTCTTCAAACAAAATATCATTGTATGTAGGCATGGGACTGATTAATCAGTACTCTATCGGTATCGGCTGATATAGGCATATCGGTTTATCGGTAAAATTACCAATTATTTTACCGATCCGATATGTCGATAAATATCTGATAATTTAGTGCAAAATTCTGCCATTTTGTTGTAATGTTTATGGATAATCTCCCTGCCCTTCTTTCTAAAAAGCAAATGCCTAAATATTCAACTTATTTTGAATTGCAGTCACTATGAAACACACATTTATTAAGGAGATCAATGAATATTTCAGGTTCTTCAAGGACCATTTCTAATTTTATATCGGATCGGTAGAATATCGGTTATCGGTATCAGTAAATTTTATATCGGTACTTTATCGGTATCGGTCAAAATTTCATATTGGCCCATCCCTAATTGTATGTGCATGCTTGAAGCAAAAAAAAAATACCTGGAACTCCAAACGTAATTAAATCTAACATTTTTAAATAGTAACATGAAAGTAGCCTACTATCAGCACTGCAGTCACCCTAATGCATGGAACTCATCTGTACAAATGATAACACCACCATCAACAGAATTCCTGTCAGATCAAGGTTACTGATGCAAGAACAATAATCCAAATTACCACATAGAGCATGTTTCAAAATGATTTGAAGGATAAAAGCACCATCCATTAGCAAAACAACATAATCACCGATCGAATATCCTGTGAAGCACATCCTTAAGTTTTCTATTTTGAATGGTCCCAGTAGTTCTAAATTCCACCGCCATGTACCAGTGGTTAGAAGCTAGTATTTTGTGAGAGTAGGTCAGTAGTGAGTGTGCAACGTCTGTTACATTCACAATTTCATTAAGATCCACCACCTAAGAACTCTATGGTATTAGTGCTGAGATGCAAGCCATTGATGAGAACATGCTCAAATCTGCCTGGATGGAGTTAGATTACTGTATTGACCTGTGCAGAGTAACAAACGGTGCTCATATTAAGCATTTGTGAGTTAACTTTGCGATAACCATTGGCACTTAAACTTGGACAGTTACGTTACACATGTGCAAAATTGTGTCTTATTTTGTGGTTAGCACATCGCGCTGCAACGTCAAGGGTCCTGGGTTCGAATGCCGCTCGGGCTTGGTTGTTTGTGAATGTCCATTCATCAATTTCATCATTTCATCACTCATCCCCATCTTTGCAAATTAGCCACGAGGCATAAAACGAGAAGTAAAATAAACTAAATCAATCAACCAATCAATATAAAGAGTTAAAATTATTCAAATAATTTTGAAACACAGTGTATAATAAGTAATCCTCCACATGCAGAACACATCATAAAGAGTTGGCAATGATGTCAGGACATGATAAATAGTATAACATAAAAACACTTATTACTTTGCTACAACACATCTTTGCAAATTAAAACAACAGAGGCCGACCTCCGTGGTGGAGTGGTTAGACAGGTTCTGGGTTCCAATCTCTGCCTGGGCATGGGTGTTCACTGTGAGTGTGACTCCATCAATTTCAACCTATCTTCAGTCATCTCCACGATTTGTCAAAAGTGGCAGAAAAGTGATGTAAAATAAACCAAATCAATCAATAAAAAACAACAGTAAATGTTCATATGTAAAAATATTCATAAACAAACCATATTTTCTTATTTAATATGGGAGACTTGAAATACATGCTTCAGTGATTAATTGCTACATGCAAAAATTCATGCCTCTGCCCATACACAAGAAGCAATTCTGATAATGACTAAATATTCAAGTTGAGGAAATTTTGAGGAGGCATGATCAAAGTATTATGGTACTCATTTTCAAAAATTTCAAAATACTTCATGCACTCACCTTTCTGTCTCTCCAGATGGACATTCATCTTCAATTGTGAGTTCACTCTTCACATCTTCAGGGTCTACATTAACATTGTCACACTCATCACTTTTACATGCAACAGCAGCACATTTTGCAATGCCATCACACTGTATATCTGAAACTTTACTATCCTCCTGTAAAAATTCAGTCATCCCAGCACCAGAATTCAAGTATATGTGAAAGGCAACATCCCCTGGCTCTTCAACTTTCATTTGTTCCTCCTTTGGTTCAGATTTAATTACTGATGATGAAGATGCTGGCTGCCAAGTATTTTCGGTTGACTCTTCATTTGCTTCACTCTTGATTGAGCAACTCATGAGGTCAGGTTCTACCTTCAGTATGTTGGACGAAGAGTCATCATGAGACTCCATCTGTGTTGATGAGGGTCAGGCACTTGCAATCTGAAAATACATTTTACACGCAACCATCAGATGCTGCTCAAATAGAAGACAACACACATGTGTGTGTGTTTGTGTGTAACAAGTAAAAAGGGAAAGGGAAACACTCAACAGACACTGGAAAAAATTAAATTTTTGCAGCCGCATCTCCAGTGGCAGAAAAAGATGGTGGAAATGGAAGCTGTGCCAGGTTTAAAGTGATGGTTAGGCAGGGATGGGGGTGGTGATGGGTTGGTTGGGAAAATTAATGGGCGGACTTTTTCAGGCCAGGGGTTGGTTGCATTCATGGCTGATATGTAGGCCCCCTCCCATCTTTTTCGTACCAAGGTTGATGAATATCCATGCCCAGGCCAGGATTCCAACCCGGGACCCTGGGCATCGTAGCACGATGTGATAAACACGTCCACCACAGATGCCGGCAAGGGGAATGATTAAGTCCAGGGTGTGGGTGGAGTAGGGGTGGTTGTTGATCCTGAGGTCGAGGGCCTTGGATATTGCAGGTGAAGGTATAGATAACACTGCCAACTTTGTGTGTGATTGTGTGTCTTGGATTTCAGGCCTGTTCCTGTGTTGTTGTTTTTTTGGGGGGGGCTGATTCAAAATATTGCATCTGATAGACTGCATCGGTTCTAGTTTCTTAGATACAGATACGATATGATAGATGTGAATGCACAAAATGTTAGTCCAGTCTTTGAAAGATCTCCTTTGCAGAATAGGGATATCATAAAAGCTTTGTTAATTGATTTCGCAATTTATGTATTTAAATTACCCACATTTTTTATGTATAATTGACCTTTGTTTCACAACTATTCCCAATCAAATAATTTCATTTCTGCAGATCAAACACCATAGAGGTTATGGCTACTTCAAGACGGAGTTGCTTGAATCATCCTGGAGTATTTTGCTATTTTGTGGGGAGTACAAACTGAAAGGAAGTAGGAAACCTATTTCTGAGTTTGTAAAAATAGCATATGTAGCTTATTTTGGTGTCAAGCTTGGAGATCAGGATAAGCCATGGGCTCCTGATATTGCATGCAAAACTTGTTCCGAGCACTTGCACCAGTGGACAAATGGAAAGAGATGCTGCTTGAGATATGGAGTACCAATGGTTTGGAGGGAACAGAAAAAACTCTTCAATGACTGTTATTTTTGTATTGTTAATATCCCAGGCATCAATCGACATAATAGTGACAAGTGGCTTTACCTTGATCTACCTTCAGTCAGGAGACCTGTTCCGCATTTCGATCTTGTACCCATTCCACCTATCCATGAACTACCAGAGCTCTCAGGGTATGAGTCTTGCATGTCTGATACTGCACAAGATAAAGGCAGTGGAGTTGGTGTCACTGGTTTCCAACAACTTCACATAGTGAACGTTTTGACCAGAATGAATTGAGTGATCTGATTAAGGACTTAATCTTTCCAAGGAGTCTTTGGAATTTCTTGCCTCCAGACTAAATAAAATAAAGTACTTCAGCCTGGAACAAATATTATATTATATCATATGGAAAAGAAAAGATTTGCTGTAAATTTTTACCAAAGACAAACTTAGTATTCTGCAATGACATGGAAAACATTCTAAACAAAACTGGTCTTTCAGAACATAAAACAAGTGAGTGGAGTCTTTTCATTGAAAGTTGAAAACGTAGTTTGAAATGTGTTGTTTTAAATAACAGCAACAAATATGGTTTCATTCCATCAGTCACTCCACCAGGATGAAAGAAGAGTTCAAGACCAACTCTTTAGTCTTGGAAAATATAAAATACTACGAACATCAATGGGTGATATGTGTAGATATGAAGATGGTTAATTTTCTTCTTGGTCAACAAAGTGGCTACACAAAGCATCTTTTCTTGTTATGTCTTTGAAATAGTAGAGACAAACATGAACATTGGGCAGGAAAGATTGGCCTCCGAGGGAATATATGGTTGCTGGAGGACAAAATGTTATCAATGAACATTTGGGAGCACGAGATAAAATCATACTGCCACCACTACACATAAAGCTAGGCCTGATTAAATACTTGGTAAAGGTTTTGAAGAAGCACACTGAATACATAGCGCATAAGTTACCTGGACTTAACATGGAAAAACTGTACGCAGGAGTTTTCGATGGTCCACAGATCAGACAACATAACAGTCCCACATTTCACATCATCAATGAATGAAATTGAATCATGTGTCTAGTGTTCATTTGTTCCTGATGTGAAAAACTTTCTTCGCAACAAGAAGACACACAACTACAAGTAGAGGATATGATCTTTAATTTCAACAGGCTTGGCTGTAACATGAGTGTTAAAATCCATTATCTGCACTGTCACTTATATTGCTTTCCAGGGAACCTTGTTGACTTAAGCGAAGAAGGCGAAAGGTTTCACCAGGACTTAAAAACAATGGAAGCCAGATATCAAGGAAGATGGGATGCACACATGATGGCACACTATTGTTCGAATCTCATGCGGGATCATCATGGCACATCCCACTCTCGGAAATATTACAAAAGGAGCTTCTTGTGTGTCAAATGACTGGGAAGTTTGTATCATAAATCTGTGATTTTGGTATGAAATAAGTAGATTTTCATGTAGTACCCTTTTCAATTAATTTTTAATGTGTTTCCTTCATGCTGAAAATACATTAATTTGAACACTTCATTAAAAAATCCTGATTTTTTATGAACAAGGTATAACGATCATGTAATGCATGATCTTTGGTCTTGAACCCCCACAGTACCCAAGATGCCGCAGATGCCTTTTCTAACACTCGTCTCTTCCAACTGGCATTGACTAGGGAAGTGATGAAAAAATGTTCTGTTTCCACTGCAAGTGATATAACTTTTACTCTGGTTGTATAATCCACTCTGCAGTGTTGCCACTTTGTGCAATATTTATGAAATGACACTTGTATTTTTTTTATCGGCAAGCAGAGTGAAGGGTGATATATGGCATATGTTCTGTACATCAAACACTAGATCTGATAGAGGAAAACTGGTGCCATTTTTTAAATAAGCGGATCAAATAAACCTAGAAACAGGATTAACATTTGAGGCAGCAAAATGTGTCTTGGCCAGTTTAAGGTTTGAGGTGTGGCAGACAAGGTGGATGGACTTAAACGAGGTCGATTCAAATCGCGATGAAATTAGGTGAAATCACTTTAAATAAAATATATATATATAATAATGTACATAATGTACTTTTGGTGAAATTGCATTAATCTTGTAATAATTTAATAGTGTTAATAGGTTCTAAGAAGAAAAAAATACATACATGTACTGATGGGGTGAAGCTCATACGAAAGGAAGTGTAAGTAGTGTAATTGATGATACAACCAGGACGAGAAATGATGAACCCCCCTCAGGCAGATTTGGCTACACTTAAAACTTGCTCAACATGCCCATATGAGCTTTTTGCTCAAGTGTGGTACTCCGTCTAATCCAAGATTTTTGTAAAAATGCCCTCGGGAAGTTCCTGTGAAATGAAGAGCCCCCTCAGATTGATTTGTCCACACTTACAAAAGGCACTTCTGTCAGATTGTTATCCATAAGATTGTTAAAAATATGCCCCTCCTGATATTTTTTTTGCCCACACCTAAAACTAAGCTCTTGCATCATGTTATGCAACAAATTATGATGCAAGAGCTTTTGTATTATGCAACAAATTATGATGCAAGAGTTTTTGCATTGTGCAACAAATTATGATGCAAGAGCTTTTGCATTATGTTGTGCAACAAATTATGATGCAAGAGCTTTTTGTATTACATATCAGTTAGTATTGTGAGAGTGGCTGAGGAGTACAGATGTGTTGCTGCAGTGCTCCTCTTATTTTTTTAAAAAAAAATAACACAAAAATATAGCAGATTTGTATAAATTGAATTATAGGTTTGTTTGATTCAATATATAGAATTTTCTAATATATTGAACAAAGGGTTTATATTTGCCCTAGTTTGTTATACAAGATCAATACATGACACATGGTATTAGGTCAATGCCTTTCCATGCACATCACGACATGCCTGTGCAGACATGCAATTGTGAAAGGTCAGTGCTTCAGTGGATCAATACTTATTCTATCTTTGTGCATGTAGGCTATCCTGTACAACCTGTCATAGGTTTATTAAGTATAGAGTTTTGATTTGAACCCCAAGAAATTTTATATAAATACCAAAGCCAAAAATATTAAGACACATACACACACACACTAAGTATACAAAGCACATTGCTGAACCCAACTGATATTTTTTATTAAGCATAGAATTTTGATTTGAACCCCAAGAAATTTTATATAATAAACAACAAAAATGCCAAATCAAAAATATTGTAATCAATGCAATAAGAATATAACCAGCCCCAATTGGGCTAGGCATCAAAGGAATTGTAATCCAGACAAATGCAGAACTCCCACAAAAATATGCCCTAAATGCCATAGAAAATATAGCATGGAATACTTCACATATAAACATAAAGGTACTTGCTCTGCACAGTCATCAATATTGCCCCCTCAACCATCTACATCTGGTCTGAAAAGGAAGCATGAAGCACCTGTTAATGCTAGAGCAGCAAAGCAGCCACGCTATGCACCACCCATCCATAGCAGTTTTAATGGCCAATTAAGGGATCACCGTTTTGTATCAGAGCCAAGATGTGACATTAAGAATTTTTTGAACAGTATAAATCCAGATGTGCAGGCAATTCTAAATGCACAAAATGGCTCTTATAAGCTGTCCCTCAAATTGTTTACACAATATAAGAAGCCAAAAGGCACAAAATTTACACAGCCCCACATAACAGAAACTGTACCGGTATATTCAAATGCAAATTCAGACAAAATAATAAGCAGTTTGATAGATCAATTGAATATTAAACACTCTGAATTTGCTGGAAAAGAGTCTGGATGGAGCCTATGTGGATCTCCACACAAGCTCTATGTTAATATTTCTGAATTCAGCCCATTACAAGGATCTACATATTTGCCATTACCTGCCAATATTAAAAACAAACAAGCCGTGGTTAATATAAAAAATAATGATGAGAAATGCTTTTTGTGGTGTATTTTAGCTGCTTTGTATCCAGTTTCAAGGCATCCTGAGCGAATAAGTTATTATAAACAACATGAAAATGATTTTGATGAAGCAATGGAGGGTTTAGAATATCCAATGTGTGTTCAGAATATTGATAAATTTGAAAAAAAGGCCAGGGATATTAATGGTAAACAATTATCTATTAATGTATTTATTTGTTCTACTGGCCGTGGCAATTGCTTGATAGCACCTCTCAGAATCAGTACATTTGATGATGATTCTGCTGTTCCGATTGATCTGCTCTTAATTGAAGGGGATGATACACACCATTATACTCTGATACATAATCTTGAAGCTTTAGTCAGAAAACAACTAGACAAAACTCATAGAATATTCAAGTTGTGCAGAAGATGTTTAACTGTATTTGATGGTCAAAAAATGGTGAATGGGGTTCGGGAAGTGAATACAGAAATTGCTAAAAACAAGTTAATTGAGCATCTGAAATACTGTGGCAACCATAAACCTGTTCATATGCTTATGCCTAACCCAAGTGAAAATGCCAAATTCAAAAAGTTTGAAGCCTTGTTGGAACACCCAGCATATATAGTGTGTGATTTTGAATCAAACCTCAAACCCCTTGCATTCTGTAGACCAGATCCTGAGGAATCTTCAATTACATCATATCAATTACATGAACCTTCTAGTTTTTATTATGTGATTGTACAGGATGGTGTTGTTAGTAAAGAATATTTATACATGGGAGCAGATGCCATCAAAGAATTTGCACTTAGAATAGAAAATGAGTGCCATGACATAGCATCTATCTTATTAAAATCAAAACCCATGTTGCCTTTAACAGAGAAACAGATTGAAGATTTCAACAATGCAGAAAAATGCCCGGTATGTGATTCTGAATTTTCAGATACAAATATCAAGGTGAAACACCATTCCCATACAGATGGTAAATTCTTAATGGCCCTGTGTAATAGCTGTAATATTAAGATCCAGAGACCAAAATTTGGCCCTATATTTTGCCATGGTGCATCCAATTATGATTTCCATCATCTGATCAGGTACGAGGGGTTTGACAAGCAGAATTTAAATATTTTAGCAGAAAATAATGAGAAATATATTGCTATTAGCAAGAAAATTAAAGTTAATGGTGTTCCTATTCACTTAAGATTTCTTGATTCATACAGAATTTTATCGGCTAGCCTGGCTACACTGGCCAGTCAATTATCTGATGATCAATTCAAAATCACATGTGCTTTGTTTCCAAATCAGGACCTGAAATTAATTAGGCGGAAGGGTGTATATCCATATGATTATGTTACAGATTTTTCTAAATTTGATGAGTGTTCCCTGCCACCACAACAAGAGTTTTACAGCAAAATCAGAGCATCTGGAATCACTGATGATGATTATCACCATGCCCAGTTGATGTGGAACAATTTAAAATGCCAGACATTTGGTGATTATCACAAGGCATATTTAAAACTTGATGTCACTCGCTTAGCTGATATACTTGAGGCATTTAGAAAATCTTCCATGGAAAATTATAAGCTGGATCCAATGTATTTTTACAGTGCTCCAGGCCTAGCATGGTCTGCAATGTTTTTAAACACTAAAATGCAGTTGGATCTCATTCAGGATCAAGATATGTATCTGTTTATGGAACAATGTATAAGAGGAGGCATGGTGCAATGTTCTCAGAGATATGCCAGAGCAAATAACAAATATATTCCTGATTATGATCCAGCACTGCTATCAAATTATATACTGTATGTAGATGCCAACAGCCTCTATGGTTATGCTATGATGAAAAACTGCCATATGCAGGGCTTGAGTGGGTTGAAGATTTTAATATTGAAGATCTTCAGGATTTTGATGACAGTAACTATGGCCTGTTCTTAGAGGTTGATCTGACAATTCCTGATGATTTACACAACACATTTTCTGATCTGCCCCCAATTCCTGAGGTTAAGTGTTCACCTGGCTCTAAACAGAAGAAATTGATGATGACTCTAGAGCCGAAACAGGATTATGTCATATATTACAAAAACCTCCAGTTCCTGATGAATCATAGTGTTCAAGTGACCAAAGTTGGAAAAGTTTTGAGGTTCAGGCACTCAAGATGGTTGAAGCCATATATTGATACAAAAACAGAGCTTCGAACATCTGCAATGAGCCAATTTGATAAGACCTTGTTTAAATTGATGGTCAATTCTGTGTATGGCAAAACAATAGAAAATGTCAGAAAACATATTGATGTTAAAATAATTACTGACCCCAGCCGGAGCAAAAAATTGATTGCAAAGCCCAACTTCAATTACAGAAGAATTTATGATGAGAATATGGCACTTTTCAACATGAAAAAAACAAAGATTAAGTTTGATAAGCCTATTTATGTAGGGGCTGTGATATTGGAATTGGCCAAATTACACATGTTAAAATTGTATTATGATGTGTTGAAGCCTTTCTATAAGGATCGTGTAAAACTGATGTACATGGACACAGATAGTTTTGTTCTTGATATTCAAACAGAAGATGTTTATCAAGATATAACACAGCCTGAATTGTTTAAATATTTTGATACCACTGAACATTCAAAAATTAAACCCCACAACAAAAAGGTGCCTGGCAAGTTAAAAGATGAGACACTTGGTGATGTTATTGTGGCATTTGCTGGGTTAAGGGCCAAGATGTACAGTTTTGAAACATGTAGTGGCGCTATTGCCAAAAAGGCCAAGGGCATTGGCAGAGTGACTCTAGACAAAGAGCTTGAATTTGAAGATTACAAAAATTGCCTCAAATCATGTAGCACAATCAGAACATCAGAATCCAGAATTCAGAGTGTGGATCACTTGTTGACTACAAATATTGTAAGAAAAGTGGCTCTGGACCCACATGATGATAAGAGATGCATTTTATCATGTGGCATACATACTCTACCATGGGGTCATTGTGATTTGAAAAGTGGTAATCAATGCCCAATTACAGAGCATGATTTGAAATAAATAAACATGCCTATGAACTTATTTGGGTTCAAAAAACAGGCTATTATGGACCTGCCAACACCACAACCCTCTTCTGATATAATATCTAAACTAAGTGCTTTGATAATTATTCATCTGAACAGCATACTTACAGATGTTGATGATGAAACAGGTAAAACATTGTACATATTTAACAATAATTTAAATTATTACCAATTACCTGTAGGTGGGCAATTGCAATTTATTACAACCCCTGAGGGTAATGTCAAGATTTCAGTAGGGAGAAATATTTATAGAATTAAGCACTCAAACATGGTTTCTGGCACTGTATATACTGTTTCTGCTGGTGACTGCTTATATATTGAGGTCCCGGGATCATACGACAAGCTTATACCTTTTTTTATAGAATTAAGAATCAGATATTCAATAATAAATAACCACTAAAACAAAATGCCTAATGATATATTTGGCCATACAAGACATGAAGATCACAGTGATGAGATTCTGATGCTTGATGTCAGAGTCAAGAAATTAAGAAGTGATTTACAAGCTTTACAAACCACACTGAATGCCAGTCTTCAACTAGAAATTACAAATTTACAATCACAATGCATGGACCCTCTTCTTAAAATTGATTCTGAACTCAAATTGCTGCTTCAAAAATATACTGACTTGGCCACATTAGATAATTTTCAAAGTTTAGAAGAGGCTGTAGCAGCTCTTCAAGCCAAATTTAAGACCCAGGCCACCAACTCTGAGCAATTGAAACAACAATTGGAAGAGCAGATAAATAATGTCCAGACACAGCTCCAAACAATTGTCAAAAGCATAAAATCACAAGAAGATTTTGATCTAGTGATTTCCACTCTAAAGGAACAGATTCAATCACTCCAGATACCTAATCTGGACCCCTTGAACAATGCCATAGCCGAGGTTAAAGAAAAAATTGAGACACTTGAAAATTTTATGAACAACTTGCCATCTTCTGATGCTTTGAGTGCAATAACTCGGAGTGTTGCCAATATTAAGCTGCAACTTGAAACATATGAAGATTTTGGAAAAATTCAAAGTACCATAACCCATCTTGAGAGTACAATAGCAGCAGTGCAAAGTGATTTGACAAATGTACAAGAATCTCGCCTGCCTGGTATTGTAGACACCCTTGCCAGTGTCCAGCAACAGATCACAAAGCTTGAAAACCTCAACACTGAATCTGAGCTATCTCATTTTCATCACTCGATCGATGATATCCAAACAAAGCTTGAAATTTTACAACAATCAACACCCACTCAGGCTGATATAGCCCTGCTCCAAAATGCTATGCAAAATGTGGCTGATGCTTCTGAATTCAATAATGTGAAATTGGCACTTGAATCTTTGCAAAATACTGTATCAAATCTGCCTACATCACAGGAACTTAAAAATATTAAGAGAGCTGTGAATCGCATATTGAAATCAGAAGATATCAAGAATATCCAGACAGAGATCAAACAACTTACTCAGACAGTGGCCACTCTACCAACTAATCAACATATTAATGAACTGCATGCCCTGTTTGAGGATATCAGAAGACAGGTCCATGATCTTACTGCTCACAATTCAAAATTGGCAGTTGTTGAAAATTTACAGCAAATTGTAGCTAATATCAAGCAACAGCTAGGGACCATGGAATCCAATCAAGCAAATGCTCTGTCTGTTTTTGTCACCCAGCTACAAGAAATTGTGCAACAATACAAGAAACTTGTTGTGGACATAAAAATCAAGCCAGGCCATGATGATGTTGTTAGGACTATCAATGAGCACCTTGAATCTGTAACAAGTAGATTGCTTACAGCAGAAAAAGAAATAACCGGCATAATCGAGAATCCTAAACATACAATAATTCTTGAATTGTACAGCATCCCCAACAAAGAATATGATTCACCATTTACACCAGGTGGCAAAATATATATGCTGTCCCCTGCACAATTTTATTACCAGTTTTTTGTTGGGGGCACACTGAGACCAATCAAGATCAAATATTGGCTTCAACCACAGGCACACCACTACCCCACCTTATCAATAACAAATGCTGATAACAAACCAAAAATCACCAGTGTAGAGTTAGAGGATTTTACAGATCCCAATACATTAGAAACATCTTATGCTGAAGATGATGGCTCTCTGGAATTTCATATACAAATAGGAGACAAATTATATTTAGAAAATCCTGTAGTATCAGCTGCTGAACACCCCATAGTTGCAATATTCTTGTTTTCATATTATGTCTAGACAAATTATTGTTGATGAATTACACAGACAAGCCAGACATAATTATAAGAGACTGCCAGTAGTCACAAAAGGCATAGATGATTTATGGCAGTGCGACTTGATTGAGATGGCAAGTGGACAGCTGAAAAACTTAGACAAAATCAACAAGGGCTACAAGTATCTACTCACTGTCATAGATACATTTTCAAAATTTGCCTGGGCTGTGCCACTCAAATCCAAGACTGGAAAATGTGTTACAGAAGCCTTCAGGACAATCATCAATCAGAGTGGAAGATCACCGCGCTATTTGCAAACAGATAATGGCAAAGAATTTTATAATTCTGTGTTCCAACAATTTATTAAAAGCCAGTCAATACAACATTATTCGAGTTACAGTGATCTCAAGGCCTCAATTGTAGAGAGATTCAACAAAACCCTAAAAAATCTTATGTATAAACAATTTACACATCAAGGTAATTATAAATGGCTTAATATTCTTCCAGAACTTCTACATAAATATAAGAACTCGGTCCATTCCACAATCAACATGAAACCCTCTGAAGTAACTTCATCTGATGAGCAAAAATTGATCAGGACTGTTTATTATCCTAGATACCAGCCAACAACAAGAAAAGCCAAATACAAGGTGGGTGATCAAGTAAGAATCAGCAAATATAAGCACTTATTCAAAAGAGGCTTTACAAGAAACTGGAGCACTGAATTATTTACAGTGGTTCAAGTTAAACCTGGGACCCTTAACACATATATAATAAAAGACCACCGAGGAGAAATTCTCAAAGGCCGGTTCTATGAAGAAGAACTCAATAAAACTAAACAGCCTGACACATATCTCATAGAAAAAATCATCCGCAGAAAAGGCAACAAGTTATTTGTCAAATGGCTAGGACTTCCAGAACACAGCTGGATCGATGCAGACAAAGTGATAATATGAGCACCTGGGATGTTATAAAAAGGCTGCCAGAACCTGAACAGCAGATTAAGAGAAATGGCAAGTTGCTGCCTGAAAATATTAGATGTCTTATTGTTGGGCCATCGGCTTGTGGTAAAACTACACTAATGATTGATAATTTTTTATTGGCACCCAACTGGTTAGACTGGAAAAATAGGCACTTGTATGTCTTCTCTAAGAGCTTGGAACAATTAAAATATCAGCAGCTGATGAAGCTATATGATGGATTGGATATAGCCACTTTTGAACCAGATGTTAAGCCACTCCATGAATGTCTTGATAACTCTGTTGTTGTGTTTGATGACATTATACTGGATAATCAAAACAAGGTTAGAATTTTTTTTACACAGGGGCGACACAAAAACATTGATTCTTTCTACCTGGCACAGACTATTTCTAAAATTCCGAAGCAGCTGATCCGAGACAACAGCAATTTTATGTGTGTGTTTCATCAAGATCATACCAACCTCAAACACATACATGATGAATATGTAGGTGGGGACTTGAGCTACAATAATTTTTCCAAGTTTTGCAGTAGGTGCTGGAACCAGGACAGTTATGGGTTTGTCACAATTGATATGACAAGAAAACCCAATAGTGGCAAATACAGAAATAAAATCAACAATTTTCTAGACATTGAAACATATATAAATAACCATGAAAAGGCCAATTATTGATGATCTTAAATTAAAAGATTATCTTGTAAAAAGATTTAAGGGATGGAAATCAGAGAACCGAGGAATTTATGAACAACACAAACAGAACAGCCTATTATTGATGCTATTAGTGAATTAGGTAAAAATATCAAAACTGTTACAGAGCAAAATCAAAATTTGATCACAGAGCTTGTACCTGTAGCTGCTAGGAACATATTAGATTATCCAATCACCCCACTTTTTAGTATTCATACACCTAGTCCTGTTGCTCCTCGAAGAATTGAAGCTACTCAGGATCCTATTGAATTGGGTCTTCTTGCTCAAAAATATTTAAGCACACCTAAAGACAACAAAGATGAGGTCTTTGGCTTATATGCTGACATAGAGCGTGATGGTAGCATCATACATAGAATTGGCAATTTCAGACTAACATTTATGGGAGATGATATAATTGTATATTCAGAATCTCATCTTGAAGAAAGAGGTGCTTTTGTTAAATATCCCGGCACACCTGGATTGTGGGAACTGATGACTAGGAAAAGGCCTGGCAGCTATACAGATCAAGATTATGAGCATTACAAAGAAATATTAATAAAATCAGATGCTCTATACCAGAACAATGATCCCACACAAAAAAGAGTCAAGTCTAGCAGTGGAGCAAAATACAACAATTTAATCAAGCCCATATGGTCACAAATTAAGACAGGCAGTGGAATCAAACAATACAACACCCTGCCTAAAGAATTTGTCTGGGTTGTTATATGTCAGGAAACTTGTAGATAGGTTGCTGGTGATAGCTGGGGAGGAAAATGCTGGCAACCACAATTTTTACAATGAAAAGGTTGGAATTATGGACATGATAAGTACAAAATTGTCTAATTTTATAGTGAATGACACTAAGGGGATTGGATATCTTATAAAAATTATTAATACTCTACCACCTAAATTTTGGAATATTTCTGAGGGTCGGGGGTTGGTTAATGACATTATAAACAAGCTGCCATTTGAACTACATATTCCAGGCTATCAGTATTGTGGTCCCGGTACAAAATTGGACCATAGATTAAACAGAGGGGATCCTGGTGTTAATCCCCTAGATGCTGCTTGTAGAGACCATGACATAGCGTACAACACACATTCTGATCTTGACAAGAGACATGTTGCAGACAAGAAATTAGAAGAGGCTGCATTTGGTAGATTTGTAAGCAAAGATGCTTCTTTGAGTGAGAGAATAGCAGCATTGGGGACCACCATAGCTATGAACACCAAACAAAAACTGGGGTGGGGGCTGTGAATATATATATATATAATAAACATAGAATGAAGGCCAAGGGTGTTATGTATCAAATACCTTATGCAGGTCTTAAATCTCTTAAAACTATTGATAGTCTTTTAACCAAAAAGCAGCGCAAGAAAAAAAGCTCATGTCTTGCAAAGGGCCATGGTATGAAATTGTTGCTTAGTACCCCCCAATTAAAAAAATTACAACAATCTAGAAAAAAATTGCATACAGGGGGTTTCATATTTACTATCCCGGCCATCTTAGCAGCACTTGGGGCTGTTGGGAGCTTGGCTGGGGGATCAGCTGCCATAGCAAAAACAGTAATAGATGCCAAGAAGAATAGGGCAGAATTAGATGAATTGAAGCGCCATAACCTGGCCATGGAGAAACAAGGCAAAGGTGTTAAGAGAGCCATGAATAAGTTTAAAAAAAACAAGAGCCGCTTACAAACCAAGATATTGAAACTTTAATCAAGCCACTGGGCATCAAAAATTTTAGAGGTGTGTACATGTCTGATTCTTTACCAGAACAACCACTCAACAAAGAGTGTGGCATTGTTAATTTGGATAAGTACAAAAATCAGGGCACTCACTGGATTTGTTATCTTAAATATTTAAACAATGAGGCATTTGTGTTTGATTCATTTGGAGGTGTTCCACCTGAAAATTTAATAAAATATCTAAAATCAGCTAATGTTTATTACAATAATGACCGTGTTCAAAACTTCAAAGATGTTAATTGTGCACATTTGTGTTTATCTGTTCTTAGATATCTGTCTCAAATAAATAAACCATCAATTGAAAATTTTCAAAAGGCCCTGTGGTATTTGAAACATCATGGGGGTATTCCATCTCACCAGCCAAAATTCAATATTGAAACTTAGATTACATGATGATATAGTGTATCCCAAAACAATAGCTCTCAGAGCATTTTATGGCATGTACTTGATCCCTAATATTACACACCACAACAACAAAATTGCAGTTGGTGATCAAAAAATTGTCATCACTCCAGGGCAGTATAATCTGTCGACTCTAAATGCTCAATTACCCAGAGGTATAGTATTAACTCAAAATTCTGTCACTCACAGAGTAGAGATTGTATCTGCTACAGAGACAGTGGATCTGGGTACTATAGGAGAGCTGTTAGGCTTTGAGAACAACACAAAACTTGAACCAGCCATCAAACACACTGCTATTAATATACCTAAATTCTTAGCCATAGAGACTCTGAATATTCACTGTAATGTGGCCGAGGGTATGATCACCAAATCAAATGGCATAGGCACTCACAAACAAACTGGCATCATTGCAACATTCAAACCTAACTCTGAATTTATGGAGCCCATCATCTACACTCCATCCCCAACATTATATTTTCCTGTGTGCCATAATAGAATAGATTACATTGAGTTGATGGTCACTAATGAAAAAGAAGAATTAGTTGATTTTGCTGGAGCCACAACAACTGCAATCATAGAAATTAATATTTAAATAAAAATACATACAAAAAAAAATGAAAAATATTGAGAGTTATGAGTTACAATCATTCCCCCCAAACAGGAGGACCTTTGCAAATTTAAATCAACCCAACACAGAGATTGAGGTTGATCTTGATGTAGGGGATGGCTTTATACACCCCCACAGAGCAGATCTTTACATCAAATTTGATGTTGTAAAGCTCGATGGTACCGATTATCCGGCAAATTCAAATATAAGATTGGTAGACAATTCTGTGCCACATCAGTTCTCTGAAATTGAGATCAGAAAACATGGTGTTGTTATAAACAGAGTGGATTACCCCGGCATTACCTCCACAGCTTTGGCCACACTAAAATTATCCAAAACCGAGGATTCTTACTACAAAATAGGTGGATTTGAGGCTGGTGATAAAATTATATCTAAGAGCCACACAGTGCTGTTCCCTATGCGCCTGTTGCCAGGATTCTTCTCAGATTACAAAGATATTATGTGGAAGGGTGGTTTAAGAATTACATTTAGAAGAGCTGCCAATGATAATAATGCTTTGATGAGGTACAGTACATTAAACTCTACAGGGGAAGCTATGCCTAATACCCTACCTGATGAGGGCAAGTGCATTATTCAGACTATGGAGCTAAGAATCCCAGTTGTTGAATATGAAGCCAGTTATGCTCTTAAATACAAAGCAGATATAATAAAAAATCCACAAGTACCTTTACAATTTTATACATATCAATGTGTACAGAAGCCTGCCACTGGTACTTATTATGAGTTTGATGCTACAAATTCATTCTCCAGTATACAATATGACATGCCGGATTTTGTGGTGGTACTGTTTCAGACTGGAAGTCACAATAATCAGGAAAAAAATTCAAGTAGATTTGATAACTGCAACATCAAGAACATATATCTTAAAAATGGCAGAAATGAGGTGTTCCCCAGAGAAAATTATAATTTAGACATGTCCAAGGATGATTTCCTTAAATTATATGAAGCATTTACAGCATACAAAAGGGTCACTACTGGCAATACTGACATGTATTACACAGCAGATGAATTCAAAGCACAGAGACCCATGTTTGTCATCAACACCTCAAAAAGGAAACAAGTTGTGGTTAATGACAGGACAAACATTAAAATTATCTGTGAATTCCATGATACACTCCCTGATGACACTATATGTAGTGTTATTCTTATAGGTGAAAAATCATATGTTTATGATGTAAGAAATGAGAGAGTCACAGAGCAATTCTAGAAGGCCTCTGCATATTGCATTGTTTTAATATTAGATAAACAAATTGAACCTGGTGCCCAATTGAACTTAAACCGGAAGTGGACCGGAAGTAAATATGGGTGGGTGTGGGTTTTATGAGCATCTTGGCTTAGTTTTAGGTGTGGGCAAAAAAAATATCAAGAGGGGCATATTTTTAACAAGCTTATGGACAACAATCTGACAGAAGTGCCTTTTGTAAGTGTGGACAAATCAATCTGAGGGGGCTCATCATTTCACAGGAACTTCCCGAGGGCATTTTTACAAAAATCTTGGATTAGACGGAGTACCACACTTGAGCATAAAACTCATATGGGCATGTTGAGCAAGTTTTAAGTGTAGCCAAATCTGCCTGAGGGGGGTTCATCATTTCTCGTCCTGGTTGTATCATCAATTACACTACTAGTGTAATATGTGAACACACTTAAATTTCACTTCTTTTAAAATCCAATACATTTTATAGACAAAAATAGCAAATATATTGTGTAGAATAATATACAAAAATCATTAAGAAATTGCCAAAATTCAGCTACAAAGACTATAAAAAAATATTTGAAGTTACAATTATATAGTACATCCAGAATGTTTTATTTATACTGGAAGAAAAATTACTGAAATTATTATAGTTTCATTAACACACTCAACAGAAGTTACATAGTAAATTCATACATACAATATGAGAAAGAGAAAAATGTATATTTACTGATCAAGGAATTAGGAGAATGAAAGGGAAAATATCAATTTTGTTAAAACATCCTCCTGAAGCTTGCCAGTTGAATGCTCATTCACCCAAATTCCACAGGATGCAGTGCCGAGCAACAAGAATTCTCCACTCGGCTCTGCACAGTCAGCAAGGCAATGGCCCTCGCCATCGGTGAGTGCACCTCCACTGTAAATTTCCACCTGCACCAAGGGATACCCCCAGGGTGAATAGTTGAAGGTGCAAAGTCCACCACGTCATGGTGAAATTTCCATGTATAGAAACCCCTGTAGATAATCAATTACTCTCTCTATCGCTCCATATTATCAGCAACTTGACGGATGAGACCACGACATCTGCCAGTTGAGAGATCGCGACTTTATGAGGTGGCAACGAGCGAGCAGTTCAAGAAGCAGTCCAGACTGCAGAGAACCATAAGCCGAAAGTCAGCCCAAGTCGGGAGAATCAGTGCTCTGCCAATTAAGATGCCGAATCGCCATCCGCCTCTTATTGCTGCCAACGATCTCTCCAGCGGGCACCCATCTCCATCCGACCACCACCAATGCCAGAAGCCGAGGGTCAGAACAACAAGTAAGGGGTGGGTACCATTCAACGACTTAGGCTCGCAACAATCCTTCATTCGCACCATTCAGGATAGAGGTGGTCCAGCAAGACCCAAACTAAAACCTAACTTATTCAACTGAGCTACGTCCTGGCGTGACTCGATCCCGTGTCATACCCGATGTCACGCCACATGGTGGAGATAGCAGGCTCCACTCCATGGATTTGTATTAAATTTTCTAACGCCACCCAAAATTCCATAATTCAAATTCCCGCTGCATGCAGCAGCAACCTTAGTAATTCTTCTTTTACGATAATACACTTCATATTATAACCCCACCCCTTCACTCGTAAATTTTTCTTCCGGCTGCTATCTTTCATTTCTTGTGAAAAAGTGCATAAAATCCCCCCCTCCCTAAATGCACATGAACAAATTCAAAGTTAGTCTTCACGAGGCTCAAGACTGCTCTCTTAACCAGATTATATCCTTAGCCTTCCCCTCCAATAACCAGATCCAAGGCTCAACATTCCGATCATCCACTGTTTTTAGGTGGTCTAGAAACCCCCAAACGAAAAAAAGAAACATCCAGAGTCCCAAACCAGTACACCTAAAAGTAACACCGCTTCTACCATAAATCTTTCCCCGTCAAGAATGTCAATAAATATTCCCCATGGCTTATACCCCTTCCCCTTCACAGGTAAAAACCCTAAAGAAGTAGAGCAGATTTTTGAGAAATTCGAGAGCATCGAGGCACTTTGGCCTGGGAGGAAAATAAAAAATGCGAAATGCTGCCATTGTTACTCCCGGACATAGCGCTCACGTTTTTGAACGATCTCAAGAAGCAGCCAAACTTCAACACCCTTCATTGTTTAAAGACAGTCACTTTTCAGCATGCCTACCCAAATTTTATCAGAAACAAACCAGGAAATTAACCAGCCGATTCATAACTATGTAATTCGAAAGAAAAATCTCGTCCTTCAATTCTTTCCACAGGCGACAAATCCTTTCATATGTTGTGTCTGGACTTCCATCTAAACACAGTGCAGCAATCGGCGACAAAACGTTCACCGACACAAGATCTCTCATTGCACACCTGCAGAATCAAGAAAGGCAAGACATGCTGATTCAAGATAGACACAAGGAACAAAGTGAAGCGATGAAACTGATAGATGCCGCTAAGTACATGCACTCGATTTATGCAACAGCCTCCCCTCCCTTTCCCAGCTGTATGCAAGCTCAAGTTGCATACAAGTTGTTCTTTCCCCATGTCTCAGCCTGCTTCATAATTTGTGATGTATTCCCCCTCCAATACTCCCGCTCCGTAGATCTCTCAAAATCCATTCAACTTCCTTCCTCAGTAATCCTACCACACAGCACCAGCTCTTCCGACCAACTCATGGAATATTTTTTTTATTTGTTTTAATCAAACTATTATTTTATACAGTGCCCTTTACTAGAAAAAGCCTTTCTATAAAAACATACATTTATATGTATGGTGCCAAAAATCATTCAAGCAATTTTAAGAGTGTTTTTAAAAAGTTAAAAAAAAATTGATTTAAATAAAAAATCATCAAAAATGTTTCTTAATAAAATCATGACTTTTATCCACCATGGTGGCATTTATATTTGGGATGAAGGGTCCTGGTGTGAATCTGGAGTGTGTCGGGATGAAGGGTCCTGGTGTGAATCTGGAGTGTGTCGGAAGTGATGGCAATGGGGCAGGTTTTTGCAAGTTGGATGCTTGCATTAGTGAGTATTGATTGTGTGGTGAAAGGGTGCTGTGCACCAGGTGTTTTGGAGATGGGGAGGGAGGAATTCCTTTGAAAACAACTCTGGGCTTGTCAGGAAAGAGGTTTCTGGTTTCAGGATCGGTGTGAAGAATAGGGAGCAGGGAGCATAGGGTGTGCCTGATTTTGTTGAGATGAGATGGAGGTGATGTTGGGGGACAAGTACAGGAGAGATAGTGGCAGGTCTCTTGGAGGGGGTGTATGAGGCAGTTTGGGATAATTGTTTGTTGACCAGGGTGGAAGGATACCAATGTTTGTTCAGGGTGAAGGGATATCAATGTTTAACCCGGGATTGGTGTAGGTGGTGGTTGTAGCTCTGTCAGGGGGTGGGTGAACTGTTGTCCCCTGAAGGCCAGGGAGAATGGCATGACTTTCTTGGTGTTGAATGGTTTTCATTGATTGAGTTTGTGCTTTAAGTCCATTTTATGCACTGTAAGGCTAATCGGGACTGGACCTACAGTTTAAAGTGGGATCCAAACCACTATGTGCCTCCAGCCAATATCGAACCCACTGCACCATCAGGGAGGCTCTGGTGTCGAATGGGTGGAAACTGAAGAAGTGTAGGTATTGCATGTGGTTCATGAGTTTTGCACAGATAGATGTTTTCAAATGACCTTTCTCAATGTGTACAACAAGGAAGGTAATTTGGTTGGTATGGTGGGTCCAGTTGAACTTGAGAGAGCAAAAGTGGTTCAGTTGGTGAAGAAAAGGGGATAGGGATGGTTCTCCACGTGTTCACATCATGAAGATGTTGTCTGTAAAATGGAGGCAGAGGAGAGGTTTTAGAGGTTGGGTCTCCAGGAGCTTTCGGTAGAGTTTTCCCCATGAAGATGACATAGGGCTTTTCTAGTGCCCATGGCCATATGCCTCGGATGTGTAGGTCACGTTGGTCTTCAAAGGTCAAGTTGTTGCATGTGAGGACAAGGTGAGCTAGGTGGATCACAAAGTTAGTGTGTGTGTGTGGGGGAGGGTTTCGGTCTGAAGCTGAGGAAGATCTCCATGGAGCGGTGGCCATGGAAGTGAGGTAAGTTGGTGTAAAGGGAAGTGATGTCGATGGTAGCAAGGATGGTATTGGGGGACAATGGAGGAAATGGTTTGTGACACGAATGTCTCATATTTATTTGCTATTGCTTGAATCTGACTTTTCAAGAATATTTATTTTATTGTTTCAAGTTGTGAAATATATTTATTATTGGCAGATTACTCCACGACACATGGGTCACAGGATCTATGCTGGGTTACAATAAAATTAGGGAATACTTTTCTCACACATTTACCGTAATTGAAATTTTACATACCTCAAGACCATTTATTGTACATCACCTGCTTCTACAAATAAATTCAGGCTGTGATAAAGACAGATAATTTAAACTTTGGTGGACAGCTGGTACGTATAATGACACCATGTGTATTGCACTACAGACAGCTGGGCAGTATACTGTCAATCAGCACGTGGCAGCAACTAACACACCATTTCTTCAAATTTATATATATTTCATTTCTGTCTTCTATGTAATTCAAATTACAAAACAATATATCCATTGTTACTATTATTAACAAGCAAATATTAAAATCAACCAATTTTCAAAATAATTGGTTGCATGACAATTTCAGAAAAAAAAAAATAGTACATAGGGTTGTGCATGTTTGTAGATATCAAAACCAATGTTTAAAAAAAAAATCCTGGGGAAGCCATTTTTCCAAAAAAGTGTAACATATCATATGTTTGTTTCTTTCTCATGTAGTAGTTTACAGAAACCTTAATATCTCAAAAGCTATTAGAGCTAGTATGTTTTGCAAAGTACAAAAGTTATGGTGGAATTTTGAGTAAATATAATTTTAAATATCCGATTTTTAAGCCAGATTCTTTTAAATGAATGAGTTTATAGTCTAATGCTTTAAATTTTTTTATGTGTGTACCTACCTGCAGGGTATCTTCAAATAAAATATCAGTACTTAGTAACACAAATCTTTTTTTCAGCATAGGGTCAAACATGGCTATTTGTGGAATTTTGACAGTTTTCAAGGTTAAATATCTCAAATGGGTCTTGATGAAAAATTCTGAAATTTGGCTCAATGATGCTAACTCACAGTAAAAATTTCAACTTTTAGACTTAACTTGTTTGGTCAATATGAGGCAGTGTATGACATAATTTGTGATCTTGCAAAGTAAGGTTAAGCTACATGCATACCTAGAATAATGAAGCCTTTTCTATTTATATCTTTTAAAGTTGGGTTTAAACAGTCTCAGAAAATATAGTAACAAAGAAATGTAATATTTGACTTACCGGAAATTGCAATTACAGTTTATGTCAATTGAAGATCTGCAAAAATGAATTTCTTTCATGTCTCTAGCTCTAATGGATCCATCATTGGGACCCACATCTCTTGGTTTTCCCCATGATAATCATGGGGTAGATTTTATAAAATGGGCTATAACTGTTCAGCCACCACTTTCAAGTGACATTTCTCCTCTAAATGTAATAATGAGAAGAAAGAACATTTCTCAAAAGTTTCCAAAAATTATGACTTTCAGAAATGTTGTGTAATTTCCATTTAGACAGAGGGAGGCTGGCATTACATATCCTCAAAGTGAGATCTTTCAACAATTCTTCGCTGCAAAATTGTTCTCTGCAGCATCCATGCTAGAAGTGAAATTCCAGAATTTTTTTATGTAAGTTGGCAACACCGCTACCATTACACATTGTCATTATCCCCCCCCACCAAAAAAAAAGTACCAGCATATTTTAAATGAAACTTTGTATTGTTGTAGAACATTACCACTGTGGAGACAACAATGCAGATAGCACTCTTCTTCTTCTTCTTTTTTTAAAAAATCTTCTTCTTCTCTGGGAGGAATAATGTACAAATTTCCTATGCACTAAAAGTCAAGGTCCCTTGATCACTACTTTCCCCTCCTCATGAAGGTCTGGTCACAAGAGGGCTTTTTCATCTTCTATGTTTACAACCTGATCAGGATTTCCATGATGTCAACAAGATGAAATTTCTCAGATTATCTGCTATTCCCAACATTGCAAAGCATGCAATGCTCTTTATTTCCAGAGGAAAACACATTACTGAAGAGCATGGTAACACAACTTACACATGGTAACACACATGAATGTAATTGTGTGTAGAAAAAAATATAAGTAAGCAAAAGCATCAATTTATCCACGGTTAATGCTGGAAAGAACTGGAAAAAGAGCAGCTATGGAGGCATTGTTTATGCTTCATGGTATTCCTCCTTTTATTTCTTTGGATCCTGCAGTTCAAATATTTAATTTGGAATTTAATTAAAACACTTATGGCAATTAGGTCTTATGTGGGGAGAATTTTCCCCCAATTTTTGCCCCTCTACTATGTCTAACAAAAGGAAGTATTGTATCCTAGGAAAAATTCTAACTCAAAGTGTAGCTCTGAATGGAGGATAAGGAGAAAGATTGAAAACTGACAAAACTGAGTTCCTTAGGTTGTTTTTTGTAATAAATTGTACAGATTAAAATCAACTAATTAAGATGTATACAATTTTAATACTGAAGAAGTAGATATGAAGGTTGAGTGTACAAATGAAGACAGGTCATGTAATGGGGATTCAATTTTTTCCTCCATTTATGGTAAAAGGAAAACAAATGCATTTCTTAAATAAAAATTGAAAAAAGTACTCATTAAATGTCATGTTCATCATTCATTCCAAATAGAAACAAAAAAAATATATAATTATTGGTACTAGAAAATGTAAAGTACTGCGAACAGCAAAGTATTTTTTTTAATCACCCTTTTATAAAGCCAAAATAGCCTTCTACTTCGAAAATGCATTGGTGAGTACATTACAAAGGCTTGTTGGTCCAAGTTCCGATTGCTTAATTCGGAATTTATCATATTGATCAGAGATTTCATACATGGTCTGATTTTTAATTATGTGTCTTCCAGAGCAATGCAATTGGTATATGGTGAGCGTCAGTCATGCTTACATGTGATTTTTTTTTTGTTTTTGTCATTCTTTCAAGTATAGTTTCACATTCTTCATGTTAAAAATAGTTTATAAATATATATTACCTAATATAAATCACTCACAAGTTAAAATTTATCTACTTTTTTATGTAATAACAAAATTACATTCTTGTGTTGCAATAGAACTGATTACCTATTAGGAGACACAAATTATCAAGTAAAACATAGCCATGTTTATAATTTAATTAAGAATATCCTTTTAACTGAATTGTACTTCGTTTTTCTACCACTTTTGGGTAATTGGAAAGACAGAGATAAGTGATTAAATTGATTAACGGACACTCACAAACATTCACTCCCAGGCCAGGATTCAAACCCAGGATCCCTGGCATCATAGCCCAATGTGCTAAAGTCCTGTTCAGCCCAGTTCAGTACATATTGGAAGCGCCTCGCATCAGTTCGTGGGTGAGTGCGGGGGTAGTGCAACCAAGGGGTGAGGAGGAAGCAGAAGGCAATGATGTCAGATCTCTCAGATTCTCTCCCCGCCGGCCCTCTTATGCCCTTGGTGAGCGAGAGCTCTGATTCTCTGTCGTGTGCTAGACGGTAGAAGTCTCAACGCAGGGTGCAGCATTGCAACCACTTACAGTGTCTTTTCCATTCTATGCAGCATTGACGTTCTGCAGGTGAAAAGTGTACTCTGAAATTTTTCGGCTTGTGTTTGTTATCGAGGTCATTTAGTTAGCTTCTTTATCTTTTCTAATTGCATTCTTGCATTCTTAAAGGTTCCTGTATAAATTTTTAAAATATGTAAAATTTTAATTCCTACTTTTCATTAATTACTTGAAGGAAACTGCGAAGAAAAACAATTTGTTCTGTGTTCTCGATTTAATTGAACAAGTGTGTTTAAAGTTCACTTGATTCTCAGATAAGCTAATCAAGACTAGACCAGAATGAAATCCGAACCATTATCGATATTACTCCATGGGGAATCAAACCCTCTACTCGATTACATGACGATGTGGTTAATAACTACTCTGTCCTTTCTTCTTAATTCTGGTACAGAGTTTTTTTTGAATAGCAGTCGTGATCCGAAAATTCCCTGATTCTTTGGTTGACTCACATTAAGTTGTTTTTCATTATACGTAAACAGCATTGCTAATATTGATTGAGTTTATTTTACTTCGCGTTTTGTGCCTCTTTGCCAATTTGTGAAGATGGGGATGAGTGATGAAATTGATGAATGGACATTCACAAACAACCAAGCCCGAGCGGCATTCAAACCCGGAACCCTTGGCATCGCAGCACGATGTGCTAACCACTCGGCCACAGGGTCCAGCTGCATTGCTAATTATGTATAATTTAGTTAATCCATGAGAGTGTGCATACCTTTACCAATAGCATATATTATTTTTTTAAACATAGAAATATCGTGATTATTCAGTAGTACAGATGTGACGGAATCAAAGGTAAGCAAAAATATTGTTAATTTGCAGAATAGAATATTCGAATACTCCTGAGAATTGAAAGTAAACAACAAGTGCGAAGCTGTAAGACATGCGGAGGCTTTTGTCAGTAGCCTACTGTTTTGTTTGTTTCAATTGTTGTAACTTTCAGGCCCAAAGCTGGATACGGGTCTGGTTCCAATGTCCATTGATGTTTGTTTAAATTGCCGAGAAATGATTTCCACCTCCATACTTCAGTTCATTAATGCGTGAAATGAGACGATTTACATATTGAAATCCTAAAAAGTTGCATGTGCTTTTCCGTGCACCTCACATCCTTCATCACTGAAACAAAAAGAAAACAAAACAAAAATATCTCTTGGTGTCGGCTGGAGCGACAACAGAGAACGAAAAGCATAAGCGCTTCCTGTTTTTCATTTGTTACACTTTAAACATGGCAACATCTTCATGCCAAGAAGTAAGTAGGACTTATTTGCGATTGTACCAAACTGGCATGAACAAGGGCTGGCTAGAAGAATTCACTTTTGTTGTTTACTAATTTGCAGAACACTAGTAAAAAATTCAATAATATATTACTTGTTGACAAGAGGTATGTAAATTCTACTTCGTAGTTTAAACTTAACCAATATATATTGAGGAATAAAAAAAAACAATTAAAAATAATTTAGTCTTCATAAGAAGATTGAACCATGTTGCTATCATTATCACTTTTCAATGGCTCCTCATCAACAAACATTATCTTTTGGGTCCAACGAATCAAACATTTTTCTCAGGTCTCCTCCTTTCTCATCTTTTGATTAAAAAAAACAAGCTCGGATGTGCTGTTCTTCATTTGTAACAAGTATCAGATTTCAAAGTTCATTTAGACAGAAATAGTAACCATAATAAGTGAATGGGGTCAAACAAAATAATTACCGAAGAATCAAAACAGAAAAACAGTGACAAACCATGAAATCAGTGATTCCAGAAATAAAATACGTTTGCAGAAAACGGTTACGCAGTTGGTATACATATGAGCTTGGTGCTCACAAGACACGGACTGTCATCAAAATGACGTGTCTGTGTAGACTGAGAACAATGCCACAACCTATAACTGGTATCATCTGGCCATACATATTCCAAATTACAGCTACACAAGACCACAAAGTGATATCATATTACATTCCAGGGTAAGTGCGCCTGTCACATGTATACCAATGAAGGGTTAACACATTCTTCAGAGTGTTAGTGAAGATTGTGCATTTTCTGGAGAGTGATTTTTCCCTTCCAAATACTCCTACATGATTCATTTGCGAGCAGCCATTCATTTGCTGTTGTCTTAGACATGGACTGTTCCTGCCATGTACTTCATGCCTGTTGAGTGCAAAGAGGAATTTTGTCTCTAAATGATTTCATTGTAAGGTTTAGGGCTTTTAGCATTTAAATAACACCCATGTATACGTCATACAACTGATCATGTTCTATCTCGTCTTGAGCCCAGAACCCTGTTCGACCACTGCATAAAAATCCACAGAAACCAGTGTCCCAGTCAACTGGAAACCAAGGACGTCTACTCAAATAAGCTACATTTTATATAATAATTTCTGCAGTAAATATTAATTAGTAAAGCTTTTAACTGTGTAAATTAATTTCTCTAAGCTTCGAAATTATGCTAGCATTTATTGGTAAGAAATTACAATATAAAGAGTAACTCCAATTTCGTTAATTTTGGGTATACTAATTAATTTTGGCCTTCTAATCATGAATCGTTAAAATGCAGGGGTCATGTGTAGAAATTGTACATTATGCACGGGTAGCCCCACGAACCATGCACTGGTAGCCACACAAACCATTCATGGATAGCCCCACAAACCATTCACGGATAGCCCCACAAACCATTCACGGATAGCCCCACAAACAATTTCCAGTAAGTTTAGGTTAGGCAAGCTTAGTTAAAATTTTGTTCGTCAAACAATGCGATACAGCTCTAAAAAAATATATTTCACTTACGTCGGCTTTTTTCCCAATTTGCACACATGGCCCCCCGCATTTTAACAACAGATTTGTGATTAGAAAGCCAAAATTAGTTAGTATACCAAAATGTTAACGAAATTGGAGATCTTCTCTATATTTTAAATTCGCTCCCATTTATTTTGAGTTTTCTAAATACCTTTGTAATACTCCTATAAAACTTTCGAAAAATCATTGGCAAGAATTTACAATACTGGACCGTTCCGTAATTTCTATGCTACTGCTTATACTCACAAAATAATTAGTCGCAATGATTTATCTGAGGTTAACATGTTGGGGTGAGACGTAGAAATTGTTCATTAACGTGTAGAAGTTGTAAAATAAGCTTTTCTATTCTCGCAACGATTCTCCGTAAACAAGATATGAACAATTGACATTCACAATTAGTTACACTGTCTACAGCATTGCCACACTGTTGATTTTATACTTGGAGAGCATGGATCCTGTAAGAATGGCAGACAAGAACAGTAAAAAAGTTGTTAATGTTGTACAGATCGGACCTAGCCGGTAAGCTCTACGATCCCACAGAAGACGACAGTGACAATGAGAATCACGATGTAGAAGAGCACGTGGAATGTGGACTGATTTGATTACAGGTAAGCTTGGCAACAATGCATCGATTGTAAAATTGCAGGATACGACAATGGCGTCTTCGATGAACGTTTGCCGTTAAAGTGCTACAAAAATAAGATTGGTATCAGTTCGTTATCACAATTAGCGTAAAACGGATAGCCACAGTGACCATTCTCGGTAAAGTTAGGTTAGGTTAAACAAACATAGTTAAAATTTGGGGTCATAAAACCATGCACAGGTAGCCCCACAAACCATTCACGGTAAGGTTAGGCAAGCATAGTTAAAATTTGGGGTCATAGTAATGTCAGGAATATATATTTCGTTCCTTAAGTATTTGAAACACAAAATCTTGCGATAAATAATGAGCAATCGTGCATTGATGGTTGCGATCATGGACCCCCTTATTTTGCAATTTCTACGCGTGACCCCCAAATTTTAACTTCAAATTCGTGATTAGGAGGCCTCAATTAGTGAGTATGCGAAATATTACAAAAATCGGGGAATAGTCCGGTATTGTAAATTGGCTCCAAATAATTACTCTCGGAACCGTCACCGATTTGCTTAGAATGCCAGAGTGGTTCTCAATTTCCTTGTTCAATATCTAAAAAGCGAAAACACAATTCGGAAGTACAATTTAGAGCTGCTATAATTCACTATTCTGTTGTCAAATTTCGCCAGAATTAATGCTTCCTGCTGGTTCAAACCAACACATTATGATCTATAACCAGTAACACTTTACTATACTGGAGACGGATTTCTTCAAATTTACAGGAGAAAGTACTTACGCAAATCATTTTCTGTAGCATTGTTGATGTTTGGGAATGTAGTTTTGATCCATTTTAATGCGAATGCATGTGGATTTCTACGAAAATCTATTTCCGATGCGCTATTGCTGCTGCCGCCATTTGCTTTCTGCATGAGAGCACAATATGCTCTTGTATTGTCCGTATATGCTAAATTGAATGAAAGGAGTGCTAATGGAACCTAAGCTAACAGGCCTAACCTAACCTAGTAGGCATACCTCGTCCCCGTGATGGTTCGTGGGGCTATCGTGATTTTTGGGCTACCGTCAATGGTTTTTGGGGCTATCCGTGGATGGTTTGTGGGAAATAAGGAACAACAGTAAGTACTCGTTAATGTATGAAATAAGACATTATTTTCGTTAGAAATTCATTATTTCACCTAAAGAAATGTTCCGCAATGCAGAATAGTACGTTAGCAATGTAAAAAGTTGCGAAATAAATCATTGATAGGTGCCTCTGGTATAGTAAAGTAGTACCCTATGACCTTTTAGCATTAGTTAACATCCCTTAACATATTTTCGAACATCATCCAACATACAGAAGTAAGGCCACTATTTTTCATCGTCACTAATGAATTTATTATTAGTCTACTCTGGAATACATGCTAATATTACTTACAATTGGTGACAGTTAAGTATTTATATTCGAATATCTTTGTAGTCCTTCCTCTCCCTAGGTTTCAATTTCCAAAACTGCTTTCTTCAGCGTCTCCATAATATTCAGCAGTTTTCTCCAGTTTGTTGGCGTTACCTCGTTAATAATGGAGTTGCTTTTCTCATAGATTAAGATGTGCGTACATTTGAGAGTGACGAGACACTTCTTCCGTTTAGTGAATATTAGGCTATATATGGCATGTGATCTGTGATTTGTTTACGTTGGAATAACTCAACGCGCCTTTCAGACTGTATACGTTATACATTGCTGGAGTAACACTCGGAAACCACAGACAAAAACGCTCCTTTGCACACTCACAGATTATCTTCACATGGCGAAACTTAGTTCAGCGCCAGCTAGGGCATTCCTGCTAGAAATCCAGTTCCGTGTGATAGGGGCTTTATTTTAATTTTACTATCACCGATTTGAAGATGGCGGACATTTTTATATCATGGCGCGCGTAATTTTCTCTATTCGTAAGCATCAGCGGCAACTTTTTTTTCCCAGCTCTGGTAAGTCCTACGACAATGAGACAAAATCTGTGATGTTAAGCACATTATAGGCTACAATTATATTTCTGTGTAATTTTCTAAATATTATTCCTTCATAATAAATTTTAAGGTCAAAACTGTGTATTTTAATCGCTCAAAATGACATTTTTGAACATTTTTTTTGGGGGGAAGGAGGTTTTTTGACACTTGAATTTTTTTGTGCAAGTACCTGCGTACCAATTGAGTATGTCAAAATTATTTGAAACTTGAGACTTTAATAATTTTTTTTCTACAGGGTCATAAACGTGTACTTTTTGTTAAAAAAATCCAAGTTCAGGGTTAAATAACTCTGTTGGGCAGTTGTTTAAAAATCTGAAATTTGTACACAATACAGTACTCCATGATAAGTAACTTCAGTAAAAATTTTGAGTTTCAGATTCAATTGGTTTAAGAGATACAAAACTCGTGAAAAATTCAATATTTTGCATTAAATATGGTATGCCTAATTTCATTTCTAAATAACATTTTGTGTTAAAATTCTGCAAAATGTAATTTGGAATGTCAATGAACAACATTACAATCCTGAAATGGATCTGCAATAAAGTATATATACGAGGGCGTGCTGAAAAGTAAAGCTTCATCTTTTTATTTTCTTTGTTACCTTGTAAATGCATTTTGGATTTTGAGCAACCATACATTGCACTTATAAGACTTTCCCCCTTCTCCATTGAAGGTTTCAAACTTCTATCGCCAGCGGGTGCTGAACTATAGCGAGGAAAATGTCAGCATGTAACCATTCAATGTTGGTGGAGCGCCTGAAGTAGTGTGCCGTGATCCAGTTTCTAAACGCAGAAAAGGTGCTACAAATTGACATTCATCTGAGACTGAGGGCATTTTATGGGGATGAATGCGTAGGCGTCAGTACTGTGTGATCTTGAGTTTATCATGCTCTTAAAGAAAACCCCAGTTGAAGAAATCTCAGCTATGTGAGAGAATGGAGTGAAAGGCCGCGAACTGCAACTGATGGAGGTCATCAGAATCGTGTTCAGCTTGGGTTTTCTTTACGAGCATGAACAGCTCAAGATCGCACAGTACTAATGTTTACACATTCATCCTCATAAAATGCCTTCAGTCTCAGATAAATGTCAATTTGTAGCACATTTTTTGCGGTTATAAACTCCTCCCTGTAGGCGTAGTGAAAGGGTCTCGGGTTCGATAGCCGGTGGAGGCAAAAAAGAAAAATAATTGATTCAACATTAACACGTTATTTTCAGGTTTAGTGAATGATAAAATTTGTGTGTGACACGTGTAATGTATAACTGCAGCTATATGAACAACAAAGGAAGAAATGATTCATTTAAATATCGGTTTCTTGAATTTTAATGTTAAAGAAGAAGAAAATGTGTGGCCTCTGAGGCCTTCCTTAGATAAGTAGTCTATGGGATAAGCTAGTTATAATACCAAATTTCTTCCTGTCTTAACTGCAGTTATTTTGTTAAACAATGGTTTTATGCATGCAATCATGTCGTATATAATATTACTGCAAGGGTTCTTTGGTCACATTCCCATTCATTCAACATTTTGACTGGCACCTTTCCTCTTCTGTCTTTACCTCTTGAGCCAGTCAAATGTAGCCGACAGAAGGTAAAGCTAATATAATTTGAGACCCTTTCCTGTTCAATTCATACAGATCTTAAGATTGTAAAGTCATGACTTAAATAACACAATTCATTTTTGTAGAAAAAAACCGGGTTTAAGTAAGGTATAAACAACACTAGAAATTGGTTGTGTTTCAACTCTAGATACATCTTATAAGCGGGTTAAAATACAATATACGTATGTTAAGAACAAAGTAAAAACTCTATCAAAGCCAGTGAAATTGAAATAAATAAACGAGATTTCACAAGTAACCGTAAAGGAAAGAAAAGTAACGCACAATTCTTGCAGTAATGATAAAATATTACTAATTGCGAGAGCATAACCGTGAAACGATTGCCCCGCCATCGATATGGAGACAGATTGAGACGAGGAATACAATTCGACAAATACTGCTGGCCTCTATTTTGACATGAACCAAGTTTCGTAGGTTCTTTTTTAACAAACACTGTTTCAAAGTGTGCGAGCTATATCTCCGCAGTTCTTTTCATTGAGAATAACCTACTAAAAGCACGGATTTTCATGAGAGACGAGCAAGTGAATAACTATGTGAAGAAATCCGTCTCCTCGGATTATAAGCACGGAGTTAAAGTAGAAGCAGAGCCTCCTGGTAGCTGCAGATTTTTTGGTGGAAAAGGGGGGATTTGTACGTAATTTTTCATTTTTTCTGTAGGAAAGTTCTAGTCCGTGCTTCTCATGCATCCGAAATATTAAAAGGACAGGGTCTTTTTGCTTACTAACGTTTTAGATAAGAGTATTTACATTTTGAACGAATAGTTTCCCCCTTTCGTTGTAGGAGTAAGGCGACAAATTCAGCAGTTCTTCAACAACCACCAATCCGCCCTCTGTGGTTACTCAAACTGAATATATTTATTACCTTCAAGAACATGTTTATAAAAATGTAGAAAAAATACGAGAAGTCTTTAGGTGAGCTTACCTACAAACATTTAATTTTCCATAATGTAATTCCTACAGTCAGTTAACAAAGCAACATCCTTAATCCACCATCATGGAATTAACATATCTTTACGCATGCATATCTCTAACGTAAGTTCGAATACAGAAACACAATTGATTGACCTCATGTTTTATGCCCAGTTTATGCAGAGTAAGGCTAATCAAAAATTGGAAATACAGTTTAAAGTGGGATCCTATGTTCCTCTACCTGGTATCGAACCCGGGACCCAAAATGGCCAACCCTACTACGAATTCTAAAACCCTCGTACTAGGGTTTAACATAGTAGAGGGCTGAGGGGTGGCAAAGCCTTTTACGCCTATATTTTTACAGTTTTGTGTGTGTGTTTATGTGTGTGTGTGTGGGGGGGGGGGTGCGTAAGTGTGTATGCAAACTATTGTAGGTGGCTGCACCCCTGTTGTGTCTCCATGCATTAGATGGAAAATGTTCTACCATTTAAATACATGGGGAATTTGATGTTGAACGTGCTGCTATTACATCAAATTGCAAGTTTAATTTCATCTTACCCTCAGAATTTATGTTGGAATCAGTGCTGTGAAGCTAAGCATTTTAATAAGACGATCGTCAACGACAGAAAATATATCGGAACTCAAAAAAGCCTTAAAATTTTCACAGCACTTGTTTACGTCACTTGCAATTTTCACAATTTAAGTTCTTTATTCATGTGAATCTGGTAAAGAATAATACATAATAATTCCACGCGACTGTACTTTTATTTATATAATTGTTATTAATAACTGACTCCTTCTTTTTACGTGATATCATACTTTTCTTCATAGCTAGTAAATATGGTTCTTTATTTTATACATGCCCATTAATCGAATAGAATAGTTATTACAAAAAATATTTTATATTCTGCTTCATGTCTCGCAAGGTCTAAGGATATCTTATTTACAGTAATTATAATTTTAAAATTGTTACAAAAAGGACGAAAATACAAGGGGAAAATGTCTGCTTAATACAAGGAAAACATATGTTAATATTAAGTTATCGGAAAGGGCATAGTACAGTATATAATAATAAATATCGTGGTCTTACTCACATAATACATTTTTTCTTTGTAACTTGGGTAGTTTCTCCGATTCATACTGCCGCGGTTGAATTGCACATACTCGCAAGTCGCAACAAGAGGAAACATAAAAGCGTGGTATTAAAAATATTTTTCTTTTATTATAGACCAATTGCAGGTACGGACGACTAAATTACGTGAAGTGTAATGCTCATTGTGCATCAACATACTATATTTATTCCGTCTGAGCTACCCTGCCGTTGCGCTATAATACAGTAAGGTTTTTCGCTTTATATCCGACCATTTTCGATTCGGTGCTACCACCTGGCGTATCATGCTGGAACTATGGGTCTGCTGGCGGGAGCAGTGTTGTGTCTGACCTTGTAGGTGCGTGAGTGTTGGTATTGAATGTTATCAAATGACGCCGAAAATCAACCGGTATTGGAAGGGTTACGTAATGGCCCTATTCCATGCTACGTTTTCATACGTACGCATTGTGAAGCAGTGTCGGGAGAATGGGTTAACACTCGGGGTGACTACTGCAAAAGCTATTGTGGCCAGTTACACACAACAGGCTCTTCTTGCGAAACATTCATGGACGAAAACCACCAGGAAAATGGCTGCAAGCAAAGTGTCACACGTAGTGCTAAGGGGCGCAGCAACTTTGTTCGTCAGTGCAGGGAAAGTTTCCCTCGTGGCTTTATGGTTGTGACGGGATTCGGATATGAATGTAAGTTGATGATACGCAAGGTGGACAAAAACGTGAAGGTGATACTTCCAAGACTCCATTCTGACACCTATCTATCGGAGATACATCCCACAATTGTATGGAATGGACGCGAACCAGGTGATGATCCATGTGGACAAGGTTTCGAGTCATACCGCCAGAACATCACTACGTTTTTATCAGGAAATGGGAGAGGAATTAGGAATTCGTGCCATTCCGTTTGAAGACATTCCTGTGAAAAGCCCAGATGCCAGTCCAATGGATTTTTGCACATTTGGACTGTTGAAACGACGTCTTCAACATCGCCGCCCTCGCAGTCAGTCATTGAACCTCACAGCGGATTTAGACAATTCCGCCGTCTACGGAAGGCCGCTTAACACGTCTACAAGCCATTAGACAACGAGAGTTTCAAAAAGCGATCGCTCCCATTCAGTCTTTAGTAACTTTAGAGTATCCCAACTCCACCACGGACATGGCTGAAAATATATCACCCTTCATGAGACCTCCAACTTTTTCGGGAAGAAACCTGAACAAATATATTATTTTTTCTTCAATTTGAAAAAATAACCATAATTGGACTGATCGTATTTTTTCAAATTTATATATGACACACTTAACCCATTAATGTCCATTGTATGATGTTTCACACGCAATACAATGTTGTTATATTTTTTCATATATTTGCGCATTGTGGTATTTTTGTTGTTCACATGTGCTTAAATACCAGAAGACATCCTGATGAAATGAAACCGACCACTCTCGATTGTATTCTTTACTCATCTGCTCCATTAGAGAACTTGTAATGTTAAAACAGCATAGCGATTTTTTTTTTTTAAAGAAATGTGCAACATCAATGTTTGATATGCATTCACTTTTGAAGGACTTTTGTATTTAAAGTTAACTTATTTTTCTCTTTTATGTGCTGAGGCTACATTATAAACTATAACTTATGTTAAGTTATGCCTGTACATATGCTCCAGCAGATGTTTGATAAGAGCATATGATATTTCATACAGTTGGGCGTTAACGAGTGCTACTGCTGACTGCTTAACACTTGCATCATTCTGTATGTCATAGAGGAAGAGAACGGTTCTAGATTAGACTTGGATGTGCTTTTTAATTAGCGTTTGTGCTTTCTGGTCCAATTGATGTTGCTGTGTCGACCTCCATGGCAGATTGGCTAGCAGAGTTTGCTATGACACCAGTGGTTCCAGGTTCGAATCCCAGGATGGTAAAGTTTTCTTTTTCTTTGTGAGTGTCCCTTCATCAATTTCATCAGTGAGAGTAATGTGCGTAGAAATCATCAGCGAATAGGGAAAATGGATTTTGCAAAAATATATTGATATAAGGGCACGTAAAAATGTAGGCAATTAGTCGTGAAAGTAGTTGAAACTCCAAATGAAGATGGACAAGATGTCCTCTATGCTGATGTTCCAAGACCAGCGAAACTTCCAAAACTGTCACAAAATTATATTTTAGAAATAATATATGTTGAACGAATAAAAGCCTCTGTAACACTTTCATATTCCCTCTTCAACATGAAGTATGCATTCAGAATTAGTACAGAGTACAGTCGATACAAGGAAGGATTCGATTTAGTTCATAATCTTAGAGAAACCCATCGCATTCGCATAAGAAACAAGAAAGACTATCTATCGACCACTTTTCAGATTCTACCTGAATAGTGAAGTGCATAGTTACGCTGCAGACGTTTAGATAGAAACATGTCTGTTCATGAATTCATAGGACATATGGTTTTATTACAGATTAGTGGGCCTGCTTTCGATTATCCTAGTAGTATCCGACTAAAACATCATCTCTGTTACCAGAAGAGGTAAGATACGACGGCCGAGATCATTTGGTTCATGAGGAAACAAAGCATAGGTGTGGGTAGTGTGGCTAATATGCACTGTGTGTAAAGTGTAATGTTGGATTACACCCTATTTTTTCTCTCATTGAAGGTGCTGAACTAACATTTCATTATTCCTTTCAATCAGCAGCAAGAATATATAATACAGGGTGGGTCAAAAGTCGCAATACACCTAAATAAAAGAAGCCACTGTGGGGATAGGTGTCAGTGAGTGTTGGTAATTGCGTGTTGGGGTGGGGGAAAACTTTATGATGAGGTTGATCTTGACGGCCGCCATCTTGAAGTCCGCCATCTTGGATTCAACTTCATTTTTTTAAATGGGAAGGGGGTCGTGTGACACATAATTTTAGGCTAGAATTTTGTCAGGAATTAAATGGTGTTGTCCATTTTGACATATCTTTATTCGTGTAGGAGTTACAAAGGTTTTCTCTTCGTGGCAGGTTGACAGGACAACATGAAACTAAGCGACGCTGAACGGGTTGAGATCATCCTAATATCAGGGGAAAGAAGTTCTCGCACCATTGCAGCCGATTTCAACGCTCCTCATCCAGACCGACATCCAATTTCCCACGCCACAGTTGCATCACTGCTGTCCCGGTTCACTTCCACAGGGAGTGTGAAAAATACGCCACGGTCTGGGAGGCCACGTTTATCAACAGATGAGGCGACAACCATCACCGTGTTAGGTAGCTTCGCCCTCAGTCCCACAAGGAGTGCGCGTAGCATGTCTCATGTGACTGGTGTTGGCAGATGCTCCATACGCCGGATCTTGAAGACACATCATTTTCATCCATTCAAGCTGCAGTTATTACACCACCTTTCTGAAGATGATCCTTACCGCCGGCTTCAGTTTGCGGAAGGGGCAACAGCACAGCTTACAGATAACCCACAGTTCGCCCAGAATGTGCTCTTTACGGACGAAGCTAACTTTTACGTTAACGGGGAGGTTAACAAGCAGAACCTGCGTTATTGGTCAGACAGTAACCCACATTGGACTGATCCATCCAAGATGGTTGGACATACCAAAGTCATGGTGTGGTGCGGGATCTGGGGAACACGGGTCATTGGTCCTGTGTTTATCCACAACAATTTGAATGCCGACAGCTACAAAGAGATGTTGGAGGAGCTGGTGTTCCCATCCGTAGCGACGGAGGATGGTGACTTCCCCTTATGGTTTCAGCACGACGGGGCAACACCTCACTACGGTCTGCAGGTACGTAGATTACTCAACGAACAGTTTCCACAGCGCTGGATTGGCCGTCGAGGTCCAGTGGAGTGGCCTGCAAGATCCCCCGATCTCACTCCCCTGGACTTTTACCTATGGGGCCACCTCAAAGCCATGGTGTATGCGGTCAAAATCAATGATCTTTGCCACCTGGAACAACGGATCATTGATGCATGTGCGGCTATTACAATAGATGTCCTGTTACGTGTGCATACGGAGTGGCAGAAGAGAATGGAAATGACTGTCCAGCATGAAGGAGGCCACATCGAACACATCATGTAAAGTGTGCCACTTTTCAAAACTTGAAAAAAGAAACCTTTGTAACTCCTACACGAATAAAGATACGTCAAAATGGACAACACCATTTAATTCCTGACAAAATTCTAGCCTAAAATTATGTGTCACACGACCCCCTTCCCATTTAAAAAAATGAAGTTGAATCCAAGATGGCGGACTTCAAGGTGGCGGCCGTCAAGATCAACCTCATCATAAAGTTTTCCCCCACCCCCAACACGCATATCCAACACTCACTGACACCTATCCCCACAGTGGCTTCTTTTATTTAGGTGTATACTGTTTTGTATATTTTAACTTTTAGTTTCTTAGATATTAAACGAGACGACAAAAGTTTATGAAGAGAAAAGTAACATGATTTCCTGAATTAAGCCTGCTTTTTATTTCCTCTTTAATATAATTTTCATTTATTAGTATTACTCCTAAGTACATGGTTGGCCAAAAGTCGTATGACAGTCGAATAAAATAAATAAATACGCTACAGACAGGAATGAAATGTCCCAAAACATATTATAGGCGAGGGGTAAAATGTCTTGGGCCATACCGCGTTTCCGGCGACTATCTTGAAATCCGCAATCTTGGATTCAACTTCAAAATTTCAAATGGGAAGGGGGTAATATGATATATCAAATCAGGCTAGAATTTCACGAGAAATGCAATGGTGAATGTTTTTTCGACGTATCTTCAACCAGTGAAACGTTATGGCTGTATTCTTGTTCCAGTTTACCACTTTTCGAGGAACAATAATTAACATTAAAATATCTTTCGCGCTTCAGAAACGCATCGAGATCAAATTGACGTCTAGGGAGAGAAGTTTCAATGCTATTGCACAAGATTTTAATCGGATACATTCACGAAGTGCTGCGCATTATGAATGGTTGTCTTGAACAATTGCAGTGTGACGGTTCCATTGAATGAAAAGTCCTTCACAGTGACGAAGCTAATTTTCATGTTCATAAGGAAGTCCATAAACAGAATATTCGACGTTTTTTATCTGAAAACCCATTTAGGACAGATCACAGCCGAATAGGTAGTGTTTGTAAGTTAATGGTCTGGCATGCTGTGTGGAACATGATTGGTTAATCCATTTTCCTTCGACGGAACCTTAAATGCTTAGGGCTACTTGGATTTGTTAAATGAAGAGGTTTTTTATCATCCTTTCTTACGGAAGAAGGTACTTTTTACATTTTCTTTTTCAGTAGGGCGGAACACCAGAACAATATGGATACGGTATGAGACAGTTTCTGTACAAAGATGACAAGTGTCGAATATTCTGTTTATTAACTTCACCATGAACATAAAAATTCGCATTGTCACTGTGTAGGACTTTTCATTCAACGGAAGTAGCTGTAATCGGGATGGTGGGTGAGAGTGGGTGAAAATTAAAATGTCAAAAATGACCTAGATTAGTGTCGAATCCATAGTTTTCGGAGTCTCTAAGCTAATTGGTGACATTCACGAAGACCAAACTTGGTACATATATGTCTTACAATCTGGAAAGAAATACTATGCATGTAAGACACCACTGGCACCCCTAGGAGTGGGGGAGGGAAGGGCGTGACATGTAAAAATAATCGAAAACTACCGATATTAGTGTGGAATCCACAGTTGTCGGGGTCGCTATGCTGAATAGTGACACTCCCAATGACCTTCAACTCCAAAATACCCCTGGCAGCCCTAGGGGTGGGGGTGGGAAGGGGCGACATGTAAAACGACCGATATTAGTGTGGAATCTATAGTTTTCTTGTCGTTAAGATGAATAGTGACACTCCCAATGCCGTTTAATTTATTTATTCTTGCTCTTGGAGACGGAACTAAAAATGTTGTTCATAAATTGTTGTTAAATTTATATTCTAGTGAATTTTTAAAATATATTACTTTATAATTTGTATACTGTACTTACGCTTCTAGATACCTGTAAATAAAATTAGCTACATTTTACGCTATAGTTAGAATTCATTAAACACCCTGGCAACTCTGGGTAATCAGCTAGTATATTATAATTATTGCAAACATTATTAATATAATGAATACGAAATTAGAACCAATTATTCCATGTGTATCATACACAATCGCTTGTTATTCACTAAACAACAAGATATCTATTTATTTATATTACTGAATGCATTTAACAATTGAAAGAAATTACATAAATTACCAACATTACCAACCAAGTTTATACTTTCGGAATACAAATATCAAGTAGGGGCGCATAGATCCACCACACAAATTATTGTGCTGTGATAGTTATATTCATAATTTTATTCAAACTAATAATATAGAAACTTCCGTAATACCCTGGGAAACAATGTAATTTACTTTTAATTTTTAATTAAAATATTCACGGTGGAAAAATAGAAAAAAGTGGCTGCCACACCCACCTCCTTCCGTAATGAAGCGGATGCCTTTGCATACTTTTCTTGAATATCTGCACTAAACGACCATCCAGTTTATGTGTTGGATTTTGCGAAGCTACATTTGAAGTCTGAAACTCTCAGAGAGTTTTTGAGTGGTTTTGACACTAAACGAACTCTCTGCCGAGAAATGACTTGGATTATATCCCATCATCTTACCCTCGAAATCGGGAATATATTTTAATTCTTCCTTAACCCTAAAATAATTCATTTTTTACATCACCTTATATCGACCAAAACAACACGTACGCTTCTAGTAAAACATTGGAAAGGGTCTTCTTAAATAGTCTTAGATAAATACGTAGTAACCATCATATTTTGTCACTTGATCATGACGTGATTCAGGATTTTTTTAATTATCAGCGATAAAGTACTACGCCTTACGAACACAATCACTAATCAATTTAACGGCCTGATAACACCTTTATCGTTCTGCTGGATATTCTGAAGGTATTCGCTAAGGTGTGGCATCATATTCCTTAAAAAAGCTCAATAAAATTAAGTTATCATCTTGCGACATACATTGATTTACACTATATTGTCATGCTGAATTAGCAAGGGTCATATGTTTACGTGCCAAATCCCCTAAAAGTCATGACGAAGTAATATAGAAAGTGATGACGTCGTTATTTCCCACCGAGAAAAACAACAAAGAATAGAATCCTTAAACAGTGACCTTTTTCAGACTGTGAATCCGAAGTTGTGTAGTCAGTGGGGCATCTGACAACCACACGGGTGGCTAAGGTTATCTGTATTTTCTGGGTCAGCGATTGTAAGGCAGAATTTTTTCTGCCTTGTATGCGCATAAAGCTGCTCAGGCGGTAACCCTAGGGTATATAGGCGGCTGGAGCGTGGTTCTGATCACATCACCTTCCTTCAAAATCATCAAGATCAAAGGATATATGTCTTACCGCGTTGTTCAAAGTGCACCTGAAACTTTGCCTTTTTCCTCAGACTGTTAGACAATACAAATTAAAACTTTTGCAAGAATGGGTAAATTTGTACTGGGTCTTTCCAAAACTGAAATGTTCAGTTATTTAAATAGAATGTAAGGCATATTCGTTAAAGGTCCATGATATTACTATACAAATAGCATGAATGCACTCACTAGCAGAAGCGCTGACGGTGATATAAGTTTTCATTCTTCCTGCAGAACTGATTAACCCACCACTGCCCTCAAACAATTCGACTTGTTCGGTGAAATTTTGGACATTTCTGTACTGATACTCCTTATACGTAAGAAACACAAAATTTTGATGATCCATCAATTTTTCATAATTTTTTTGAACGTATGATATACGCTGGGCATTTAGGGGTTACAATTACACGTTACTGTCCAGTGCATGATATATCATTCGTTACAGACTTTTGGATACTTCTGTCCATTGTAGGATGCTCTGATATTTTTTGTTCATAAAACACAATAAACATATTGATTTTCATTGCTGAATTATGATTATATAACAATTAAAATGGGTGAATTGGAGCGCCCACCCAAAAATTCCTGTGCCCACCTGATTGCCCACCCAATCAAATTCAATAAGTACATATACTTGGAGATATATGAATGATTCGATAAATAAGTGTATTCTGGTGTTCATAACATGTATATTTTACTTGTGAATATTATCTATGCTAGAAATATTCACATATTATCAACCCATAAAAAGCCAGTTTTGTCATTAGAAAGTGAAAGTAATTACTAGAGCTATTGGAACAAAAACTGTGATCAAATTAATACTTACATTATTAAAATCAGCTAGTAGGCTTAGGAGGCTCAAAAATATGCAGGGTATGATCAAGATTAGCTCAGAATTTAGGTTGAACTTGGACTGCAGCTCTGGGCCTCCACATACGTATATAAATCCCGGTCTGGGTATGATTAAAATAATCTCCAAATAAACAATTAAAAACATCATCTTAGCATTACACAATACATTATTTCGACTTTTTAATTATTATTAGAATAATTTTATCAAGAAGACTTAGATGGGCAGGCCATGTGACACGAATGGCAGAGGAAAGAATAATTTACAGGATTCTTGTTGGAAAACCTGATGGTAAGAGTCCAGTAGGAAGGCCAAGACTAGGATGGAGGGATAACGTTGAGATGGACCTCAAAGAAATCGGAAAGGATGGGAAAGATTGTATTGATCTTGCCCCGAATAGGGACAGATCGAAGGCTTCTGTTGCTCCAGCCATAAACCTTCGGGTTTAAGTATGCTAGATAGTTTAATATAATTTTAATTAGCTCTGCATTGACATTCCAGAAATGTGCCTTTTTATTTCATTACAATTTTTATAACCTGTCATCTTCAAATATCAATATGGTATGCGAAATATCAACTTTGTATACATTATATATATACTAATAGAATGAATCACAATAATCACTACAATACTGAAGTGAATAAATTTTAATAAACCAGTTATGTATGTAAAAATCTACAGAATTATTCAATTGCTAATGAGTGGCTTATCCTATTTAGAAATCATCGTCCCACACATAAATTTTGCCACATTAATCAACCGAAAATATCAACAGAAACTGTAGATGCAGTTGAAGTAAAGAAAAAAGTTATTTATTTATTTAATAGAAGATTCCAAATACAGCGTTAGCCATTTATACATTGCCATTACGATTTTATAGAACATGAGGACAAAAATAATAACATAATACAACAAAAATAATAACATTCAAAAATGACATGTGGTTAAGAGACTTACATACTTTTAGTTACCTTTCTTCAAAAGCGGTCCAGGTTTTCAAAAATGTCTATTTGGCTTCCTAGATTATTATATTCACTGCGCAGTCTATGGAACAGAGAGCGCTGGATGAGGCACAATGTCTTATTCTGAGAAGCAAAAGGTTGAGTGCTTCTTGTTGAGCGAGCAGGCACACGAAAGTGAATTTCCTGAAGAAGGGGGTCACTTCTGATGTTGCCATTCACTATTTTATGTAGAAATATATGGTCAGCCAGTCTGTGTCTCTCTTGAGGAGTTTGGATATTTAACATTTGCAGGAGGATGGACTTTTGCAAGTGTTTTGTGGTCGGAATTCGGTGTCGAACAATGACCAGGAAGAAATTTAAGACGGAATTTAGTGTATCTGAATTTGAGGGGCATGCCGTAGACCAGATCGGAGAACAGTATTCAAATTTAGGTGACACAAAAGATTTGTAAAAGGTGCTGAGGGCAGTCAAGTTGTTTATTTCCGTGAAACGATAGAGAAGGCCCAGCATACACATTCAACAGAAATGGAAAGTTTCTCGTCAAATATGACGCCCAGGTCCTTTGGTGCTGCAACTCTTTGAACACAATTATTTTTTATGAAATATTTAGTATTAAAAGTGTTTTTCTTCAAGGAGAAGGTCATCATGGTACATTTTTGAGGGTTGAGTTTTACATTCCATAATTTGCACCACTTTATTAGAGAATCTAAATTCTTTTGCAGAAGTGTCATGTCACTGAAATTGGAGATTTTACTATATATTTTGCAATCGTCAGCGAACAATAGAAGTTTTTTGCATGAATCGGAAAGATATTCTGGAAGATCATAAAGGTACAGGATTAAGAGAAGAGGTCCAAGAACACTATCTTGAGGTACACCAGAAGATACAGCTTGATAAGAAGAAGACATTCCGGAAAGAACAACTTTTTGTTGTGTGTTTTGGAGGTAGTGCTTGAGCAGAGAGAAAAGTTTTCCATGAATATTGAAACGGTGGGATAATTTATGAAGCAGGAAATTGTGGTATCCAGAAGACTATTTTTCTAATTTGCTTTTAAGCCCACTTTTATTCTCAGATAGGCTAATCGGGACTAAACCTACAGTTTAACGTGTAGTCCGAACCCGTGTGCATTGTGCTTCCACCAGAAGAGGGGGGGGGGTCGAACACAGGACTTCTTCATTATAATGCGACAGCGTTATGCCATTGGGGAAAAATATACAGAAAGAACTCGCACCAAACGTGGCATTTTATCACCACAGAAGATGCGTCCATTTTAAGAGGGTGATTGCCTGAGACAAATATTTGATACTTTTGGAAAGCAACGTCATTGTTCACGGAATTAGCTGCCTTGATCCACTAATGAAACGCTGTGCAATTGAAACTACCACCTCAACTTTCTAAGGGGTATGAACTAATGAAACTCCATTTTTGGAAGAGTAAGTTGTGGTTGATTTGTTTTATTTAGTCATTTTTCTGCTAATTTTGATAATGACGACGATAAGGTTTAATGGTGATTAGATGAAAGTAACGAAGGGGCGAAAACAAACACATGCTGACACTCAAAATTCAAACCCTCATAAATTATTACTTTGACAGTGGTTCCAAGCGCCAGGGACTCGTTGCCCTGAAAGAATAAAGTTTCCAGGGTATGCTGCACAGGACAGAGGTTGACGATCTAGTGTGTTCGAAATGGTCACCCCATACAACCCAAGTCATCTATGAAAAACTGATGAGTTGGCAAGGTGCCAAAACTGGGGGGGGGGGGGCAAGGACAGTATATTTCCCTTTTTAGATAAGGTTAAGCATAGTGCGGGGGCAAAAGTGGCGTAAAATGGGGGGCAACTGCCCCCCGCCCCCCTAATCGCCGCCACTAGACACGGTGATCAACTTCGATGAATTCCTTGTCTCCTAAATAATTTTGTTACCTCAAAAACTATGTTCTTGTAACCATACGTGTATTGCTTCTCCCGCATTAGTAACATGACAGTTCAGAAAACGAATAGCAACTTAGCTAATAATCTCTTCAATTATGAACAGATTTTTCAATCTTACTTGTTTATTACTTATGACGAGTGATATTTTGTCAAAATAGCCTTTCATTAGCCTAAGAATACTTCATGAACAATGAACAAAGAATTTGTTTTCCGTGTGTGTTTTAAATCATTCCTAATAAGACGTTCATTTTAAGCCAAACATTCAGTGGCGGCGATTAGGAGGAGCGGGAAGTGGGAGATGCAGTTCCCCCCGCCACATTTTGCCACTTTTTGTTCCCGCAATATTGCCTCTTTATACTAAGCCTTTTCTACCAAGAAAAAGTATATTGTCCTTACCCCTCAAATGTTGGCACCCAATCGCCGCTACTACAAACATTCAGATAGATTTCTCAGTTGTACAAACCTTGTAAGCTAAGAAAAGTGACCCCCAAGGACTAAAATCTCTTTCAGTCAAAAACTCATACGATGAAAATACTATGCTCAGGAACATGCATTTACATTACGAGAAATAATTGTGTCCATCAGAGACAAAGCGAAAGGAAATGGAACAAGATGCGACAATAGAGTAGAAAAGAATAAAGAGGAAAACAAGAAAAGGAAAGGGAAAAGAAGTAAGAGGAAAATCGGGAGTGTAAGAGAGAAGGGGATACATACGTCTTACATACACATATAGCCTATACTATACATGGTCTTACATTTATACTGCCCACCCTAATCTATCAATAAGGAGCTTCAGCCCACCCGGTCGAAAATTTCTGGCGCCGCCCCTGGAACTACATGATTTGTATTCATGTCCAGAAAATATTAGAATAATTAAATCAAAAAGACTTAGGTGGGCAGGCCATGTGGCATGAATGGGAGAGGAAAGAAGGGTTTACAGGATTCTTGTTGGGAAACCTGATGGTAAGAGACCTATAGGAAGGCCAAGACGAAGATGGAGGGATAATGTTGAGATGACCTAAAGGAAATCGGTAGGGATGGAAAAGAGTATAAAGATCTTGCTCAGAATAGGGACAGATGGAAGGCCTGTGTGTTGCTGCAGCCATGAACCTTCGGGTTCAAGAAGGCTAGAGAGTTAGTAAGTTAGTTATCTGTCTGTGTGTGTGTGTGTGTGTGTGTGTGTGAGAGAGAGAGAGGGAGAGAGAGAGAGAGAGAGAGAGAGAGAGGGGGGGTGCTTGTTTTAAGCATATGTGTACTCTAGGTCTTTGATACGTGTAAATCTAGTCCATTGATGTTCTTTTCGTATCCAAAGTACGTGCGCAAAATATCAGCATAATGTCCAGATTAGGTACAATTTTAGTGCAGAATATATCCTTTTCCACAATGAAATAAAAACATCCAGATAATGTCCCTATCACTTTAACCCATGCGCTAAACATGTCCAAAAGTCATCCAAAGAATGTCCAAAATACATCCAAAAATCATCCACAGGATGTCCAAGACATGTTTAAAAATGATTCACAGAATGTCCGAAACATATGCAGAATGTCCACAACACATCCAGAAAATGTCCAAAACACATCCTTCCTGGACATCCTACGGACGTCACATGGACGGACATATGGATATCCAGGGGACGTCCTATGGATGTCTACTGGACATTCCGGGACATCCTATGGATATCCAGAATTTTGGCACGCATATACTGAAGACGTCCATTAGCCGTTCCCTGGATATGTGTGTGCTGTATGTTACCCGCAGTCGCTAGATGGCACTGGCAAAATGTATAAAAGAAACCTAAGTTTTCGTAACACAAATAATGGCATATTTGATTATAAATATAATGAACAATTGTGTTTTAACACGCTTCGAAAGATGTGTGAACATTAAGCTACATGGAGGAGAAAATGTAATGCAGTGAATAAAAGTGAATCTCCCATGACCAACCCTTCTGATTCATGACTATATAATCAGGAGCTATGTGTGGTGAAGAAAAACTGACACACTTAGATCGGTTAGTTCATATGAACTTTCCAGCCTGCTCAGTTACATAGGGCGTAGTTCAGTGGCGATTTCTCTGGGTGTGTAAGTCGTGTGTCAACGGCCAAAGGAAAATGAAATAAGGAAGAAAGTATCTGTACTTTTATAAATTACGATTTTGAGCGTTTTTCTTTAATTGTCAGTTTCGAGCGCCCGGTAGTTTACGAACGCGGCGCAGCGCGCAGTGGTTGTCAGGCAGGCAGATCGGTCCCGGACTGCCAGGACGTTGGAGAGGAAATACAACGTCTTATCACTGCCGAAACAATAAGATGACCGCGCATGCGCATCCTGCCACCCACCACCATGGTTAGCTTCTTAAGGCGTTGTATTTGTTCCCAACGGTTTGGCTTTCATTCACCCCGCGTTCCGCGTTGTTTTGCTCGTGATTGTTGTGCATTATTTTTTAAACGTGTGGTGTGAAGTGATGTGATTATTTTAAGATGGAGAATAGTGAAAGTGTTGTGCAAAATAATTTAAATGATTCATTTTCTTCGCTTTCGTATTCAGAGAAGAAACAAGTGATTGACAATGGTCGACCATGTCCGAATCTCACGATGTCAACATATGTTAAAGGAAAAAGTGGTGCTGGAAAAGGTTTTGAGAGACATTTTCGAAAAGAACTCTATGAAATTTCAGACTGGCCTGTCACTGGCAAGCACCCACTGCATTTCAGTTTCATTTTGCACTGTAAACAGGTCATACTCGGACAGGCCAAAGAATCTAAGCTTTAAATCATCAACAAGTGACTTAGATTTTATGTATTTTGAAATACATCTTCTCTCAAAAAATCCTGTGTCAAGATTATCCATGCAATTAGATATGATACACACTGCCTTCTATAAGTTAATTGCTTGCTGCTGCTGCTGCCTTGTATTCCTCAGAAACTGCTTATGTGCTCAGAACTTGTTGTGCCTGTTAAACAAAAATAAATATTAGAATTTTGTTATGTTTATTATATAAAATTTCTTGGGGTTCAAATCAAAATTCTATGCTTAATAAAAAAATATCAGTTGGGTTCAGCAGTGTGTTTTGTATATTTAGTGTGTGTGTGTGTGTATGTGTGTTAATATTTTTTGGCTTTGGTATTTATATAAAATTTATTGGGGTTCAAATCAAAACTCTATACTTAATAAAAAATATCAGTTGGGTTCAGCAGTGTGCTTTGTGTGTGTGTGTGTGTGTGGGGGGGGGGGGTTGGCTTAATTTCAAGTGTATCCAAAACAATATCAAGAAGGGCATATTTTTAACAAGCTTATGGACAACAATCTGGCTGATGCAACTTTTGTAAGTATGGGCAAATCAATCTGAGGGGGCTCATCATTTGTACACTGTAGTTTCGGGAAATTCCCGAGGGCATTTTTACAAAAATCTTGGATTAGACAGGGTGCCACACTTGAGCAAAAAGCTCATATAGGCATGTTGAGCTTGTTTTAAGTGTAGCCAAATCTGCCTCAGGGGGGCTCATCATTTGTTGAGTTTATAATAGTACAAAACACACTACTAAGTATTTACTTCATTTTAAATAATTTATGTAATTTAATGTTTTTCTAAATATTTCTAAATTTACACCAAAAATGTTCGTAGAAATTTAGTTATATTAGGTCATAGAAATGAGAGGGGGAGGGGTTAACATTCCTTCTTTGACAACGCCTTAAGTTCAGGGTCAGGAGACGCCACTGGCGTACCATCATTGCCTTGTAATCAAGGGGTCCCGGGTTCGATACCCGGTGGAGGCACAAGTGGTTCGGATCCCACTTTAAACTGTAGGTCCAGTCCCGATTAGCCTTACTGTGCATAAGGTGGACTTAAAACATCAACTCAAACAAAGTCACTGGCGTAGTTACATATCGGTTAGTTCGTTGAAATATCCAACTTGACCTGTGCCTATTTTAAGGGGCAGCAAGAAAATTAACAACAATGGTGGTTGACTGTTTCATGAATCTTTTCATATCGAAATAATATGAAGATGATATCCAAATGTAGTTCAAAAATTGTACTTTTCGTGTCCATACCATATCCAAAGTACGTACAAGAAAAGTCTAAATAAAAACATATAATGGCCTGATAACGTTCCACTTGATGTCCAAAAAATGTTCAAAAGTGATCCAAAATATCCAAAACATATCCATTTCTGGATATGTTTTAGATATCACGTATGCGGACAAATGGATATCCAGCAGATATATAGTGGATGTCTTTTGGACATTGATGGATATCTATTGGATATCCAGAACTTCCGACACGAATATCCAAAAGATATACAGTGGATATCTTTTGGATATTTGGGTTCTGTGTGGGAAGGTCAATCTGCTACGGAGAAATAGCTGCGGACTCTAATTTTGAGAGATAGATAATGAATTGGCGATGGGACCGACCCTATTCACTGAAAATTTTTCACTCAATCAAATGTCGATTGGAAGGACTGTGACCCCAAACAAGGTTTCTTCACACCGACACAGTGTTTAATTTTCTTGTTAGTGATCTTGAATATTATTATTCATAATTTAAAGATTCCATTTCTTTTCAATAGACCACTGAAGATTATATTTCTTAAATACTTTCTCATGAAACTAGAACCGCCCCATACAGCACAAATCTCCCAGGGATATACATTGGATATCCACAATGTACACATCAGATCCATGGATATTATGGATATCCATTTGATGTCCATTAGACATCCATTTCTGGATATCCAATTCTGGATATTCATTGGACGTCTATAGGATATCCAGAACTGGACATCTGAAACTCGACAAATTCTTGATATCTAATACATAGCCTAAACATGCGTAGAACTGGTTGTAAGAAACATTGCCCAATTCCGAATACAATACGTCGCCACATCTCTTCGAAAACTGAATATCAAAAACACATCCAACTCTAGATATCCAAAACATATCCAGATCTTGTCCAAAACTGATTATCCAAAATACGTACAATTCTGGATATCTAATACATGTCTAGAACTGATCCAGAACTTGGTATCCAACACTGAACGTAAGCAGGATATGTTTCGAATATTAGAAAATGGTATGGGTGTGCGGGATTTCGATAAGTCGGGACCGGGATCGGGAAAAAAATTCCCGTCCCAATCCCGACTTTTCGAGATACCGAGCAGTCGGGAAATACCGAATGGGCATTTTTAAAAGTCTTTAATTCTCGACGTTTTCTGCATTGTATAAGTCTGGAACTAAATTGTTTGTTTTTGTACCAGAAATGCAAAAATAATCACTTAAACTGAAAATGATGTGTAGAATTCGAGATTTCCAGAGCTTCGGGAAATATTGAATATTTTCCGTCCCGAAAATTTTCCGACTTTTTCGGTAAATTGCGAATTTTTCCCGTCCCGAATGTCGGGATTTAAAAAAATTCCCGTCCAGACCCAAAAAATTCTGTCCCGCACACCCCTAGAAAATGGTCATAATATTCCCGCTGTGTATACTTTCTTATATTTTGTCTTGGAATTGAAACAATAATTGCATTGAAGCATTTATTTATTTATTTATTATATTGAACTCAACAGGTTTACACCAATTTACAGAGTTCACATTGTAATAGAATAGTACATTTTCTTATACAATACATAGAATAATAATATTGTAGAGTTTCATAACATATTTCCATCTATTTTTCTAGCCAATGTATTCATAACTGATTTCTTGAATTTGGAATACGACATTGTGAACAAATCAACGCTTTTATTCTCTTTCTCCATAGCATTGTAGACCGCACTCATTCTCCAAATAGGTGACCTTTTCATGATATTTGTTCGCGCTTTGCTCACATAGAAGGTTCCATGCTTGGGTCGCGTTTTTATGTTCGGAATGCGTATTTTGAATTGCGAAATCCACAGAGGAGATCGAAGTTTGCCGTTAAAAATTTTCCAAAGTAGCATAAGGTCTCGGGCTGTCCTTCTGTGGTCAAGTCTGTCCATATGGAATTGCTCTATTAAGTTGGTATACGATTCGAACCTGGGGTATTCGCCTTCCAGTTTGAATTTCATGTATCGCAATAATCTTGACTGTACACGTTCTAAATTTGCTGTATGTTTTTGAACTTCTGTGTTCCATATGACAGAGCCAAATTCGAGTTTTGTACGCACTAGAGAATAATATAATGTTTTTAGTGTTTGTGTACTTCTGAAGCACCTGCCCGTTCGAATAATAAATCCAACAAGCTTGTACGCTTCGCTTATTACTTTGTCCAGATGATAGGTGAACGTTAATTTAGAATCAAAAAGTATTCCTAGATCTCTTGCCTTTTCCGCTTTCTTAAGGTTAACATTATTTATTTTATACTGATAATCTATAGGCGTCTTTTGCTTAGTGTATGTAACAGAGAAGCATTTTTTAACATTTAGGGAAAGTTTGTTATACGAACACCACGCACTCAACCTATTTATGCAGCGTTGTAAGGAGGTACAATCGTCTGCACTTGTTATTCTTTTGTAGAACTTTAAATCGTCAGCAAACAAGAGTTTGCGAGAATCAATCAGATGTTCGGGTAAATCATTAATTAACAACAAAAATAGAAGAGGCCCTATATTAGAACCCTGAGGGACGCCCGAGCTCACCAAAAATTCATCGGATGAGGAGCCTTTGTAGGTGACATACTGTCGCATGTTCATTAGGTACGACGCCATGAGTTTTCGTAGGGAGTGTGACAAATTAAAGCTACCTAGTTTACTCAGTAGTACGTCATGGTCTACTGTGTCGAAAGCTTTTGAGAAATCATTATATATCACATCTACTTGCCCCCCTTCGTCTAATACTGTACTTGTATAATGCAATTTCTCTCCAAGATTTGTTTCGATCGAGCTGTTAGGTAGGAATCCATGTTGAAATTCGGATATGGAATTTTTCACATGGTTAAAAATATGCATGTATAGTATTTGTTCTAGTATTTTCGCAGGAGTGGATAAAATAGAAATAGGATGGTAGTTTTGTATCGTATTGTTTTCACCCGACTTTTGGATTGGACATATAGCAGTCACTTTCCATCTATCAGGAAACTGCATAGATGATAGGACAGAGTTGAAGATGATAGACAGAGGAACCTTTAAAACATCAGCGCAACCTTTGAAAATGTATGGTGGGATTTTATCAGGTCCAGCGGACATTTTTGGTTTTAACTTTTTGATAGCATTTTCGATTTCATTTCTACTGATTTCTTGAATATTCAGTATGTCTAGCACTCTACTTTGTGGATGCTCTGTCATAATTTCAATATTATACGTGGACCCATTGCCTGTGTACACAGACTTAAAGTGTTTTGCAAATTCTTCTGCAACCGCGTTTACGTTTGGTAGGGGCTCACCATCCTCAGAAACAGAGTGTTTTGGTTTGTCGCGTTTTTTACTATTTATATACGTCCAAAAGAGAGAAGGGTCATCCTGCATATTATTTTCAACATTTAATACATAGTTATCATATGCAGCTAATATTTCTTTTTTTACTAGTGATCTAATTCCTCTAAATTTATTAGCATGGTAAGTTGGGTCGCCTACACTTTGTTTCCACTTTTTGTGGTGGTACGCCTTTGATTTAATTTTCTTAATTATACTAGTCGTAAACCAGCTAGGATATTTTGCTGCTTTAACGTGTCTTAAAGGGACGCATTCATCGAGAGATTCGTACATTACATCATAAAACATGTCTACCATTCTATTAACATCATTGGAAAGCTTTAAGATCTCCCAGTTAACAGCAGATAATTTTTGGTACAGTTTCTGAAAATCAGCCTTTTTAAAGTTGTAAGATAAATTGCCCTGTGAGTGTTTACAGCATGTTTGCTTTACATGTTTCGCTTCTAAAATGAGACACGGGTGGTGTTTGACCTCGGGTACCAGGGGGTCGGGTTCTCGTGTCAGTTGCAGGTTGGGAACGTTTGTAAGTACGAGATCTAGGGTTTTGTTGTTGCTATTTTGAATATCGTTTATACTATGCAATTGATGGAAACACATAAAATTATACAGGTCGCGACAAATGGCAGTTGACTCAATAAGATTGTAGTTATTATTTGTTATGCATGGAATGTTAAAATCACCTATAAGGAGAATGTTATGCGCGGGTCCACAATGTCTTTCAATAAAAGCATAGAAAAAATCGTACGAATTACTATTGCAGCATGGTGTGATATATACTACACAGACGTATAGTGATGGTAGTCCCTGAATTTTAATTTTCACGATCACAGAATCAATATGAGGATTTTCATCATACTTACATATAAGCGTTGCCGCGTATTGCTTCTGAACAGCCAAGAGCACACCCCCACCCAAATTTTTCCCCGAGTTACAAGCACTTCTATCGCTTCTAAACACATTGTATCGATCGTCAAATATTTCAGCATTGGCGTGTTTGTCGGTGAGCCATGTTTCAGTAATAGCCACGGCATTATAGTCGTTACACAATATATTATTAAGAAATAACTGCATTTTAGTGCGCAGCCCCCTAACATTTTGATACACTACGTCAAAACATCCTACCTGGTTCAAACTGGCTTGTTTACATTTCCCGAGTCCGCGTTCCTCCCTTCAAATTCTCTGTAGGTTGTTGCCTTGGCGCCTGGGGTACCATTGAACTAGAGGAGGGGTGGAATCTTGACCTATTTGTCGAAGATGGCCATTGTCCTCTTCCTTTCTTGTCACAGGTGGGTGATTAGTGGAGGGGGGAGCCTGTTGCTCGCACTGGTTTGCAGACGGAAGTGTGGGCGCTGTCGCTCTTGCTTCCTCCGATGTTGTCAGATTTCCAACGTTGAGGTGGGAGGGGAGAGCCTGGTTCTTGGAAAACGAAGCGTCCGAAGAAATTTGTGTCTCAGGAACTCCTACATAATCGCTCTGGTTGTCTTCCAGGTCCCATATGGAATACTTTTTACCGTTTACATTGAGGTACTTGTACGTGAGATGGACTTTGCATCCTTGTTGCCTGGCTTCGAAGAGATGTTTCTTCAGTCGCTGCCTCTGTCGACGAACAGCAAAGGAGTAGTCCTGTGCGATATAAATGTTGGTGCCTTTGAGTTTGTTGCTATGTTTTAGAACTTCCTCCTTGGTTGCATCCCGCAGAAACTTACACACGACGGGCCGGGGTTTTCCTGAGTGCGCGCTCCCTGTATGATGGGCTCTTTGGATGGAGCCCGACGGTAAGGAGAGGTGGAGTCTGTCTGTTATTAAGTCTCGCTGATTCATCCCACGTTTCGCGTTCTTTTTTCGGAACACCATGAAAAACAAGGTTCTGCCGCCGTGACCTGTTCTCAAGGTCATCTATATGATCCTCCAGAGATCGAACCTAAGACTGCACTTCACTTACATCTAACTTGAGTTGGTCTGTTTCGGCCTCGGATTTTTCCATTCTTCCTACCAGTCTGCTCCCAGTGACAGATAGTTGCTTCACTTCGCACATAATAGCTTCGTTCGAGCTTTTTACCTGGAGCATAACCTGCTTCAGTTCAAAAAGTTCGCTCTGGACATCAACGTTGTTACGTGGGCCTGGATTCTGCTCAATTCTGCCTATAAGCAATAGCGTTAACACCTTCTAAACTTATTTACTTGTTATATTTAGTGATTTAATATTTTTCTTCTTAGAATCAGAAAATTTCGATTTAGTCGAAACTGCTACTAACTGCTACAATACAATAGAGACTAAAATCGAGTATATCCTACTTAGCTCAATCGGGAAAGCCCGTTCCTTATATATATTTAGCATAGACAGTAGCTATACACATCATTTTCAGTTCTTGTGTTTTACGCCTGAGGCCTGAGTGAATCAGAAGCTTGTGACTCTTTTCCTTGCTGGTGAGCGTCTTCTTATTTGCTACTATTAGCGATCGAAACTTTTTAAAATATTATAATCAGAAACGCAACAATACCCTGCATGCAAGAGTCGGACCAATGCCCGCTTATAGCATTACAAATCTCCAAGGAATATTCCCAGTCGACACGTTGCCATAGCAACCGAATCAGTGTTGCCAACTCATGTTACCATAGCAACCGAAAGGACCACGATCGACGCCTACGACGTAATCTAACCTATGGGAGGGTTTCTTCATATTTTATGGCCTAAACTACCCTAATAGAAGGAGTCGCATACCCCTGTAGCTTTTTACAGGGTGTTTTGGCCCCCTTGTAGCCTTTCACGAGGTGTTTAATTTTGTTGTTGTTTTGTTTTTATGGGATTTAACATGGGAAATAAAACTGGTGCATCGCTTTCAGGAAATGGCGAAATCTGTTGTGACTTAAACTAACCTCATCCCAAGCTTTTTTTACTTTTTTTTAAGCTGATTACGCCTCTTTATTGCCCAAATTAACCTTTTGTTATGGCCTAAGCTAATTTAATAGCGAGGGAGGTGGCGTATTTTTTTGTGGTCATATATACTACCTCCATATGTATTTCCATAGACTAAGACTTCCTAGTTTATGGTATTTCAATGCATCACAATACTTTCGTGGCACTGGACTACTTTGTGAATAACAGTGTTTGGAAAATTACTTTTTAAATAGTAACTAGTTAAAGTTACAGTTACTTGCTTAAAAAGTAACAGAGTTACAGTTACAGTTACTCCTTTAAAAAGTAACTGAGTTACAGTTACTGGTGCTTGAAAAGTAACTGTAAGTTACTTTTACAGTTACTTTCTGCCGGAAATTTTCTTGCAAACAATTACATACAACTGCTGATCATTAATTGGAATAAAATAAGACGTAAATGTGTTTTATTGATGCTTCTGGTTGGTAAATATTATAAGTCTTCATAAATTTGTGTTATTCAGTGGAGGCAAAATATATTACAATACAAAAGTAATACTATAGACCAATGTATAAGACCTTGATACATTGGTATATGGTATTACTGTGAAGAGACAAATTACCAATAATTTCTCGTGGGGGGGCGTTCAGTTTCAAATACGAAAACCACTTTTCCAAACCCCCATAACAATAAATAACACATATTTTAAATCGAAAAAATATCCCACATTTTAACTACACTCTCGCACAGATGGTAATGCAAAAACTGTTCAGTTGCCACTGATGGATTAACTTTGCAATTATGATAAATAAAATACATGCATGACCTGGAGTGTTACTAACGAAACGAGAGATAAGCCACGAGACGAGACAGATGGCTGGTACAATCTAGAATCTTGAAAAAATACAGAAAAATTAAACAGTTAATAATAATAATAATTTACTTGGAATAAAGTAGTTACCTTGGAAACCCAGACCAACGTTTACTTCGTCTTATGAAGGGTATCATACAAAGAGTAGTGAACGAATATCTATTATTTTTTAATACTGTTTCGAAACATATCAGCAGTGTAATTGGGTTGGTTCAAAGTCATACTTGGTATGAGGCCTATTATTTTTATTAATTTAAACTAACTAACTAACTCCCTAGCTTTCTTAAACCCGAAGGTTCATGGCTGCAGCAACACAGGCCTTCCATCTTTCCCTATCTTGAGCAAATTCTATATACTCTTTTCCATCCCTACCAATTTCCCTTAGGTCCATCTCAACGTTGTCCCTCCATCTTCGTCTTGGCCTTCCAACAGGTCTCTTACCATCAGGTTTCACAACAAGAATCCTGTAAACTCCTCTTTCCTCTCCCATTCGTGCCACATGGCCTGTCCACCTAAGTCTTCTTGATCTAACATTTCTAATAACATCTGGACATGAATACAAATTATGTAGTTCTAAATTATGTAACCTTCTCCACTCACCTGTCTCCTCATCCCTTTTAGGTCCAAAGATTTTCCTAAGGATCTTATTTTCAAATACTCTCAATTTATGTTCCTCTTTCAATGTAAGGGACCAAGTTTCACATCCATATAATACTACAGGCAAAATTACTGTTTTGTATATTTTAACTTTTAGTTTCTTAGATATTAAACGAGAAGACAAAAGTTTATGAAGAGAAAAGTAACATGATTTCCTGAATTAAGCCTGCTTTTTATTTCCTCTTTAATATAATTTTCATTTGTTAATATTACTCCTAAGTATTTGAATTTGGAAAGTGGTTCAAACGAGTTGTTATCAATAATTAGATTTTGATTATTACCTAACACTTGGTTTCGGCCTGTAAGCATATATTTAGTTTTCTCTTTGTTAACTTCCAAACCTATCTCTTTAGCAGCTTTGAAAAATATTTTAGCATTATTCTTAATTGTATTCATATCATTCCCCAGTAAGTCTAAATCATCTGCATATGCTAACAACTAAGTCACACCATTTAATTTTAGTCCTTCTTTAGTTTCTTTTACCTTCCTTACAGCCTATTCTAAGGCAAAATTAAAGAGCAATTGAGAAATGCATCTCCTTGTTTTAACTCATCATGACTTGTAAATTTGTCAGACACATTAATACCCACACGAAATTTACTTTGTGTTTCACTGGTGCATATTTTTATCATACTAATAAGCTTCTTAGGTATTCCAAACTCTACTAATATATTATATAATTTATCTCTTGACCGAATCATATGCTTTTTTGAAATCAATGAATAGCTGATGGACATTTTGATTATATTCCCACATTTTTTCTAGTGTCTGTCTGATGTGAAAAATTTGATCTTTAGTTGTTCTGTTACGTTTAAATCCACATTGATAGTCACCTATAATTTTATTAGCATATGGGTTAGTCTTGTTAAAATAATATTAGATAATATTTTATATGTTGTTAAGAGTAGAGAAATTCCACGGTAATTATTGCAGTTCATTTTATCACCTTTTTTAAACACAGGAACAACTATGGATTCTTTCCACTGTTGAGGGATTTCTTCTTTATTCCATATTAAACAAATTAATTTATGGATTTGACATATTAATGAATTTCCACCATATTTAATTAACTCAGCTGGTATTAAATCAATGCCAGGTGCTTTGTTATTCTTTAGCCTTTTAATAGAATCTTTAACTTCAGTCAAGTTAGGTTCCGGAACTTGTGTGTACTTCATTTACTTCTGATTTATCTCCTACATGGACATTTAAAAGGTCATTAAAGTAGTTCTTCCATCTTTTTAGAATATCGCTTGGGTCAGCTAGAAAATCACCGTCTTTATCTTTTATCAAGTTTACTTTAGCTTGCCACCCCTTTCTAAACTCATTTACACCTTTATATAAATCTCTAATATTTTTATTTTTTCTGTTTGTTTCAATTTCGTTAATTTTGCTTTTCAGGTAATCTCTTTTTTTTACTTATAAACGTGCGGTTAACTTCTCGCTTTATTCTATTATAATTGCTTAGATTTGTATCATCAGATTTATTTAACCACCTAAGTCTAGCCTGATTTCTTATTTCTATTAGTTTATGACATTCATTATCAAACCATGGCTTACTTTTTCTCGGTTTATGGTATCCTATACTTTCTTTATCTGCTGATTCTATTGCATTACGTATGTGCTCCCAATTCTTATTTACGTCTGTTTCATTTATATTTTCATCATCATTTAAATCCTGCAAAACATCAAATCTATTTGACAGTTTAATTTGGCGATCTTTCTTAATTCTTTCATCAGTACACTTTCCTGTATCAAATTTTAGAACTTTTAGATTTTGTTGGTTATGATTTATCACCGAGAGTCTTTCTCTTAATTTAGCAATTACTAAATAATGGTCACTGGCACAGTCAGCACCTCAATGTGTACGAACGTCAATTATACTAGTATGCCTTCTCTTATCAATGAGAATATGATCTATCTGATTATGAGTTTTACCATCTGGAAAAGACCAGGTATATTTATGGATAACTTTATGTTTAAAAGTGGTAAATTTAAAACTGTAGTAATATTATTTTATTAATTTAAGCACAATGGAAAACCTATTTTGATGATGTTTTTGTCGTTTTTCTACTATTACAAATCCGTGATTTTTCATTTCATACTTCGTACGAGTGTCATAATGTCTTTCGAGTTAAAGTACGTAACACCCACACCCACCTACACCCACGCACACCTACGCACCCACCCACACCCACGCACACCCACTTACACCTACACAAATTTACTTCCGGTCTACTTCCGGTTTACTTGACAGACTCCTGTGGGTTTTTCTAGTTTTTTTATAAGTACAATTAGTGTATTTTTAGGGCTTCAAAGGAACACTTGGTACGAGGCCTATTTTTTTTATTAATTTAACCAAAAATGGTAAACCTACTTGTTGATGTTTTTGTCGATTTTATACTATTGGAAATCTGTGTTTTTTTACCTCACACTTGGTACGAGTGTCATAATTTTTTTCGAGTTAAATTACGCAACATTGCGATGGTTCGTAAGGTAAACTATTGCGCATTGTTTACGCAACAAGTTATTACGCAGAACTTATCTAGCGTGTTGTTGACTATGGCGTGATGGGTGTCTTCTGATTGACTTACTGTTTCGGATGTTTTCATCCGCGCTTAGGTTACTTAAAGGGTTTTCGCATTGCAGATCAGTCAGAATCGTGAGAGTGTTTTGAAGAGTGCGGATGTGTTGTTGCAGTGTTAAAAGTTAAGTATTTAATTTATTTTAAAGCTACATACTATTTATTATTTTTAAGTTTAAAAAAAGTGTATCAAGTGATTTTTTTTCTCATAGTAATTTCGATCAGCTTGAGTTTTGGTGTGATCAGATGTTACTTGTTGTCTCTGGAAATTCTGTATAAATAACATAGGTGAAATTTTTATCGTAATAGCTACAATTTTTTTATTTTGAAGGTGGTTCAAGTCGTTTTTTCGCACAGATTGAATTTTTATGAATTTATATTTGTATTGAATTTTTTATTTTTCCCTGAGAAAATTTATATATAAATACCGAGAAACTTCTATTTAAATAACACCTTGTGAAAATGACAACTCGTATAACCGACTTACCACTCGAACTGCTGCACAAGATTTTTGCGTACACATTCGACGGAGGTGAGGATGTCGCGAGGCTCGTCGACTTAAGCAAAATAGCTCCTGAATTTCGTCCACCGTGCGAGATGATTTTTATGGACAATCTTCGCAAAATAAGCGGTATGAAAAACTTGTAGAATCCCCATTCTCTTTTTCGGGCTGCAGGCAAAAAGTTGGCCGATAGGATGGACGAGCTTCATGAGGCGAGGGAAGGAAGGAGACGATATACGGATGATTGGTATGAGTCAAACGCGGAAACAGACAGCATTATCACACAACTCATCGCATTGACTGAGGCGCGAACTTTCTTCTTGTCACGTGAATTGTGTTGATTGGTTCTCTAAGGGGAATTTTCTCAATTAGTAAATTGAGGTTATAAATATAATATATTCTCACTACTTATGTGCGTCTAGTTTTTTACACCACAGATAAACGGTTACACAGTGCAACATCAACTCGTCTACTTTTTTGATTTGGTGTTAAGTAGTGTTTTTGGTGTCTCCATGTGTAGTATTATGTCTGTAGCGGTGTAGTGTGTGGTGTATGGTTACATGATTTGAGCTAACTAAACAAATGAATGTTTAAAGCAGAGGCAATTGTTGAATTTTTTGAACTTTAATACAGCTATTCGTCTATTTGGTTGAACACAGTTCTGCTGTACGTGCCTGATGCTGGGATGTACCTGCACTCTACTATATGTCTAAAAGTGTAGCGAACTAGACGGGGCTAATAATTTCTTAATTGCACTCATTTTTCCAAAGAAGGTGACTTGAGTTTATGGATGTTTTTAGAGTTTTAACACAAACACACAGCGTACATTTATTTTTGTAGTGTTTAATTGAGTAAATTGCTTTATTTTACTTTGTTTTTTGACCCTTGCTCCGATTGTTGTATATTTAAAGAAGGTAGGGAACATGTTTTTAAGAGGTAGGGATATAATTGATCGAGATAGAGATTGTGAGATAAGAGAAAATGTGTAAGCAGAGGATAAGGAAAATTTTATATTTTGAGTTCCTTATCGTGATAGAACAAGGAGATAAACGGTTTAACTTTTGCAGGCAACCAAATATCATGAAACATTGATAAAAGATACGCTTTCTATTAAAAATGTGATTACTTATAAACATGGAATGTGTGATATTCTTGATCCATTATATTGAAAGAGGAACATAAATTGAGAGTATTTGAAAATAAGATTGTTATGAAAATAGTTCGACCTAAAAGAGATGAGTGGAGAAGGTGACATAATTTAGAACTACATAATTACATCAAGAAGACTTAGGTGGACATGTCATGTGGCACGAATGGGAGAGGAAAGAGGAGTTTACAGGATTCTTGTTGGGAGACCTGATGGTAAGAGACCTGTAGGAAGGCCAAGACGAAGATGGAAGGACAACATTGAGATAGACCTAAAGGAAATTGGTAGGGATGGAGAAGAGTATATAGATCTTGCTCAAGATAGGGACAGATGGAAGGCTTTTGTTGTTGCAGCTATGAATTTTTGGGTTAAGAAGTTAGTTAGTTAGTTATGAAAGCACATGTTACTCTATAAACTTTAAAAATTACAATCCCTGGCATAAAATGAATTTTAAAAAAATGAAACTTATTTCCACATAATGAACTTCAACCTATAGTATTGTACATTTTTTTATTCTGCAGTATTTAAATGAAACAGACTTAAATAAGAATTGGGAAGCACGTACATAGTAGAATAGAATCAACAGGTAAATAATATATAAACCAAGAAAAGGTAAGCAATGGTTCGCATAACCTAATAGAAATAGACTTAGGTGGTTAAAGAACAGCATGTTTAGAAGTAACATAAAGAGATTACTTGAAAAGTAAAATTAACGCAATTGAAATAAAAGTATCAGAGGTGCAAATGGATTTAGAAAGGGCTGGCAACCTAAAGTAAACTTAATAGAAAATGGCTGAATCAAGCGATATTTTAAAAAGATGGAAGAATTGCTTTAATGACTTTTTAAATGTTCATAAAGGAGATAAATCAGAAATAAATGAAGTACGCACAGCAGAACCTATAGTTCCAGAAACTAACTTGATTGAAGTTTAAGAAGCTAAAGAGATAAATTATTTGAATTTGGAATACCTAAGAATCTTGTTAAAATGTCTGACAAATATACAATTTATGATGGATTAAAAAATGATGCATTATCTCCGTTGCTTTTTAATTTTGCCTTATAATATGTTGTTAGGAAGATAAAAGAAACTATCGAAGTACTAAAATTAAACGGTTAGTATATGCAGATGATGTATACTTAGTGGTGAATGATGTAAATACAATTAAGAATAATGCTAAAATATTTTTTCAAATCAGATAAGGAGATAGGTTTGGAACTTAGCAATGAGAAATCTAAAAATATGTGCTTACAGGCTAAAAACTAAGTGATAACAACTTGTTTGAACCAGTTTTCCAAATTCAAACACTTAGGAGTAATACTAACAAATGAAAAATGATATTAAAAAGGAAATGAAAGGAAGGCTTAATTCATGTTACTTTTCTCTGTCTTCTTGTTTCGTATTTAAGGAATTAAAATATATATATATATATATATATATATACAGGTATTGGACAAAATAATGGAAACACGAGTCAGAAGTGGGACATATTTTCAATGTGCCTGGTAATACTGAGCACGGCGAAAATCAACCTTCTCTTGTTTCTTGCAGGTAGTATGGACTGTGCACTGACAGTATAGTGAGGCAGTGTGGTAGTGCACGTTGTTCAGGTGTAGTGAGTGACTAGTATAGCCGACCTGACGGAGTTTGAAAGAGATCTAATTGTTGGTGCCCGTTTCACTGGAGCATCTGTGAGCAAAACAGCGAAGTTATGCGGTGTAACACGAGGCATGGTCTCGAAAGTCATGACCGCATATACAGTGCACGGTGAAACAGGGTCTGCTAAGCACAATAGTGGTTGAAAGACGAAGCTGCAGGAAAGGGATCGCCGGGCCTTGAAGCATATTGTGACGTTGCAGAAGAAAACAATAGCCTCCAAAGTGACTACAGAACTTAATCAGCATCTAAACACCCCGTGTCATGCAAAACAGTGAGGCGGGAACTGCATCAAATGGGTATCCATGGGCTTGTTGCTATTGCCAAGTACCTAATAACTGAGACGAGTGCTCGAAGGTGACGTGCATGATGAAATGACCACAAAACTTGGACGTTTGAGGCCTGGAAACATGTCATTTGGTCAGACTAGTCAACCTTTACCCTCTTCCCCACTACTGGACGCGTGTTTGTATGGCGAACACCCTCGGCAGCATACAATGTGGACTGTCACCGCCCGACTGTCAAACATGGTGGTGGCTTTATTATGCTCTGGGGCATTATATCATGGTATTCGGCAGCCCCCTTGTCACATTACACAGTCGGGTCGCATAAGCAGTGTATAGAGAACTCTTGGGTAACCAGATCCACCTAATGGTGCAAACCTTATTTCCAAACCGGAATGCCATCTTCCAGGATGATAATGCCCCCATTCATATTGCTGGTACTGTTCAACAGTGGTTTCCAGAGCATGCTGATGAGGTTCAACATCTTCCCTGGCCCACCCAGTCCCCAGACCTGAATATCATCGAGCCTCTGTGGGCTGTTTTGGAATCCATGGTTCGGCGTCGATTTCCACCTCCTTCGTCTCTACCTGAGCTGGAGGCTGTGTTGCATGAAGAATGGCTTCAAATTCCACTCACCACCATTCAGGACTTGTATTGGTCTATTCCGTCCCGAATCCAAGTTGTATTGCATGCTAAAGGTGGCCCAACACCATATTAATACATGATGTTTCGACTTCCACAGGTGTTTCCATTATTTTGTCCAATACCTGTATATATATATATATATGTATGTATATATATATTTATATATATAGATCTTGCTTAGGATAAGAATAAATTGAATTGTAACTATGAACTTTCGGATTCAAGAAGGCTAGAGAATTAATTAATTAATTAATTAATATTCAATGTAATATAGTTTCACATATTTAAGAAAAAACTAAAGATAGTAACATGATATTTATATTGACAAGGGAATTCCTACAAAACTTATTTTCCTCGTAAGTTAAGCAATAGCAGTTTCATCCTTGTGACACGTTTGACTAATCGCGAAGATGAGGATGACAGAACGTTCCATTGTTCCTATATAAACGTTTCAAGTACGAAGTATGAGATGAAAAATCACAGATTTGCAATAGTATAAAATCGACAAAAACATAATCAAAACAGGTTTTCCATTGTGCTTAAATTAATAAAAATAATAGGCCTCGTACAAATTATGACTTTGTACCAACCCAATTACACTACTCCTATCGTTATTTCCCATTTTTAAATTTATTCAACTTTATTAATTTTATGTTGTAATAATACTCTAGATACAAATGCAATTCATAAAACACTGATTCAGATAACCGTTTTTTGTGAATAAATTGTTAGTGAATTGGCAGTTTAAGAAAATATTGTAAACTGTTCGAAGAATATTGCGGGCTATACATTTAATAAAATTTATTATTTGTTTATCCTTTTAAAAGTTGATGTGTTTTAATTCCCTTGAAACATTTTATAAAGCTTTTATTATAGAAAGATATACTTATCAATAGTAAGAACTGGAGATTACTTTATTTGTGTAATGAACTAAAAATTGCAGTTCTTAATATTTTATTTGTTCACAATACACATTTAGAACAATAGTTTTTGTTGCTTCTTGGCGGCAAGCTTAGAATTTAAGGAAAGCGATCAATTTTCACAGTGAACAGAAGTTCTTATAATTTATTTTTATTTTTTTTATTTGATTTAGTTTATTTTACTTCGCGTTTTGTGCCTCTTGGCTAATTTGCGAAGATGGGGATGAGTGATGAATTGATGAAATTGATGAATGGACATTCACAAACAACCAAGCCCTACCGGGATTCGAACCCGGGACCCTTGGCGTCGCAGCGCGATGTGCTAACCACTCGGCGACAGGGTCGGGCGAGAAGTTCTTATAAGAATTATAGCAGTAGTGAAAAAGATCACTCACTGATTGAACTTTCAGATCAATGCAACACGCAACACACAACTTTTGGAAAGCAATGTTCAGAAATAAAGGAAGTCTTTCGAACTGAAGCGACACGACACTTGTCACTTGCATGATTGTCACTTGCCGCTTGTCACTTGCATGATTGTCACTTGCCGCTTGTCACTTGCATGATGCTCGGACTGAATACCGTGTTGTCTCGGTTTGTTATTCGCACGGTGAGTGCATGCAGATTGACCGAAGTGTCGTTTGTCGTTTCAGCTTGAAACTTCCGGGTCACTTGTTGCCTGTCTCTTCGGTATGTATGTTCCGTTAAGGGAGATTTTAGATCGAAGCAACAAGCGACACAGGGCCCTCCAGTCTATAACTAAGCATACACCGAGCATAGGCGAACAACATAACTTTAAGCATCAGAGAGTGTCAAAATTTCAGAGTAACTTTGATAATCATCTTCTGTAAAATTTTTTTTGTTCTTTTTTGGTAATAAACTCCCATAGCCCAACGGTACCAGGATATCTGGACCAGCTGTTTCTCCCACCCAAATTAATTTTTATGTTGTCCCCTTTGAATGTAACTTTAGATTTGCCAATTTTCCATACTTCGCCTTCATTAGCCTCCATAGTCGGATACAATCCAAATACTTCATCTTTTTCGAAGTTTCCAGTACTCAGGTAATCCCTTGCTAGGAGACCCAACTCGATTTTCTCTTATTCTTCTATAGCTGCTTTAGCAGGTGGTTCCTTAAGTACCAGAGGAGTGTGGATACTAGATAATGGCGTAGGAGGGAAATCTGCATAATTTTTAGCAGTAAGAGGTACCAATTCATTAATGAGGTTTTTAGTTTGTTGTGTAACACTCTTAATCTCTTTACCAAAACCACTGATTGCATCGATAATAGGTTGATCTTGACGCTTGTGTTGCTCATAAAAACCTCGATTCTCTGATTTCCAACCTTTGAAACGTTTGGACAAGTACTCTCGTAATTTCGAATTATCTTAATAGTTATGTTCACGGATTTGGTCCGATAAATCAATTGATTGTAAAAGATCGATGAAAGATCAATCGATGATAAAGGCGAGAGAACAAGCAAGCATTGTTTACTTTTGGAGGGAGTCCAGAAATGGGCGGGGTTTGAGATATGGGTGAGAGTTATGATTGGTTGTTTGGATGAGGAGATGATGACGTCATAGGTGTTTTGTGTTTTGATTGGTTGAAGAGTTTTTTGACCCGTAACGGGAAATTCCCGAGCTTGATTCTGACAGGAAATTACTGAGTCATTTGAATGATGAATAAAGTGTTGTCTGAGAAAGGTGAAAGGTTATAGATAAGAGGTTGATGTTTAGAAAATGCTGTGTGAATCACGTGATTGGAAATTGCTGATTCGGGTCGATTCTAAGAATTTCCCGCCAAAATCACGTGAAAGTCACGTGACCGGAAATTCCCTGCTCGGGTTAATTTTCGAGTGAACAAGCAGGCATTGTTATTTCTTGGCAGGGTTCCAAAAATGGGTGGAGTTTGAGGTAGAGGTTAAAAGGTTATAGATTTAGAATTCCTGCCAAAATCATGTGAAAGTCACGTGACAGGAAATTCCCGAGTCGTGTTAATTCTCAAGTGTACTAGCAGACATTGTTATTATTTGGCAGGGTTCCAAAAATATGTGGAGTTCGAGATAGATAAGAAGTTAAAAGGTTATAGATAATGAATGGGGAATGTTTTTACTATTTTCTTTTATTTATTATGTTTGTTTCTCGGCACAGAGGTTGATATAGGTTTTCGAACTTAATGCCTCATTCAGTATAGAGGTTAACAACCTGTCTTTGAGAAGCCGGGAAAATGTTGCTGACTCATTTGATTCAAAGACCGTTGTATTAATTTAAGAATACAAAAAATTGTTTATTTGGACATGTTTAAGGAAAATGACGTAATAGGAAGAAGGGTATATATATATGTAGACGGTATAAAAGAACGAGAGTGTGTCATAATGGCAGAGCATTGCATAACGTTACCAGAGAAAGCTCTGAATTTCTACGAGATAAGTTACAATAATTTTTTGGGAAGTTATAGAATCCTGCGGCGATATCGATACCGATCGTGAGGCTGTACAGCGAGTGTTGAAACATTTCCCGTTTATGTACGTAGCACTACGTGAAGCTCCATGGTGCGGATGTTACCTGTTCAATAGATCGGGAGAAGCAGTCCATCATTCCTGCGAGACGTTGCAGGAGATAGTGGAAAGAAAAAAGTTTACGGATGGGAGAACAGGATTTCCCAGTCACAGATGTTCGTGTGAACTCATTCAGAGAAAGGATGAAGATGAGATTGCTGAAGGTTTAAAACAAAGGGTGAAAGAGTGGCTTGCCGTGTTAGTGAACAGAACTATTTTGTGGTATACTACCTGCAACCGTTCTCTACTACGTAAATTAGAAGGACATCCCTGTTTTCCAGTGGTATCTTCGAATCGTCTTGGTTTTTCCAGATCTCTGTTCGATAGTGATGTAGAAGATACAGTACCGGGACCGTTATCGCCAATACCTGGAACCCCATCACCTATTGTATCAGATTGTTTTTCTTTGACTGATTTACAACCTTGGTGACAATGAAGTTCGACCAGAAAGGAATACGTGATTAAATGCACAGAGGCATAGGCGGTGGAATGGGTGACCCGCAGAAGTGACGCATGTGTGTAAGAGGAGGCGTGTGAGCAGGCAAGAATCGTGATCCCAGCATATTGCACCCAAGTTCACGTAAAGAACGAAAACGGGGAACTGTACGCGTGACATTGAACTTCGACCAGGCACCAGACCCATACGCAAAATTCCAGATAGTGGCGCATTCGACGGAAGCATGACGTCACGGACACGATAAGGGAGTCCGCCGTATATAAGCGCGTGCTGTGCACCGAGGAACCGCAGTGCATCGTCACCATGGCCAGGGGCAAACCTATTGACAACACCGTGAGGAGAAGAGTGGTGGAGTTGCAACGGGATGGACTCAGTGAACGGGAAATAGGGCGCCAACTGAACTTACCCAAGTCAACCGTCCACTGCATCATCAAACACCACCAAAATATGAGTACTACAGAGCCAGGTAAGGCCCCGGTCGAAAACGCCTGCTGAGCGTGCGTGACCTACGGATATTTAGGCGCTATATCCAGACCAACAATCATGTTTCTGTGGCCGAATTACGACTGTGGACTCGAGAACGCTTTCACATTGAAGTGTCAACCAGAACCATTCGCCGTTACCTACAGCGATGCGGTTACCGTGTGTACAAGGCGAAACGTAAGCCCTTCCTTTCCATGTTGAACAAAGGCAATCGACTACGGTGGGCACGAATGTACCGGGGATGGACATTTCGGCAATGGAACAGGGTTTTGTGGACGGACGAATCCATTTTCAATGTTGTGTACGGGAAAATACGGAAAACAGTCATTTGTCGGAAGGAGGAACAGAATGAAGCAAAATGTTATGCACGTCGGGTACAGAAACCTGCGTCAGTGATGGTATGGGGATCCATGACGGCATCTGGGGTTGGCCCACTACACGTCCGTGAGGGCATTGTGAATGCACACGGCTATACACGCATACTGGAGCGGCATCTTCCCACAGTGCGAAGGCACCTGTTCCACAGGCGGCGTCTCATCTTTCAACACGACAATGCTAGGCCTCAAACAGCGCGGCTGACAAGAGAATGGTTGACTCGTCATCACGTGCGAACTCTGCCATGACCACCATCGAGTCCCGACCTCTTGCCCATTGAGAATGTGTGGCGTGTTCTTAAGCGACGTGTGCAACAGAGGGGACCCACGACAGTGGCTGCTCTTATCGCCTGCCTGCAGGAGGAATGGCACCGCATCGATGTGGAATACCTTGAACGACTCGTCCGCAGCATGCCCCGACGCATTGCCACAGTTATTCGCCGACGGGGCGGCGTCACACCATGGTAAACAGGATCCCCTCTAACAGTGGTCGAACATCAATGTCACGTGTAGATGGACGAAAAGTTTTTATTTTGTGTGGACACCATACATTGCTGCGTTGCAGCGGAAATTTATGTTTTCCTTTGTTCCATGTAGCCTGCTGAATAAAATATGTTCAGCATATGCATGTGTTCTCCTTCTTTCACAACGCACTCCTATATTTGTGACTGGTCGAACTTCATTGTCACTAAGGTTGTATGAAAGTGTTCAGTTACCCTTGCTACCGATTTTCGGGGCATGGTAATAACTACCTATCAGTCGATTCTCGATACAAAACTTACGAAAAGTGGCCTGTAGGATTGCAACAGACACCTGAAGAGTTAGTGACTGCAGGCTTTTACTATTCAGGCCACGGTGATAGAGTACTGTGTTCATATTGCTTTTATGGATTTTGTGATTGGACATCGGAAGATTGTCCTTTTATAGGACATCTGGCATCAGTGCCCCATTGTAGTTTTATACGAAGTGTTGCATTACTACATTATAAGGCCGAATGTAAATATTGTGGTAATAGAGAAAACTCTGTAAGAAGTGTTATTGAAAAAAATGCAGATTCTGTAATGATTTGTAAAATCTGTTTTTTGAATGTTTGTGATATAGTGGTTCTCCGTGCCTCACAACTCGATAAGTGTGCTATATGTCGTGGATCTATTAAAAATACATTGACAGTTTTTACCTGTTGAACAATGGATGTATATTTTTTGGACGTTCAAGGTTTACGAGGAAAAGACGGTGAATTTGTGTGGAAAGAAGTCGGAATATTGAAGTCTCCTTTTGAATGTACATTTGATTATTTAGTAAAACCTCCATACGGTCTACATTTTCTAAGTGAAAAATATCGTCGTGTGAATTACTGGCTCCGTGCAAACAAACACGGACTCTCCTGGGAAAATGGTTGGGTACCGTATGAGAAGTTAGGAGATCTTTTATATTCTGTACTTGTAAATGAAAATGTGTATGTTAAAGGTACTGAAAAAGCTAAATGGTTGGAAAAATGTATTGGAGAAAAACGTATGAGTACGTTAACCGTAGATAATATTGAAGAATTTGGGTGTCCAAAATTGGAGAGTGTGAAACTTTCGGTAGAGAAAAAGAAATGTAGAAAACATAGTGAATCGAAAAATGTGAAAAAAAACCTGTGCAGTTGAAAATGTTTGGAAAATGTACCATTTCTACTGTAATAGAGAAAAAAAATGTTTAACCTTTTTCAAATGTTTTATTTACAATTTAATAATATACATATAAAGATATAAATTTACAGTAAAAATACATAATGGATAATAAAGTTATTTATAATAACAATGAATGTCCAAGATTGTTTTGAAGATATATTTCAATCATCAATTCGTTGTACCAGAGAACGTGAAAATGGCTTATCAGATTTTCCGGTACTTCTTTTCTTTCTGAAAACATATTCTTTTCGATACAATGCACAAAAGTCTGTATATGTGGTTGTAATTTATAATAACGTTCGTTCATTAATTTTCTTAAGGGTGTGAAAAGTTCAAAAAAAAATAAATGTAGTTCCGGGGGTGTAAAAATAAAAGCATCCGGTGAGGAATGTTGATAGATGGAAATACAACGTTTTCCGAAAAAATTTACAGCACTGACAGTAACATTCCCTGTGACGTGATAATTAATTCGTCGACCTGTTTCGACGTAATTAAGTAAATCAGATTTCAAAACACAAAATTCTCTAATCTGTGAAGAATTAATTCGTACGGGTAATCTTCCTTGTTGCGAAAACTCCCATACCAGATTGAAAGGTGTCTGTTTTTCGAATCCTACTGCTACATATTTGGTTTTTTCGGTGCTCCGAAAATATATTTTTGCAAGATAAAGATCCAAACCAGGGTGGCGACAGACCTGGAAAACCTGGAAAACCGGGAAAAGTCAGGGAATTTGAGGTGTCAAAAAAAGTCAGGGAAATGTCAGGGAATTTCGTCTTCATTGAATTTTTATTTTTTATTTTTTTTTTATATTTAAAGATATCGTTATGGATCTCTGCACGGGAACAGGAAATCTCGTTCGCAAGTTTCGGCCTCAACTTTTAGGCCCCTTTTATGCGCAACACAATCATGGCACCAGAAACCAGTGATAGCAGGAGAGAGAGAGAGAGAGAGAGAGAGAGAGATAGATATAGATAGATAGAGAGAGATATAGATAGATAGATAGATAGATAGATAGATATATTTCTCTCGTTCGGGCTTCTCGGCGGGAATTTTAAATTCGAACACTCTTTGGAGGTAAATTGTTATAACTCGGGCACTATGGGAGCAATCTACTTCGGATAACTTTTGTTTTGCAGCTAAAACATCAGCGCATGCAACCGTGTACAATTCAGAACGCCGGACCGAGGAAGGGGGCTTGGGGGCACGACCCCCGAATTTCAATGGAAAAAAAACGTAAAAATCTGTAGTTTGCCCCTTCTTGCCACGCTATTTTGGGGAGAGGTCGCAAACTAGTATTCTTTTCAAATAATATACATTTCTCAAGAGAATGAAACATATTTCATGTTCTTGTGTGCCATACAAGTTGAATAATAAGTCAAAATGTGATTACTTTTTTTTACGAAAAATAGGTAATTTGCATTTTTGGAGAAAAATTGTTATAACTCGGGCACGATGGGAGCAATCTACTTTGGATAAGTTTTGTTTTTCAGATCAAACATCAGAGCATGCAACCGTGCACAATTCAGAACGCCGGACCGAGGAAGGGGGCTTGGGGGCACGTCCCCCGAATTTCAATGAAAAAAAATAAAATCTGGAATTTACCCCCTCTTCTCCCACTATTTTAGGGATAAGGCGCAAATTTTAGTATTCTTTCCAAAGAATGGACATTTCTCAAGAGAATGAAACATATTTTATGTTCTTGGGTGCCATACAAGTCGAATAATAAGCCAAAATGTGATTTTTTTATTTTTTTTACGAAAAATAGGTAATTTGCATTTTTGGAGGAAAATTGTTACAACTTGGGCACTATCGGAGCAATCTACTTCGGATATGTTTTGTTTTTCAGCTAAAACATCAGAGCATGCAACCGTGTACAATTCAGAATGCCGAACCGAGGAAGGGTTTGGGGGGCGCGACCACCGAATTTCAATTTTAAAAAAAGCATAAAAATCTGGAGTTTGCCCCTCTTCTCCCGCTATTTTTGGGAAGAAGGCGCAAACCTTAGTATTCTCTTCAAGGAATGGACGTTTCCAAAGAGATTGATTGAAACATGTTTCATGTTCCTGGGTGCCATACAAGTTGAATAATGAGCCAAAATGTGAAACTCTGTTCGGAAATGTGGCATTGATATGTTGCGGAGAGGGGGAGGGGTTGGTCATCAATATGAATTTCCCAGGCTTGCTCCAGACCTGTGTCAGAGTTCCACCCAAATATAAGAGTATGAAGGTCCAAAAAGCACATTCATTTCATAATCAGCACGATGATACCATATGGTATCATCGGGGCAGTACGACCTTACTCTGATGATACCATATGGTATCATCGGGGGAGTAAAGGTTTAGTTGAGCCTCTAAATATTATGTGGAAAATGCATTGAATTATCATTTTTTCTTGTCCGTATGGGAGTAGTAAGGGGTCTTGTCAAGAGATGGAGGGGATAAGAGCGGATGGCGTCGTCCGATAGTAAGGCATTTTGTTGGGCAAACTGAAGGAACATGGGAGAAAATAGGTTCTATTGATACATACTATTTTTGTCGAATATTGCCACCCGACAAAGTATCTCACTACAACATGCGACAGAAATTGTATGGACTGCAACATCCAACAAAAATCGCATGCATAAACAAGAAGAGCTTTACACTGAAAATATGCTGCTGGAATTTTATTACTCTTCTGGCTCACTTCACCTTTTTTAATGTAGCAGTGCTTACGAAGGTTTTCTTGCATCATCCTGACGTATTACTGGTTTCGCACAAGTTAACATACGTTTACAATGGCATTGCACTATTCTTAGATATCAAGAAGAATCCAACCAAACGGGATATATATTGAATACTATTACGAGAAAGTGAAAAATAAATCTGCATTGGTGAACGTTATAAAAATTGGCAAGTGCATGCTCCCAACCTCAAATTTACTGCAACACTAGTATTGCAATGAAATTAACGTCACTCTCTGTCCTGTCTGTTTGAACTCGTGAGAGATGGTCATTAATCTCGCACTGAGTAAGGTTAATGTCCAATATTATGAAATAAAATACTAATAATAAAAACGTAAATATTTTAATATATTTACTCGAATCATTCAATCATAAAAGCAAATCACTTTCTTCAAGAATTGACTTTTCTCTGTCAGCCCTGCTAAATTTTCACTTTCCATCTACTGATTTATAGGAGGGGTGGCCAGAAAGTAATTTCCAATTAATAGGGATGATTTTTCGCAAACGCGAAAACCGTGAAAAATAGTAATTGCTGCGAAGTTGTGTTTATGAATGTGCAGTGATGTCTTGACACATTTTTCGCCCGTTCGAAATATCTAAATAATGCGAATTTGGCATAAAATGCGACTTGTTGGCGTTTTTAGCGATTTTTTTTAAGGAAATGTCGTAAAACAACGAAACATTCTTGTCTTTTCTAGGCCATGTTTGTGTACATAGAACATGCAAGTTTTCCAACATTTTACTCAAGAGTAAACTATAGTTATACTTATACATACATGAAATAATTCCGACAGCCACATTAAATCATGTATTTCCAACGATTTTTTCAACTTCTATCGAAACCATTTGCATCACAGAGCAAAGTGGCAGGGTTCTAACAGGAGATCAAATGCGTATCTACCATCGCACGAGAGCCACATCTTCGTATTTGTCGCACGAGATGTGTTTTGAATTACCAAGCTAAGTGCGCACCATCGGCATTTGTCGAGCGAGTAATAATGGAGTTCAGTCATTAGGGCATCTGACTACTATGCGAGAGACCCGGCGTCGATCCCCTGCAGGGGAGAACCGGGATGTTTTCCACCTAGAAGCTGGTACCTTGAGGATACTTTGAGGGATAAAGTAGCCAGGAGCGTGGTGCTGATCACATCACCCCCACCTTCGACCGTGATCAAGAAAGTGTGGGACTCTAACTCCACACCCCTATACACCTTCATGGAAAAGTGCAGGGGAGCACTTTACTTTTACTTACTCAAAAATCTGTTCCAACATATCAAACTGTCACGAAAGTATGTAGACCATGTGACCTACAATTTAAATGTTCTAAAACAAAAACGCGAATTTTGGGAAACGTAACACTAACAAGTGAAAAAAAGATAATGCCAATTTTTGGTGCCATAATATATCGGTATCTGTCACGTGAGATTGATTGATTTTAATTTTTTGGGTGCGTAGCCACTTATGGTCATTATGCACCCTTCAGTATATACGGGGAAAATTCCATTATCTAAAATTCTTACCTTAAAATTATAAAAGGGGTATGGAAAATAACTTTCCCAAAATAACTTTCAAGATATCAAACTCTCACGAAGAGACGTAAGCCATGTGACTTACAATTTGAAACAGTAGTTTTAAAACACCATGAAGGTATAAATTTCAGATATTTGCCAGAAAATGCGCTAAAATGAAAATTTGAATTTTGGGAAAAATAACACCGTATAGTAAAAAGTAAAAAAATAAGAAAATACACCAATTTGAAAAAAAAAATAACAAAATATCAAAGAGTCTGCCGATTAAGTATAAATAAAACAAGAATATCAGTTGTAATTTATTGCATTAGTAACAGTGAGTCATAACCTAATTTTCGGCATAATCACCACCGTTGTTCTGGCATTTGTCGTAGCATGGCACTAAATTTTGTATGTCCATGGTATATGTGTCTGACAGCAAAGACTGGAACTATCTCTACCGCAGTGTAGCTGTCAAATCCTTGCCCTGCCAGAAACCTCTTCACTAAAGCAAAGAGATGAAAGTCTGTACATTCAAGGCCAGAGCTGTTCAGGGAGTGGTCCAAGATCTCTCACCTGAAGTGATGCAAATGGCCCGTGTGTGCTCAGCTGTATGGGGTTGTGCACATTCGATTGGCCTTCCGGGAATTGTCTGCACCATCGTCTGACCATACTATCACTCACGACATCCGGTCTGCACACCTCACACGATTGCTGGTGGCTCTGTGCCAAATTCTGAGCGTGCAATGTAGGCCACATCGCAGTCGGTGGGAGACTGTGTGAGAGCTGCAATCTTTAACCTAGAACTGTCCTTAAACGGCTGCATTGCAACTGTACCAGATTACAGCTACATACCACTTCTTCCTGCCTGCATGTGTGTGTGTCGGTCTCCGACCATAGTGCTGTGTATATACACCATTGGAGCTTTTTTCAGGATGCCCCTCGTATATGAACTTTCAGAGGCTTTTATTATTAGTGTTTTCCTGTTTTAATGTGTGGTTATCTAAATCAGGTACCTATACAATGCAATTCTATAAATTCCTTGCGTTAAATTTCTAATACCTACATACCCTTTTCATCAGCATTAATGGTATAACTGCATGTTGTCAGTTTCACAGTACTTCACTTGGATATATTGTACTGAAGCAGAAATCCCATTGATAATGTAAGGAAATATGACACTTTATTTTGATCGATTCAATTGTTTCACTTATATGCAAGAGTTAAGTTGTTTGCTTTACAGAGAAAAAAAAGTAGCTTTATGCATTGAAAAATGAGTCCGCACTCATGGTTTTTGTAAGGAGAGGGCTCCAAACCTCAGTGAAAATATTAATAGGCTATATAATACCGAGAATGTATAAGGAGACTGATAAATTACAAATTGTATTTCTTAATCAATCTCTCTTCACTCTTATCTCATTTAGTCGTAACTTTAAAAATAATGAAGTATTTTGTTTTAAACTTACTGCGTATGACAAAATTCCGTAATCCTTCGCTAGCTTGTGAATTGTAATAATTTTCCAAATTCACTATTTTGCAATTTGAATTCAAATCATAGATAATATAGAAATTACGTCAATTTCATAGAAGATAATATTGGTACTTAACAAAACCATACGTGGATCTGTATAAGTTTATTATTTCCATTTGCAAAAACATCGATTTAGTTTAGTTTGTAATTGTCAGGGAAAAATGTAAATTTTGTCCTGGAAAACCTGGAAAAGTCAGGGAATTTCATTTCTGCTTGTTTGTAGCCACCCTGCAAACAGACATCTATGTTGTGCAGTTCCGAACATTCGGTTTTATTTTTGGGAAGAACTGTTTTCTTTACGTATTTTTATGAAATCACAATCCTTTGTCTCATCCGGTCCACTCTCGATCGGTTCAGTTTTTATAACGGGAATCTGAATTTTGGTAGAAGGCAGACGTCTACGTTTTCTGCATCTAGAAACACCATCTTTATGGGTAATACGGTCTAGAAGCTGATCATGTTTTTCCATTGTAGAATTTTTGACCGGTTCCATGATGTTTTCACTAAAGGTGTCAAGATGATACTGAGAGCGAGCAGAATCATCATACATATTTTACATAGAAATCACCTTATACACTCCCGAACTGGTTTGATGGAACGACACACCTGTGCTCCTTTAGGACACTTTCAATGCGGTAAACATTTGAAGATCTGACGAAAACGGTGTAAAATATATTCATCTTTACTGACACCCGGTGGGAATATCCGGATGAAATCCCTGGTTGTGACGTGATGTGCTTTATAATAAGCATATACACAACAGTAATGTCCGCAAGTTGTAGCAAATATTCCTTGTAAGGGGGTGTTATTGTGAGTCCAGACAAAGGAATGACGGTTCAAGAATGTTATGAATTCTGGGTAATATGGGTGGAAACCGTATGAATCAAAATATTCTGCCTTATTGTTTTTGTCGAAATAGAAGGCAACCCAGTGTGTTTCTTTGGAATTGGAAGTATCCGTGTTTGCGATTATCAAAGCAGGGGTGGAGAACGTTCGAGGCAAAAAATGTCTCTGGTAAACACCACAAAAAATTGTTTTGGTGGAACAGTTGTGAGATAAAATATGTCTGATCTGGGATGTGTTCATGTCGGATACGTTTATAATAAAGTACACAAACACGGTGGTCTTTTTCTATTACGATACAGGCAGATTTCTGTGACAGAAAACACAAATTTATAGAGTAAAATTGTTAGGTTTATTGGTGAAGGATAACACATCTGTCTTTTGTCACATCCAAGGCCACTTCGAATTCAGCATAGAGAAGACAGGTAACATTTTCCGACAGTTGTGGAGAAAACTGCATTTCTACTCCTAAGGTACCTTGTTCTTGTAGACTGATGTGTGTATCGTTTCCTGAAAAATCGGGTGTAATGTCATAAATCAGAAAAAAATGATCCGTTTTCAAACATCTTCCTTGTTATCTGATGTCCATAATTATTGTGATGGATACCTGTGCCGGAAAAGAGAGTTTGGTAGGCACGTGTTACTAAACCGCCATTTCTTCCTGTACTGATTCGTAAAGGTTCAGAAGGTGTGAGCTCTCCATTTTTTACAAGATGGAAAGAAGATAGGTTAAAACTTGTAAAGTCGAACGGATTTTTTTTACTGTCTCCGAGAAAGCTGGCGGTGGATACCATAGTAAAAAGAATAACATTCGGAAAAAGACCTTGAAAAGCATTGTCGATAGAAATCTGCTGTGTTCCTGCAACGTAAGAGTATGCCTTGATAATACTTCTTGTGAACGGATAATGTGCAGGAGCATAAGAAAGTGCTCTATCTATAGCCAAACTGGTGCTAGGAGTAGGATTGACGTGATTTTTACAATTTTTATTTGTACGCTAGGTGAATCTTGATCTCCCCAGATATAAAAAGCATCACGTGACTTGATAAGTTCGATACGTACTTCAACACAATTGAGTAGATATTTAGACTGATTGAAAAAATCTATGTGGAGATTTCCCATACGTTCCGTTTCAGCTGTTCCTTCCATAGGATTTCCTGATGACGGAACGTAGTGGAAAGTTTTTTTTTCGGGTGGTGAAACCTTCGTTATTGGTTGTGATTTTATCTTGGTTTCCAGGTGTGTCCAGGTACCATAAAGCATTAGTAAGATGTGTATTTGCAGCATCGGTACCGTAATTGAGAAGTACCTCAAAAATCGACTTATATGCATAATTGTTGTCAGCATTTGTTACAGATATACCGTTGATAGCAACGTTACATTGTGAAAATATAGTATTGAGGAGATAATTTACTACCCCACAATTTTTTGTGGTTGCATTATCGATCGGCAAAGCACTCACACGACTCCCATCTTGTTTAACCATCTCCACCTGTAAACGAAGATAAACAGATGCAAGATCCAGAAAATCTGTTGCTGTTGCAGGTATGAGAAATGGTATCACGTTCTGGTTATCGATGGAAGCAATAGGTTTGTAGGTAACAGTGTAGGTATTTTCGACATTTTGTTGAATAGTTTTTTTCTGAAAAAGATCGAACTGTGAAATCATACAGGTGTTGTTCTGCATCATTGTGTTAAAATATCTTTGACTTTGATATTCTGTCTGATTTTTCTGATCCTCGAGGTTCTAACACGGGTACCTGAATGTTTTAACATCGAATGAGTATTTTTTTCTTGTAATTCTTCTTCTTATACCCAAACCTGTCAGAGAATCGATTTCTCGTTGTGCTCTATAGTTTCATGATTCTGACCTGACAATATTATATTGTGAAAATATAGTATTGAGGAGATAATTATCGGACGGCAGAGCACTCATACGACTCCCATCTTGTTCAACCATCTTCAGCTGTAAACGAAGACAGACTGGTGAAAGATCAAGAAAATCTGTTGTTGTTGCAGGTTCGAGAAACGAAGTTACATTCTGGTTATCGAAGGAAGCAATAGGTTTGTACGGAATACTATGTTTTTTTTTAAAAAGGTCGAACTGTGAAATCATCCAGGTGTTGTTCTGTGTCATCATGTAAAAATATCTCTGACTTTGATATTCTGTCTGATTTTTCTTTTACGTGTTTTCCTAGATTTCGACGATGTTTTTCGACGTTTTACGGATGTACGTTTTTTCCTGATTCTCGAGGTTCTAGCACGGGTACCTGAATGTTTTAACATCGAATAAGTATTTTTTCTTGGAATTCTTCTTCTTATAACCGAACCTGTCAGAGAATCGATTTTTTGTAGTGCTCTAGTTTTAAGATTCTGACCAGCTTCACGTATTCGCTGACGAACAATAATTTTTAGAGTCTGCTGACTTGTTGCAATATCTGAAACAATATTAGCATCAGTTTTTAAAGCTTCTTTTCCGATAACTTTTGCACCAATCCAGAGAAGAGGTTTCACCATTCTGAAAAGTCCAGCAAAAATAGAACCTAATCCTCTTCCTTTTTGAATTCTGTTAGAACGAAAAATGGGTCCGATTTCTCCATGTATTTGGGTTGTGTAATATTCTGCTTGCGAATTCATGATGACTCATTCGTTTACCAATATAGACTGAGAAAATAGTGTTATGTCGGTTTTTTAAAAGGATTTTGTTTTTTTACGAAAATGTAAAACAGCGTTAGTAGGAACGGAACTGTTTCTTAAAGGTAAAAAGTTTCCTTTTTGATCATTTAAAGTAATTTCTATTGTTTCGAAAGAACTTTTATCCAGATAAACATAGTGAATCGGATTGAATGTGTGATGAGCCACAGGTATCGTACATGTGGTATCTACTTCTGCACATTGTTTTTGAGTAAGACGTAAAAGACGTATCATTTCTTCACCGACCAACTGTTGTTTTACAATATCTGAATATACAAATATGTAAGGATTTTTATCTACAACGTTATTAGATATTACGTGCGAAGAATAGATAGATTTTAATATATCATATCGAAATTTAGCATAGTCGTCTGTTAAATCTATAGGTGTTAATGTATTGTCTGCAGAGGCATCAGGTTCAGGGTCGAGCTTTCCTGTTTCGGACAAGTGTTTATATAAGGCAGCTTTAAAATAGAATCGAAGATGAGTAGGAACAGCTACATTTGCAGGATTGGTTTTCAGGAAAAAAAATAAGATCATCTATTGTATAAGTAGCTGCAGGAAAATAAAACGGTTGATCGTTAATATATAGTGTGTTATCTGTAGAAACAGATGACTCGAATGAACTCCATTGCGGGTCAGCCAGAAGATGCCAGAATTTGTAAAGCACAGATTTTCGTATTTCTCGATTATCGGGAAGGGAAGTTACGATCGACGAAATCAAGTCGTCAACATTTGTATATGTTCGAACAGGAAATGTTAGTTGTCCTGAATCTGTTTCCAGAACGTTATCATAAAGAGTTGAATGACATAATTCTGCTAATCCGACTTCCCACAAATCTGGAGGCAGATCGATACGTTTTGCCAATTTTACAGTAAAATGAGTTAATGTGTTGTTTGAAAAATATTTTTCGGATGAAGACGATGAGAAGTAGATATAGAAATCATCATCCATTCTGACTGAACAAGAAGAACTCACTGATTCGAAATGGTGATATATTTCAATATACAGGGTGCTCGGAAATTCCCCTTACAAACTCCTAGGGCTAGTAGAGGGGACTGAGTAGACAATATTTGGAATAGGAACCCATGTCCGGAAACGTAACGTTTCCGTGCTACAACCATGACAATGTGTCGGATGTGCCTGTGTTGGTATGCAACCGGGTAGGCAGTACATGACGTCAGAAGATCACCTGATAACATAAAGTGTAATAATTTATTACAACGATGTCAAATGAGGTGTTACGTAAGGTACAGAATTGAATGACCTGTGACTCAGTACATAATACAAACAAATTTATTTGGTAACCATGTCAAGGGAACAAAAAAGAAAGGTACTATTCATTGATCACAATGACACTTGTGTCGAAAGTGGAACGCAACAATTTGTTTCTGTCTTCTGCATTGGATGTGTCGCATACGGCACTGCTCAACTACAACAGTGGCTCAATGTGAAGACCACCAACGTCGTTGCACACATTGTACCGACGAATCATGTTCCCGTGCACTCGCTCCATCACACCTGTCCCGTCAATCTCTTGTGCAGCAACCCCTCTGTCTCTACAGGAGTCTTGTACACCATACTCTTCATACGACCCCGCAAGAAATAGTCCAATGGCGTTAAATCCGGCGATCGTGTGGGCCACGCGGTTGGACCACCTCGGCCTATTCACAAACAGGCACGTAAATGGGGCTCCAGGCAGGATACCGCGGCAGGGTAGACGTCACGTGCCATCAGGTGATCTTCTGACGTCATGTACTGCCTACCCGGTTGCATACGAACACAGGTACATCCGACACATTGTCATGGTTGTAGCACAGAAACGGTACGTTTCCGGACATGGGTTCCTATTCCAAATATTGTCTACTCAGCCCCCTCTACTAGCCCTAGGAGTTTGTAAGGGGAATTTCCGAGCACCCTTATATTGAGGTTTAGTTGTTTGATATCGGTTTTAGCGATGTTGCCTTGATCCATGAATCCAAAATGGAGGGATAACCCAGCCAACGAAGAAGGTATTCTAAATTTTTACCTTTACCTCGTGTTTTTAAAATTTTATCAATTTTATACTCTTCGTCAGGATTCGAATATACTTTCTGAACCTCCTGTTTGTAAAATGTTCCTTTTACAGGTTCACCATTTAAGTCGTCCAATATGTAAACAGGTACCGGCTGCCGTTGAACGACGGAATGAATCTTAAAAAGTTCTCGTGACCACGATTGTTCGTATCCTTTTTCGAAATGTCTTTTAACAACAGAAATTCGCACAATGTCCCCAACTTTCAAATCTGAAATTGTGTGTGAGATACGGTTGTTGTGTCTATTGAGATGTTTCCACACTGTATAAACATTAGTTTCGTTTACATCTTGATGTGCCATTCCTATGGAACTATGAATCGCAGTATTGTAACCTTTAAGAAGTTGAGGTAAAATATCTATGTAACATCTTCTTTCTTTTGCTGCAAAATATTTCCACATTCGTTCTTTTAACGTTCTGTTAAAACGTTCCACTATACTTGCTTTTACAGGGGGGTTAATCGTGATCGAAAAGTCTACTTGTTCATTTTTCAAAAAATTCTGGAACACAGAATTCGTAAATTCTGTTCCTTGATCTGTTTGTAATGTGGCAGGTATTCTCTTGCTTTGTTCAAAAATGGTTCTGAAAGCTTCGGTTACAGAATTACTTGTTTTATTTTTTAGGGGTAATGCATAAGCATATTTTGAAAATACATCAATCACTGTTGGGAGATATTTAAATCCGTCGTTATGTTTTTGTATCGATGTCATATCGTTAAGATCGGCTTCCCAGAACATATCTATGTTCCATATATTATAACGGTTTCGAGGAATCCTTTTTCGTGCACATTTGTGAAAAGTGTATGTTTCCTGGTGCATTAACCAATTTTTTACTGCATCACGAGATATATTCCTATCTCGTACAGCTTTCCATAAACGATCCACAGATGGAAATGAGGCTCTGTGTTGAGAATCGTAATATATTCTAGCAAGAATTTTATCATGTTTTACTTTAGGGACTCTCATGATTGGTCTCTCTGTCTACGACTTTTTCTTAAAGGAACGAGTTTGTATACATCAGGTGTTCTCAAAAATGGTAAAGTTTTTCTGGAAACACGTAAAACAACATTTTCTTCTTTTTTCGCAGGTTTTCGTTTACGAGACGGACCAGGAATCTCCGTTGATGATGATGACGATGAAAATTTTAACGATCTCGGGTTTGGAAGTGTTTTTTCCTGATCTTTTTCGATTAGACGTTGGGCTGTAGATTGATACTCATCAATAATATTTCCTAACTGTTGTCTTGTATTACGTGGTAATGTTTCTACCAGGTTTGGAGGAAAATACGTTGATCCTGGTGAAATACTAGAATCACCATTATCCTGGATAATAGGAATCTCTAATGGTTCTTTCGATTTTCGACTCAACCATAAATACTCATCCAATACTTTTCTATAAAGTCTGGCATCTGGTATATTTTTCATTTTAAAAATTTCGTTCGTTTTTTTTATCCAGAATAGATAATTTTCGATTTATAGACTGTTCGGAACCGCGAATACGTGTCAATTGTTCTGGTAAAAGAACAATCATTTTTTTTGTAAACAGGTGTTATTTTTAATGTGGAATGAGAGTTAAGAGAAGACCTGATAGTAGAGATCCTAAAAGTAGGGGTAGAAACCCTCCTCTTTGAACAAGAATTTTTCTTCGTTTTTCGATATCTACTTTAGGTTTTACAAGTCTACGTAAAACAGTTTTGTAAGGTGTTAGACGATGTTTTACAGACGGTCGAAGTTTTATATTACCTTTTAAAACATTCAGAGAACATTCACTGATAAAACGGATTGTTTATTTTGGAGCACTTTTCAATAATGTTTTACGAACTTTTGTTGGGGAACTTTTCAATATGTGCAAAAAAGGTGAATGAGTTTTAAAAGAAATATTCTGTTAAGAACCTAAGTTGGTACGTCTCTTCCTCGTTTTCTTCATCTCGAGGTTTCAGGTATTCCTGAGGAAGATATATGGTTGAATGATCTGTATTAAAAATATCTGTTTGATAACGTAAAGGATCCGGTGTTGACTGGGAAAGATCAATATACAAATAACTGTAAGGTTCTATTGTTGCATCTATATATACTTTTTCAAGTTCCTTCATGCGATGAGGTTGAAGTTGTCGTGCAAAAACAGTAAATTGGTTCATATCTCGTGGATTTTTAAATATAACAAAATGTTTTACGTCCAAAGAAATATCTCTACAATTTTTTCCTTGGTGAAAAAGATTCTGTGTTATAAAAACAACTGAAATATTTTTGTGGTGACTACCTTTCGTAAAAAGGTCTGCAACTTTTTCTCCCTCAGGAATCATCATAAGTTTTCCGTTCCATGATTGCCAATTAACAATTCCTTTATGATATTCCACATCACCGATATTTTTTGGGATACTATTTTCCTGATCGTAACACCATACTATTTTTTTTAACAGGTTTTTCGACAAAAGAAAAAATTGAATTGACGAGTTTTGTTACAAAAGTAGTTTTTCCACTTCCTAATGCTCCACAAATCATCATTGTAGAAGGATGGATAAGTTTAGGAAACATTTTATATTAACCCTCGGATGCATGTCACTTCTTTTTTGTAACTTTACATATGTGGGGTCAAGTTGACCCCAATGCAATTATGCATTGAAATAAGTACGACAGAATAAATAGTTCAGCTAATATGGTTTTATTGATCAATAATTTCTCTGAATATAACATAGGAAACAATTACACTTTTATTATTGTTATTTAACCCCCCCCAAAAAATTAACAATGTATTGACAATTCACTGTTCTACATATTAATGGTAGTTGCACTTCGCTCGCAATTATCAGAACTTGAGTTGACCTGAGAAACAGTATTTTAGAGATAACACAATACAGCACTAAATATTCTTTTTTCTAGAAAAAATAAATTTTAAAAAATAAGAATAAAAAATAATAATAAAATAAATAAAAAGAAGAATATGCTGACCTCTCATGGCAATTAACCAAGGGTCCCGGGTTCAAATCCCGGTCGGGCTTGGTTGTTTGTGAATGTCCATTCATCAATTTCATTACTCATCCCCATCTTCGCAAATTAGCCAAGAGGCACATAATGCGAAGTAAAACAAACTAAATCAATCAATCAATCTCATGGCAATTAAATTCATCTCACTCGCATTCTGAGCACACCACAATCACACTGCTCTGGACCTTGCACACAGGTTTCCCACATCTTCTCCAACGTTCCGTCGTCTTCCTGTCCTCTTGTCTTGTGCAGACCTGGCATCTTACTCTTTTCTTTGAAGATCTATCCTCCAGTCTCTGTGCCTACCTTACTACGCCGCAAAGTTTCATTGCCTCGGTTACTGGTTTCTTCAGGTTCAAGCTTTGGCACCTCCCATGCATGTGAGGAAAGAATCAACTCATTCGCCAACTCGATAAGGAACATATGGTGTCCGTGACTGACGCCTCAATTGTAATGAGAATGCTGTGACAAGTAGCATGTGTATGCATTGAGAACGCATACATTGATTACGTTATAAAAGAGGGCCATTGGCCATCGACGTGTCTGTCTTCTGCAGGTGTATGTTTGAACCAGTTTGTCCATGGCGTCCACTACACTCTTTGTTTGGTTGTAAAACTCTATGATTTCTGGCTTCTTCTTAGAATCATCATCATTAATATGTATGTCATGATGCATGGTGCTGAGTAGAATGACATTTTTGTTTTTCTTCGGCACGTAGCTTACCAGGGTCCCATTTTCATGGAAGGCCAATTGTGATGTGCAAGGCTGTCTTGTCTTGATATTGGTAAGTGCAGGTTCTCGTATGATGTTGTGTGCAGCAGTCTGATAAGAGCTTGACGGCTTGTTTTTCCACTGAATTCCATTCTTTGAGATAATGCCGAAAGATTCTTGGTCATCTGTTGCATCATCCTCTTCACGGTCTTCACTGCTTATGTCTGTTTCAACATCACTGCTCTCTTTCGGAACCTCTTCCACTTCTGTAACACCACCCTCTTCGTCAAAGCTGTACGTGTAACTGGCAACACCATCATCGTCTTCTTCTAGCAGCTCGTGTATTTTATTCAGAATTATCCTCTTGTGGTCATTACTGTCAGTGTCACTTTCAATGTAATAATACACAGACGCTTCTAGAGTGGTACAAAACAGCACTAAGAAAGTACCTGGTCACAAACACAATTTGACGACATACCAGACGCTGTAGGCAACTCTTCGTACGCAACAATGAAATCTAAACGACGAACTGTAGAAATACCGACCGACTCACACGCCGCCTCGTTACACAATAACTGGTGGCTTGTTTATCCTCGATCCGCGCCAAATACATCTGCACATGCGCACTTTGCAGTGACTCATGGTAGGGTGAGTGGTTGTCCTTGAGATGATTGTGTTTAGTTTGGGCATAATTGACCATAATATTTAGGATCAACGTCCCTTTATGAATGTTTTCCTGCTGTTTTCAGGCTGGGGTCAAAATGACCCCACACATGGATAGGAGGGGTATTGTTAAAAAAACGTTAAAAATATAATTAAAAATAAATCGTAAGAAATTTATTTATACATGTTCCTATAGCTGAAGTAGCATGGTAAGATGTCACAGAAAATCAATTTTTTTTATTTAGATTGTATTATAATACCAGCAAAAAATCAGGCAGTGGGGTCAAAATGACCCCACACATGCATCCGAGGGTTAAGCAAAAATTTTACAGATTTGTATCCAGGAACTTGAGAGAAAATGACGGTTTACCAGACTATTAATATATTTTATATTTATTTTGTACAATATTATATAATACAAGTATACAATATAATATAAAAACACTCGAACAAAAACTTGAACCTTGGACCTATAGGTTAAAACCTATTACAGTACCTATTACTGTATTACAGATTAGGATTACAGACATATTTATAACCTAGTCTGTACGGTATCCGAAAAGAAATGATAAATCTTGGTGGTCAAAAAACGTTTCATTAATACTGGCTGAAACAATTTCTTTTCATTTGTACTGATAACTTGAAACTGTTTTGTTCTTCTAATTCTAAAGATATTTTCTACTGTAAAGTCAGATTTTTCGTTGCTCATCATATCACACATAGTATCAAAGTTGACCAATTTTGATGTGGAAGTGTTTCAAGTGATCCCTTTAACTTTACAGATATATTGGGGTTCAGAAAGAGGTTTTTTAATTTTCATACTGTAACTTTTTGGTCCTGTTGAGACAAACTCTTCACAAATTGCATCGGGACCGAAATTACTTAATCATCGGTGAGTTTCCATAATTTATCACCTGTTCGGGGATGATATTCCATTTCAGGACTATCTATATAAATCACCGAATCTGTGTCACAATAACATACCCTGTCATCCAATTGTTCAAGAAGTTCATACAGTTTCAAACGAGCATAACATGTCGTAAAAGCTGCAATAGGAACGTTTACTTTTCTGTTCAGGGTGATTGCCTCTTCAACATATTTCCAGTTTACTATAACAGTATCCTGATTGATCAATATAACTCCAACAATAATGATATTAGGATCAGTCATTTTATCGAGAAAATCTTTCGACTCCTTGATAATAGATGTTTGGGAAAGGTTAACTCGTTGACAAAATTTGCCCCATAAAGAATTAAGACAAAGTTTAGCCAAAGTACGTTTTCCAGGATTGATCTCAATATTGTCTTCCTCCAATATAATCCCCTCTTTATCAAAATAGTCCTGTAGGTATTTTTCTTTATCCATTCTGTTTTGACACCAAGTATGCCACCCACTGGCTTCCTGTTTTATTTTCAAAAATGTGTTGACATAATCAGCAAACAGTCCTCCAGTTTGTGTAACAGGATTGTACAAAGATGTTTCATATTTCCACACTTTCGACATCCAACATTCTGTAACCTAAACTACAAGCTTTACGTACTTCTGCGATAACCCAAGTTCCTGAAAGTGCACGCTGTTCATCTGAATGTTCACAAATACCTTCACATTTTAGTGTGATAGCACATTCTTTACATAATACAAACATCAGTTTTCCATTTATTTTGGAGGGTAAAACAGGGTGGAGAAGGGTTGTAGGGGGTAGAATTGTACATTTAACAAGTCCTTCCTAGTTTAAAACTTCATCGACTGGAGGAATAGAATTTCCTAAAAATATGGTAGGATGAATTACAGGATACGTACAATATTTGTTCACTTAAGGGTACAAACTTGTAAAATCGTTGTATTGTAATTTCTCATTTTCCTTGATTCTGTAATAAGTTCTGACTGTTTCAACTCTTCCACCATATAAGGCATCTCTCGGATTTAAAGGAATACAACAGACAATAGTGTGTGTAGATAGATGTCTATCGACTTCAGGATCAGTTTTTAATATTCTATCAAAATCGCATTCCCACATTGTGACAACACGGTATCCTTCAGAACATAAATCTGCAAGTTTACAACATGTTGTTTCGTATCTAAAAGCTGCAGTGTTTAGCATGTCACTATTGGTTTGACCGTCATTTTCCTGGGTGTTTTAATCTTCCGTGATATCTTTAGGATACATATCCCTGTTTGTTGATATGCATCGTCTGCAACAGTGCCAGAAGCATCCAAGCGCTTCGTACACTGTATTTGTCTCCTCCTGATATCCATCTACTTTATAACGTCCTCCTAAAACATATTTTTCACGAGTACGTCCACCGTGGAGAAGTAGGTCAACATAGGTCAACCATTTCAACGCAAATTTTGACATTTTATCTGCATGATGGTAACCTCCTTTAGGAATTATTCCTATAGTGTCAGCGGGCATAAATTTATGTCTGTAAATTAATGATCACGCTGATGCTATAGTGATACAATTTCTAAAAATATCTATTTTACATGCTAAAGGTTCCGGGTTCGATCCCCGGCCGGTTCAAATCCGGGAACTTTTCTAACGGTGGAAGCGGCCCCGGCGCCTACCCAGCGTCGAATAACATGGGTACCTGGGGGAAACCCTGGGGGGTAAAGGCGGTCAGGGGCGTGATGCTGATCACATCACCCCCACCCACGACCGGATCAAGAAAGTGTGGGGCGTTACCCCCACACCCCCTATACGCCTTCATGGCGTGGTGCTAAGCACAGGGGAACACTTTACCTTTTTTACTTTTTTTATCTATTTTACATATATCCAGAAAATTCTGTCTCAGTTTCAGACATCCTTGTCTTAACAGAGTAACATCTTTAATACAATATTGGAGTAGTTCTGTTTTGTTGTTGAAAGGCATATTTATTTTGCATTCAGTATCATACCAAGACATGAAATTTGTTTGATCTTCCATTGTTTTCATATATTCATATCCGTATGCAGAAGGAGGAGGTGTAGGTCCTATGTAATTTCGAATTTTGTATGTGCTCCACAAATGCGGATAATATCCTTTCTGTACTGGTAGACCGAACAGTTTTGAAAACCCTGCAAGATTCGTCTGAACTTAATTAAGACTGTCGATAAAGTAGAGATTTTGGTACGTCATACTGATGAGTTTGGTTCCATCCAAGATTATACGAGGTTTCATCCCTTTTTCCAACCTTTTTCTCAATATAAACGTGCAATCATAACCTCGTGCATTTTGTGCACAAATAGTTATATTGGAAAACTTATGTTGCAGTTCGAGATAGGAAAGAAATGTTTCTACAGGATCATCCCAGAATATAAACTGTCTTGTACCACAAACAGAACATGAAACTGTTATGACATGCTTGGCAGGCTGTCTGTACCACGATAAGATTCGGAACATGAAGAAAAGTTTTTTCTTTATCACAGTACGGAATATCAGTATAACTTTCGAAATCATAAAACACAAATAGAAATTTCGAATTCTGTTTAGATTTTGGAATGGACATGTAACACATATGATTTATAGGTTTCACACAGTTACAGACAGTACAGTATATCATGTTACACCTATGTAGTTTCTCATACGAATTATTTGTGAGAACAATTCTAAACCATCGAGGACACTGTTGGATTTCACTACATACTGTACCGTTTCGACATAGTGTAGAAACATGATTTGTAAAACATTTCTCATTTTTGAAAATCCTGTGACATGTTTGACATATTTTATAAACTCCTGTTTCAGGTACGCATTGAGGGATTGCGCGGCACATGGAACACATTTGTTTGCACTGATGAATATGTGGTTTACACAATATAAGTTCGTTACATCCTTGGCATTCCTGTTTTGCTGCAAAAGCTCCAACACGGTTCACAATAACATCGTAATGCTGCCGAGTACTGTCGTATAGAAGATATATGTATTTGGAGACGTTCTCGATCTCTCCTTCAAAAATAATATCTTTAACATCACGAAGGTTATTGTACAAAGTGACTTTATATTCTGTAAGAACTTGTTGAAATTTTTTGAGTTCAGGAATTGCACTTCCGACACACGTATTGTCTGTTAGATTTACACCTGCCTTTCGCATTAGTTCAAGAACAGGTCTAAGAAGATTTCTATTTTTTCTATATTGCGTATACGATGGATCTTTATCTACATGGGCTTTCGCTATAACCAGAGCTTCAGCTAAACAAAGAGGTTTTTTTCTATTTGGTACACTGACAACACTTTTCTTGAGTGTACTTAGCATATAATTTGGTAAACAATAGGCACGCTTACCGTCTCCTCCTCCTCCGTCAGGTATATCAACATGGTCAGCCCGCAAAATTAGACGGTCTGTACTTGAAAATGTTTTTGCACTTCGTAGTATTTTATGCATAACAGTCAATACCATATCACTATGTAACTGATCACTTCTATGACACCCAATATAAATATCTTTTACATTTGGGTCGGATATGTTAGATAGTGTTAAACCTATTTTACTCCGTCCTTACCATTCTTTTTCACATAGGTTAGAAGGTTTTCAACACCTTGACGAATCCAACTGTGAGGGTCAACATTTTCTGGAGGATGTGAGGAACTGGATTCCACACGTTGTCCTTTGGAACGAAATTTACGGTATTCACGTTCCTGAATATTGTGTAACAATATTTACTATGTGTTCATGAGGTATTGTATCACGTTTTCTTTTCTTACCTCTTCTATTTGATTCAGAAATATTCTGAGGTGACTGTTCAACTGTCGGTAAGGGGTCCTCTCTCCAAGACGGTCCAGGTAGAGGTTCCGGGTCTGGTCTGGATACGGCATTCTTTGAAGTTCCTTGAGATGATGCAGTATCGGATGTGTGGATATTCGGTGACGATGATGCTCCTTTTCCGAAAAGTTCGGGTGTAGTTGTTGTTACCGCCCGTAGTAATTGATCATACTCTTCAACTAAAGAGACAGTCTATCCTTCAACTATCCTTTGTGCAATGTAAGCCAGTAGTTTTCGTAACTGGTCACCTGTTTTGTAATACCCGTTACGATATAACACTAACAATTCGTCAGCAGATAACTGTAAGTCCATGATAGGAGGATAATAGCATTCCAGAAACTACTCACGAAAGAGGGTGTCTATGTTATATACCTCAGCATCACAATACTGATTCCAACGGTTTTACTGTCTGATTTATAAGTTTCCAGGAAATGAGTAACAATCTTTCCGGTATCTATGACCCCTTTTTGTTTTAATGATTTATCTAACGGTTTACTGACTGTTTTGTAAACTTTCTAGAAATGTGTAACGGTTTCCTGGTGTTTATCTATAAACAAGGTTAAACTCTGTGATAATTAAAAGATATTTCTAATAAAATAGAACAACAATTGCAGAGGCCGAATTGTCTGATAACCTAAAAACTTGGCAAAATTTCAAAAAACCTAAACATTTCAAAGGGGCATAGTCACGTTGCTGATTCAGTTAGCCTGAAAACCGTTACAGATTTGGAATATGCACATCGAGACTTTTAGTACAGTGGTCGGAAGGGGAGTCTACGATTGGCAATAAAGGAAGTAGAAAACTGTTGATCCTAGAATGATGAAACCTTTTCCAATAGAAAGAGGACTTCATTCCGAGTTTAACGACCTATCGATATCCTTCTATCTCAATTAGGCACAGAGATATAACGATTTGAAATTTTGCACAAAAAAAATAAAAATAAGTCAAAGGTCAATAGTCAAAGGTCATTCACCATTTTCCAAAGGGCCCGGGCCGGCCCTGGTTTTCAGCATACAGTGATAACTTCACCAAACGTTATTCATGATTTCCTAAGGGCCCGGGCCGGCCCTGGTTTTCAACATACGTACAGGAATAACTTTACCGATGGCTATTCACCATTTCCCAAAGGGCCCGGACCGGCCCTTGTTTTCAGCATACAGTGATAACTTCACCAAACGTTATTCATCATTTCCTAGGGCCCGGGCCGGTCCTGGTTTTCAACATACGTACAGGAATAACTTTACCGATGGCTATTCACCATTTTCCAAAGGGCCCGGGCCGGCCCTGGTTTTCAGCATACAGTGATAACTTCACCAAACGTTATTCATCATTTCCTAGGGCCCGGGCCGGCGCTGGTTTTAACATACCTATAGGAATAACTTTACCGATGGCTATTCACCATTTCGCAAAGGGTCCGGACCGGCCCTGGTTTTCAGCATACAGTGATAACTTCACCAAACCTCATTCATAATTTCCTAGGGGCCCGGGCCGGCCCTAGTTTTCAATATACGTACAGGAATAACTTTACCGATGGCTATTCACCATTTCCCAAAGGGTTCGGACCAGCCCTGGTTTTCAACATACAGTGATAACTTCACCGAACGTTGTTCATCATTACCTAGGGCCCGGGCCGGCCCTGGTTTTCAACATACGTACAGGAATAACTTTACCGATGGCTATTCACCATTTCCCAAAGGGCCCGGACCGGCCCTTGTTTTAACATACCTACAGGAATAACTTTACCGATGGCTATTCACCATTTCCCCAAGGGTCCGGACCGGCCCTGGTTTTCAGCATACAGTGATAACTTCACCAAACGTTATTCATCATTTCCTAGGGCCCGGGCCGGCGCTGGTTTTAACATACCTATAGGAATAACTTTACCGATGGCTATTCACCATTTCGCAAAGGGTCCGGACCGGCCCTGGTTTTCAGCATACAGTGATAACTTCACCAAACCTCATTCATAATTTCCTAGGGGCCCGGGCCGGCCCTAGTTTTCAATATACGTACAGGAATAACTTTACCGATGGCTATTCACCATTTCCCAAAGGGTTCGGACCGGCCCTGGTTTTCAACATACAGTGATAACTTCACCAATGGTTATTCATTCCTTCCCAAAAATCGGGCCGGCCCTGGTTTTCAATAAACATCATTTGAAACAAAACCCAGTTCCATATTTTTAAAGTGTCTGTTCTGTGTAGTTTCGTAAAAGATCGACTGCAAATAACCTCCTCTGGGTTTATTCCTCTTGTAAACCTTTAACCTCATCCCAAGACTGTTGATTACAATTTAACCCTTAACCTTTAAACATTACGTCTACCAACATATTGAAACACACAGAATTTATAAACACCGGAGAATGAAAAAGACTCGAGAGTTTATCGATTCCTTCATTATTTCTCAATACTCTCAAATGTAACAGAGAACCTTCTCGAGACTGCTAATTGCTGTGTAACCTCTAACCTTTAGAATGATACGTAAAGATACTGTCAGAGAATGTCGAAACAGCTTGTAAAATATGTTTTCCGATTCCCAATTACAATTTGACCGCTAACCTTTAAATGATACACGGAGGATGTTACAACATTTGGATCAAATTATACCGTCAATATATGGAATATTTATAGCAGCCTTTCTTCACATTTAACGTCTGCAGCAGAACAGAAATGGAGAACGGGAACTTGGTAAGTTTGTCTGTTTCAAACTTATTTTATGTAGAAAGACTAATCACAACTGGACCTACAGTTTACACCGGATTCGAATTGCTGTGTATTTTTACCGGGTACCAAACCCGGGACCTTAATTATGAGACATGTTACCACCGTGTTATGGAGACCGGACCTACAATTTAAAATAGGATTCGAACCATTTTGTTCTTTATGGAATAGCAGATCCGGAACTTTAATTATAAAACAGCTATGTAACCATTGGGTTATGGAAGAACCGTAACTAACATACAGGTATTTCATATTAATACAAAAATAACATATTTTCTGAATATATTTTATTATAAAAATTTCACATCCATCTAGTTATATTTTACAATACATATACAAAATCGATCTCTACAGTTATATACATTTTATTTACTACTTTAACTATACACTTTCTCATTTAATTTTTTCGGTTGTAAAAACAGACGAAAATCGGACAAAAGTGTGAGTCTATTAGTGGTGTTAGTAGTTATTTGTCCAATTTTCTTTTTTTTAGAAGTTCTGACATTTTTGTTTCAATTTCTTTTTCATCGTTCTTTTTTGTCTCCTCCGTTTTTTTGTTTTCGGATATTTTTGAAAACCTCCATCAGTTCAAAACATACACGAAGGGATAAATGAGAAGGTACATACTGTGCCTGTTTTACATTTTCCAAAAAAATCCCCAAATACTGGGGACGTGTTCTTTTTTTCCGATATGTAACTAAACATTTTAGTGAGCGTATCGATTTTGACTTCCATATCACGACAGACCTCCTCCAGGTTTTTCACCAGGTTCTCTGCTAATCCGTTCTCCTCGCAAAAATCTATGTAGCATACAATCTGTCTCTCCACTTGACGAGCTTGGACCTTGCTCCACAGATTTCTTCGTTCCCCGGAATGTTCTGTATCTTTTAGATTCCCATGCAATACATTGAATTCGAATGGTAGGGATGCCATATCTGAAAATATAGAAAAATTATGTTAGATATATATCGCACATACACCTTGATTACAGTTATACATTTTTATTTTAGAACAACTGGAGACTGACCCTTTTCGAAACCTTCCTGTTATATGAGATGTCTCCTGTTGCTGCGCCACCTTCTCCTGCTGCTGCGCCACCGTCTCCTCCTGCTACGCCTCCCATTATCGATATCACCGATGAAGAGGATGGTGATTTATAGCCTAATCAATAAATATAGGTAATATTTTTTCTCACCTTTTACCTTTACACGTCTTCAACTTCTGATGTGTCGGTCTCCTCGATGATATCCGGGAATTCACGGTGAGGTGGGGTCAAAGTTCTCGTAAACTGTTCTTCTACTTTATGAAAACTAGGAATAAAAAATATAAACCTCTTACATCATCTCGTCGTAACAATAAACCAATAATTCTTGCATTAACAATACAAATGGCCTCTCCGATGGCGCAGTGGTATGATCGTAACCTTGTAATCAAGGGGTCCCGGGTTTGATACCCGGTGGAGGCACATAGTGATTCGGATCCTACTTTAAACTGTAGGTCCAGTCCCGATTAACCTTATTGTGCATAAAGTGGACTTTAAACATTAAATCAATCAATCAATGTTCGGATTCTACTTTAAACCGTAGGTCAACTCCCGATTAACCTTACTGTGCATAAAGCGGACTTAAAACACTAAACCAACCAATCAATCGATCAATCAATCAAAACATTACAACAACGTAATAATCTACCATCATATACTTACTATGATATACCTGCTAGATCACTGATAGTATCTATTCGAAACCGACTCTGAAGGGTAGTCTCTGGAAGAAGACGAAGGCCACACAGGGTGCTCACTGTGATGTAAACATAAACAGATCAATCGCCCTTATATACCTCATCCTCCCTGCTTATCACGCAGCTATTTTCTCTGCGCATCCTCTCGCGCAAAGCGTCCAACGCCCATGTACCCCTCCTATCCTCTTCCCACCCCGGAATACTATGCACACTATCCTCTAACGCAAATTGTACTTTTTTTCTATTTACTTTATTTACTCCCTGTTTCTCCACAACTTTCTCCTTTTTCACCTCTCCCTCCATCGGTCGTTACCCAATAGGAACCACACATACAATGACACCACTATCGATAAGCACGCACAAACATTTCCAGGAAACATACAAAGAACTTTATCTCTAACCTTTATACCTTCCACAATACCTCCTTTGTTCTACCCTCTTTCATATCTCCCAACAGTCAGACACTCGCATCCTGATTTCGTCATTTCAACCTCTCATCTGTAACCTTTCACCTTTCTCAGGCAACACTGTCACTCATCATCCCACGCCACCATCTCCCCATGCCCAAAAAACAATCAAAACCCAACCCCATATCTCAAACCCCGCCCACTTCTGGACACCCTCCAAAAATAAACAATGCTTGCTTGTTCACTCGCCTTTATCATCGATTGATCTTTCATCGATCTTTTCCAATCAATTGATTTATCGGACAAAATCCGGGAACATAACTACTATCTTCTATTTTATGTTTGTCATATTTTTGTTTTTTTGATTAATGGTTAGTTTATATCGTTTCAACGTTTAAAAAGTCGTTGATTTTAATTCTAAACTTACCATTGTTAGGTTTCCGAGTCATGTCGATAGTAACAAATCCAAAATCATCGCTGTTCCAACAAGATGAACAAAATTTTGAATTACATGTTTCAAATTAGTATGATCTTGACGAAACAAACAGATTAAGTTTGTATTATCTCGAGTAATTATTTGGGAATTTTGGAATAAGTTTGAGCTAAATAAAAGCAGACTATTTCTTTGTGACGACCCTGTGTAAAAAAAATTCTAATTTCATTCTGATTTTCCAGAATAACATAACCGAATACCACAACAGAATTTTTCAAACATTGGTCGAGAGGTTTTATTGTTGATGCAAATGTACCTATGCCCAGTCCCTCGTACAGCTTCATGAGTTGTTGGTATTTCGGTTGTTCTAAACTTTTTGAGAATACATGAAAGTGTCTATTTTTCCAATCTAGCCAATTGGGGGCAAGCAAGAAAATATCAACCAGCAAAGTGGTTTTTCCACTACCTGATGGGCTTGCAATGAGGCATCTTATGTTATCAGGTAACATCTCTCCATTTTTTTTATTAGTTTCCACTACATCTGGTAAACGCTGTACCACATTCCATGTTAGTGTCAAAGAATCACCTGATTTGCTTCTATACAACTTTTGTCTGGCAGACCTAACCATTTCACATACAATTTATTATTTTTCTTCTTCAATATTTTCTCGATTAGATATGTATCTCGATATTTAGTTTTACTAAGTTCCTCATCATAAATTCTCCCTTTCAATATTTTGTTATGATTATCTATTATGATGTATGTATTACTATTCCCTGGTAAAACTTGAACCAATGAAAATAACTCCGTACTCCAATTTTTAGTAAAACTTTTCTCGAATAACTGTTTATATTTACTGACCCTTACCTGATCCCTTATTTTAAACTTTGGCTTCTTGGTAGTGTATTTACATTTTGTACAATAAACAGTAGAAATCAATCGTTGCTCATCAGATTTTGTTACCTCAGCAGGTTTCATGTTAATAGTACTGTGTACTGTATTGTTGTAATCATGAAATAGCTCGTGTAAAATTTGCACCCACTCATATTTGCCCTGTAGAGTAAATTGTCTCCAAATGCAATTTCTAATGTTCTGTTGAATCGTTCCACTATACTAGTTTTCAGATCACTGTATGTAGAATAATGTTTAATATTATGTTGTTGCATTAACTTAGCAAATGTAGAATTGTAAAATTCTTTCCCTCTATCTGTCTGTAAATATTTTGGTATCCTTCCCTCACTGAATATCGACTTAAAAGCCTCGGTAACACAAGTACTAGTCTTGGTTTTAGGGGAACAGCCCAGGCATATTCGCTAAAGGTATCAATAACTGCAAGCATATATTTGTAACCATGATTTACGTTATCCAAATTTTTTAAAGTCCCCCTTGGAGGGGCCATCTTGATCAGATCAGCCTGAAACAAATCATTTACACCTTTTGTTACTACACTTAATCGCTTGTAATTGCGACGGGCTGGTTTGTGTAATTCATGAACTATATCTTGTCTTGACATCGAGTTCGAAGTGAGAATATCGCATAAAATGGATTGTCCTCAGGGTATAACCGCTTTATGTCAAATACTAGCTTGTCACCAATTTCAATATCAAAAACTGATAATTGTTCGTCGTCATGTACTTTATATTTATTCGTAGACTCATCCCAGTATGCAATAGGTATTTGAACTGCCTTGTGTATACCATCTTTTCGCACTATAGTAAACTGAGGGACTTCAATATGTTTTCCATGTTTTAGAAAATTAAACTTCAGAAATCGTAAACTACCATCAACAAAAAATTCATGTACCTGAGTGTACGTATATAATTTGTAAACATTGCCAGCATTGACGTACGTCCAGTGCCCTCGAGCATTTGGAACACTTTGTAAACTAACAATTTCCATAGAATAAAATTGGCAAGTATCTACGTCATCCAGTCTGTTTAATACCGGTTCAAAGTGTTCGTTGATAGTACGAACCAACTCATCGTAGCTAGGTTTGATTTTTACTTCAACATACAGTTATTTATATTCCTCTTTGAAATCTTGAAGTTGAGTAGCAAAACCTGATAAAGCAGATTCTTGACTTGCTTCAAGAGTAGTAATTTGTGACGTAATATTAGAAATAATCTCTTGAAAATTTTCTACAAGTTTCAATATAGAACTCTGAGTAGCAAGATCGTGTAGTTGACTTCTGATTTCTGTAAATAATGCATGTAGTTTGTTAATTATTTGATTGTTGGGGAGAGTGGCAACAGTTTCTCTGATTTGCGCAATTTCTGCTTAAATGTTTTTGATATCTTCAGATTTTAAAATTCGATGTACTGCTCTCCTCATAGCTCTGATTTCCTGAGAAGTAGGCAAAGCAGCTACAGTATTCTGAAGTGTGGTAAGAGTTAATTTTATTGCATCGAGTTCTGTTGCATTAGCTGCATTTTTCAAAATTTCTTGCAGTTGCGTTATGTCATCCTGCGTAGGTGTATACTGTTGCAGCGTCTCTAATTTACTCTTAATGTCGTCAATAAGATGATGGAAGTGCGATAATTCTGATTCAGTATTCAAGCTTTCAAGCTTAGTAACTTGCTGTTGAACTATAGCTAGAATATCAATAATGCCAGGCAGTTTCGATTCCAGAGTTTCCTGTACACTTGTTAGCTCATTTTTCATAGTTGCCATAGTATCTTCTATGTGAGCTATGGTACCTTGCATCTTCCCAAAGTCTTCATAAGTCTCCAACTGTAATTTGATACCAGCAACGCTCCGAGCAATAGCATTTAATTCAGAAGATGAAGGTAAATTTTTGATAAAATCTTCCAATGTCTGGAGTTTCGATTGAACTTCTGTTATAGCTGTATGCGGTTCATCTGTCTGTAATTCAGATTTGATACTTTGCAATGTAGGAACTTCAAAAGATTGAAACTGTTCTTGCAATTTAGCAATACTAGCTTTTACCGGCTCATATTCTTCTTGAGTTTTGATATTCTGGGTGATAGTTTGCAGTTCGGTACGAATACTATTTGCCTGGTCATTTAATTGCTGTTTCAGCTGTTCGGTATTCGTTCTCTGGATTTGTCTAAATTTATCAAGTTCTTTTTCCAAGTTGGCAATATTCTCTTCTAAGTTCTGAAGATTATCTATTGAAGCTAAATTAGTATAATTCTCAAGCAAAGATTAGAGTTCTCCATCAATTTTTACTATAGGATCAATCAGTTGAGTTTGAAGATTTGTAATCTCTGCTTGAATATTTAGATTTAGCGAATTCTGTAATATGAGTAAATCTGATTTCAGTTTCCTTTGACGTAGATCTAAACTAGCAATCTCGCTGGTATTATCTGGAATCTCCTGTCGCCTTCTATTACCAAATATATCCATGTTTTTTTGTTTTTGTTTTTAGGTATTTTATATATTAATTAGAGGATAGATCATTCTTATTTCGATAAGCAGAGGAATTAATTTATCATACTCTCCAATTATCTCAGCATACAAAAATTCACCAGCTTCCACATCATAAGATGTATCAGGAAGTAATGTACTATGTTTAATTCTATACAAATTTCGACCTATGTGCAAAACTGCCGCATTCGGTGGTGAAATATTTATTTGAATTTTCCCACCAACGGGTAACTTATATAATGATAAGTTTTTATTAAATACAAATAAGTGCTTTCCAGTATCCTCGTCAACATGAGACCATATACTGTTCAAGTGAACAAGAAGTAACCCTTTCAATTGATGATAAATTTCTCTAAAAACATCCATGTTTACTGGAATTCTCTCTAAAGGCTGATTATGTTGTTGCTTCTTAAACCCAAAAATATTCATGACGTTTTATTTTATATTAGCTATTTTTTATTATATATAAAATATATATTTGTACTAAGTATAAATAAATAATAAATACATATAGTAAAGAAATATCCCCCTGTGCTTAGCACATGAAAAAATATATAGAGGAGCACTGCAACAACGCGTCCCTACTCTTCAACTGATCTCGCAATTCAATTTTTGTAAGACTATGCCTTAGTATGTTTGGTCTTTATTGTTATTTTTTATGTCGGTATATATTGTAAAATGTCAAAAAATATCAGACTCTGCATCTATCGCAGAGTATTTTGGTGTGGTATTTAGATAGGTTGCATAAATTTAAAAAATGTAATGCAAAAAACTCTTTAAGTAGCGTAAAAACATCTGAGACAAAAAGCTAATCAGAAGACACCATGTCAGATACAAGTCATCATAATATTACGTAATAACCTGTTTGCATAAACATGATGCAACAAGTTACCTTCTGTACCATTGTAATGTTATGTAATGTTATGTAATAGCCTGTTGCATAAGCATGATGCAATAGTTTACCCTTATAAAAATACAGTAAGAGGAAGATTAATATAAGAGCATCACAATATTATGTAATGTTACGTAATTTAACTCATTAGAAATTATGACACTCGTATCAAGTACGAGTTGAAAAATCACAGAGTTGCAAAGGTATAAAATCAACAAAAACATCATCAAGATAGGTTTACTATTGTGCTTAAATTAATAAAAATAATAGGCCTCGTACTAAGTATTATTTTGAACATATATGATTATACTACTACCGGGGCTAATATAAAACTTATAGATAATTTTGTTCCATTTTTATTCTTAAAAATTGAAATCAGAAAGCATGGTAAAGCCATAGACAGAATTGATTATCCTGGAGTTACATCCACTACAGTGGGGACATTAAAATTATCCAAATCAGAGAATGTATATTATAAAGTTGGTGGATTCGAAGCTGGAACAAAAATTCAAGCAAAAAGTCACACAGTACTGTTCCCCATGAGATTGCTATTTGGTTTTTCTCTGATCATAAAGAAATTATGTGGAAAGGTGGTTTAAGTATCATATTTCGCAGATCACCCAATGATCATAATTCGACAATGAGATACAAAACTTTGAATCCAGATGGAACAGCCAATGATGCTAGTTTACCGGAAGCTGTAAAATGTGTAATTTAGTCTATGGAGTTACGCATGCCTATAGTTGAATATGAATCGAATTATGCTCTCAAATACAAAGCCAACATTTTGAAAAATCCTCAAATTCCGATTCAATTTTATACATATCAATGCATACAAAGGTTAGTGGAGGGTAAATTCTTTGAATTCGTTATTACTAATCAGTTTCAATCTCTTGAATACCATATGCCAGAGTTTGTAGCTGTATTTTTTGTGACAGTGAGAGATGACAATCAGGAAAAAGATAGCAGCCAGTTTGATAATTGTAAAATTGAAAATGTATATCTGAAAAATGGACAAAATGAGGTATTCCCACATGAAAATTACAATTTAAACATTGCAGATCAAGATTATTTGAAGTTATAGGAAGCCTATAAGTGCTTTTAAGAGGGCCAGTGAAGGAAATATCGATATATATTATAATCCAGACGAGTTTATAATTCACAGACCAATGTTTTTAATAAATGTATCAAAAAGAAAATTGGTAGTTATTAATGATCGAACAAGTATTAAGTTAATATGTGAGTTTCATGAAACTTTACCGGAAAATACAATATGCAATGCAATTTTAATTCTAGAGAAATCATACATATATGATGTAAAGAATGAGAGAGTGATGGAACAATTTTAATTTTTATACTATTTAATATTAACATAATACAATACATTTTTATTTATTTTTATTTTAGAGCAAAAAATTAGCCTTAGGATACTCTACCACCACCTAACTCAAATAGTTATTCCAATAAATAAGAAAAATATTATAGAAAATAATAATATTAATATTTATATCAATATTTTTAAAATCATAAACATTATATACAATGTTTACTTGTATTATAGTGTCCATATTCTTTAGTATGAACTTTGGAATCTAATATTTGCAATTTATTATTATTACTATTAAGAGCTAATTTATTTTTGTAATATAGACACTAGGTAATTTGCTAGTTAAATAAATATTTTTTTAAAATCTTTCATTGTAAGTTCTCTTGTTCATGCTCAACTTACATTTATCACAATGTTTACTTGTGTTATCGTGTCCATATTCTCTAGTATGGACATTGCAATCTAATATTTGCAATTTATTATCTTCCCCATTAAGGGCTATTTTTGTTTCTTTTTATTGTATGTACACCATGTAATTTGGTAGTGAGATTATATGAAGACATGTTTCTTGTTATATTTTCAAATAAACATTATTTAAAATATTCCATTGAAAGTTCTCTTGTACATGATCGACTTACACCCTTGGATCTTTTAATTTCTTCTTTGCCATCAATATTTAGACAATACATTTTTGGTCTTAGACCAGCAAATTCTGTTATTATAGACCCTGCTGCCTCATCTTTCATTTTCCCAGGGATCATTTGATTTTCGAGGCTATATAATGGATGATTTTCTGGATAATTACTGAAGTCAAAATATTCTTTCATAGAAAGCAAATCACTGTACAAATCGGGTGTTTCTATCACATACACAAAACTATCAGTATCCTTGTATGCTATTTCAATTTTATCTTTGTATATAGGTTTCATAATATAATAATGAAATTTATACATCTCCAATCTAGCTAATTCTAGAACTGCAACACCCACAGCTATTGGTGCATCGCACATTACTTTGTTATTGGATCTTTCAATAATAGTTAAATTATCTGTAATTCTTCTAAAACCTTTGTATATGGGATCGGCAATGAGGTTTTGAGTTTTTTTTGGATCGGATACCAAATTACACCTTACTCGATTTCCATATATTGATTTATACATATACATTTTCCATATATTGATTTAATTTTTAATTTAAAAAGATTTTTTCAACTTTAGAATTTGTTTGTATTCGATTGTTTGTATTTTTCATAATATATTAAGCTAACCATTTTTCTTGGTCAAATTTTAACCACTTTTGGATTTTAATAAGTTCCATTCCTTTCTTCAAGTAATATTACAACAGTCGATAGTGAAGCACATATTTTTTTTATGTTCAAGAGATAAAATCAATTTTGTTTCCTCTGTACCTGGGACTTTCTGAGAAACTGGTGCCATAGCTAATCCGTGGTGTTTGTCATGGAGATCTGATGGATATTCTAAATCAACTTTTAGTAGACAACCTTTTGGATGATCTTCAGACCAATATAAAAAAATCCCTGTCTTCAAGTTATTTCTTGCTCATCCGTTTGTAATTACCAATTGGCAATGATTAAGTCATCACACGACCATATAAATTGTTCATATCAACATAAAATATGTACTTAGATGGTTTGCTAGGATCATAGTTAGGTAAATATTTATTGATTGCTTTTGCATATCTTAAAGGACACTGGACTATACCACCACGTTTAGCACATTCAACAAACATGAACTGGTCGACATCGTTGATGAGAGTAATTTTAACTTTTGTATTTAAAAGCATGGCCTACCAGGATAAACCGGGTGTTGTGTACATGAATACAGGATCTAGTTCATATAATTTAAAACAACGTTCTTGAAAAGTTTCGAAAACATCAGACAACTATAGGGTATCCAAAATCAAGTAGTTGTCATGATAATCTCCCATTGTTTTGCAATCTAGTATTTTCCATACTCTCTTGGCATATTGATAATCTTCCTCGCTACACTCTTCATCCTGAAGTTTGTTATAAAATGTATCTATCGATGGTAACTTTGTCTCTAAATTTTTCAAAATCATTCATGTGATCATATAGGTTTCAACAATTCTATCTGTTCCTCACCAAAATATTCTTTTGTGTGAACAAATTCCTCGTTGGTTAAATGCCTCACCAGAGTAGCTAAACTACTAGATAAAAATTGATATGAATCTAAGATCAACTTTTTTTCCAATTTATAATTTGATAGTTTTCTCTATGGCAAAAAACTTATCTTTACTGCGTGGTATACTATTGATATTCTCTGTATCATACCCTAAATCTTTGATAAATAAATGTGCATCAAAATTTTGCAAATTGTGAATAAATACTGGAATGAAGCTAGGTTTCTGTATTTTCAAGTTACATGAATTACAAATTGTATTGATATATTCTCCATTAAAATGGTTGTGGTGTTTGTTTTTTTCACTATCCGAATTAAAATATCTATTACAGTATCTGCAGCTTAAAGTATTATCATATTCCTGTTGATGTTCTGGTGTAAAAGGGTTCAATGGTATTTTCTTATTATATAAGATTGGACCATATTTTTCACCCCACTCTCGACGTTTTTGAATAAATTTTTGGTCTGCATCTTCACCTCGATAAAAATATATATCTGAATTATTTTTTTCATAAGTGTTTACTAATTTTAGTGCAAAGCCACATGCTTTATGTTTAGCTATATTTGTTGTACTTGATGCATCCGAATCTGGGAAACATGTTGCTATTGGTTCTGGTATTGTTTCAAAATCTGTGTAAAATACCAATGGTTGTTTTACCATTGATTTGAAATTACTAAATTTTACACTTTTGGATGAAACATCATAAGTCCCAGGAGGGCGGAGAGAACAATATTTATTATGTTCCTTTAATTTCTCTTCACTTATTTTCGCACCTCTTCCATCAAATTTTGACAAGAATCGATCACATATTGTTATTTTACTAGGATTTGATGTTATTTGACTATGTACCTATCGTCCTAGATCCCGTATGAGGCAATAGTGTTTCTTGTTTCTCTCTGTAACATATAATAAATGTATAACACATGTATGTACCATCTGTTGCTGGTTAGTGACGCAGTGGATAATTTTTTTATTTTTATCAATACCGTAAACTTGCACAGCTATTGATCGATGGTAGTGTGCTTTATATTGTCTTTCAAATTTACTAATATCAGATATCTACTGGATATTTTATGCCTGACATAGTTTTTTTAGACTCTTCTATATATTCAGGATAATTGTAATTAGATATACGATATTTATTGTTAGATGCTGGATGAAAATGAGCTATGAGACACCATAGAAACATTTATTGTCTTTATTTTAAATATTTATTACGGCATTTTTGTTTTTGATGTCGTCAGATCCCCCAAGGGAGGGATATTTTGCTATTTTTGATTCAAATTTA